>NC_064838.1:5920000-6545000 GCF_024166365.1 Elephas maximus indicus | reverse complement strand
GAACTCAAGAGACAGAAAGGGCCACATGAACCAGAGACCTACATTATCCTGAGACCAGAAGAACTAGTTGGTGCCCGGCCACAATCGATGTCTAGCCCTGTCAGGGAGCACAACAGACAACTCCTGAGGGAGCAGGAGACCAGTGGGATACAGACCCCAAATTCTCATAAAAAGACCATACCTAATGGTATGACTGCGACTAGAGGAATCCCAGAGACAATGCTCCCCAGAACTTCTGATGGCACAGGACAGGAACCAACCCTGAACACAACTCATCAGGCATGAAAAGGACCGGTCAGTGGGGGGGAGAGAGATGCTGATGAAGAGTGAGCTAATTAAATCAGGTGGACACTGGAGAGTGTATAGGCAACTCTTGACTGGAGGGGGGATGGGAAGATAGAGAGAGAGGGAAGATGGCAAAATTGGCACGAAACGAGAGACTGAAAGGGCTGACTCAAAAGGGGGAGAGCAAGTGGGAGAAGGGAGTAAGATGTATGTAAACCTACATGTGACAGACTGATTGGAATGGTAAATGTTCACTTGAAGCTTAATAAAAATTAATTTAAAAAAAACACAAAAACTTATGTCTGAATAGATTTAAGTACATCCAAAATGACCAAACCTCAGTCTTTTTAAAGGGCTTTAATCTCAAATATTATAGTAACTTAGTTCTATGTCAAAGATAAAATCATGAATTAAGAACATAATGGCTAATAATGATGTACATTAACTTAAAAACATTTTGTTTTTATAAATAGAGTATGCCAGATCATATGGTTGCCTCCAGCTCTTCTGACTGGGGATTCTTGTCCTTATAGGAGAGGAGGTGGAAAATCAAGGAAGAGGTGAGTTGAAGTAAGAAATCATCAACCTACAAACTAAACGAGAGGAGGCAACATGGTCTATCATAATCTATTTGTAAAATATCTCAAAAGTAACAATACCATCCTAGATACAGATGGCAGACAGACCTGCTTACAAATTTTAACTCCATTACTTTTTAGTTCTGAGACTTTGGTTAAAATTATTTAACTCAGCAATTCTAAACACATGGTTACTCTTCCCTAGACAGTTTTGGGTATCTGTGAGGGCATTGTTTCGTCTGTCACAAGAACCAATGGGCACAAGGAGGTGCCAGGGATGCTAAGTTCTAGAGTGCTCCAGAAATCCTGTACAGTTCAAGAGGTATCCTGCATACCATGTTCTGATGTACCACCAGACATTCAGAGATAAATACATGCTGGTATATACATTAATTTTCTAGGAAAGCAGCTACCAAAAAAAATAATAATAAAATAAATCAAAGGATGATTGATTCTATTTTGTTCAAAAATTTACTAAGAGTTCATTGCCATTTTGGAAAATCATGTCACTGAACAATGAAAACCCTGTGGAGTACAGTTCTGCTCTGACACGGCTCCACAGCAAGTGGATAGAGACGCCTACGTATAGATCCATTTATATACACATTTATGTTATATATACATGTGTGTATTAAACAAACAAACAAACAAACAAACAAACAAACAACACATTGCCTTCAAGTCAATTCCAACTCACAGGGGCCCTACAGGACAGAGAAGAACTGCCCCAGAGTTTCCAAGAAGTGCCTGGTGGGTTTGAACTGCTGACTTTTGGTTAGCATCCATAGCTCTTAACCACTATGCCACCAGGGTTTCCAAAAATATATACAGCAACATATATATAAACATCTTACTATTTCATGACATCTTCTAGTATAGCTGTACTTGAGCATTCAAATATTATCATACATACATCTTACCGTTTTTTTCAATTTATTTTACAAGTGAGTGTTATGATTTCTTAGAAATTATTTAGGAACAATAAAGTGTATTGTAGAATATTTGTTACAGAAAGAAGATGTCTGTGTGTCAGTTTCTTCATGGTGATAGGAGAACTTATTTCATAACATGCTATGAATATTACTAGCATTTAGTAAGTGCTCAATAATGAATGTTTATTACCACTATTTTTATTAAGTTCATAAATCTGGTTTTAACAAGTTTTTAATCATTGAAGAAGAAATGCAGTTAACACTAAAATATTAATTCCTTTTTCCCTATATTGAGTTAGTTCTTTCAAAACTGAGAAATTAAAATTGGAAAAGCAAACAAGGCTTTTCTTTCTTTTCTAATAAATAATATAAATAAAATTAAGCATTAAAATGAAATAAATTGCTTAAGAGAATATTATAATTCCATTACAGACTTAGATAAGATCTCTGTGTATGTGCATACATACATACATCTTGTTTAATATCCATGTAACTAAAGCATACTACTTATCACTTAATTGGTTAAATTGTTCTGCAAAATAGTATGCGAAATACAAATTTTTTACTTAAAGAATCATACCATAAACTTTCCCAGAAGATGTTTCTTTTTTGATTGTGTGGCTTAATAATACCAAGTCACAACCAAACTCACTAGCTCAAATTAATTTTATTGTCAGGAAACTAGCATGATGAACAATATACAATTTAAATTGCAGGACTTATCAGTAAGGACCACAATTTACACGTGACATTTATGGATCGCTTCTGTACAGTTTCCAAGTTTCTATAAAATGGAACAGACTCTTGGCTGGGCAGGTTTTTTTTATCAGTCTTCCACTCTTTTTTACTTCAGTATCTTTGCCATAAACGGAAAACTCCTTTCTTCTACTTTTGTGATTCTGTGTGCTAAGGTGAAATAATATGGTAACAATGTTGATTCAGACTGAAGGCAACAACAACAAAAACATGATGGCAATGACTGACAGATGGAAAAATTAACTAATCAAAGGCTGTCATATATTATACTTGGTTATCAAAATTATATATTGGTCATGGAAGGGAATTTGATTTCCACAAAACCAAATCCATTGCCATCGAGTCGATTCCGATTCATAGTGACCCTATAGGTCAGAGTAGAACTGCCCTGTAGAGTTTCCGAGGGAGCATCCAGTGGATTTGAACTGCCAATCTTTTGGTCGGCAGCTGTAGCACTTAACCACTACCCACCAGGGTTTCCTTCCATAGAACAGTAGTTCTCAAAATCTAGTACACAGCAGAATCACCTGGAGGGCTTGACAGACCAGATTGTTGGGCTCCACCCCGCAGAGTCTTAAGATTTAGTAAATCTGGGCTGGGGCTGGAAATCTGCATTTCTAACAAGTCCCCAGGTGATGGATGCTGCTGAACCAGGGACCATATTTTAGGAACCAAAATCCTTGTGGTCATACCAGTGCATAGGGATAAAAGCCTTGCTCTTATCAAGATAAATTTAGTTTTTACTGTTATAGATTACTAAAAGAAGAAAATGTATTGAAAACTTTACCAAACGTATGTAATTATATCCAGCACAAGGTCCTAAAAAAAACTATGAAGACTAACTTCATACATTTTTTCCATACATAAAAATGAACTGAAGTTTTACTGGATTTGAAAGAATAAACTACAGAGTTCAAAAAAGTTTCCTATTTCCCCCATGAAATAAAGCCAAAGTTCTTTGTATTTAGAAGTTATATTAGGCTTATAATGTAACTTACAATGATCTCACATCCTCTGTGAAATGAAGCCGGGTATAAATAATGAAAACTAACAGAATCAGCTTCTGCAAGTGGAATCTAATAATTAATTTAAAAGGAGTTTAAAAAAAAAAAAAAAAAAAAACAACAAGACAGCTGACTTCTGTAAACACTTCAATGGCCTACAAAGACAGGGTGTGTATGAGGTGCTTACCCCCTTTGGTTCTGGGACAATCAAATGGGTGCACTTCCTGTTGAGGTTCAGCTGGCACTCCCCTCCGTGGAATGTAACCAAAGCCCACAGAGCACTTCGGTCTTCAGATGACACCTGGGAGAAGCGAGAAAACAGGGCTTTCATCATACGTCTTCATCTCTGCATGTTTATCTTTTTACTTTATTATATTAGAATACATTGTGATATCCTAACTATTCTGCTTTATCTACTTTTCTGTTTTATTAAATGAAATCAACCTAAGGACCTGAGTAGGAAAAATAAATAAGTTTTTAGCAATTATTATAATAAAAACTATATTTCTGTCACGATAGTTTTATAGATATCTTTTTTTATCTTGCCACCAAATGAATAAAAAATACTTATATTCATATTTCAAAGACCGAATGGAGGATTCAGTCTGTAACAAAAATGATGCAGAACGGGGAAGCAGAAAGAACCAGTACATCATTCCAGCTTCTATGTGTGTAATTTCTGAAACTTTAAATACAATAATAGCAATATCAAAACCACATTTAAGGAGCTCCTTAATCACTAATGGAAAACAAATAAATACTAATCATGAAATGGGTAAATAAAAACATAAAAATACAATTGTAAGTGCAGGGGTAAATGTAAATATTATTTAACATGAAGAAAGAAAAGACAAGCATAAAAGGAGTAATTTCTTATGCTTGCATAATGATAAAGTAAAGACTCCAGATATGATGGTTTGTTTTAAAACAGGCTTTCACTATAATGATAAAAACAGCTACCATTTATTGCCTGCCTACTATGTGCCAGGAACTGTGCCAAGTGCTTTATCTATATTCCTAATCCTTACAACCACCACGGGAAATAGGAATCATTAGTCCAATCATAAAGATAGGACACAAACTCAGATTAAGTAATTCTCTCAAGATTAGTTAATAACTGGACAAGTTGGCTTTTAAATCCAGGTCTGTCTAAACCCGGGTCTAACTCTAAACTGTCTCTTCCCACTGTTCTATGCTGCTTCTCTAGGGGTCACTACTAGCAAATCGAAAAATAATACCTGCAATTAAAACTTCAGAGTCTGAAAAACAAAAGAAACACTTAAGAAAAATAAAGGTGTGTTAATTCTAAGATAATCATTTAACAAAGTGATTTTTTTCTCCGGATAAACTTTTATTATAAATTGAGGATTATGCCTGTTGAAGAATCTTGAACTATCTTACCAGTTTTAAAAGTATTAATGGGTTAATTTCTTTTTAATTGCCATCGTTCAGTTTGCCAAAATTCTGACATACATCTACTCTCATCCTTCTTACAAATTTTTCAAGAAATGAATTCACATTCCACACTACTCTAGGAATACTAAGATCACGTTATAAAATCACCTCTAAAAATATTATTATTATTTTTTTTTATTTAGTAAGGTAACATCACATTTCAGGAGATTAGATCAGGTTATTATTTCATTAGAGACTTGAAAAAACATTTATATCCTGCAGCATCTGGACAGCTGAAACTTAATTATGATAATATAGGTTAAACTAATCAATCATTATCTAACCTTTATCAAAAATGAAATTAAAAAACAATCTAGATATGCCTTTATTACCAAGATTTGGCCATAAGTCAGTTAGATATTTTTATTTTACTGACTGCAGTAAATATAGTCCTATAACATAGTTGGCCTATGCCATAGGTATAGATCTCAACAGGGTGCAAGATGTTGCTGTGGAAAGAACACTAGGCAGGGAGGAAGAAGGGGACCTGGGAGGCAGTACTGTGTCTCCCATAACAAGCTCATTATGTTAGCTTGGAAAACGTCCGTGAACCAGATTCTTCATCAAAGTACGTTTGGATTAAATGACCTCTAAAAACCATACCAGCTCAATAAATCAGCATTAATTAATAATTAGGAATGCTCTTTCCACACCAAAATGTTAACAATAGTTATCTAGGGTGATATAATTATGGGGACATTGTTATTTTCATTTTTATACTTTTCTGTATTTTCCAAATCGTTAATTTTAAAATTGGGGAAAAGTGCTTTTCTTTTTTTAAAGCAATCTTTCTAAAACACAAATCTTATCATTTTGGCTAACAAAGCTTTGATGTCTCCTCAATTCCTCAGGGCTAAAATCTAAAAAGCTTCAAAATGGTGTCTAAGGCCCTTGCTGTCCTGGCTCCTGACCACCTCCTTGTGCTCACTACTTCCCCACATGCACTTTCCACTACAGCCATGTTTAACGGCATTCCTCAGACATGCTCTGCTTTCTGTCTCCACCCAAAGCTTAGCCCTCAGCTCCCTGCTCCTCTAGGATTCGGCTCAGGTATCACTGTCACTACATTCCCATAGCATGCTATACAAAACTCTAAATACTCATCCAGCTATGTAACTGTATACACATCTGCCCCCCCCCCCTCCACTGCACTCTAAGCAACTCTGTTCCCCCTGTTAAACACATGCTTTCCTTTATACCAATCAGGAATGTCCTCCCTTCTCCTTCAGATCTCACCACCCCTAATAAAACCCTCCCTGAGTCTAACATACATACATGGATTTCTCCTTCAGTATCAGGAACTACAATGCTACTTATTAAAGACTAAAGTCTTGGATAAAAATTACGTCTTAAAAGCCTGGGTATCTTTCACAGTACCTAGTACAGTGCAAGGCACATGGGTAGGCAGTCAAGAAACACATGTTGATTGAGATACAGAAATGGAAAGGACTTTTATTTTTCATTTTCTAAGTTTAAATTATGACCCTGGCCAGGCTCTCCATTACACTCTTGACCTATTCCCAGAAACCTACCCAGCACATTACAACAGAGGGCCTCGGCCTGCATCAATACCGGGTCAGAAGAAGGCAGATGGTCTCTGTGCTTTCCAACTTCTGCTGGCACAATCTCCCTTCCCTACCTCTCCCTGGGAGATCTCTGGAAGACTCCAACAAAGAGCTCCAGCTTGTATCAACACCCTGACAGGGGAAAAGACAGAAGGGTCACTAAGAACCACCAAGCAAACATTCCTTTTTTAAAGGTGGAGTCCTGCCTGGTAATGCATGTATGCGTGTGTGCGCACATAGGTGTTCTAGCGTTCAAAAAAAGGTACCAATACCTCAGACAGTCTCTAACAGTGCAGAGAACAGAGCAACGGTTGACCATCATTTTCCAACCCTCCTCTGTATTAGTTCTATACCTTGTACCCACTTTTATTTTTGTACATATTACAATATATTGTATTTGTTCACATGTCTATCTCCCCTTATAGACTGTAAGTTTACTGAGGGGAGAAATCGCATCTTTATTTGTACCCTAGCGTTGTTCCTGACACAAAGGAAGTATTCATCAAGTATTTGTTGAACCAAAGTCCCTTAGCTACACACTATACAGATGTTTGTTAATATACCTTATAAAAATTAATGAACACTTGTTAATAAGCACAAAATATTACTGCCTCCCAATGCACTTTCCTTAAACTAAAATTTCCAGGGTTCTTCATATGAACTACTGTCAGGTAAGATCCTTCCCATCCATACCTGAACAATCTTTCTGAATGCGAAAGCAGGGCTTCATTATTTTACCCTGTTAAATTACACACTGGGGCCTTCAATTCATCATAAATGATGGACTAGGATAATAAGTGTAATAAACGATCCACAAAGACCATATCAGATTCTGATTTTTGTTACCCAACAAAATTATTCACACTAAATTCAGGTTCTTTATGTCCTCCATAGACCCAGCTGCTCCCCTCCATGATTTTAGCACCTACATAAAATTCTACTTTTCAAATGAAAGCTGGGGAGCCGTATCTTCACCCAACGTGTCACCAGCAGGGTCACTTCCCAGACCTCATAATCAAATGACACTATTCTACCTTCAAGAATCTAGACATGTATGTTGTCTGGCTAGTTTCCTCACCTGTAATGTTTTCTTCATGGGATGGTCATTCTCTCCTCATCCCCTGCTAACTATACTGGTGTGTCTTCTCAGCCTAGAACCCAAGATCCACTTAGACCCCTAAGTATGGTCACCAAGTCCTGTGCCCTTTTTCATCATTCTTTTTTTTCCTGGGTTTTTTTTTTTTACAGAACAGGACTGAGAATACATGGAGCTATGTATACCTCTCTCCTACAAATTCATGCTCTGAAACTTTACCAGCAAATAAAAATAAAAATGATTAAGTCTGACTTTATCTTTGGCTTCTAAAAATAAAATTCTACTTCTCTAATTGTCTCTATTTTCAAATTCCTCTCCTTTTCCAATCTCTGTAAGTATGTATGTTACCCAAAGCTCTATTCCTGGTGATCTCCTCTTACCTCTACTATCCTTTGAAGGAATTAACAATTCTCAGCACCTTCATGCCACTGTATCTTCAAATCCCTACAAGAAATTTCCATTTGGATAGCTGATCAATACCCCAAATTCAATAGGTTTCAAACTGTTTCTAGTTTCCATTTTATACCTTCATTTACACTGTGCTTGCCTTAATCCAAATCTTCTTCACCTGAAGTCTAAAAGACAGCAACTTTCCATCTTGCCAAAACTCCAACCTCTGCTCTGCCTTCATGTCACACTGAAGTTCCATGACCAACCTGACCTACAAGGATCACAGGCGATTCGAATTTTTATTTTTTCCTGTGTTTTCTAAATTTTCTAATGTAAACATCTGTAACTCAAAAATAAACAAAGTAAGGAAGCATCCTGCTGACTACTTTACCAAGCTCAAGCTCACATACCTAGGTTTCAAGGTTCTCCATATTCTCTCTCCACCTACCTACCCAAGCTTTTGGCTCTATACCCAAATATATAACCTTAGCTCTGACATCAGTCTCCTAACAATGAGCCACGTGTGCCTTCCTGTTTTTTCCTTCTATTTTTCTCTACATGGAATGCCCTCCCTCCATACCTTATTCTTACTTTGCCTATTCTTTCAGATCCAATTCAAATCCTGCATCCTCTGTCAAGTCTCCCCTGAGCTTTCCAGCTCATGTTAATGCCTTCCTTTTCTGAACTCATATATTAATACTTATGTCACTAGATTGAGCATATCACATAGTACGTGTTATATATACTATAACCTTATATCTATACCATATAATAGTCTTTTGTAAATGGTTAATGCACTGGACTGGTTGGAGCTCAAGTCCACTCAGAGGCATCTCAGACAAAGTCCTGGTGATCTACCTCTAAAAAATCAGCCACTGAAAACCCTGTGGAACACAGTTCTACTCTGACACACATGGGGTCACCATGAGTCGGAAATGACTCAATGGCACCTGGTATAACCTTTGTCAAATGTAACTACTAGTTTTTTTCTCTCCTAGAATACTACTAGGTAGTATTCTACCTAGTGCTAAACTCATAGTTAGTATTGAATTATATCTAATTTCCTAATTTAAAAACCTCTAATTACCTTATTCTCACATATTTTTTATTTTATTATTTATTTCTTCAAGTCAAGTCTGCTAATCGCCATGTCACTGTGGCCTAGACCCCTGAAAAATATCCAGTGCTCCTCCGTACCCACCCCAGCTCTCAATGGCCCATCTTTCTCTCCTGCTTTCTCATTCAATTTGCATCCTCACTGGATAGTGGATTTCTGAATCTGAAACCCAGAAATCCAATCAATATGAAACATAATTTTTAAAAATTCACATTTTAGCCAAAGTACATTGTGTTTATGCATATACGATATAGGAATAAAATGTTTTCAATTTTAACACTTTTCTGATGTTTATTATAAATTTGGAACATACAGAGAAGTATAAAGAAAACAATAAAAATTACATGTAACCATAGCACTTAGTGATAAAAAAAAATTTTCACTTTAGCCAACTTTAAAAATCATCATCACGTAAATACACATTTATAACAGATACGAAAAACACTGAAAAATACAAATACCAACAAAATTCCTGTTCCTAAGGGGGGGAGGGGAGTCAATTTTGCTTCTTTAAGAATCTCCACCAAATTTATGTAGCAAGAAAAAGAAAAAAGAGGATTTTATCATTTTAAAGAACTTCCAAAATTTATGACACAAAAAACAAAAGCATAGTAACCAGAGTTAAACTTACTGACTTATTGCTTGCACAGATGGGATCAAACTTAGATTGGTAATATCTGTACTAAAAGCTGAGTCTGGCCAAAACTCTAACAGTGCTAAAGTAAATAAGGCCTGGTTCTATAGCCCTCTAATGCCAAAGAGGAGCAAAAACAGAAAGACACCAATCAAAGCCATTTTCATGGTATGCCCTTTCTCAAAGCTTTCAGAGGGGATAGAGGACTAAACACTATCTGAAAAATATCTTCTTGAGAATATCAAAATTATAGATTGGGGACCCGGCCTGTGTCAAAATGGTAGCACTCTATGTTGTGGTTTTTCCTGTCCAATAACCACTCATTTTAAATGAATTGTCCTACGCAATTTTAAAATAAGCTTAACAGTACAAACTTAATTTTTTAAAATAGTTTCTATGGTTTGAGTTTTTTTTTTTTTTTAACTAAGGGTTTGGGAGAACAGAATAAAAAAAATCAAATAATCACTTCCCTCACTACCCAGAATTAACCACTGTTAACATTTTGGTCCCTCCTTTCAGATATCTCCTGCTTGTAGTTGATATTATTATAATTATTTTATATCGTGCTTTTGTCTCCACTTAAAACATTTTCAATGTCTTTACATATCTTCATAAAATATAATACAAAAATGGCTATACAGCTAGACTCTTGTATAAGTGTATATAAGGTTTCTTAACCTTTCCCAAATACTGGATAATCTTATCATTTCCAGTTTTACCCTCTTGTATAATGATGCTGTGCTGAACACTTTCATGCATCAATCTGTCTTTATTTCAATCAACCTGGGATAGATTTCTGAACACACGAGAACTGCAGAGGAAAACAGAATGAGTACTTGCAGGCTCCCGATTCTGCTAAACTTTTCTAGAAAACTGTTACACTGATTTGCACTCCCGCCAGCAGTAGGTAGGCGTTTTGTGGTAGATGTCTCCACCAGTATTAAGTACAATGTTACCAATTTGATAGGCAAAAATCTTGATCTCATTGCTATTATAACCTCCATGTCTTTGATTATAAAAGTGTAGCAAGTGTTTTGTTATACTTATTTGATATATGTGGTTTCTCTTTAAAACCCAAAAACCCAGTGCCGTCGAGTCGATTCTGACTCATAGTCATCTCATAGAACAGAGTAGAACTGCCCCGTAGAGTTTCCAAGGAGTGCCTAGTGGATTCGAACTTTCCATCCCTTGGTTAGCAGCCGTAGCACTTAACCACGCCACCAGGGTTTCCTTTATGAACTGTAAATTCACTTCTTTAACTTATCTGCTGAGATCTTTATTATTTTTTCTTATTGATGCGTATAATTTACTAGGAAAATTAATTCCTCACCTATAATTCTGACTGAATTTTCTTCGTCATCTTTTAATTTCATTTTTAACACTTTTTGTGTCCAAGTTTTAAAACTTTGTAATTCTTCAGATTTAGAAGGACTGTTCTCACCCATTAAAAACTTTAAATCTTAAAAATAAGCATGAATATTTAAATAATCATAAGTTCATATTGAATATGCAGTCACAGTTTAGTCAACAACTTCTTTAAAACTGGTTAATAGGTCATAAATCCAATCATACAAAACGTCAGAAAGTGTTACGTGTAAATAATGCAAGACTAATTATAATCATGCTTACCTGAGAAAGGCAGGCAGTAACTCCAAAAAAAATCTGACATGACTCTGGAGAAAAACCATTTACTCTGTTTTGTAGTTATTAAGATTACAATGGAACAGAATTAGTGCAACCTGTCCTTCACTAACAGACCATCTTACTTGACCACGTGAACATTACCTGCTTTCCTCCCACCTTCCTCCCTCCCTCCCACTCTATCCATTTATGAAAGAGACAGCCTTAAGTTGACCACAGAATAATACAAAGGAGACTGGAATAAAGAGAAATAGGCAGCACAAAGAGGACTGAGAGGTTTTCTATGAAGTACATTTTAAAATCCAATCTCTCCACTTATCTTCAATAAAATGGGCATAATACAGTTACAGGGAAAAGCACTTGGCCTCTGATAGCTTGCTTATGACACACACACACACGGTATAACAACCACTTTAAAAACAAACATAAAAAAGTTTTTTAAGCTTATTTTAGAATGGAAGGGTAATGTGATTACTTCTGTGACATAGTAGAAAGAATCCTTTATGAAAGAATTGAGGTTCTAGATTTATTACCACTAATTTTGTGAACCTGGGCAAGACACCTCTGAGCTTCAGTTTCCTCTTCATTAAAAAAAGAGGTGGAATATGTAATTCCCAAGATCGTTTCTAGTTCTAAAGTTCTGATTTTTAAACTCCATTCAACATAATTACTGAAAGCTTACTATGTACCAGACCCCAGAACATGGCTATAAATAGACATGGGCTCTATGTGCCTATACTTTATAGTCTATTCAAGACAAACACAATGACTTTTTTAAAGTTTGGAGTGTCTAGAATTCAAAATGGCTTAAAGGCTTACTTCTATTTTCTGACTGGTGAAAAGTGTATATATCAGATGGGTGAATTAAGAAAAACATAACAGACTGAAAATTCTATTGCAACTCTGAAGTCTCCTATACAGGTATACTGACAAATCTTATAAAGATCTGAACACTCCCTGAATAAACTGTAGACTCAACATGACTCAAACTGCTCCATTATCCCAAGACTAGTGTCAATCTTCCTACTAAACGGACCATGGATTTTATAATTCCAAAGACTTGGGGGAAACATTAGCAAAGGCAGATCTCAGCGTATGTTGTCTACCAGAGTCCTGGAGGTTCCCTCCTCTGTTTCCTTTAGGCTTCTTTAGGAGAGGCAAGTAACAGTTCAAAGGAGATGACAAGTTCTGAAGGAATTCTTGTGTGGAGAGTTAATGATCCAGAACAGGAAGAACTACCCTCTTCAAAAATACCCATTCTACTCCTAACCTTTTTTTACTTGCTCTTATAAAACAAAAAAAACACAAATAAACCCCTCACCCTACCCCGAGACCTCCACTTCAACTCTCTAGGCTGCAGTTGAGAAATCTTAGAATACATGAATTGGAGTTGCTCATGTTCTGCATATACTCCAAGAACTGCATTTAAAGGGTATTTTCTCTGTCCATTTGAGGTCCCCTATAAATATTTAATTATAGTAAGATTCCTTCCATCCACATTACTTTCATAGGTAATAAATGCATTCAAAGGAACTGCCTTGCACAGCTGCAAAATAAAATAGGGTGAAAGAGAGAATCTCTCACCCAAATCTAAAATTTTACCGTCATGACTGTATGGTATCAGGTACTGTTAAAAAAAAAAAAAAAAAGGTTATGCTAAAGAATATATCTCCAGAAAATGAAGATTCGTATTTTCATAGTGAAACAGGAGCCATGAGACCCAGAACAGTAAACAGCAGGCCTACAGAAAGCCTCATTCCTAACATCTAGCACAGTCCCTGGGGCAGAATCACACTCAAGAAACACTGAATGAATGAATGCATGCATATATGCAAGAAAGCGCTCTGGGAGCAGAAACTATGTCTTGCCTGCCACTGTATTTTCAGCACCCAGCCCACAGCAGGTGTTAAACGTGTTTACTGAATTAATAAACCTTCTATCTGGTATTATTAAAAAGAATAACAGTGTGTGTTATAAAACTAAACATTTTCCTCTGATGTTCTCTTCCCCAATCTACCCTTTGAATATTATTCATGATTTGGGTCTAATATTTTAGAAATATACTGTCCAGCTAGACACCATAAAAGTTATCCTTTTCAGATAAGAAAACTAAAGTTCAGAGAAGCAGATTGCCCAAGATTTTAAAGCTGAGTAGTGAAAAAAAAAAAAAAGACCTAAAATTTGTGCCTCAGTGGTCCTAGCCTAGAGCTATTTCCACATAGCCGGCCCTTCCCTTTTTACACTAGTAATGATAAGGATTGGTTACATAAAATTTGACACAGGATAGAAAATAGGAGAGATACAGAGTGGAGACAACACAATTCACCTAACTAATAAACTCCCTTTTCACTCAGTAAGTATCACTTCAGTTTTATACTAGGAGTTACCCTTTCCTTCCTCCCCTCCCCCAAAAAAGGATACGGCAGAAGAGCTCCACACTGAACGGATAATATCACCCAAGAAGGCTGAAAAACAAAATATTAACTTGATCAAAACGTATTTTCAATTTATAATCAAAGTGATGTTACTTTAGCAGCATTGCTCATAGAAATTAAAAGACTCTATTAGAATTGATTATAAAACATCCAGGTAACAATTGTGAATACTCAGGTAGCAGGAATATCACAGTCAAAGGTTAGTTTATCAATGCCCAAAGTGAAAAATCCAACTAAAGAATTAAGCATTACTTGACTTTTTAAAAAAATTACTCCATATAGAAATTTAAATTCCGGGTTTATGCACTTATAACTGTGTAGGCCTCTAGGCCAGCAGGGAAACTGTCCTCAGAAGCAGAGGGACAGGGGCATTGCTACCCAGCCCGCCCCCACCACCAGACCCACTCCGCCCATGGAATAGTCAGCTCTCTTAAGTTCCCTTCTTCAATCCTGAATTCCATGAAGTGTAAATTCAGGAGATTTCTGGGTTTTTTTTAGCAAAGCCAAGTAGATAAAATGTTTGTAAAACACAAAATTTATTCTGTCTGGTAGCCATTTTATGAATTTCAAAACTAACATTAATTATAAAGCCTCAGATTAATAACTACCTTTTCAGGTAACCTATATTTTTTAAAAATTAGCTCCTCATCTATTTTCACATTTAATTTAAAAAACCACACTTGTAATTTGCTTCACAAAATTATCATGTAAAAATATAGTCATGTCCCATTGAGCTGGCTGGCTTCCAGAAATTTCACTCAATTGAAACAGGTATCTATGTACTTATCACTCATCCATCAGCACTTAAGGTTTCTATCCAGGTGTTTTATCCAATATATCTTAACATTTTTTTTGGTGGTTCTGGAGACACTCCAGTTAAACGTAGGCGAACTGGCCAGCACATCTCTGTACGGGCCAAGGTCTATTGTTAACTGGAACACACACAGAAGTCCCTCAGAGTTTCAAGTTTCATAACCAATCACACTTCGGGAGGCTTTTAGGAAACCAGTATTTCCAATGATCCCTTTGGTGTCCGGGGAGATTTTCTCAGGCTAGGGCAGTGAGGATATGCCTTTTCTTGGGTAAACTGGTAGGAGGGCTGTCGTGACCACAGGTATACTCTCAGGCAGTTTTAGGAAGGACCGCATAAAGAAACCGATCCCTGCCCAGTGATCCATACAGCATACACCTTGGTAAGTCTCCCCTCCAGAGGCTGGGGCGGGAGTGACATTCCACCAGTTTACATCGTTGGTCTAGCCATAATAAAGTCCAAGCAGAGTATAGTTACCCTAAGGCCTTCATTCAGATAAAATAATGCAAAATTAAGAGGCAGAACACACTAATAAAGCAGAAATGAAAAACTATAAAAGCATGGTAATAAGGTGCTATTTATCCCAAAGGCAAATAACAATATATAAAAATAAACTCACTACAAGTCAGCATAATTAACATTTTCAATGATGCCTAAAGGCCGGTGAGAAAAACATTTCTATAAAAAATTATTTTAAAAATTTTGGTGCCTAAAGAAGTAAGTTTTAAAATCTATAAAATTCATACATGTAAAATCCCTCATTTTCTATAAATGATGGATAAACTGTCATCGTGCATAAGGATGCCTTATTTTAAAAATGCATTTGTCAAATTTAATATCAAGGCAAAGGCCAAGGGATATACCCCTAGGGAACCAGGCTTCACCCTTCAGTCAAATTCAGACTCAATTCCTAGCAGAGAGAGATCCAAAATAAGACAGGCCTATTAGGTTAATTCAGATTAAGAATATTAGGGTCTACTTATCATGGAATGAACATAAACTGTTAGGTCAGCTCCGAAAAATTATATAACTCTACAAAGTAACACCACAGCCACTGGACTATTACACAGGTATTGCCACAAATTAAAAGCAGGCTGGGATGCTGAAATATTTACAGACCAAATGGTATATCTGAGATTGATTTTAAAATACTACAGCCAAAAGGGGGGAAAGTGGGATATTAAGCTAGATAGGCAAAACACTGATAACTATAGAAGCTGGGAAGTGTGTACCTTTATACAGCTTTATTATACATTGACTTTTCCAGGAATGTAACTACTATATAAAACCAAAGACTGTTTTGTTTAGTTCAGAACTTTACCAAGGATTGTTCACCATTGTGAAATGTCACCTCACAGCTGGCAGCTCCATTTGTGGGATACAAGGATCAGCCTGCATTTGCAGCAGTCACGTTCAGTGATCCTATATATAGCGGCATCTATTTTCTCATATCCCCTAGCATAGTTGTGCCCAAGTATTTACATATTGAAACACGTACTTATTATCTTTTATTTCTTTACATTTCATATATTTACTTCACACTTACATATATGCACAGCTGACATTATGTGGTAAATTATCTTACATATGAATTTCATTTCTGCACAATGGGAACAAAGTAGTTATTACCAAAAGCGGTTCTGGGGTCACAGAGGTTAAGAATCACTGCTGTAGTGGTCTGCCAACAATGATCTGTGCTTGTTGTGTGTTGTCGAGTCGATTCCAACTCATAGCAACCCTACAGGGCGGAGTGCAACGGCCCCATAGGGTTTCCAAGGAGAGGCTGGTGGATTCGAACTGCCAACCTTTTGGTCAGCAGCCTGAGCTCTTAACCACTTCGCCACCAGGGCTCCTAGGCCCCCAAAATTTGTTAATAAGGCTGCCCTTTTAAAGTTCAATTGTGTAATCTATCCAAGACATGCAAAGTTACTTTAATGAGACAACAGCTTGAGAGAAAGTCTGCAGTCAGGGAAAGGACCTGAGGTCTAGTCCCTATAGCTAAGAATGGAAGCAAACCAGAGATAAACCCCCCCCTGTAGCAAGTCTATCTCTTTCGCAAAGCGGCATCACACAGCAGACCAGGAACCCTGCTAACAGTCTTCACAAACGGATCTGCATCGAGAGTGAGAGCGAGATGGTCCCGCTAAAATAAGCATTCTGCGCACGCCAGTCTCCCGAGAGTCTTCAGAACCATCTCTTGAGACAGATCCACTTTCAGGTTTATTTTCAAAAACCAAGTATCTAAGCCTGCAAAGCAGAGCTTAAGACCCTGGATATTGGTGAGGTTCACCACTTCCCAGCAGCCAGCTACTTCTCTGCCACCAACCTAACTTCGCTCTATTACTAAATCATACTGACTTTTACACTGGTTATTTTTCCCTACAGCAAAGCACTTAATAGCATGAAGAAGAGAATAAAAAAAGGTAGTGCTATAGAACTGTTTCTAAACAAATACATAATCCCCAGACCCGCTGCCGTCAAGTCAATTCAGGCTCATGGCGACCCTATAGGACAGAGTAGAACTGCCCCATAGAGCTTCCACGGAGCGCCTGGTGGATGTGAACTGCCCACCTTTTGGTCAGCAGCCAAGTAGCCCTTAACCACTACACCACCAGGGTTTCCCAAATACATAATACAGAAAATTAAAACAAAAAAGAATAAATTAACAAATGTTAAGAACACTCATTTAATGACAATCAACTCAATTATCAGTGATAAAAGCAGCACAGTAAATAGATCAACAAAATCTGAATGCGCCCACCAGCTGAGACCCCCCAACTTCCTACCATAAATGCTGCACAGGTCAAGCTGGATAGTATTGTAGGTGGCCACCAAGTGGACAGTGTTACAAATGATCATGGTGGACCTTGTCAGAGATGCGAGTGCTCTCTGTTACTTAATGAGGTCGATGCAAGAACTCAGTAGATGGGAGGCAAAATCTCCTTCGACTATTCTAGCCGGAAATCAGGACCACTTGCCACAATCAGAATGGAAAGTAACCGTGTTCCAGGAGTTACTTCTTGACAGGATTTAGCCTCCTTTTGTACTCAAATGCGTTCTTATGAGAGAATTTGCCAATGCCCACTTGATTTGAGGCGATAGATCCACTTCCTACGACAAGTTTCCTCAGCTGAGAGAGCTTAGAGGCAGTGATAAAATGGAATCACTCCTACAGCAAGTATACAGGATGATCTAGAATACTTAGCATATACAGGCACCTTGCAACTCTGTGACACAGCTTAAAGGGCCTTAGTTAAGATGTTAAAGGGATTCATTAATCTGGCAACTTTCCACAGCAAAGACCACAAGACGAGTTACATCAAAATTTCTACACGTTTGCTTTCAAGATCCATGATGAAAATATATAAAATTATAATTTTTTACTCCTGACCTTTACAACAGGTAAATCGAAGACTTCCCGGGCTTCTCCAACCTCTGGGTTGTCCCCATCTTCTGAAATGATGTGTGAGGCTAGGGCATTGTAGGAGACTTCCTTAGCTTTTCCAGCTTTTAGAAGCTGAATAACCTAAAGAAAAAACCCAAAGAAATTAAAACAGAAAACCTTATGTTTTATTCTTGACTTATATGAATAATTATTGTGAACAATGGGAATTTTCACTTAAAACACACCATTATCCCCACAAAGCATCGGTAAACTTCTACTCCGAGTAATATGCCAATGCAACATTTGGGGACAATAAAAAGTTCAGCAATGGTGGCTCCTGAGAACCAGGTACCAGATATTGTCTCTGCCCTCAAGACAAATGAACCATACAAACAACACCCAGCGTGGCTGAGCGCTAAACCTGGGTATGCACATGATACTGGATCTCAAACTTAAAGGCTTGGGGATGGGTGGCACCACAATTAGGGAGCTTCTGGAAGAGGGGCCATATCAGCAGAATCCTTATGAACTGACAGGAGTTAGCCAGGCAAAAACAAATGTACTGGAGGAAGGAGCAATGTTCAAGGCACTGGGCAGGTGACTAGTAATCAGCCCACAAATGATCTTTCTCATATGCCATGCAGAAAAATAACCTTGTATTTTATTATCTGGAGGAAAGCCACTGAAAGATTTTAACCAGAGAAATGGCATAATCAGATTTTAGTTATAGAAAAATTACTGTCAGCAGTAAGAATGGATTGGGCATGACTGGAGACAGATTGGTTAGGGAGCGACTAGGATAATCGAGGTGAAAGAGGCAGGTAACTGAATATCATTAGGGATAGCAAGATGAAGAAAGATGTGAGAGAATAAAGAACATGTGGCTACTGAAAGGGGTGTAAGTACAAGTGAACCATCAAGAATGAAATGCTGAGGAATACATTAGAAGAGCAAAGGACAGGGGGAAGCAAGAGGAAAACTTTTAGTTTTGGCCACTCCATGTCCTTTAGGTGCCACGTGTAAAATCTAGGAAGAGATCTGGGGCTCACCTGATCAGGAATCCTCAGTATATATACACAGATGGGGGCTAAAGCAACAAGAGTGAAAGAGACGCCCCCGAGTCTAGAGTGGAAAGTGATCTGGAGACTAAACACTGGCAATAAAGAACATTTTGGGGACAGGTAGGTGTAAGGGCAGAATCAAGGGCGAGTAGTGTACATAAAAGCCAAGGAAGGTAAGGGTTACAGAATGGTCGACAGAGTCAAACGCATCAGACAAGCTAAGTAATATAAGAATTTGTACCAAGTATGAAATTGGTAAGGTTGTCACATAGCAAATTTTACTCACAACTTGGACAACTTATTTTATTAGTCATTAATAAAGAAGAACTATTACACAAACAAAAACCCAAATCCATTGCCACTGAATTGATTCCAACTCACAATGACCCCATATGTTACAGAGTAAAATTGCTCCATAAGGTTTTCGAGGCCCTGACCTTTTCGAAGCAGATCGCCAGGCCTTTCCTCTGAGCTGCCTCTAGGTGGGTTCAAACCATCAACCTTTTGGCTAGTAGTTGAGCATTTAATAAATGAAAAAGCAATGGCCACTAGATGTGAACCACAACTTTCCTCCTTTGACCTTCAAGCATCTTTAACTTCATATATCTATTCCACTTGTCTCACAGAAAAACACTCCTTTATCTACCCTTCTGTGTTTTTGGTCCTACTTTTTACGAGTCTTGAGAAATTTCAATCTCTCCCCTCTATAACTATGTTCCCTCAACCTATAAATAACGAAGTCTCCCACATCCTATACAACATGCCTGTGCAAGTAAACATCCACCCATCGGCCCTATAATGACAAATTTCTTGAAACAACAATCTGACCTTTGTGTCTTCACTCCCTCACTTTGTATTCACTCTTCAACTCACTGCAATGCAGCCTCTTCTACCAACACTCTTCTGAGACTTATTCAATGTTCACTGACTTTGAGGATGCCAAAACCAATAACTTCTTTTCAATCTCCATACTACTGAACCTCTTTCTTACCAGATTTCCTCTCCTGTCCCTCCTTCGTCTGCTCCAGGTACCTGCCTGAAGTATCATCCCAAATGTGTTAATGCCTCCATTCCTGAGCATATACAGTCCACTTGAAGAAAATATCTTTCACCCTCTTCTTAACTTTTACTTAGCTCAAGACCAAACTAAAATAGCACCTAGTGACATTTCAGTGATGCCTTCTCCTATGCACCGTAGGGGGAATCTGTCCTCTTACAGCACCGACTACCTTACACTACAGGGGCAGGGGTGGTTCAGTGCAAGAATTCTCCACTTCCATGCAGGAGACTGGGTTCCATTCTAGGCAAATGCACGTCATACACAGCCACCATCCATCAGTGGAGGCTTGCATGTTGCTATGATGTTGAACAGGTTTCTGGGGAGCTTCCAGGCCAACATAAACTAGGAAGAAAGGCCTAGTGATATACTTCCAAAAAATCAGCCAGTTAAAATCCTATAGACCACGACAGTCCCATGCATGACTCGGGGGCCAACTCGATGGCAGCTAACTACAACTTTGCACTGTAATATGTTCAGCTGTGCTCCCCTTCCCCACTGGTGAGGTCCTCAAGGTTAGGTAGTATGTTTTGTTCATCTTTATATTACACCAAGTACTTAGTCCAATGTTGGACACATAATCAACGTTCAAGGCATGTTAACTTTCTGAATCCATATTTACAAGGTTCAGAAAATCAGACGTTCTGGCTCTCAGGCTTTTAGAAAATATACTGTTTCATATCGAAGTGGTTTGCCAAGGACATTTTTAAGCACTTAATTTGATTCATAGTTGAGCAAATATGATTCCAGTTCATCTTGTTCCAGGTTTTAAGTAACATTTGGTTCAAGTCCCTTATAAAAGCCAAAGTTCCATAATGAAAAGCAGAGGGGAGGGGAAGAAAAGGGGTGAGGGAGAAGGGGAACAATGGTGGACAGTGGGAGAGAGGGAAATTATCAATACTAGAAAAAGCTTCCATTATTACAAACACTCATTTTGATCATTCGGGGTTCAGCGCCTGTTTAAATTCAAAGCCAAATGTCTCTTCATCTTAAATTTGCAGTGAAAAAAGAGGATCCGTCTTGGGGGTCATCCAACTACTAATTTAACCACTAAGGTACTAAAATACAAACCTCTGGAAGGCCAAGATCAGCCAGCCTTGCACAATTCCTTTTACACAATCCAGGTTCACTTGCTGAGTATTCATCTCCACCCTCAGAGACCTAAGTTCTGATCATTCCGCCTGCAGCGCGGAATTCCCCCCCCCCAGGTTGGGCACTACTGCTGTGATACTGACGTGACACTTGAAGCAATACAATTCCACCGTTAAACTTGACAAGAGTAAACACTTCGAAGATAAATTAAAAAAAACATTCAACTAGGATTCATCCCCACCTGGAATAATAACATCCTAAAGACTGAGCGAACGTTAGTACTTGGGAAAACCCACAATATTCTTTAACAGCAGCCCGAAATACGAAATCATAATAGTAATATAACGGTGTCACCAGCGTATTTCCCACATTTGTTCCACATTAACTCCCCCAATTAAGAACATGAAGGAATACAAATCCAACCCCCATCCCATGAACGAACACTTGTGCTGAACGAAGTGCTTCTCAGATCCGCATAAATGACCGAAGCCAAGCGGGCGGAGATGTCCAGAATCATCGGGCTGGCCGAGCTAGGAGCATAGCTAACTTTTCCCGCTTAGCTGCCTGGAAACCGGGTCCCTAAGCGAGCTGCATCGGTCAAGGCTCCCGGCCGCTATCTCCGTCATCTCCTCGGCCCTCAGACCAACTATTCCCGGAGCCGAGGCTCCGGAGCCCGGCAGGCTGAAAGGATGCGCTCCCTGCCCGAACCCCGCTGCTCCACGCGCGGAGAGCGGCAGCCGGGCCGAGGCGGCGGCACGCCGGCCGCCGGGCTGGGGGCTTACCCTCCGGTCAGCAGGGCGCCGGGTCCCGCCACCCCGCCGGGGGCATGGTGACAATCGGCCCTCGCGGCGCTAGGCCCGGGCTCCCGGTTCGCGCGGGCGGCGCGCGCGGGGGCGCCCGGCCGGGGACGCGGCAGCGGATGCACACGCGGGGCCGTGGCGCAGAAGCCCTGCCCGTCCCCGTCCCTCCCGCGCGGCGCCGGCGTGACCGGGCCCCCTCCCGGTGTCCACCTCTCCCCGGCCGTGGCCACGCGCCCCCGCCCCGTCGGCCGGCTGCGGCGGGCGCGGAGCGGGCGCGAGCCCGGCCCTCGCGCCTCCGTCAGGCGCCGGGCCCCCGCGCCGGCGCACCGCCCTGCCCTGTCCGCGCAGCCGGCCGGCGCGAGCCCTCGGCGGCGGGGACGGCGGCGCTCGGGAGCGGCTGCTCGGGGCTGCAGGAGTGCGCCCCGCGGCCGGGGGAAGGAGAAGGCGAGGCGGGGAGCGAGGAGCCCGCGGCCGCGGTACCTTGGGATCGATGTCGCCCACCGCGTAATATTTGACCTCTTTGAACATTTCCTCAGGAACTTTCAACTCCTGGTCCGACATGATCCCGGCCGCTCGCTGGCGTCCCTGGATCCGGAAGAATCCACGATGGCACCCACCCCAACCCCACCCACCCCCCACCCCCCGGCGAGGCCCACTTCGGCCGGCGCGCCGCGCGCCCCCACCTCCCCCGCGAACGGCCCGGCGAGTCCGGTCCTGGCGGAGTCTTTACGAATTGGGGTCCGGTCCCCCTCCCTCCGCCTCCTTCCCCCCCGCCCTCTCGGAACGGCCAAAGCGCGGGAGCCGCGCGCGCCCTGCGGGCCGCACCATTCCTCTGCGGGCACCGGGGGAAGCGACGAGGAGGGCATCTGGCGCCCGGCGCCGTGCGGGGACTCCTCTCCGGCCCGCAGCCCCAGAAACACGTTCACCGCACATTCTGCGTTTGAGGCCGGAGGTCTGGGGCTCTCCATCACTCTGAGCAGGGGGCCCCGGGACTGAAGTGAACGCGCCACCCCCCGAGTAGGCTACGAGTGCGTAGGTCCCGGGGAAAGTCGGGAGCGGGGAAGCCCCTCCCATCAACACTCGCCGCCGCTCGTTGGGGCGGTGCCTGCGCGGGGCGGAAGGGGCGGGGCAGGCCGCCGGCCAGGGCGTCCGGCGGCGACGGCGGCTGTGGTGGGGCCTGCTTCGCCGGGGACGGCGCGGTTCCGGCGCCCGCTGGCCGCTGGCCTCACGGAGGGGGTTTCCCGCCCAGGGCAAGAGCGGTCCGCGGCAGAAGCGTTCGCCGGCCGCAGTGGAAGACCTTGAGCCTCACCAGACCGAGGTAACGCCACAGAGACTCTCGGGCTGAAGGAGGTGCGTGGCTTCCAGACTGAAGCCAGCGTTGGAACCCGCTTTTGGGAATTCCGGAGTGTACGAGGCCTCTCCGCGACCAGTAGGAAAAAACTGGAGAGAAAGGCGCGGGAGCCGCCGTCGCGCCCTTGGTGAAAAGAGCGCCAACTCTTGGGCGCCTTTCCTCCAGGAAGCGAACCAGTGGCGTCTCCGGGACGACACCCGTTGGCGACGCCGCCTGTGGCTCGCGGGCCTCGCTGGGCAGCGCGTCCGAGCGCGCTTCGCCAGCCTGTCCCTGTGGAGACCTGCCACCGCTCGGGGGCCCTTTGGTCCGCTTGCTCCAGTGACAGTGAGGAACAGTTCACTTTGTTGTTGTTACTGTTTTTTAACGTGAGAGGTAGGTGACTGGAAAAAGTCTCGATTTGTGTCAGAAGACTGGAAAACAGAGACTTGCGAAGGAGTAATTCTGTTTCCCTGAGTTTTCCCGGTAAATAGTCGCTCCGGGCTCATTTCTTCCCGTTTAGCCCAGGACGCACTTTGCATGTAACCAACCGCACAGCCGTTACTCTTCCACTGTCCTGCCTTAGACGTACTGCACAGTCTGCTTATTTCTTTCAGGTGCTTAACATTTTACTCTTTCCAAGGGGCATGGGTTATTCAGAGTAAAATATATTCTCCTGTATTCTAAATTCCCAATGGTATTTCCGAATGCATTACGATTTAGTAATAACTTTGTATTCTGACATCATCTGAATGCTGTGTAAGGTTTGTCTATTGTGATATAGTGTCCACTTTAGAATTATTCTGGAATACAAACCACACTTCAGTAACTTCAACTGCCTTTTAACAAAGACACTATATATTTTACAAAGTATAATATTTGGCAGGTTAATATCTTACAATGGTGATTTTAATTTGTCATTGTTTTAGTTACAGCTATTCTCCCTTAACTCGTCCACAATCACAAAACAGCAGAATGACTAGATTCACCTTCCCAAAACACTTTGATGAAAAAAGCTGAGAGGTGGAATAATACCATGATAATAAATGCAGATTTACACCACTTGATTTCCAATCTCACAACAAATCGTAGACCAGAAATTCGTTAATGAATGATCAGAATATTACGCAGTCCATTTTTGAAAATCACCTTGCTAATGGAATATGCATTAGGCCGACAATTTCTTCCCCGTGTCTTAAGTCATCCCATGGTTCCCATTACCTGCTGAGCAGATAAATCATGTCTAAGTAAAGGTTAGTGAAATTAACTTAAAAAAAAAAATTAAAGTTCCAAAAGTAAAAGTGATTCATTTGTAAGGTTGTAATGTGCACTGACTTGTAATTCAGGCAAATACAGCCTTGATTGTCTTTAAATTCTTATGTGTACAGTAAGTGATTTTAGTTTGAGCAGAAAGTAAATGGCACACATCAAACTTTTTGAATATATTTGATGTTTCATCATCCGAATGTTTTCTATTTTTTGTCTTTTTCTTTGGTCTCTTGAACAATCTGAAACACCCTGTTCTAAGGTTAACATGTTTCTTTTGCAAATAAAAACAGAGTGCTTTCCTGAATAAGAGTTTTCAGCCCCCTTAGGTGTGGAAACCTTTGAGTGCCCAAGAACATGCTTGGTGTTCAGTGTTAAGAAAATGTCAGTGTGGTAAACCATAGTTCTAAATACAAAATGAAAATTAACCTGACCTTTTATTGGCCTGAGTGAGGTAACATTTAGCCTTTTTTTCTCCCAGGTTAAATGCAAACTAAAGATGTAGCTTTATGCTAAAAGACTTAAAGCTTACCTCAACCAGGTCTTTTATAAGTTAAAAGTCAACTTGTAACACTCAGCAGGATTAGTTACCGTCCTGTGACTTCTGATACTCAGTAAGGCAGAAGTCTTAGTCACCATATCTCGTGGGATTAAGAAATCTGATATTTAAAAATCTCATCAACCTGTCGGAAGTTGTAGAATCTCCATGTGAACTGTGCAGGGTCACTGTGGGGCACAGGTGTCAGCACACAGTCAGGCATCCCAGCATCAGGAAGGACCAGAGTCGGCATCAGGCAAAGAAAGTACTCATTAGAGTCTACCAGTCACTTGGCCGGTAAAAATCTTTAGATGAAATCTAATTTCCTTTGGAATATGGATAACCCGTGTATGAAAGGACTTGAAGATAGCAATTTGATTTTTTAAAAATTATTAGTAAAACTCAAAAATTATCTTCACAAAAAGGTTAATTTCTATCATATAAAGTGTCCATATGCAAAGTTACAGAAAATCCCACGTTGAGGCTGCTGTGTTTTATTCATGGATAAGTAGAGAGTTCTCATTGATTTTTGTGATGCTTAGAGGATGACTAACTTTAAGGTAACGTCAGTATCAGTTCACCAATTAGAAGCTTTGGGTTTTCTTTTTTACGGCTTTGATGCCTGTACTACTGCTGAATATCACACTCTGAGCATTAATATTTTTCGGTTTCTCCCAACTAAGTTCTAAAGGGGTCATTTGTTGATAATACACCTTCAGAAAATAAGCAGCCTCCTTAGTGCTGATGTTAATTTGGTGAATATGGTCAAACATTTCTCATTTTCTGCTTTGTAGAATAACCTGAGGCTAGAAAAAACAAAGTTAAATATGAAATTAGAAAAAGCAAAAGTAGAGCTGGGAATATGTAACTCAAATTGTGTCTACTGGTGGAAACTTGAGGCAGTTGTATTTAGATAAGCCTTTCCAAATGGCTTTTTAAAAACACCTCTATATTGTGTATGAGAATGTCAGTTTTGTTCTCATATTGTGTTCTGTTCAGTTACCTAGTAATACAGCCTTTAGTGTTAGTTAACCTTTAGTTTGGGGCCAGAATCTTACCTCAGGAGAAACTGTGAACCCAAAGGGTAGTGTTTCATTCTGGGAAAGATTAAGCCAAATCCTTACCCACAGGAAACAGTTGCCAACAATCTAGCTATTCAATGTAGAAAAGCTAGAAAAGATAAGTAAGCAAAAAATGTAAATGACCCCAAATCCTATATCCAGAAGCAACTATTATTAAAAGCCTTCCAGATACTGCCCCATATAAGTGTATATTTTTACTTAAAAGAAATCCTAACATGCTTTTCTGTTGCTGCTTAAAAAAAAAAAAAAATCAAGAATGTTTCCATGTCAGTAAATATAGATCCATATCATTTAATGGATAAATATCCTGTTATTTGAATGTACTGTAATTTATTTAACCCTGTGTTGCACGTTTGTTATGACCAATTTAACAATTACCAACAATGCTGCAATGAAGCAGTCATCATATAATGGAGATGTATGTGTAATGTACTATTCTGTTCATGTTTTAAGATCATCCAGGCCTGATACCTATCTCATGGCTCTGAGCACAGTGCCAAGCACACAGCTAGTATGTTAGTCAAGAGGGCTTAGATGTCAGTGGCTCTCACGGTGAGGCAGTTTTGTCCCTCAGGGGACATTTGGCAACGTCTGGAGACATTTCTGGTTGTCACAGCTGGGCTGGGGAGGGGCTGCTAAACGTCCATGGAGCTGCTAAACATCTTATGTTGCACAGGACAGACTCCCAGAACAAAGAATTACCCTGCACAAAATGTCAACAGTACTACTGTTAAGAAACCCTGGCTAAGATTATGTTCTGGTAAGAAACTAGATTTCAGTGATTTATAACACTGAAGGTTTCTTGCACACAATTGCTGCATGGCTTGCTAGGATAGCTCTTCCAAATAGGGACTTGAGGCTTCTGTCATTTGTGGCTGTGCTATCTCAGAGCCATTTGCTTCTAGCTATGGAGAGAGCATGTGGATATAAGGCAGGAGGTTCTATGGACAGGCCTAGAGATAACATACTTCACCTCCAACCACTTCTATTGGCCAGAACCTTGTCTTGTGACCCGAACCTACACTGCAAGGGAGGCTGGGAAATGTAGTCTTTTTATGTCTCCAGGAAAAAATGTGATTGTTGAGCATTTAGCCCGTTTCTGTCATTTTGAGTTTTCAAAAAAAAAAAAAATTCTCTAAAATTAAAGAGTACAATATAGCATAAAACTAAAAATTCTCAAAGACAATTTCAAAAAAAAAAAAGTGCTTGCCAATGGAATACTACGCATCAATAAAGAACAGCGATGAATCTGTGAAATATTTCATAACGTGGAGGAACCTGGAAGGCATTATGTTGAGTGCAATTAGTTGCAAAAAGACGAATGTTGTATAAGACTACTATTACAAGAACTTGAGAAATAGTTTAAACTGAGAAGAAAACACTCTCTTGTGGTTATGAGGGGGAGGGAGGGAGGGGGGAAAGGGGTATTCACAAATTAGATAGATAAAAACTAGGTGAAGGGAAAGACAATACACAATACCGGGGAGGTCAGCAAAATGGGACTAAACCAAAAGCAGTTTCCTGAATAAACTGCTTCGAAGGCCAGCGTAGCAGGGGCAAGGATTTGGGGACCATGGTTTCAGGGGACACCTAAGTCAATTGGCATAATAAAATCTATTAAGAAAACATTCTGCATCCCACTTTGAAGAGTGGTGTCTGGGGGTCTTAAACGCTAGTAAGTGGCCATCTGAGATGCATCACTGAGTCTCAACCCACCTGCATCACAGGAGAATGAAGAACACCGAGGACACAATGTCATTACGAGCCCAAGAGATAGAAAGAAAGGGCCACCTGAATCAGAGACTACATCATCCTGAGACCAGAAGAACTAGATGGTGCCCGGCCACTACTGACACCTGCCCTGACAGAGAACAGAGAACCCCTGAGGGAGCAGGAGAGCAATGGGATGCAGACCCCAAATTCTCATCAAAAGACCAGACTTAATGGACTGACTGAGACTGGAAGAACTCTGGTGGTCATGGCGCCCAGACCTTCTGTTGGCCTGGGACGGGAACCCTTCCTGAAGCCAACTCTTCAAACATGGATTGGACTGGACAATGGGTTGAAGAGGGATGCTGGTGAGGAGTGAGCTTCTTGGATCAGGTGGACACTTGAGACTATGTTGGTATCTCCTGCATGGAGGGGAGACGAGAGGGTAGAGGGGGTTAGAAGCTGGAGAAATGGATATGAAAAGAGAGAGTGGAGGGAGGGAGCGGGCTGTCTCATTAGGGGGAGAGTAATTGGGAGTATGTAGTAACGTGTAGATAAGTTTTTATGTGAGAGACTGACAATTTGTAAACTCACATAGCACAGTAAAAGTTAAAAATGTGCTTGCATATAGCTACTCAATAGATATTGTTGAAATTGGGGTTATTAGCTTTATATGAAAAGGGTTAATACGGTAGAGTCCTTTTTTCAAAAGCAAACACTTAGGTGCATTTACGCAATCAGGCGTCTATTGAAGGCTTGTTGATGGATAAGCTGGATGTCTTTTTCCACTCCCCACCCTCGGATCTACGCTCCATCTTTCACCTTGTCCACTGAACTGACTGTTTTATATCAATAGACTTCCTTGCACTCTGACTTCCAGTTGAACTTGGTCAATGGGGAACCCAGCAGAAAGCTGAGGGTAGGGGAAAGGAGGAGGGTAGGATTATGGTATTTATTTCCCAGTTTCCTAATGAGGGTTCCTTGAAATTGGCAAGGTAACCTGTTCTACATGACTCTCTCCTTCCGGGTCTGGTAACCTTTCCTTCCTCTCATCCTTTTGGGCCTACGGGTTGTCAGGGCTCCCCTGTTTCTCACCCGTTTCCTTCACTATCCAGACCTGTCTATAACTTGGTAAGTAGTCCCCTTATAAATAAACTTCCTCAAATACCTTATATGAGTGTGCCGCTCCCTGTTGGGACGCTACCTGATGGACTGAAAACCAGATAGGAATGTTGAGATTTTTTTTCTTTTAAATACTGTGCCTGACCTCAGAAACAAGTCTAACACTGGTGGAATTAGTCATAAATGCAGCAGAGATTTAGAGTAGCTGGGGAAAGCTTTTTAGGAGTGGATATGAAGGGAGTAGTTCCTGAAGGGAGGGGAGGAAACCACAAAGATAAAAGGTGTTGGAGTCAGAATACTGGTATTGCTAAATGAAAAGTTGCACATTTTAGATATTAAATAATTGTCAATTTGATGCCAGGTGAAACCGGGAAATAATAAACAGGCTATGTCTAGTATATGAAGATCCTTGTGTCTCCATCAGAAGTTGTTGCATTTGGGACGGAGTCATCCTGTAGCTGTGGAAACAGAAAAGAAAATAGCTTAGTAGCAATTTAAAGTTAAGGACTTTGTGACAGACTGCCTGTGGGAAATTAACTGTTTACTCAGCGTCTCTGAAGGATGGCCACCAGGCTTCTACATTTTTTAAAACTTAAACAATCTTGATAAACAGCCGCAGTTGAGAACTTCTACTTTAAGTGCATATGTTTGTAAGTATTCAGTTTGCTCACAACATTTGTAGTTGGGTAAAGTGAAGAACACCTGTATAAGCACGTTTTCTAAGGGATGGTGGGGTGGTAGCCAAGACAAAGCTAAAAATGAAAATGTCAGGCCAGGTTTGGAATTAATTTAAGCTAAACAGCATTCTTTGTTGTTAGCTGCTGTTGAGTCATTTCTAGCTCATGGTAACCCCATGTGTGCAGAGCAGAACTGTGTTCCATAGGTTTTCAAGGCTGTGAACTTTCAGAAGCAGATCGCCAGGCCTGTCTTGCGAGGTTTCTCTGGGTGGGTTCAAACCTCCAACCTTGTGGTTAGTAGTTCGGCACTTAACCATTTGTGCCACCTAGGGACCCCCTAAACAGCAAATAAACCCATTGCCGTTGAGTTGATTTCAACACATAGCATACTATGCCCTATTAAAAATTCATTTTGGGAGAAATTACAGCCTAAGACTGATTTCAGGATTTTGTAACTGACTTTTAGTGCCCAGCTGCTAACCAAAAGATGAGCAGTTCGAATCCACCAGTTGCCCTTGGAAACCCTCTGGGGCAGTTCTACCCTGCCCTATAGGATCACTATGAGTCGGAATTGACTCAACAGCAGCGGGTTTGGTTTTTGGATTTTTTAGTGCCAAAGAGCTATGTGATGACTCTTTAGATAAAATGACTTCGATTCTTCACTTTATTTAACATGTTTTCTATTTTTTTTTTCTGTTGACATCACATAAATCCACTGGTCATTTGGAGGCTGGATGCATCTATTGACCAGCTTTCGCTAGGCTGTGATACTCCCAATCTCAGTAGCTTACTGGCTTACTGCAAAGTTGACTTCTCACTCATAATGTTGGCTGCAGGACCACCGTGGCTGTGTTCCACATGTCTTCTTTCTGGAACCTAGGTGGAAGGGACGTGCAGCTGTAGTAACCCAGGGAAAAGAAAAATGGCAGAACTGTGTAATAGCTACTAAAGCTTCTCTTTGGAGTTCATTTCACTCACTCTGTTTGTCAAAGTCAGTCTCCTTTCCAAAGCTGATGTCAATGAGGCAAGAAATGTAATCCTTCACAGGGAGGCACTGCAAGCCCATATAATAAGCAGGGATGTATTAACCTCTAGGTGGGAATACAGCAAATATTAACCTACCACAGTCTTCCCTCTTGATCACAAATGTAAGTTTCCATCTCTTCTGTACTCAAGATACACTTAGCCCTTTTCCAGGGAAGAAACCTCAAAAAATCACTCAATCAATCACAGCATTAAGCTGAAAATCCAGGATCTTGTGGGAGGCTCTACAGCCTCTTGATCAAATAACTTGTGAATTACTGGTCCCATCCCCCAACACCCAGTGGTGGAAGTGGGACAAGCTAGCTGTGATGAACATTCCCATTTAGAAAGAAAGAATGGGAGGCACACAGCAGTCACTAGTCCATAACCAGAACCAAACCTGCTGCCTGTCAAGCTGATTCCGACTCATAGCCACCCTATAGTACAGAGTAGAACTGCCCCCATAGGGTTTCCAAGGCCTTAAATCTTTACAGAAGCCAACTGCCACATGTTTCTCACACAGAGTGGCTGGTGGGTTCAAACCACCAACCTTTTTGGCTTGCAGCCAAGCGCTTTAACCACTGCACCACCAGGTCTCCTCCACTGGTCAATAGCAATAAGGAAATCCTTTGGAGCTGATTTTGAAGGACTACCTTCCTGGGGTTTGGGGACTGTTCCTCTGTGAACCAACCTGCATTATTAGTAACTTTCACTAAATTATGTTGCAGCAATTCCCAAATTCCAGTGATCTGTATCAAGAAAAGGACTGTGGATCCTGCTGTGCTCACAGACCCAGCACAGAAGTGCAGAGGAGTTAGCCAGAGTCGTTCCTGATCACTGAGCCTGAGAGCCTGTGAATGGAAGCTTTTTCTCTCCCCCAGTCCACCCAAGGTTTGAGACACGTTTCACAGTGCTCCTCATAAGGTCCTTGTGGGATTGAGTGTGGAAGTCCCATGTAGTGGCCGATTTGGTTACAGATTCCCTCCCTCCCTGTTTTACCCGCCCCCCCCCCCCCCCAGCAGCATTCCTGCTGCCTGGGATCACTTTCCCAATTACGCTATTTGTTTTTGTTTGTTTTAATAATTTTTATTGTGCTTTAAGTGAAAGTTTACAAATCAAGTCGGTCTGTCACATATAAGCTTATATACACCTTACTCCATACTCCCACTTACTCTCCCCCAGTTACAGTATTTGTACACAAGCCTTTGTCTCAGGCCCTACCCCAGTGATGGGTGAGTTTGGGAAACCAGACTAAGACACATTCCATTGGCCAAAATCACACGGCCAAGTCCAAAGTCAACGGGGCAGGGAACTATAATCCACTTACGGAAAGGCATTGAGTAATTGGGAACAATACACAACAACCTACTGTAATGGAAAGGTGGTTTTCCTTTTTTTTTTTTTGGTTATGTTAAAAGGCATAGTTCATGTCCAGAGAGCATTTTAAGGTTAATGGCATAGGTCTTAGTACATCACGATAGTCTTATTAATTTATTCAAAAGTGTATAATCTACCTAGCAAGGTATTCATTCCCTCCAGGAATACTTTCTCGGAAACTACTTTCACAGGAACAACTTTCACCAATTGATTGAGCTTTAAAGTTAAATTACTCTTTGCTCTATAGGAGGCGGATCTTGTCTATGCAATTTTAGTTACTCTGAGTATTTTACTTTGCAAAAATAAGTGAGGAATAACTTCAGTGGCATTATTAGGTAAAGCCGAGAAGTTGTACTTAATTTAAGTCCTGCATAACCAGAGGCGAGAGAACTGGCATCGTGACTCATACATTTATCTTATCACCAAGAAGAATGCCTTGTTGTGCGCCACCAAGTCACTTCTGACTCACAGACCTTATATTACAGAGTAGAACTGCCTCAGGATTTCCCAGGCTGTAATCTTAAGGAGAGCAGATCGTCAGCTCTTTTCTCCTGAGGAGCATCTATTGGTTTCAAACCACCAACCTTTTGATTAGCAGCTGAACACTTAACCGTTGTGCCACGAGGGCAAATAAGTATGCATACTAGGTGAATTGGTTCTTTCATGAAGTACTTTGTTTAGACCTAACAGACATTTTCATTTTAGGTCTATCATTAAGACTGAAAAATCCAAGGGCTGAAATTAAGATACATACCTAGGAAATGTTAAAATACATTCCAAATCAGAGATGGCTAGCTTATGATATAAGGGTGATTTAAAAATCATGTTGCTTCATTTATGGCCTTTGAAATATGTGAAAATAAAATTGTTATGAATTGTATTGCTAACCCAGCCCAGTGCCGTCACGATTCGGACTTTGTATTGCTAATTGGATTAAAAACCCCTAGCCTCGTTAACATGTCAAGGAATTAGGAACATATTTGTTTGTAGTTATTAAAGTGAGCGAGTTATAACACCTTGATCAGATTGGCTACACTTAATTTCTATCTGTTAACAGTCACCAGGTACAGGAAGTACATACTGAGGCAGGACAGCCTTGAAATTTGGGAGGTTCGCTAGAAATTGGGGCTACTCAACTTTCCTGTAGGTGAGAACAAGCATCTGTCAAAGATCTCTCCCAAGAAGGCTTTTGGGAATCTGTATTAGCTTACCTCCTGAGTGGAGTCCACAGAAACCTTGACCACAGTGTCCCATGCCCTTGTCAATTGCACTTTGAGTGAAGACAATGGAAAAAGCCCTGAAGGCCCTGAAATTCTTAGCAGGATACTTTCTTAGATATTTTTTAACTTAGGAAAACCTTTTGCAATGGCACTAAGCACCACTGTTGCTGCTCTGAGACTCTTCCCAGAGGTTAGAAATTTATATCCAAAAATAATGTTGAGAGGTATGGCAGTTTAGGGTTGTAGAGAGAGATGGGCTTGTTTGTAGAAAGCATCCTTGATTTTATCTCAGGCAGCTCACCAACTAATGAAAGACCCTAAGCTAGGATCTAGTTCTGTTCTATACCACACTGACAAAGGTTTTAACATCTCCCCCCCACACACACACTCTCTAGCTTCCTGGTATGTTACTCTCATGTAAGTCTATTCCATATCCAAGATAATGTCAATCTCATGACTTTTATAAAGTGTACTAAAATGAGAAAACTGAGGTCCAGAGAATTTAAGTGACTTGCTCATCGTCATAGTTACTAGCAGAGTTTAACTTAAACTAATCTTTTTGGACTTAGTTTAAATTTTTTCTTTAAAAAAAATTAAAAGGAAATAGTTTTAACTTCATATATAATAGAAGAAACATGGTGAACTATCAAAATAATATACTATGGAAAATTTAACTTACATCAGTTCAAAATAGCCCACTGATTTATATTTTTGTAGCTAATATATATTCCTCTTTTGGAATTCGTTGAAGCTGAAAAGACAATTGTTAGACCTAAATTCAGAACTTATTGCTGATTTTAATGTCTTGTGTCAGTTTTAATTTTCTGATTTAATTAGTTTCCTAGTTAGAAGGGGTTAAATTAATTAACCTCATTATTTACTATATATTTAATGATTCCTCCTCTGTAGGGAGTTACTTAATTTTCAATAATTGGATAGCTTACAACAAGAGGGAATATTGCCAAGTTTTACACTTATTGCTTTATGATCAGTGCCAAGAACAAGACATATGTTAAAGTGAATGTAGGTGAGATCAGATAGATACAAAGGTTATTTCTCACTTGTTTTGAAAGATGGCATATGTAAAAACTTGGGCTGGGATTTAATAATTTCTATTAAATTAGAAGCTAATGGGTGTATCCTTTATCTAAGTTTGAAAGGTATCCTAGAAGAAAATAGGATTTTAGATTATAAGAAATAGCTCTATTACATGATCTTAGTTATAGACAATAAAATAATCATGAAGCCTTGAATAATGCTAAATAACCACAATGAAAATGACAGTTTGTAAAATTATTACCTGATATAAATGGGTGGTGCAAATAGATAAGCATTCAACTGCTATCTGAAACACAACCCTAATGTATTTGGTAAAATTAAGTGTTCTGAATATAGGAAATAGGCTTTAGTTGAGCAAATATTTAAGCAGTTAGGTGGATTGTTAATAGGTCTTGTTTGGCAGTCAAGAAGCACACAGAATGACCGACTTGTGTTCCATCCTCAAGGCAGCATATTTGTTGTCAACCTGAGTAAAAACCTGAGTAGCATAGGATAATACGGTTAAAGTAGGAAAATATTGTGGGGACTAGAATGATCAGGAAGGGCCTCTTTAAGGAGGTGACTAGAGAGCTGTAAGGGAAAAAGGAAGGAGGAGGATGCACATTCCCGTTTGGGGGAACAGCCTGAGCAAAGGCTTGGGCCTAGAAAATAAACTGGTGGGGTGGCAGGCCTGGGAATAGACTCCTGACTGCAGGAAAACGTGGTAGAGGTATGGAAGACAAGTATTATGAAGTAGGTGGAAAACCTTCAGGGAAAAGATATGTGTGAAGAAACAATAAGTGCTCATATTTTTCGTGAATTAGAACCCATTTATTAGAAATTCTCATCAGAAATTTATAGGTTGAAATAGAAATAGTAGACACTGGGTCTTCATTTGAATCCATTTGGAAAATAACTCACAACTGGACCAACAAGCAACATCATGATAAACGGAGAAAAGATTGAAGTTGTCAAGGATTTTGTTTTACTTGGATCCACAATCAACATCCATGGAAGCAGCAGTCAAGAAATCAGATGGCGCATTGGGCAAATCTGCTGCAAAAAACCTCTTTAAAGTGTTAAAAAACAAAGATGTTACTTTAAGGACTAAGGTGTGCCTGACCCAAGTCATGGTGTTTTCACTCACCTCATATGCATGCAAAAGCTGGACAATAAAGAAGATGGGAGAAAACTTGACGCCTTTGTAATTATGGTGTTGGCAAAGAATATTGAATATGGCATTGTGATGGTTAAGATTGCATGTCATCTCTGCTGAGCCATGATTCTCAGTGTTTATATGTGATCACCTCCATGATAGGATCTACTGTGAGTAGCCAGTCAGATGAAATGGAGTTTCCTTGGGCGTGTGGCCTGCATCTGAATATAAGTGGACATTCTGGCTTTTGCCTGCTGTGGATCCTGCAGCTGGCTCCTGTTTATCTGACCTCCAGTTTTTGGAACTTGAGCTAGCAGCTTAACTTCTGATTTTGGGATTTGTCAATCTTCACAGCCTGTGAGTAAGACCCCTGCTCTCTGACCTGCCAATCTTGTGTTCACCAGACCCTGCGGCTATGTGAATCAGGAGAAGCCTCTATCCTGATCCAAGGACTTGGTACATTCCAGACTCTACAATCACGTGAGCTGTTTCATCGATATAAATCTATATATATATATTTATATTTATACACTTTACTGGTCTTGCTTCTCTAGAGAGCCCAGCCTAAGACATTTCATAGCAGGAGTGGGGTGCTGCTCTAACAGACACCTAAAATATGGAAGTGGTTTTGAAACTGTGAATGGTAGAGGACTCAGAAGGAAATGAGGACAGCTGTTACACTGGAGAAGGCACAGATGGTGAGAATCAGCAGAGGACCAGCAGCGGCAGAAGACTGGCAGTGGCAGAGGATCAGCAGCAGCAGAACTAGGAGACCAGTGTGAGATGATGCTGTAGTGAACCCATGGAGGTAGAGAGCCGAGTGCCTGTGTGCAGGAGGCTTCCTGGCAGAGTGGGGTGCCTCCCAGCATTTATCAGTGGAGCTAGGCTTGCTGACCCATGGAGCAGTAGGGCTGAGTGCCTTCTGGTCGAAGTTTACTGGCAGAGTAGGTGCCTCCAGGCACATACCAATGGAGCTACAGAGCTTTGGAACACTTGCTCCAGCAGGGCAGAGTGGGCAGTGTGGCCCGAGGGGCCAAGAGGACAAGGACCCAGGAAGCAGAAGCTGAAGAGACAAGGAACACAGGAAGCCCAGCTGCCTCAGTCTCAAAAGGTAAGGCCAGAATCTCTGGGGTCTCAAAGGGTGGAGCCATAGCCTCTGGTGTTTCTGAGGGTGAAGTTGCCACTCAGATGGACTAGGAGAATGGTGCACCTAAAGCCTAGGGAGCAGAGGTGCTGTCCCAGTGGGCCTGGAAGGCAGAGCTGAAGCCCAGGGCTGAGGGACCTCCACTCAGGATCTGGACAGTGTGGCCAATACCTAGAGTCTGGAGGGCAGGGCCATTGTGTAAATGTTCTCAGAGAACAAAGGATTATTTTCAAAACCGTGGGCACTAATAGAATGTGTTCGTCTGACTTGCTTGGTGCCAGTTATGCCTTATTCCCTTCAATTTCTCCCGTTTGTAACGGAAACGTCTAGCTTGTGCCAGTTCTGCCACTGTACTTTGAAAGCAGATAACTTGTATTTTAGATTTCACAGATGAAGAGAAATTTTTGGATTTTGGACTTGGAGTTGATTTAAGACTTTTGCTGTGACATGATGGGGTGAATGTGTTTTACATATGGCAAGGACATGAAATTTGGAGGGGGGGCCAAAGGGTGGAATGTCATGGATTGAACTGTGTCACTCAGAACTGTCTGTCAACTTGGCTAGGTTGTGATTTCCAGTGTTGTGTGATTGTTCACCATCTTGTCATCTGATGTGATTTTCTTATGTGTTGTAAATTCTATCACTATGGTATTAATGAGATGGATTAGTGGCAGTTATGTTGATGAGATCTACAAGATTAGATTTTGTCTTAAGCCAAACTCTTCTGAGATATAAAAGAGAGAAGCGAGTAGAGAGACAATGGGACCTCATACCACCAAGAAAGCAGCGCCGGTTGCAGAGCACATCGTTTGGACCCAGGGTCCTGCACTGAGAAGCTCCTCGTCCAAGAGAAGATTGATGACAAGGACCTTCCTCCAGAGACAAGGAGCTGACGCCCTGAATTTGGACTTCTGGCTTACTAGACTATGAGCAAATAAGTTTCTCCTTGTTAAAGCCATCCACTTTTGGTATTTCAGTTATAACAGCATTAGATAACTAAGACAACCATGAACTGCCAAAAGAACAGACAAATCTGCCTTGGAAGAAGTACAGCCAGAATGCTCCTTAGAAGCAAGGATGGTGAGACTCTCTTACATACTTTGGACATGTTATCAGGAGGGATCAGTCCCTAGAGAAAGACGTCATGCTTGGTAAAGTAGAGGGTCGATAAAAAAGAGGAAGGCCCTCAACAAGATGGATTGACACAGTGGCTGCAACAATGGGCTTAAGCATAATGTTTGTGAGGATCCAGGCAGTGTTTTTTTTTTTTTTTTTTTTTTTTTATAATAACTTTTATTAAGCTTCAAGTGAACGTTTACAAATCCAATCAGTCTGTCACATATAAGTTTACATACATCTCACTCCCTACTCCCACTTACTCTCCCCGTCTTGAGTCAGCCCTTTCAGTCTCTCCTTTCTTGACAATTTTGCCGGCTTCCCTCTCTCTCTATCCTCCCATCCCCCCTCCAGGCAAGAGTTGCCAACACAATCTCAAGTGTCCACCTGATATAATTAGCTCACTCTTCATCAGCATCTCTCTCCCACCCGCTGACCAGTCCCTTTCATTTCTGAAGAGTTGTCTTCGGGGATGGTTCCTGTCCTGTGTCAGCTGAAGGTCTGGGGAGCATGGCCGCCGGGATTCCTCCAGTCTCAGTCAGACCATTAAGTTTGGTCTTGTTATGAGAATTTGGGGTCTGCATCCCACTGATCTCCTGCTCCCTCAGGGGTCCTCTGCTGAGCTCCCTGTCAGGGCAGTCATCGATTGTGGCCGGGCACCAACTAGTTCTTCTGGTCTCAGGATGATGTAGGTCTCTGGTTCATGTGGCCCTTTCTGTCTCTTGGGCTCTTAGTTGTCATGTGGGCTTGGTGTTCTTCATTTTCCTTTGCTCCAGGTGGGTTGAGACCAATTGCTGCATCTTAGATGGCTGCTTGTTAGCATTTAAGACCCCAGACGCCACATTTCGAAGTGGGATGCAGAATGATTTCATAATAGAATTATTTTGCCAATTGACTTAGAAGTCCCCGAAAACCATGTTCCCCAGACCCCCGCGCTTGCTCCGCTGACCTTTGAAGCATTCATTTTATCCCGGAAACTTCTTTGCTTTTGGTCCAGTCCAATTGAGCTGACCTTCCATGTATTGAGTGTTGTCTTTCCCTTCACCTAAAGCAGTTCTTATCTACTGATTAATCAATAAAAAACCCTCTCCCACCCTCCCTCCCTCCCCCCCTCGTAACCACAAAAGTATGTGTTCTTCTCAGGTTTACTATTTCTCAAGATCTTATAATAGTGGTCTTATACAATATTTGTCCTTTTGCCTCTGACTAATTTCGCTCAGCATAATGCCTTCCAGGTTCCTCCATGTTATGAAATGTTTCAGAGATTCGTCACTGTTCTTTATCGATGCGTAGTATTCCATTGTGTGAATATACCACAATTTATTTACCCATTCATCCGTTGATGGACACCTTGGTTGCTTCCAACTTTTTGCTATTGTAAACAGAGCTGCAATAAACATGGGTGTGCATATATCTGTTTGTATGAAGGCTCTTTTATCTCTAGGGTATATTCCTAGGAGTGGGATTTCTGGGTTGTATGGTAGTTCTATTTCTAACTGTTTAAGATAACGCCAGATAGATTTCCAAAGTGGTTGTACCATTTTACATTCCCACCAGCAGTGTATGAGAGTTCCAATCTCTCCGCAGCCTCTCCAACATTTATTATTTTGTGTTTTTTGGATTAATGCCAGCCTTGCTGGTGTGAGATGGAATCTCATCGTAGTTTTAATTTGCATTTCTCTAATGGCTAATGATCGAGAGCATTTTCTCATGTATCTGTTGGCTGCCTGAATATCTTCTTTAGTGAAATGTGTGTTCATATCCTTTGCCCACTTCTTGATTGGGTTGTTTGTCTTTTTGTGGTTGAGTTTTGACAGAATCATGTAGATTTTAGAGATCAGGCGCTGGTCGGAGATGTCATAGCTGAAAATTCTTTCCCAATCTGTAGGTGGTCTTTTTACTCTTTTGGTGAAGTCTTTAGATGAGCATAGGTGTTTGATTTTTAGGAGCTCCCAGTTATCGGGTTTCTCTTCATCATTTTTGGTAATGTTTTGTATTCTGTTTATACCTTGTATTAGGGCTCCTAGGGTTGTCCCAATTTTTTCTTCCATGATCTTTATCGTTTTAGTCTTTATGTTTAGGTCTTTGATCCACTTGGAGTTAGTTTTTGTGCATGGTGTGAGGTATGGGTCCTGTTTCATTTTTTTGCAAATGGATATCCAGTTATGCCAGCACCATTTGTTAAAAAGGCTATCTTTTCCCCAGTTAATTGACACTGGTCCTTTGTCAAATATCAGCTGCTCATACGTGGATGGATCTATGTCTGGGTTCTCAATTCTGTTCCATTGGTCTATGTGTCTGTTGTTGTACCAATACCAGGCTGTTTTGACTACTGTGGCTGTATAATAGTTTCTGAAGTCAGGTAAGGTGAGGCCTCCCACTTTCTTCTTCTTTTTCAGTAGTGCTTTGCTTATCCGGGGCTTCTTTCCGTTCCATATGAAATTGGTGATTTGTTTCTCTATCCCCTTAAAATATGACATTGGAATTTGGATCGGAAGTGCGTTAAATGTATAGATGGCTTTTGGTAGAATAGACATTTTTACTATGTTAAGTCTTCCTATCCATGAGCAAGGTATGTTTTTCCACTTAAGTATGTCCTTTTGAATTTCTTGTAGTAGAGCTTTGTAGTTTTCTTTGTATAGGTCTTTTACATCCTTGGTAAGATTTATTCCTAAGTATCTTATCTTCTTGGGGGCTATTGTGAATGGTATTGATTTGGTTATTTCCTCTTCGGTGTTCTTTTTGTTGATGTAGAGGAATCCAAGTGATTTTTGTATGTTTATTTTATAATCTGAGACTCTGCCAAACTCTTCTATTAGTTTCAGTAGTTTTCTGGAGGATTCCTTAGGGTTTTCTGTGTATATAATCATGTCATCTGCAAATAGTGATAACTTTACTTCTTCCTTGCCAATCCGGATACCTTTTATTTCTTTGTCTAGCCTGATTGCCCTGGCTAAGACTTCCAACACGATGTTGAATAAGAGCGGTGATAAAGGGCATCCTTGTCTGGTTCCCGTTCTCAAGGGAAATGCTTTCAGGTTCTCTCCATTTAGAGTGACATTGGCTGTTGGCTTTGCATAGATGCCCTTTATTATGTTGAGGAATTTTCCTTCAATTCCTATTTTGGTAAGAGTTTTTATCATGAATGGGTGTTGGACTTTGTCAAATGCCTTTTCTGCATCAATTGATAAGATCATGTGGTTTTTGTCTTTTGTTTTATTTATGTGATGGATTACATTAATGGTTTTTCTGATATTAAACCAGCCTTGCATACCTGGTATAAATCCCACTTGATCAGGGTGAATTATTTTTTTGATGTGTTGTTGGATTCTATTGGCTAGAATTTTGTTGAGGATTTTTGCATCAATGTTCATGAGGGATATAGGTCTATAATTTTCTTTTTTTGTAATGTCTTTACCTGGTTTTGGTATCAGGGAGATGGTGGCTTCATAGAATGAGTTGGGTAGTATTCCGTCATTTTCTATGCTTTGGAATACCTTTAGTAGTAGTGGTGTTAACTCTTCTCTGAAAATTTGGTAGAACTCTGCAGTGAAGCCGTCCGGGCCGGGACTTTTTTTTGTTGGGAGTTTTTTGATTACCGTTTCAATCTCTTTTTTTGTTATGGGTCTATTTAGTTGTTCTACTTCTGAATGTGTTAGTTTAGGTAGGTAGTGTTTTTCCAGGAATTCATCCATTTCTTCTAGGTTTTCAAATTTGTTAGAGTACAATTTTTCATAATAATCTGAAATGATTCTTTTAATTTCATTTGGTTCTGTTGTGATGTGGTCCTTCTCATTTCTTATTCGGGTTATTTGTTTCCTTTCCTGTATTTCTTTAGTCAGTCTAGCCAATGGTTTATCAATTTTGTTAATTTTTTCAAAGAACCAGCTTTTGGCTTTGTTAATTCTTTCAATTGTTTTTCTGTTCTCTAATTCATTTAGTTCAGCTCTAATTTTTATTATTTGTTTTCTTCTGGTGCCTGATGGATTCTTTTGTTGCTCACTTTCTATTTGTTCAAGTTGTAGGGACAGTTCTCTGATTTTGGCTCTTTCTTCTTTTTGTATGTGTGCATTTATTGATATAAATTGGCCTCTGAGCACTGCTTTTGCTGTGTCCCAGAGGTTTTGATAGGAAGTATTTTCATTCTCGTTGCTTTCTATGAATTTCCTTATTCCCTCCTTGATGTCTTCTATAACCCAGTCTTTTTTCAGGAGGGTATTGTTCATTTTCCAAGTATTTGATTTCTTTTCCCTTGTTTTTCTGTTATTGATCTCTAGTTTTATTGCCTTGTGATCTGAGAAGATGCTTTGTAATATTTCGATGTTTTGGACTCTGCAAAGGTTTGTTTTATGTCCTAATATGTGGTCTATTCTAGAGAATGTTCCATGTGCGCTGGAAAAAAAAGTATATTTTGCAGCAGTTGGGTGGAGAGTTCTGTATAAGTCAATGAGGTCAAGTTGGTTGATTGTTGTAATTAGATCTTCCGTGTCTCTGTTGAGCTTCTTGCTGGATGTCCTGTCCTTCTCCGAAAGTGGTGTGTTGAAGTCTCCTACTATAATTGTGGAGGTATCTATCTCGCTTTTCAGTTCTGTTAAAATTTGATTTATGTATCTTGCAGCCCTGTCATTGGGTGCATAAATATTTAATATGGTTATGTCTTCCTGATCAATTGTCCCTTTTATCATTATATAGTGTCCTTCTTTATCCTTTGTGGTGGATTTAAGTCTAAAGTCTATTTTGTCAGAAATTAATATTGCTACTCCTCTTCTTTTTTGCTTATTGTTTGCTTGATATACTTTTTTCCATCCTTTGAGTTTTAGTTTATTTGAGTCTCTAAGTCTAAGGTGTGTCTCTTGTAGGCAGCATATAGATGGATCGTGTTTCTTTATCCAGTCTGTGACTCTCTGTCTCTTTATTGGTGCATTTAGTCCATTTACATTCAGGGTAATTATAGATAAGTAAGTTTTTAGTGCTGTCATTTTGATGCCTTTTTATGTGTGTTGTTGACAATTTCATTTTTCCACATACTTTTTTGTGCTGAGGCGTTTTTCTTAGTAAATTGTGAGATCCTCATTTTCATAGTGTTTGACTTTATGTTAGTTGAGTCGTTACGTTTTTCTTGGTTTTTGTCTTGAGTTATAGAGTTGTTATACCTTTTTGTGGTTACCTCATTATATACCCCTATTTTTCTAAGTAAAAACCTAACTTGTATTGTTCTATATCGCCTTGTATCACTCTCCATATGGCAGTTCAATGCCTCCTGTGTTTAGTCCCTCTTTTTGATTATTGTGATCTTTTACCTATTGACTTCCATGATTCCCTGTTATGTGTATTTTTTTTTTTTTTTAATTAATCTTAATTTGTTTGTTTTTGTGATTTCCCTATTTGAGTTGATATCAGGACGTTCTGTTTTGTGACCTTGTGTTGTGCTGATATCTGATATTATTGGTTCTCTGACCAAACAATATCCTTTAGTATTTCTTGTAGCTTTGGTTTGGTTTTTGCAAATTCTCTAAACTTGTGTTTGTCTGTAAATATCTTAATTTCGCCTTCATATTTCAGAGAGAGTTTTGCTGGATATATGATCCTTGGCTGGCAGTTTTTCTCCTTCAGTGTTCTGTATATGTCGTCCCATTCCCTTCTTGCCTGCATGGTTTCTGCTGAGTAGTCAGAACATATTCTTATTGATTCTCCCTTGAAGGAAACCTTTCTTTTCTCCCTGGCTGCTTTTAAAATTTTCTGTTTATCTTTGGTTTTGGTGAGTTTGATGATAATATGTCTTGGTGTTTTTCTTTTTGGATCAATCTTAAATGGGGTTCGATGAGCATCTTGGATAGATATCCTTTCGTCTTTCATGATGTCAGGGAAGTTTTCTGTCAGAAGTTCTTCAACTATTTTCTCTGTGTTTTCTGTCCCTCCTCCCTGTTCTGGGACTCCAATCACCCGCAGGTTATCCTTCTTGATAGAGTCCCACATAATTCTTAGGGTTTCTTCATTTTTTTTAATTCTTTTATCTGATTTTTTTTCAGCTATGTTGGTGTTAATTCCCTGGTCCTCCAGATGTCCCAGTCTGCATTCTAATTGCTCGAGTCTGCTCCTCTGACTTCCTATTACGTTGTCTAATTCTGTTATTTTATTGTTAATCTTTTGGATTTCTACATGTTGTCTCTCTATGGATTCTTGCAACTTATTAATTTTTCCAGTATGTTCTTGAATAATCTTTTTGAGTTCTTCAACAGTTTTATCAGTGTGTTCCTTGGCTTTTTCTGCAGATATCCTAATTTCATTTGTGATATCATTAAGCATTCTGTAAATTAGTTTTTTATATTCTGTATCTGATAATTCCAAAATTGTATCTTCATTTGGGAAAGATTTTGATTCTTTTGTTTGGGGGGTTGGAGAAGCTGTCCCGGTCTGCTTCTTTAAGTGGTTTGATATGGATTGTTGTCTCCGAGCCATCACTGGGAAACTAGTTTTTCCAGAAAATCCGCTAAAAAAAAAACTGCAGTCAGATCCCTATCAGAGTTCTCCCTTTGGCTCAGGCTATTCAGATGTTAATGAAGCCGCCTGGGAAGGGTGGGGGAGGGAACAGAGAGATAGGAGAGTAGCACCTCAGAATATAGCCAGAGTTGCTTGTCTTGCTTGGAATGACTGTTATATCTGAGATTCTCGCGGGCGCGTCGCCTATGTGTGCTGGCTGTGTGGAGATTGCCCCCGGGGGGTCTGGCCCGCTGGAGTCACGGTCAGATCCTCTGCTTCCAGCCCCACGCCCAGCGTCAAGGCTCCCCTACTGGGACGGTGCACTCTCAACTCCAAAATCAGTCGCTGCCTCCCGGGGACTTCTCGTCTCTCCAGCCGCGTGGCCGTGCCGCCCCCGTGAACTAGGTGGGCCCCCTCCCGGGGTTAGTTCAGATGGGTGGAGTAGCTCCCTGTGCTTGTGCCGCGACCGAGTGTCCTGGCTGGAACGCTGTTCTCCCCACTCCAATACCAGTCGCTGCCTCCCGGGGACTTCTCCTACCGGCTGCGTCCCACGCCGCCCACGCGACCCGGCTGGTCCCCTTCCCGGGGTTAGTTCAGGGGGTGGAGCAACTCTCCGTGTTTATGGCGTACCTGCGTGCAGTCCTAATCCCTGCGGGATGGTTCCCCGGCTCGGATGCTGCTCTTTCTGCTCCAAGATCAGTCACTGCCTCCCGGGGACTTCTCCTACCGGCTGCGTCCCACGCCGCCCGTGGAACCAGCTGGTCCCCCTCCCGGGGTTAGTTCAGGGGGGTGGAGCAGGTCTCTGTGCTTGTGCCGTACCTGACTGGTACGCTGGCTCCAGGCTCTGGAAACAATCGCTACTTCCCCGTATTAGTTCGTTCTCCGTCTCTAAATCTGTGTTTGTTGTTCAGGGTTCGTAGATTGTTATGTATGTGATCGATTCACTTGTTTTTCCGTGTCTTTGTTGTAAGAGGGATCCGAGGTAGCGTCTGCCTAGTCCGCCATCTTGGCTCCGCCCCTCTCCAGGCAGTGTTTTGTTCTGTTGTACATGGGATAGCTATGAGTCAGAACTGACTTGAAGGCACCTAGCAACATTCAGTTTATAGCAGGTGTTATTGATTGAATTATGTTCTCCAAAAAGATATGTTGAAGTCCTAACCCCTAGTACCTGTATTTGGAAATAAGGTCTTTGAAGATGTTATCGTTTAAGGTAAAATGTGGTCATACTGGAGTAGGGTGGATACTAATTCAATCTGAGTGGTGTCTTTATGAAAGAGAAGAGACAGAGGGAAGACATTCAAGTGAAGACAGGGTTACACTGCAGCTGCAGGGCGAGGAAAGCCTGGAGCTAGCGGAAGCTGGGAGAGATAAGAAGGGATCTTCCCCCGAAAACTTTGGAGAGAGCTTGGCCCTGGAACACCGTGGATTTGGGCTTCTAACCTCCAAAACTGTAAGACAATAAATTTCCGTGCTTTAAAGCCACCCACCTTGTACTAAAGGCATCCATAGGAAACTAACCCAGCAGACAGAGTAGTCCCACTCGTTCCATAGTGTCCAAAAACGTGCTCACATTGCTCTGGCCCCAAAGCTTTCAGTAGATTCTCACTGCTCACCGAGCAAAGTTCAATGCCCTGAACACGCCAGTCAGTGAACTCCATATCTTCTATTTTTCTCCTTCATACTCTCCACTTATGTACTCCAGAACCAGAGCACCCCAGGCTTATCTCCTGGCACTCCTCTTTACCCACCAAACTGAACTACTGGGCTTTGTCCAAACACACCCAGAAACTTCCCACTTGCATGGCTTTATACATACTGTTGATTCCTCCATCTGAAATGACGTAACTTTACTTCCTATGCCCAAGCTCAGTGCCTATTTCATGATGCATTTCTGATGCCTAGAGATAGAATTTCTTGAGTTTTTCTTCTCTTTATGATTATAAATAAATTATAAAACTGGAAGCTCTTTGACATGGATCAAGGATGACTAATCCAACTAAGCGTGAGGGAGTTCATCTCAATCCAGTGGCTGGTATGATGCTTCTATGAACCATTTTTAGGGGAAGAAGTATAAACAGGCTGAAGGGGGCCTAAAATGTGGACGTGTGCCTTCACCCCAATAATTTAAATTTAAAATGCCAGAAAGACTTTATTTTAAAATATTTCTCCATCTCACCCATCCCCCCTTAACAATTAGCATGGTGCCTGATGCTAAGTTGATAATAAATATTTAAGGAGAGGATCAATGAATGCACTTTGGATGAATTAACATCACTACTAGGGATTTTTCGTCTTAGTTTTAACGCATCATCAAAGATAGTCCTCATTATGCAAATTTAAAACTTAATCTCTTCTAATGAAGTTGCTATGTTATTGACTATTGATTGCATTTTATTTTTCAGATTGAAGGCCATGTAGAAAATATTTTAGGCTTGATAGTCCATAGTTTCTGTCATGACTACTCAACTCTGCCTTTGCAGCATCAAAGCAGTCATGTTGTTAGTTGCTGTCAAGTCAGTTCTGACTCATGGCAACCCCATGTGTGCTCCATAGGGTTTTCAAGGCTCTGACTTTTCAGAAGCAGATCATGAGGGCTTACTTTCAGGGCACAACTGGGGGAGTTTGAACCACCAACATTTCAGTTAGTAGTCTGGCACTTAGCCATTTGCCTCACCCAGGAACTCCTGAAAAAAGTCCTAGACAGATAGTAGGGCAGATTTAGCCTGTGGGCCTTGGTTTGCCATCCATGGGTTGGGGCTTTCCAAGGTCACAAACTAGTAAGTGGAAGAAACTAACACCCAACATGTGCTAACTAACTAACAGGTCTCTTGACCCCAGTACAAAACTACTTCACTGTGATAACTCTATAGTCTCAGGAGGTCTGTCTGAATGCTTGACCATTAGGAAATCAAGGGAATTATGGCTAATTAATTAGTCAAGGCTTTGAAATCCATAGAGAAAAGGGCCTCATATTAAGTGCAAACTATCATCCTCAGTAATATATTTGTGGCACTTTCATTAAATTTTCTCTCAAATCTTTAAAACTATGTATCTCCTGGCTGCCAAGATTTTCATCTTAGTATAATTATGAAGCCTCCCCAAATAATCATTTTTCAGTTTGTGATACTCAGTGGGGTACAATGCCAGCTGCTGAGAGTCGATGGGCTGTTTAATTTGAGATTTATTAGCACAGCACAGGTGAAAATGAATAAAGCCTTAATGAAATTGGTTCATAGTATATCAAATATAAATGCCTATTGTTTAGTGACGCTCATAGAAAAAAGACAACTACTAGTCTAAAAGAAGTTAATTCGTTGTCTATCAAGATAAATATAGGGACTATGGGACATTTTCCAAAGGTATTAGTAAAAGCCGTTTTTATTACAAAAAAGGCAGAAGTATCAATATGTGGTAAACGTTTTATGAACAACACATTCAGAAAGAGAAAATGGTGGCAAGATTAGGCATGGAGCTCCTTAGGTGAGTTAATTTTTAGTCTTCTAATATGAACAAGTACTTGAAGCTTTAAAGAGTATCTATAAGTCATCTTTGTTTATGAACATTCTATTCCCAGTCAGTTCTGAAGACACATTTTCTAAGATATTAAAAATTCAGTGACATAAAACTTCTAATACTGTACTATATTTCATGAACAGGGTTCACAAACAATCCTCTCAGTTGTAAGTCAGATCATTTTCTTCACTTAAAAACATACTGTTACCAATTGCCAATCTCACACAAAGGGTCTTTGTCTTTTCCCAAGTAAGAATACACGCGAAAGACAAACTTTATCTTCAGCAAGCTTTATTTTGCTTGAGTCAAGCAAAGGAGGCAGTGGGGATTTCAAGCCTCTCCAAAAGACTGACTCGAAAAGGGAAGCAAGGCTAGGGCTTATATGGGTTCGGTGGAGACAACAGAGTAACGAATATTTAGTGGGCTTCTTTCAAGCGAAGGGTACTTCTCAGAATGGCGGTACATGTTAATTAGGTTGCACGTGCATCTGGAATCCAAGATGGAACCCGCTGATATTCAAGATGGAGTCCTCTCATCAGCCCTTGGCATCACTTATTATGGGATACAGCTCAAGGGTACTGATCTTTGACACTACATCACCATCTTCGGAGGGCTAAGGAAGGTTAAACAGCGGCCACACTTTGTTCTACGCATGTGGGAGCCTGTAAAGGGGGAAGGGACTAGAAACACATTAAGAAAGAAATAGTAATTCATGGGTTGTTTCAACCTTATGTCTTGTTGACAGGGTGTAGTTCCTGTTTACCTAACTTCTAGACAGTAATCTTTTAACAGCTCTTCTGTTCCACCAGCATAGTTAACCCTATCTGTCTCAATACTGCTCCCTAGAAAGATCCAGAAAATTTACTGATAGGTGTTGTTCAGTTGATTCTGACTCATGGCGACCCCATGTGTGCAGAGTAGAGCTGCTCCACGGGGTTTTCAAGGCTGTGACCTATTGGAAGCAGATTGCTAGGCCTTTCTTCCTAGGCACCTCTGGGTGGGTATGAACTGCCAACCTTTTGGCAAGTAGCTGAGCACTTAACCATTTGCACCACCTGGGGACTCCTGACAGAGAAAATAGTAAGAGTGTTACTAGTTAGGATTGTAGGGAGTCATACTCCTATATGGATGGATCAAAAGGAAGCTAACATGAAAGAAACAAATCATAAATTTTGATTGGGTGACACTGACTTTCTGCTATTTTAACTGTAATATAAGAGAAAACTCACCAGGGTGAATGTTAAGAATATTGCTGCTCATCTTGCTTCTCTGTTACTTATATGTTTATATCAGAGAAAAGCTCTGCTCTATGCCACCAGGGCTCCATACCTTGGAAAGAAAAATGAGACCACGTAAAGCAAAGAACAACCTCAATGAACATAAAAGCAATTTATTTTTAGAATACTTTGCCCTGGCAACCATTTCAATGATTAAATGATTTAATAGAGTTTTGGATAATTCTAATATGTTTCTAAACAAGAGAGTTTAATGTATTGGTCCATATGACACAGCTTTGAGAACATCCACGTGAGTATAAAAAAGCAGGCGAATATGCAGATAGGATTGCGTTCTGTTTCATTCCTGTAGCAATTTTCATTGTATTGGAGGACACGTGTAAAAGTGTATCGAGGGAAACATCATAAAAACTGAACTTTTACATTTAAGTTTTATAATTAATGTACTTCATTCCATTTGTTTACAACATGTTACTAAATCAGAGAAAGAAACTTGATGTATACTTTTTTTTAGCAGTGGCATTTACATAGAGATTAGCATACTTGAAACTCAGTCCATCAGTGTTTGCCTAATATGCTATTCTAGGCGGTCCTGTCTTGGAATTCATCCCAGACACAGTTTTTTATATCCTGAAAGGGATATTTTCAGATATGAGATTATTAATCCTAGTCTTCTAGAATAAAAGTCTAAGACTGCAAATAAAAATGCGACACTTTACCAGGGACTTTGACTAATCAACATCAAGATTTTCCTTTTCTTTATTTCTTCATATTTTCTTTACAACTTTTCTGTTTTGTTGTTGTTTTTCCTTTGCCCTCCTTTTTTTTTTAATAATTTTTATTGTGCTTTAAGTGAAAGCTTACAAATCAAGTCACTCTGTCACATATAAGCTTATGTATACCTTACTCCATACTCCCACTTACTCTCCCCCTAATGAGTCAGCCCGCTCCCTCCTTCCACTCTCTCCTTTCGTGACGATTTTGCCAGTTTCTAACCCGCTCTACCCTCCTATCTCCCCTCCACACAGGAGATGCCAACACAGTCTCAAGTATCCACCTGATACAAGTAGCTCACTCTTCATCAGCATCTCTCTCCAACCCACTGTCCAGTCCCTTTCATGTCTGATGAGTTGTCTTCGGGAATGGTTCCTGTCCTGGGTCAACAGAAGGTTTAGGGACCGTGACCCCCGGGATTCCTCTAGTCTCAGTCAGACCATTAAGTCTGGTCTTTTGATGAGAATTTGGGGTCTGCATCCCACTGCTCTCCTGCTCCCTCAGGGGTTCTCTGTTGTGCTCCCTGTCAGGGCAGTCATCGGTTGTGGCTGGGCACCATCTAGTTCTTCTGGTCTCAGGATGATGTAATCTCTGGTTCATGTGGCCCTTTCTGTCCCTTGAGCTCATAGTTATTGTGTGACCTTGGTGTTCTTCATTCTCCTTTGATCCAGGTGGGTTGAGACCAATTGATACATCTTAGATGGCCGCTTGTTAGCATTTAAGACCCCAGACGCCACATTACAAAGTGGGATGCAGAATGTTTTCATAATAGAATTATTTTGCCAATTGACTTAGAAGTCCCCTTAAGCCATAGTCCCCAAACCCCCACCCTTGCTCTGCTGACCTTTGAAGCATTCAGTTTATCCCGGAAACTTCTTTGCTTTTGGTCCAGTCCAGTTGAGCTGACCTTCCGTGTATTGAGTATTGTCCTTCCCTTCACCTAAAGTAGTTCTTGTCTACTAACTAATCAGTAAATAACCCTCCCCCACCCTCCCTCCCACCCCAACTCGTAACCACAAAAGTATGTGTTCTTCTCAGTTTATACTATTTCTCAAGATCTTATAATAGTGGTCTTTTACAATATTTGTCCTTTTGCCTCTGACTAATTTCACTCAGCATAATGCTTTCCAGGTTACTCCATGTTATGAAATGTTTCACAGATTCCTCACTGTTCTTTATCGATGTGTAGTATTCCATTGTGTGAGTATACCATAATTTATCTAACCATTCATCCGTTGATGGACACCTTGGTTGCTTCCAGCTTTTTGCTATTGTAAACAGAGCTGCAATAAACATGGGTGTGCATATATGTGTTCGTGTAAAGGCTCTTATTTCTCTAGCGTATATTCCGAGGAGTGGGATTTCTGGGTTGTATGGTAGTTCTATTTCTAACTGTTTAAGAAAACACCAGATAGATTTCCAAAGTGGTTGTACCATTTTACATTCCCACCAGCAATGTGTAAGAGTTCCAATCTCTTTGCAGCCTCTCCTACATTTATTATTTTGTGTTTTTTGGATTAAAGCCAGCATTGTTAGAGTGAGATGGAATCTCATCACAGTTTTAATTTGCATTTCTCTAATGGCTAATGATCGAGAGCATTTTCTCATGTATCTGTTAGCTGCCTGAATGTCTATCTTCTTTAGTGAAGTGCGTGTTCATATCCTTTGCCCACTTTTTGATCGGGTTGTTTGTCTTTTTGTGGTTGAGTTTTAACAGAATCATATAGATTTTAGACATCAGGCGCTGGTCGGAGATGTCATAGCTGAAAATTCTTTCCCAGTCTGTGGGTGGTCTTTTTACTCTTTTGGTGAAGTCTTAAGATGAGCATAGGTGTTTGATTTTTAGGAGCTCCCAGTTATCTGGTTTCTCTTTGTCATTTTTAGTAATGTTTTCTCTTCAGTTTATGCCTTGTATTAGGGCTCCTAACATTGTCCCTATTTTTTTTTCCATGATCTTTATCGTTTTAGTCTTTATGTTTAGGTCTTTGATCCACTTGGAGTTAGTTTTTGTGCATGGTGTGAGGTATGGGTCCTGTTTCATTTTTTTGCAAATGGATATCCAGTTATGCCAGCACCATTTGTTAAAAAGACTATCTTTTCCCCAATTAACTGACACTGGGCCTTTGTCAAATATCTGCTGTTCATATGTGGATGGATTTATATCTGGGTTCTCAATTCTGTTCCATTGGTCTATGTGCCTGTTGTTGTACCAGTACCAGGCTGTTTTGACTGCTATGGCTGTATAATATGTTCTAAAGTCAGGTAGAGTGAGGCCTCCCACTTTCTTCTTCTTTTTCAGTAATGCTTTACTTATCTGGGGCTTCTTTCCCTTCCATATGAAGTTGGTGATTTGTTTCTCCATCACATTAAAAAATGTCATTGGAATTTGGATAGGAAGCGCATTGTACGTATAGATGGATTTTGGTAGAATAGACAATTTTACTATGTTAAGTCTTCCTATCCATGAGCAAGGTATGTTTTTCCACTTATATAGGTCCTTTTTAGTTTCTTGCACTAGTACTTTGTAGTTTTCTTTGTATAGGTCTTTTACATCCTTGGTAAGATTTATTCCTAAGTCTTTTATCTTCTTGGGGGCTACTGTGAATGGTATTGATTTGGTGATTTTCTTTTCGATGTTCTTTTTGTTGATGTAGAGGAATCCAAGTGATTTTTGTATGTTTGTCTTGTAACCTGAGACTCTGCCAAACTCTTCTATTAGCTTCAGTAGTTTTCTGGAGGATTCCTTAGAGTTTTTTGTGTATGAGATCATGTCATCTGCAAATAGAGATACTTTTACTTCTTCCTTGCCAATCTGGATGCCCTTTATTTCTTTGTCTAGCCTAATTACTCTGGCTAGGACCTCTAGCGCGATGTTGAATAAGAGCGGTGCTAAAGGGCATCGTTGTCTGGTTCCCGTTCTCAAGGGAAATGCTTTCAGGCTTTCTCCATTTAGGGTGATGTTGGCTGTTGGCTTTGCATAGATGCCCTTTATTATGTTGAGGAATTTTCCTTCAATTCCTATTTTGCTGAGAGTTTTTATCATAAATGGGTGTTGGACTTTGTCAACTGCCTTTTCTGCATCAATTGATAAGATCCTGTGGTTTTTGTCTTTTGTTTTATTTATATGGTGGATTACATTAATGGTTTTTCTAATATTAAACCACCCTTGCATACCTGGTATAAATCCCACTTGGTCGTGGTGGATTATTTGTTTGATATGTTGTTGAATTCTATTGGCTAGAATTTTGTTGAGGATTTTTGCATCTATGTTCATGAGGGATATAGGTCTGTAATTTTCTTTTTTTGTAATGTCTTTACCTGGTTTTGGTATCAGGGATATGGTGGCTTCATAGAATGAGTTAGGTAGTATTCCATCATTTTCTATGCTTTGAAATACCTTTAGTAGTAGTGGTGTTAACTCTTCTCTGAAAGTGTAGAACTCTGCAGTGCAGCCGTCCAGGCCAGGGCTTTTTTTTGTTGGGAGTTTTTTGATTACCTTTTCAATCTCTTTTTTTGTTATGGGTCTATTTAGTTGTTTTACTTCTGATTGTGTTAGTTTAGGTAGGTAGTGTTTTTCTAGGAATTCATCCATTTTTCTAGGTTTGCAAATTTGTTGGAGTACAATTTTTTGGAATAATCTGATATGATTCTTTTAATTTCAGTTGGGTCTGTTGTGATGTAGCCCATCTTGTTTCTTATTCGGGTTATTTGTTTCCTTTCCTGTATTTCTTTAGTCAGTCTGGCCAATGGTTTATCAATTTTGTTAATTTTTTCAAAGAACCAGCTTTTGACTTTGCTAATTCTCTCAATTGTTTTTTCTGTTCTCTAAATCATTTAGTTCAGCTCTAATTTTTATTATTTGTTTTCTTCTGGTGCCTGATGGATTCTTTTATTGCTCACTTTCTATTTGTTCAAGTTGTAGGGACAGTTCTCTGATTTTGGCTCTTTCTTCTTTATGTATGTGTGCATTTATCGATATAAATTGACCTCTGAGCACTGCTTTTGCTGTGTCCCAGAGGTTTTGATAGGAAGTGTTTTCATTCTTGTTGCATTCTATAAATTTCTTTATTCCCTCCTTAATGTCTTCTATAATTTCTTTTTTCAGCAGGGTATTGTTCAGTTTCCAAGTATTTGATTTCTTTTCCCTAATTTTTCTGTTATTGATTTCCACTTTTATGGCCTTATGGTCTGAGAAGATGTTTTGTAATACTTCGATGTTTTGGATTCTGCAAAGGTTTGTTTTATGACCTAATATGTGGTCTATTCTAGAGAATGTTCCATGTGCGCTAGAAAAAAAAGTATACTTTGCAGCTGTTGGGTGGAGTGTTCTGTATAAGTCTATGAGGTCAAGTTGGTTGATTGTAGCACTTAGGTCTTCCCTGTCTCTGTTGAGCTTCTTACTGCAAGTCCTGTCTTTCTCCGAAAGTGGTGTGTTAAAGTCTCCTACTATAATTGTGGTGGTGTCTATCTCACTTTTCAGTTCTGTTAAAGTTTGTTTTGTGTATCTTGCAGCCCTGTCATTGGGTGCATAAATATTTAATATGGTTATATCTTCCTGGTCTATTGTCCCTTTAATCATTATGTAGTGTCCTTCTTTCTCCTTTGTGGTGGATTTAACTTTAAAGTCTATTTTGTCTGAAATTAATATTGCTACTCCTGCTGTTTTTTGCTCGTTGTTTGCTTGATATATTTTTTTTCCATCCTTTGAGTTTTAGTTTGTTCGTGCCTCTAAGGTGTGTCTCTTGTAGGCAGCATATAGACGGATTGTGTTTCTTTATCCAGTCTGAGACTCTCTGTCTCTTCATTGGTGCATTTAGTCCATTTACATTCAGCGTAATTATAGATAAGTATGTGTTTAATGCTGTCATTTTGATGCCTTTTTATGTGTGTTGTTGACAATTTCATTTTTCCACTTACTTTTTTGTGCTGAGACGTTTTTCTTTGTAAATTGTGTGTTCCTCATTTTCATCATATTTGCCTTTATGTTTGCCTAGTCGTTAAATGTTTTTTTGGGTTTTATTTTGAGTTATGGAGTTGTTAGACCTCTTTGTGGTTACCTTAATATTTACCCCTATTTTTCTAAGTAAAAACCTAACTTGTATTGTCCTATATTGCCTTGTTTCCCTCTCCGTATGGCAGTTCTATGCCTCCTATATTTAGTCCCTGTTTTTGATTATTGTAATCTTTTACATATTGACTTCAATGATTCCCTGTTTTGAGCGTTTTTTCTTTTTAAAATTAATCTTAATTTGTTTTTGTGATTTCCCTATTTGAGTTAATATTACAATGTTCTGTTCTGTGACCTTGTGTTGTGCTGGTAGCTGATATTATTGATTTTCTGATGAAACAATTTCCTTTAGTATTTCTTGTAGCTTTGGTTCGGTTTTTGCAAATTCTCTAAGCTTGTGTTTATCTGTAAATGTTTTAATTTCGCCTTCATATTTGAGAGAGAGTTTTGCTGGATATATGATCCTTGGCTGGCAGTTTTTCTCCTTCGGTGCTCTATATATGTCATCCCATTGCCTTCTTGACTGCATGGTTTCTGCTGAGTAGTCTGAACTTATTCTTATTGATTCTGCTTTGTAGGAGACCTTTCTTTTCTCCCTGGCTGCTTTTAAAATTTTCTCTTTATCTTTGGTTTTGGCAAGTTTGATGATAATGTGTCTTAGTGATTTTCTTTTTGGATCAATCTTATATGGGGTTCGATGAGCATCTTGGATAGATATCCTTTCGTCTTTCATGATGTCACGGAAGTTTTCTGCCAACAGATCTTCAACTATTCTCTATATTTTCTGTTATCCCTCCCTGTTCAGGAACTCCAATCACACGCAAGTTATTCTTCTTGATAGAGTCCCACATGATTCTTAGGGTTTTTTTTTTTTTTAATTCTTTTATCTGATTTTTCTTCAGCTATATTGATGTCAAGTCCCTTGTCCTCCAGATCCCCCACTCTGCATTCCAATTGCTCGAGCCTGCTCCTCTGACTTCCAATCGAGTTGTCTAATTCTGTAATTTTACTGTTAATCTTTTGGATTTCTGAATGCTGTCTCTCTATGGATTCTTGCAGCTTATTAATTTTTCCACTATGTGCTTGAATAATCTTTTTGATTTCTTGAACTGCTTTATCAGTGTGTTCCTTGGCTTTTTCTGTAGATTGCCTTATTTCATTTCTGAGGTCATCCCTGATGTCTTGAAGCTTTCTGTAAATTAGTTTTTTATATTCTGCATCTGGCAATTCCAGGATTGTATCTTCATTTGGGAAAGATTTTGATTCTTTAGTTTGGGGAGCTGTAGAAGCAATCATGGTCTGCTTCTTTATGGGATTTGTTATCAACTGCTGTCTCCAAGCCATCTCTAAGATATTGTAGTGATTTATTTTATATTTGCTCACTGAGTCTTAACTTGTTTTGTTTTCTTTCAATATACGTAGATGGGCTACTAGATTGCGCTGTCTAGATTGTTGTAGCCCTTGAATCACTTATGTCCTATTACCAGCTGGTTTGGGCTGTTACCAGATATATAAGCCTAAGAGTCCATTCACTATTCTTGAGTAGAATCTGATTTTGGGTCATCAAGTGTGTGGTGCAGACTGACACCTATCCACCTAGAGAAGTAGTGGTGCTAGTTGTGTGCGCCAGATTCTAGTAGCAGCAGGGGTTCACACTCCAAGGAGGGGCAGGTTGCTGACAGGCTTCCCCCAAGTGCCAGTGAGGTAGGTGTGTCTCTATTCCTAAAGCACTTTGGTTGGTGGGCTCTGCATCTGTACCTTAGGCTCCCGATGCAAGTACCTCTACAGATTGGTAGGTGTCACCCTCCTTAGACCCCTAAGGCAGGAGGCTAGGTGGTCTGGGGGGAGCTTCAGCCCTCAGTTCCCTGTTGTGGGTCAGTGAGGGCTCTGTTGAATACACAGAGATATCACACCTGGGAAACTTGTCTTTCCAGTAATCTGCTGAAACAATTACAGTCAGATCCGTATCAGAATTGCCTTTGCATTATAATATCCACCTTGTTCCCTGTAGGGATGAAAGCCCAAGACTGTGGATCACATATGGTTGGCTGGAGCTAGTTCTGCATTTTTAGTCCCGTTAGGGAAGGATTTTGGGGCCCTGGGTTTTTTGTAGCTGCTTCTCTTAGGCCAGGAGAATGAGTTAGGAAAAGAGAAATAAAAAAGGATAAACCAGAGTGCACTTCACTCTCTGGCTCAGAAAATTCCAATGTTAATGAAACCACCTGCGAAGGGGAGGGGAGGGATCAGATAGCTAGGAGAGAGTAGCATCCTGGAATATAGACAAAGTTACTTATTTTGTTTGGTGATGACTGTTTTATCTGAGATTCCCGAGGGGTGTGTAGCCTGTGTGCGTTGGCTGGGTCAAGATTGCCCCCGAGGGTCAGGCCCGCGTCCCGTGCTTGTGCTGTCTCAGAAGCCGCGGTCAGTTCCTCTGCTCCCAGTCCAAAGCCCAGTGCCAAGGTTCGCCAGCTGGGATGCTGCACTCCAGGCTCCAAAACCAGTCTCTGCCTCCCAGTGACTTCTCCTGTCAGCTGTGTCACTGCACTGCCTGTGTGTACTGGCTGGGCTTCCCATGAGGTCACTTCTGGGGACTAGGGCTGCATCCCATGTTTGCGCCATCTCAGGATGCCTGCTCAGCTCCCCTGGGCCCAGTCCAAAGCCCGGTGCCAAGGTTTTCTGACTGGGATGCTGGCTCCAGTCTCCGAAAGCAGTTGTTGCTTCCCATGGTTGTTCATTCTCAGTCTCTGTCACTCAGGTCAACTCTTTAGGTCTGTGTTTGATGGTCAGGGGTCATAGATTGTCATGTATGTGATCGATTCACTTGTTTTTCTGAGTCTTTGTTGCAAGAGGGATCTGAGGTAGCTTCTACCTAGTCAGCCATCTTGGCCCCACCTCCTGTCCTCCTTTTTTAATCTTCTCGTATGTCTTGCTTAACTCAATATAAGTCTTCCTTTTTATTTCTCTAGTGCTGAGGTGGGAGACTTGGAGAAGTTTGAGATGGTGAAGTAAAACATGCTACATGAAGGTCTGAATTAGGAGAATTTAACGTGGATACAAAATTATTTTTACCCTGCATCTTGCAGTGATAATTTGGTTTGTAGTAATTAAACATTTTTTTAAGATATCTGCTGTTATTGGTGAAAAATTCTTGCCTATCCACACTGGCACTCCTGTCCCTGTGGGCCTCTATCACCTCTGTTAACCTTGCATCAAGTTCCCAGACCTGTTTTTCTCTTAACCTAGATGCGCAGAGAAACACCAGAAATTAGTGTAACAGAACATCTTTATTGTGAGCAGATTCTATTCATACTGAGCAACATCAAGTAGAAAGTATCAGGAAGGTCCACCGAAGAAGGAACAGTGAAAGTAGGTTATATAGGTGGGGTCTGGGCAGGGTAGTCTCCTGAGGGCCATTGTAAATTTCTTCCAGGCTGGTTTCTCAGAGCACGTGCAAGGCATCAGAGTCAGTCAGTTGTAAAAACAGAGTCATTAAGGACATACCATGTTTCCTAAAACACAGGTTCCAGTCAGACCCTGAAGTCCCTGCTTCTCAAACTGACAACAAAACCAAAAAACCAAACCCAGTGCTGTCGATTCGATTCTGACTCATAGCAACCCTATAGGACAGAGTAGAACTGCCCCATAGAGTTTCCAAGGAGCACCTGGCAGATCCGAACTGCCAACCCTTTGGTCAGCAGCCATAGCACTTAACCACTACCATACCAGGGTTTCCTCTCAAACTGACAGCACATAGATAATTCTCCCAAAAAGCCCAATGCCTAAAGCGAAATGGGCTCCACTAAGCTGCTTACTAGGCTATTGTTTGACCTGAAGGTGACTCCAGGAAAACCAGCTCCTTAAAGGCTCAATTTTCAAAAGGACACCTAAGGGCAAATGTCCTGGATGGGCCACCCCAATCCACGGTCCCAGAAATCTGGACTCCAAGAGAATTAAAATGATTTCTCACCCTCCAATAATAACCCTAGGTCATCTACTGCTGCCTTATAGCTGACGTGAATATTTCCCTTTTTACAACTCCACAATCCTATCTGGAACGCAAGGATCCTCTTAGTACGCCTCTCTGTGACTAAAGTGACTAAAGTCAATGGAAAACTTCAATAGCCCATGAGTAGCTGAGATGCTTCCTGAGGGCCAAGGAAGTATGGAATGGGTAGTAGAAGACCGGGAGTCCCTATGTGGTGCAAATGGTTAATGTACTCTGCTGCTAACCAAATGGCTGGAGATTTGAGTTCACCCAGAGGTACCTAAGAAAGGCCTGGTGATCTACTTCCAAAAAATCAGCCATTTAAAACCCCATGGAGCACAGTTTTACTCTGACAAGAGACTCAAGAGCAACTCGCGACAAATGAAAAAACAGATATAAATTCTATCTATGACTATAACCGAATGCCACTTGGGTTCTTGTCCTGTCTTATTAGGTGATTGAAATAAGATGGTCACTGATTGCAAAGGAAACAGAAAGTGGCAAGTTTATTGTCTGCGCATACAAGGAGCGCATGGGGTCTAGTGACCTTAAGGCCATGTGCTCACTCACTAAGGGGGGTGGGGAGCTTTTTGTTTCCAATGGCGTCAGGGGGTTGGGTTTGGTACCTGGAATTTTCTGCCTTTAGCCCTCCCATGCCTATATTTGGGGGTGGGCGGGGGAGGTCAGTTGAAGGATGTGACTTCAATCTGTGCATGCTTCAAGGTGTAACTAGGGCTAATCAGTGGACAGAGCCACCACCTGCTGTGACTTCCTGCTCAAAACAAGCTTGTGGTCAGCAAGACAGAGGGGGGGATGGGGTGTTGATTGGGGTTTTCAATATGGCTGAGCAGCCTGTTTCATGACCACATGTACAGTAGCAGAAACAATGACCAAGAGCTGAGTATTTTGTGCTTATTTTGATATAAATATATTTATGTGCATATTAAGTGATACTTTTTCTCTTCTCCCGTTTCATCCTCCTGCCATCTAACACAACATGTTTTGGGATAAAAACTCAATTTGGCCTTTCATCTTTGGCTTCTGAAAATAGCCCTTGGAATTCCCCAGCAATCCAAGGTGTATAGTCAGCCCTCTCTATCCACAGGTTCTGCATCCACGGATTCAACCAACCACAGATTGAAAATATATATTAAAAAAAGTTCAAAAAGCACAAAACTTGAATTTGCTGTCCACCGAACACTGTGCTGAATCCACGCAAATGAAATGACGTGTGGGCATCCCCTGCTGTAGCCTCCACCATTGCACGGATTCTTAGTCTCTCTCCAGCACTCGTCTGAGCATTGTTCACCTCGAGTCTTGTCACTATTCCCTAAACAATGCAGTAAGACTACTATTTACATAACATTTTCACTGTATTAGGTATTATAAGTAATCTAGAGATGATAATAAAGTATATGGGAGGATGTGTGTAGGTTATATGCAAATACTATGCCATTTTATACAATGCACTAGAGCATCCTTGGATTTTGGTATCAGTGGCTGGTGGGGGGTCCTGGAACCGATCCCCCACAAATACCAAGGGACGACTCTACTTGTTTTTCTAAAACAGCTCAAGGACCACACCTGGTGAACTACCTTCAGGAAAAGAGTGGGGAGGTGGGGTATGAGGGAATCAGTCATGCATATTCAGTGATTCAGTCAACTATTGACTATGCATTAAGGCCGGAGTCATGCATATACACTAAGCCCCAGTAACTATTATAAAGGACCCAAGGCCTTGGAGCTTCCTTTTGAGCTTCTGGATTGATGATGCACATGGAGGACTGGCACATCTCTGAGGATATGAAGCTCAGTGCATCTCTTTGTGCATATCCTTTTGTGGTTACATTTAAGTGGTTATAGTGCGTATACTACTGTCTGTGAGTTCTGTGAGTCAATCTAGCAAATTATCGAAGCCACCAGGGTCTGTGTGGCCCAGCAGGGCCTGGCATCTTGTCTATTTGTCAGTTGATTAGAAGAACAGAGTCAATACTTGGAAGACCCCAGCCTTGAGTGGCTGGTGGACAAAAGAGGGCAGTGAAGGCAGTTGTTTGTAAAGACATATCCTCTGGGTAGTCCGAGATAGAAAACGTGCTGTATGGTTGGCTGGTGTCAGAGATGGAGAAGTGGGAAGGCGGGATGTGAGTTATCTTTGCATTTTAGGGATTGGCCTTGTGTCCATTATTACTATGTACATGTGTAAAACAGTTAACCATGCATTTCAGTGTTTAGGTTACAGGATATCAAAGGGAGGAACGTGATTCAATTAGAAGAGGAATCAACATCGTCTAAAGTTGGATTAAGTGTCTTTGTATCTAATTTGGGGAAGAGGATTATCATGTTTTCAATTGGAAGGATAACTGCTTTATGTCAAAATGATGGAAGCATGATATTGCTACAGACTGTATTTGGGGATTAAGTACAGTTAGAATTGGTATCTCTGCATGCCACGGTGATAAAGGGTGGACTGTGGTGGAGTTGCATAGCGTCAATTTAGCTAAGTAGGAACTACATTTCCCAGAATTCTCTTTCCTGCATAATCTGGGGTTAGCATAGGCAATAAGGGAAACCCTGGTGGCGTAGTGGTTAAGTGCTACAGCTGCTAACCAAAGGGTCGGCAGTTCAAATCCACCAGGCGCTTCTTGGAAACTCTATGGGGCAGTTCTACTCTGTCCTGTAGGGTTGCTATCAGTCTGAATTGGCTCGACGGCACTGGTTTTGGTTTCTTTTATAGGCAATAAGAAACACTTGCTCAAGAATTATAAGGCAGAAGTGGAAGAGCAGCCATTATTATGCTGTGAAGGCTGTTACAGAGGCATGAGGCTCTGTTACAGCTCACACATAATTGTCCCTTCTCTGCTGGCTCACAGGGTTGTGCAGGGCAGCAGCTGGGCCCACTGATCTTCCAGCTCCTGCTGGGTCCTCCTTCAGCATCTCCACCTTTTGGGCCAGGTGTGTATTAAAGTCCTGCAGCTTCTCCTTCAGGTCACCTCCATTATGGAAGCTGGAGAATTGGAGACGGTGAGAGACTAATGAGGGTTCCAGTTCAACTTTGTGGGTTCCAGCTCAGCCTTGCTTCCCACACTTTGCTTTAATCCTATCATCCTAACTACCTACCCAGCAGACTTCAGGTTCACAGCCACAGAAACAACAGCCTCACAGCCACAGACAACAGCCTCATATGGACTGTTTAATCAGCTTCCACAGCTGTGTAAGGGTCAATTCCTATAATAAATCCCTTACATATCTCCCAGTTGCTCTGCTTCTCTGACTGAATGTGGATTCAGGGTTTGCTATACACCAACTTGCCTGCATATGCAACTTCCTATCCTCATTCCAACTCTCTAAAGCTGTAAATCTTATCCCATCTGCCTGCCATCTCAGGGACCTATCAGTCATTCCTTCTCTCCCTCATATACTCAACCTCCCTAAGCTGAGTCCTCCAAAAAGCTTTAAATAAACTCATGCTTTTAAACAGTTCTAATTAAAAAATTTTAAACCCTCCCTCCACTCCAAACCTTCTTCCAGTTTTCACTCCTTTTCTTCATAGTCGTACTTCCTGAAAGAATTACTTGTATTTAATGTTTCCACTTTTTACTTCTAACTCCACAACCTATTCTAATCTGATTTCCATTGCCCACTGAAACAGTTCTCAGGGTCACCAGCGACCACCAGGTTATTGAATCCACAGACATTGTTAGTCCTTGTTTTACGCCTCAGCAGCAAATGATGCTGTGACCTCTCACTGAGACATTCTTTTTCCTTGACTTCCATGACACAGTACTCTTGTGGCTTGCTGCCTCTCTGGCTCTCAGTCACCTCCTCTGTCCATTCTGCAGATATTTCATTCTCTATACAGAAAGGGCTCAGTTTACGTTTTTCATTCTCTCAGATACTCTCAACTCAAACCTCTGTACTCCAGTCCTATTTAACTTACTGTTAACACATCCTGTTGGATGTCTCAGAAGCACCACAAACTCAGTGTACTCCAAGGTGAACTCATAATTTTTATACCAAAACCTGGCCCTTTCTAGTTATTTTCCATACCAGTGAAAGGAGCCATCCATCCAGTTATGCAGGCCAGAAACATAGGAGTCATCCGTAACACCTCTATCTCTCTCACCTTCCCTGGCCTATATACCATCTATTCCTAATAATTTTATCCCCTAAATATAACTAGAACAGTGGCATTGCTGGGGGGGGGGGGTGTGGAGGGTGTGGACCACACCGGTAACACTGTCAAAGGGGGTGACACCAAAATCACTGTCTATAAATTTTTATGCGTTATTTCAGCAGAAATTTATTTTTTTATAAAAAACTATATCCCCATAGTTATAACATCAAAAATTTTCACAAGCCCAGCTTACATGTATCAATATACCCATAAGGCTAAAACTCTATGCTAATTTACTTTTTGAACCTTCTAATGCCCTTGGGTCAAAGCGGTCATTGTTACCCAATTACAATGACACTTCGAATCACATTTTGTTTGCATGCACTGTTTTTATAGTTGCTGATTTTGTCAAATTTTCTGGTGTTTTAGCTACAAAATATTGTAATTAGCATGGGGGGATGACACCATGAGTTATCACAATGGGTGACACCAGACCTAGTGACACCACTGATCTGGAATGGTCCACTTCACTCCATCCCTACCCTACTCCATGCTATATCTGTCTTAGTTACCTAGCACTGCCATAACAAAAACACCACATATTTTGGGGCACACAATTCAGTCCATAACACTAGCATAGTCCAAACTACCATTATCGTAAACCTGGATGTAAGGACAATGTCATGAACTAGAATCAGCATAAGGCTGGTTCCTGTGGGGCGGAAGTCAAATGTATCTCTGCCTTCCCACTTCTCCATTGTTTCACTCTGTTTCTCTGTTGGGTTTGATAATTCGCTGCAACGGTCACGCAGAACTCACAGACGTTACTTATTAGGATAATGTAGAAGTAGCAGGATACAATTTGAGATGCAACTAGGGTAAACATCAAGAACCTTGGGATATAGCCCAGGGAAAGGTATACGGGCGAGTTCTGGGAAGGTCTCTGAAGATGAGAGCGTGTCTCTCTCTCCCTTAGTCAACTGGGGCAGCTTCAGATAAGCTCCCCAATGGAACAGGTCTTTCTCAGGGCCATTCTTGGGCAGATTTCTTCTCTATCAGGACCTCTCTGCCCTCAGGCTCCAGCGTTTTTATAAGCCAGCCCATGTACTCCTTGTCAATTATAAGGTGGGCTCCTTAACCAATCTAGGTAAAGGTCAGCTACTGATTAGGGCTCCCCAGCCAATTCTGGTAAAGCTCAATTACAGGGTGGGCCATAAACTGACCAACCCTTGCAACCCACTTATGCAGATAGTAAACCAACCTATCCCTTGTAAGACTGCAGTTCGACCAGTCATTTTGGGAAGACCAGAAAGCCATATAAAAGAAATTCATTACATTGGACTATTGCAATAACCTTCTGACTATTCTACCTGAGCCCACTGTCACCTTCTTCCAATTCATTCTTCACACAGAACCAGAATGGTATTTTCAAAACACAAATCTGATTATGTCACTCCCTGCTTTCAAATACTTCCTCTATTGTTTGGACCAAAAGGCCATGTGTGAACTGGCCCCTACTCACCTCATCTCATGTCCTCTATTTCCATTATTTGTTTCATTCTAGCCATATTGGCAAGGAGCGTTGGTGGCACAGTGCTTACATGCTCAGCTGCTAACCGAAAGGTCAGCAGTTTGAACCTGCAAACTAACTGTTCATGCATCCATATTGGCGTTCTTTATAGTTCCTGATGTCTATCATGCTTCTCCCATTCCTTTTCTCACTGCTAGAGACGTTCTTTCCTTCCTTTTTTACATAGTTAAATCCTAGTTATCTTTCAGATTTCAGCACATGCACTTGATCAGGGAAAATTTCCTCTGAGCTTTCACAGCTCCTCAACTCCTAGTACCTACCACCATTGTAACTCTTCATTTACTAGTGTGATGATTTCTATAACGTCTGCTTACCTTTAGATGATAAACCAAACCCAGTGCCGTCGAGTCGATTCTGACTCATAGCGACCCTATAAGACAGAGTAGAACTGCCCCATAGAGTTTCCAAGGAGTGCCTGGCAGATTCGAACTGCTGGCTGTTTGGTTAGCAGCCGTAGCACTTAACCATTACACCACCAGGGTCTCCTCTAGATGGTAAGGTCTATGAAAGTAGTGATAGTGTTTTATTATCATTGTGACTGTATCTTCAGCACCTATCTCAGTGTCTGGCACATAGTAGGGACTTATATATCACTAAAACAAATTCTGGCTTATTCTAAAATTGAGTATGTTTAAGAAATATTGAGTATCTGATGGGTCCTGTCCTTGGCTACAGGGTGAAGGCACTTTAATTCAGAGTTGCATTAAGACTTCACACAAGGGATGGGTAGGAATAGAAGTGTTTCCTTCAAGGGAATTGAAATGCAGTTAAGAAGAAGGAATAGATATTGAATGGATTCTTTACTCGAATATTTATTGAATGCTTAAGTGACTTGACTCTTTCTGTTTTCCCTTCGCTCTAGTATAAATCATAAAGCAATCTCTCACTCTCTCCCTTTATCCAAGAGATTCCCCTCAGCATAGAAACATTCTTTGCTCTTTGCCATCTTTAAAAACCAAAAACAAAATCCCTCCTTCCTGCCTTAGGGACTTTGTAAATATTTTCCTTCTGCCTGGAAGGCTTTGATTCCAGGTCTTCCCGTAACTGCCTCTTTTTTATTCTTCATGTCTCAGATTGAATGTTACCTCTTAGGCAGCTCCCTGAAGACTTTATTTAACCATCACATTTCCCCCCACTTTATTTGGTAAATTAATGAATGAACAAGTGAATGAATGAAAGACACACCATTTCTCCTTCTTCCTATCAATCTTGCATTGTATATTTTTTCCCCTACCAGGTACTGCCCTTTTCCCCTCTTGCCCGGGAATCCCATGCCTTCATATACTCAGCCACCTTGTTCGTATTAAAGTCTGTTAGAAAAGTATTTAATCATTAATGTTATGTGGGTTTTGTGTAAAAATAAGTAAATAAATATGTGGAATGCCTGCCAGGACAAAATAAAAAGAGCAACAGGACCCCATGAATTCCATGAAGAGTTACTGTTAAATATTTGCTTGTGATCTTACTTTGGACACCTGAATCTGAATGAGTTGATATTAAAGTAGTTTGAGCTTAGATAGCCTGATTTGCACACTTTGGTAGAGTTTACCTCTTTGTTGAGTCTAAGATCTGTTTTATAAGTTGAGGTTTTGCTTTTAATTCTAAGTAAATAAAACAAAATGCTACTTCTTGGCCTTTGAATTTCAAAGCTTAGACTTCACAGGAAAAGAAGAATTTAGGGCATGAAAAATAAATTTAGGAAAACACTTGAGGAGGTAGAACAAAACTTCTCAAATCCTGAGCTTAGAAAAGGGTCTTGGGATTGTGTCAGAGGGGATGCATAGCAAGAATAGACTTACGGATCTTTGAGAAATGGTGGCCTTGTTCTCTGATTCTTTGGAAAGTCCCCAGCATGGGGAAGACAAAATCTCCTCATAGGTTGGTGGGATACATAAACACAGAGAACTCATACTTTCGCTAAGCCAAGGAAGACATGAAACCTAAGAGTTGAAGGGATTTTTTTTGTGGATTTAAGCCAGCTTCTCAGGCCGATATAGCCCACAGATATGTTTCCAGTTTATTCTAAATGTTTGGGTTAGTTAACTTTTTAAAATAGGAGTTTTGGAGAACTTCTACTTCTGGATACAATGGAATAACTGGTATCAGACCAGCCTTCTGTCTGGATGCAATAAGAATATGTACAAAATATATGGAACAACTCTTTGTGGATATTTAGAGAGGAGAAACAAATGAGGTAAGCCCCATGATTGCCTTCGAGTTCTGTCTGTAAGTAATCACCAGACTCTGATGCAGGGAGAGGGAGCCCAATCAGATCATGGTTGGCTGACTGAGCCAGGGAGATGGAAGTTAGAGCTCAGGGAGGGTGAGACAGCTGTATTTTCTGGGGCAGAGTACTGAAGAAGAGAGAGCTACACAGAGAAAGAGCTCCAAAAATCTGCATGGCGTCTGTTTTAGGCTGGATTCTCTAGAGAGCACCCAGTGTATAAATATATATATAGAAAGATTTATATAAAGGATATAAAGCTCACATAATCGTAAAGGGCTAGAAAGTCCCAAATGTGTGGGTCAGGCTAGAGGATTCTCCTGACTCATGTAGCCACAGATGCAGGCAAATACAAGATCTGAAGGTCAGATAACAGGCCTCTGGCTCACAGGCTACAAAGATGAATCCCAAGATTGGCAGGTAAGCTGCTAGCTCAGGTCCCAAGAACCAGAGGTCAGATGAGCAGGAGCCAGCTGCAGGATCCAGAGACAGCTAAAGCCAGCAAGCCTTGCCAGAAAGTCCACCTATATTGGATGCAGGCAACACCCCCCCCAAAAAATTCTTTTCAATGATTGGCAGCTCACAACAGATGTCATGGAGGTGATCACATTATATCAGATCTCATTATGGCGGTGACTACATCATTAAAAAGCAGCCAAACTATATCATAACTGCCAAACCACTGAGAATCATGGCCCAGCCAAGTAGATGCACAACCTTAATCATCACAGTCTACCCCTTGTCAATTTGGCACCTGTACACATCTCCTTAAACCATACACAATCTCTGAATAAAGACAGTTACAAAGTCATGCTTGCACCTAACATGATATAATTGACCCAAAATGCACTAGCCCTATTTACATCTTACGTTTTATAAGTGAAGAAAATAAAAATATTTGATGCACACATACAAGGAAGAAATACTCACAACAATTACAGTCCTCATTTCTGCAACTGGTCATCTTGTCATAACTGGTATTTAGAACTACCTTCTTCCATCACCCATTCTGTGTTCCCGTGCCTTCAGCAAGCACCGCAGCTGGTCGTGGTTCTTTGCCTGGTGGGGTGACCCAAACCTTCATTCCTGAAGGGTCTGGGCCATTAGTAGTCACGTCGGAATTGGGTTGCTGTAGTTTCCCATTGACTTTAGTCACAGAACATGATAGTACTAAGAGACACCCTAAGGGATCTCCTCCTGCATTCCAGACGTGCCCTTCTTTACCTCTATTATGTAATATCAATCCAGCTTCCTCTTGGCAATCAGGATAAATCACAATAGCCAATATGGTAACTCCCTTCTTTGCCTGTTGATCCAGAGGCACAAGGAGCCCAAAGTGGTCAGGTGGCATTCCAGTTCAGTGGAATCAGTGATGTGTCTCCAGGTGGGAGCATTCTTCCCTTTGGAACTAGGACCTCTAGACTTACAGAGCACAGGGTCATAGAGGTAGGAAGCAAAAATTTTGAGAGCGGGTTACTAGGGGTAATAGTGAGTAGTGCCACTCTCATTTACACCTCTTGATTCCTGGACCCTTGAATCCTGGCAACGGGAGAAACAGCACCATATATTGGATGCTGGTTTAGAGCATATACAGATTTCCTGGAGAACATTGCCTCAAACCTGCAAGGTATTGCCACCGAGCTGGTGCCATAATTGGGTCTTTTAAAGGCCATGTCATCATTCCATTAATCCAGTCACTTCAGGATGATGGGAAACATGATAAGACCAGTGAATTTCATGAGCATGGGCCCATTGCTGCACTTCATTTGCTGTGGAGCAAGTCCCTTGATCTGAGACCATGCTTGCGGGATACCATAATGGTGGATAAGGCATTCTGTAGGGCCATGGATGGTAGTTTTGGCAGAAGCATTGCATGTAGGGAAGGCAAATCTGTATCCAGAGTGTCTATTCCAGTAAGAACAAAACCCTGCCCTTTCCATGATGGAAGTGGTCCAGTGTAATCATTGTTGGCTGATCCCCTCAAGGAATGGCATCATATCAGGAACTCAGTGTTGGTCTCTGCTGCTCACAGTTTGGGCACTCAGCAGTGCCTGTAGCCAAGTCAGCCTTGTTGAGTGAAAGTCCATGTTGCTGAACCTGTGCATAACCTCCATCCCTACCACCGTGGCCACTTTGTTCACGAGCCCATTGGGCAATGCCATGAGTGCCTGAGGAAAGAGGATGACTGGTTTCCATAGAATGCATCTTCCTATCCACTTGATTGTTAAAATCCTCCTCTGCTGAGAGCACTCTTTGGTGAGCATTCACATGAGACACAAATATCTTCACTTCTTGAGCCATTCAGAGAAGTCTACCCACATGCCTTTTCCCCATACCTCCTTGTCTCCAATTTTCCAATCAAGTTTCTTCCAAGTCCCTGACCAACCAGCCAAACCATTGGCCAAGACCCATGAGCAATTTTACATCTGGCCATTTCCTTCCAAGCAAAGTGAACAACCAGGTGCACTGCTTGAAGTTCTGCCCATTAGGAGGATTTCCTTTCACCATTGTCTTTCAGAGAGGTCCCAGAAAGGGGTTGTAATGCTGTTGCTATCCATTTTTGAGTGGTGCCTGCATATTGCACAGGACCATCTCTAAACCAGGCATGAGTTTTCTCTTCCTCAGTCAACTGATCATAAGGAGCCCCCCATGAGACCATAGGTGCAGACTTGGAGATGGAAGGTAATGTGACAGAAGTGGAGGCCATAGGCATTTGGGCCACTTCCTCATGCAACTTACTTGTGCCTTCAGGTCCTGCTTGGGCCTGATCTCATATATACCACTTCATTTAACAATGGAGTGCTGCTGTGCACATCCAATTTCATGGCTCTGTGGGCCAGGCAACATCCATTTCATGATGGATAGCTTGGTCCACGTGGTGACTTGGTGGTCCATTGATTAAGCGTTCAGCCTTTACTAAGGCTCAGTAACAAGCCAAAAGCTGTTTCTCAAAAAGACAGTGATTATCTACAGAGGATGGCAGGGCTTTGCTCTAGAATTCTAAGAGTATGCGCTGTTATTCACCAATAGAGACCTACCAAAGACTCCAAACAGCATCTCTATCTGCCACTGACACTTGAAACACAAGTGGATCAGCCAGATCATGTGGCCCACATGGCAGAACTGCTTGCACAGCAGAACGAACCTGTTGCAGAGCCTTCTCTTGTTCTAGGCTCCATTCAAAACTCTAGCAGCTTTTCAAGCAACTTGATAAATAGGCCAGAGTAACACAGTTTGTTTTAATAGGTTAGCTAGCAAATGTTTTAACAATAAGTCTAGAGTCATTGACACTTCTTCTTTAATAGGTCCAATCAGCATAATGTCATCAATGCAATGGACCCTTGTGACACCTTGTGGAAGGGAAAGACAATCAAGGTTCCTGCGGACTTAATTATAACATAGGATTGGAGAGTTGATACACCCCTGAGGTAGGACAGTGAAGGTGTACTGTTGGCCTTCCCAGCTGAAGGCAAACTCCTGGTGTTCCTTCAAAGTGGCTGTGGAGAAAAGGCATTAGCTAGATCAGTATCTGTATGCCAGGTAGCAGGAACTGCATTAATTTGCTCAAACAATAAAACTACATCTGGAACAACAGCTGCAATTGGAGTCACCAGCTGGTTAAGTTTTCGATAATCTACTGTCATTCTATAAGAGCCATCTGTTTTTTGCAAAGGCCAAATAGGCGAGTTGAACGGGGATGTGATGGGAATCGCCACCCCTGCCTCCTTCAGATCCTTGATGGTGGCACTAATTTCTGCAAATCCTCTGGGAAAGCAGCATTGCTTTTGGTTTACTGTTTTCCTCAGTAGGGGCAGTTCTAATGGCTTCCACTTGGCTTTCCTGCCATAATAGCCCTTACTCCACTTGTCAGGGATCCATTTGGGGGGTTCTTCCAGTTTCTGAGTATATCTATTCCAGTTATGCATTCTGGAACTTGATAAATCACTACAGGATGGATTCAGGGACCCACTGTGAGACAGGTCTGATCTAAGACTCCATTAATAACCTCACCTCCATATGCCCCTATTCTGACTGGTGGGCCACAGTAACACTTTGAGTCTCCTGCAATTAGTGTCAGTTCAGAGTCATTGCCCAGTAATCAGCTGAAAATCTGATTATTTCCTTTTCCCCAATAAGTAGTCACCCTCATAAAAGGCCGTAGATCCCTTTGGGGATGCCTGGGAGAAGGAGTAACAGTATAAGGTGTTGGCAGTGTAGCATACTTCCTGCTGGGTTACACTTTGTACTTCACCTTTTGGGGTTCACTGGGACTAAATGTAGTTATAGGTCTAGAAGACAGAATGAGTGGTGGGGTTGTGTCTTGAGAACATCCAGCATTGTCTCATAAGGCATCTGTCTCAGGCAAAGTCCCAGGCAGTGACTCAGACAAAGGCTTTTCAGTCATAACCGGGTTAATGTCATCAGATGGGGGTAGAGGAGCTAATGGTTTTACCGGAGAGGGTGGCTCAGCAGAAAAAGATGGAGTAATCTCTTCATATGGTAGTGAGAATCTTGGTTCTGTTGGCAGAACTAATTCAACAGAATTTAGTAGCTCAGCATCCCCAGCTTCCCGATTATCTGCCCATATGTCCCCATTCCAAGTTTCAGGATCCCATTTCTTCCCAATCAATGCTCTCACATTAACTTCAGAGACCACTCAAAGTTGGGAATTGAGTTGGTGTTGTAATTTAGCCACTTTTACAATAAGACTCTGGATTTGGTTTTTGGCAACATCAACTTTGTTACTACAAGAAATAAGGCTTTCTTTCAAGGCACAAATGGAAACTTTGAGGTCATTTATGCAGTGTTTGAGCTTTGACTCTGAAGCCCTGAGCTCATCTCTTTCTTTTACCACCTTGTCTAACAAAGGTAGGACCAATCAACCAGCTTCCTCATACTTCTCATTATGACAAAATTGTAGAAAGGTATCAAACATGCAATCACCCAGAGCCTTGCCTCTCACCAGCACCTGAACTAGTGATGGTGATATTTTGCTTATTTCTATTGCCATCTCATGCCCTGATTAGCAGTGCCTTCTTTACTACTGAAAGCAGAATCATGAACATCTTTAAGACTAACCAGACTTGAGAACAAATTTGGAAAACTTATCCTTATAATTTTGTTTCTCTAGAACCATTCTCAGTACTAAATGTCTCAGGCAGGCTTTTCTAGAGAAGCAAAACCGGTGCAGTATATAAATATATATAGACAGAGATTTAAATAAAGGAAATGGCCCACACAGTTGTAGAGGCTGGAAAGTCCCAAATTTATGGGTCAGGCTGGAGGCTTCTCCTGACTCAGATAGCCTCAGGTGCTGGCCAATCCAAGATCTGAAGGTCAGATAGCAGTCCTCTGGTTCACAGGCTGCAAAGACCAATGAATCCCAAGATCGGCAGGTAAGACAGCAGGTAAGATGCTAGCTCGAGTCACAAGAACTGGAGGTCAGATGAACAGGAGCCAGCTGTAGGATCCAGAGCGAGCAAAAGCCCTTGCACCTTGCCAGAAAATCCCCCTATATTGGATGCACACCACACCCCTCCAGGAAACTCCCTTTCAACTGATAAACCGCTCACAAGAGATCTCATCATGGAGGTGATTACATCATTAAAAAGCTGCCAATCTACATCATAACTGCCAAACCACAGTGGATCATGGCCCAGCCAAGTTGGCACACAACCTTAACCATTACAGGGTTCTGTTATCTTTTGGCTGAATACTAAGTTACCATTTTTAGGATGCGACTCCACAAGACTTGTCAAAGAACAACTACTGGGAAAAAGCAACTACTAGGGAACTATAAGTTAAACAACTATAACCGCTTACACAGGGTTAAGAAATATTCAACTGAAGTGAAGAAACTTCATTAATACCCCAAGCAATTTAGAGATCCTTCTCCCCAGAAAGACCAAGCCTTAGGAGAAAGGCTAAACTAGCCTCAGAATAAAGACTGTTTTAGACTACTCTAACAAAACTTGAAAACCGGACTTGAAAGGATCAAGCTGGTCTGCAATTTAACTAAATACCTGCCTGGATAACACTCACTACTCTTTAAAAGAAAACAACAAAATCCAGATACCTAACAGTATAACATTCACAGTGTCCAGCATCCAGTGAAAATTGCCAGGCACGTGAAGACGCAGGAAGTTGTAACCCATAACCAGGAGAAAAATCAATCAATTGAAATAGATATATACATTAGAGAAATTGTGGAATTAAGAGACAAGGATTTTTTAATAGCAGTTACAAATATGTTCAAAGATTTTAAAGACAACATGAACATAATAAAGGAAAAAAAGGAAACTACTAAACAGAAAAAATATTGAACTAAAACTGTAATACCAGTGGATGGACTGACTAGCAAATTAAATATTACAAAAGAAAACATTAGTGAACTTTAAGACAAAGCAATAGAAATGATACAAACTGATCACCCCCGTGATGGAATCTGCTGAACGGTATCGGCAGTGGTGGGGCCTATGGCAGCTCACCGCCCCCTCAGCATTCATCTTTCCGCTTTCCTCTGCCTACTTCCTTTCCGCTTGCCTTGCCAGGGTTTTTGCTTGTTCCAGATCCTGCAGCTGGCTCCTTTTCATCTGACCTCCGGTTCTTGGGACTTGAGCTAGCAGCCTGCCTGCCGATCTTGAGATTTGTCAGTCTTCACAGCCTGCTACAGCATTGCTCTCCAGCCTACTTATCTTGGGTTTGCCAGGCCCTGCAGCTACGTGAATCAGCAGAAGTCTGTAATAGCCCTGCTTTCCGGCATGCCAATCTTGAGTTCACCACCCACTGTAGCTGCATGAATCAGGAGAACCCTCTTTTATGCCTCACAGATTTAGGATGTACGCCTTCTAAAAACCTTGTGAGTCATTTCCTTGATATAAATTTCTCTCTGTCTATGTGTATATATATACTGGCTTTGCTTCTCTAGAGAACCCAGCCTAAGACAGCCCCTGAAACTATTGCCCTAAGATAATCTTTAAACTTTAAACCAAAAATACCCCCTGAAGTCTTCTTAGCATAACTATTAAAAAAAAAAGCTCTTTTAAGAATTATCTATATAGGATCAAACTGACAGCAGCGACTCAAAAGATTAGACAGGAACCTTGGGGGCAGTGATTTCATGTTAATGGGGAAGGAACAGCTCAGAAAATGAGGGTGAGAATGGTTGCACAATTTGAAGAATGTAAACAGTGTCACTGAATAGTACATGTAGAAACTGTTGAATTGGTGTATGTTTTGCTATGTATATTCTCAACAACAATGAAATAAATAAAATTAAAAAAAAATACCTTGCAAATTGAACCCTCTTAATATACTCTTGGTTACAAGTGTGTACATATATATGTGTGTATAAAAATGTATGTGTGTGTGTATGAGAAAGAAAATGTAGAAAAATATAGTTAGTGAATCTAGGTTATTTTCAATTCTCCTTTCAACTTCTTTTCTGGAGGCTTAAAAATTTTTCCAAATGACATGTGGAAGAAAAGGCAAGCTCTTCAGTTGCAGGTGTGGTATTTTTTGTCCCTCTGGGTTTTCCAAGATTTAGACTTGGGTTGCTCAACTTCTTTCCCCATCATTATGTGTACCCCCTGATTTTCAGCTTCTTGTCTTCCTGTCTCCTAATCTGTGGAGTGTCTCAACGTTTGGAATGCCACCTATGAGCTAAATTCAAGGAGGCACCTGTACTTATCATGTCTCCTCCAGCAACTGAGTCTTTATGACTTGCTTGGGAGATTTGGGCAAAGCGGCCTCACGTATGTTGTTGGTTCCTATTGAGGCAGCTCCAACTCATGGCAACTTAATATATAACAGAATGAAACATTCCCTGGTCTTGTGCCATCTTCATGATTATTGGTGTGTTTGAGTCTATTGTTGTGGTGATTTGTCAGTCCATCTCATTGAGGGCTTTCCTCATATTTGCTGACCCTCTACCAAATATGATTTTCTTTTCTAATGATTGGTCTTTCAAGTACAGGTTACAGTCATGGAGCATAAACTTGAGGGTAATCGGTCACCCCAGTTTGCACAGAAAGGTCATAGTTTTAGCACCCAAAACCTTGCATCCTGGTGAAACCCCTCAGGCCAGGTTGGTCATGCTAACAACCGCCTAGTTGAGCTCCACATTGCTGAAAGAGCTGCCAATCAAAATTTATAGCTAAATAGGTGGCCCAAGGATTGCTACTTCTGCACTAAAATGAAGTTGTAGATGTCACAATGAGGCAGGCAACTCTCATGATACAAGACTAGGGATAGGCAACTCTCATGATACAAGACTAGGGATAGAAGAGTCAAGTCACTGCTGTCCTCTTCTCACTTCTGGAATAAACGCTAAAAGCACAACTAACTCCAGGTTGTACTTCATTTAAGATTTTATGGTTAATCAATTTTTTTTTAAAGCTTCCAATCATTAAGCATACTAGGGTTGTTTTATACATGTCCCCAAGACTCAAAATCTTTAATGACTCCCCCATGTTTACTTGGCAATCTTGCAGCAAAATCCAGATGACAACCAAGGCCCCCTAACCCACAGCCTTGCCTAAAGCCATTAGAGCACACAAAGTCTGAATACTGGAAAATAGTTTTCATAAACATGTTCATTTAACCTAAAAAAAACTTCAGATAGATTTTTAAAAGGGGTATTTCCATATCTGGCAAGGGCCATTCAAAGGCAGAAGTTTTATGTGCTAAGGAAAATAGTTAGAAAAAGAATTTTTACTTATAACAGCATTGTAGGACTCAAAATATATGCCTTTTACAGAAAGATCTATTTCACTTTTATTTTATTTTAAAAAGATCAGTAGCCATTCTTTCGAAGTTGTCACGGTACCAACTAAGTGGATATTAACATGACCAAATACAAACTGGTTTCAGATAGATAGCTTTAAATTCAGAAAAACAACTGTAGTTCGCAGTAACAAATGGTATGAACCACAGTAAGCTCAGGTTTAATTCATTGATTGATTAAAAAACTAATTCAAACATTTAAACCTTAATTAGGAATAGAGGGCTGGGAAGCAGAGACAATGATTACAAAGGAAGCAGCAGCTGCCTATGTAGAGTTCCAAAAAGACATTTGTTCTTGGTTACTAAGCAAAAGATCCAGTAATTATCTACTGAGCACAGACTATGGGTGCAAGTGCTTATCTAAAGCTGACGAGTCTTAAGTTCCATTTTCAGTTCTTGGGAAAGATGCCATTTGGCTTACGAGAAGGATGGATTCCGTGCCTGTGAAGTGTGAATAGTGCTGCTTCTGTGATGAGCTATGAATGTGGGAACACTGTTTCCTGAAATACAGAACCCAGATTGCCTGGACCGCTTCTTGGATCTTAGAGTTCAGGATTATGAGGGTTCTAAAGTTGGTGAGAGATAGAGTATACAGTAAACGAGAGAGCGATTTATAATGTAAAAAAAAAAAAAAAAAAAGGAAGAATCACGTGCATACAGTGGCAATCGTTATAAGTTGGCTCACTTAACTGTCATTCCGATCTTTCTTATCCTTGTCCTCCTCTGCTATACAGACCAGAAAGCTAAATACTAAATCTCCTAGCTCCTTTTGTAGCTAGTGCTGGCCAGGTAATAAAATTGTTACCAGTGAAATATAAGTAAAAGCCTACTGAGGAGGAGTTCTGGGGAAAGTTTGCATCCCCAACTTAAAAAAAGGAGGGCCCAGGTAGAGCTGAGTAGAATGATGCCCTTCCTTCTCACCTTTTTCTCTTTTCCTGTGAATGGGTGTAATGCTTGGAGGTACAGCAGCCATCTTGCAACCATGAGCTGGCAAGCCAATCTGCAAAGGATGGCAGAGTTGAAAGACAGGAATAGCTGAATCTTTGATGATATCACTAAAGTCCTGCTTTAAGCCCAGACTACCCATCTCAGGCTTCTTGCCATGTGAGGTAATCCCATTTTGTCATCACTGCTCATCAGGCATTCTGTTACCTGCAGCCAATAACATTCTTGGTTCACATAGTCTAATTTTAAAATGACTGGAAAATAATACATAAAGCAGCAAATTGTTGTCCTAGGCATATGGCATGATGATTTTAAAATGTTATTATTATAACACATTGAAGAGAGTAAAATTTAACATTACTGAGAGGAGCGCAATAATCATGAGTTCCCCATTCTGCTGAAGGTAGTTGTTCTTGGAAGGTGTAATTAATCTGAAAGAGACTATTTAAAACTGGAAGATAAGCTGAACTACTTTTATTACCATTGAAGCTGTTATTAAAGTATAGCATATATAAAACTATATTTATAAATATAAGTGAATATACATACATATATCAGGGCTTCAAACCAGTTCACTCTGGTTCAAACCCCTGTTGAGAATTTATGTTTCTAACAAGTCTTCTGTTGAGAATTTCCATTTACACCCCGGATATACTGAATAGAATCTACATTTAACAAGATCTCCAGGTGATTCTTATGTACAGATTCCTGGAAACTTGTTAGAAGTGCAAATTCTCAGCAGAAGTTCAAAGCCCTGAGAGATGTGTGTGTGTGCTGTGGATCGAATTATGTCCCTCAAAAATATGTGTCAATTTGGCTAGGCCATGATTCCCAGTGTTGTGTGATTGTCCATCATTTTGTCATCTGATGTGATTTTCCTATGTGTTATAAATTCTACCCCTATGAGGCTGATGAGGCATAATTAGAGGTAGTTACACTAATGAGGTGTGGAAATCCTGGTGGTGTAGTGATTAAGTGCTATGGCTGCTAACCAAAGGGTTGGCAGTTCGAATCTGTCAGGCGCTCCTTGGAAACTCTATGGGGCAGTTCTACTCTGTCCTATAGGGTCACTATGAGTCAGAATCGACTCGATGGCACTGGGTTTGGTTTTTTTCTGGTTTATATTATTGTGGCAAGATACAATCTACAGAAATAGATTGTACCTTGAGTCAATCTCTTTTGAGATATAAAAGAAAGAAGTGAGCAGAGAGGAGAGGGACTTCATGCCACCCAGAAAGAAGCAACAGAGTGAGACGCTTCCTTTGGACCTGGGGTCCCTGAGCTGAGAAGCTCTTAGACCTAGGAAAGATTGAGGACAAGGACCTTCCCCCAGTGCCAACAGAGAGAAAGTGTTCCCCTGGAGTGGTGTCATGAATTCAGACTGCTAGCCTACCAGACTGTGAGAGAATAAAGTTCTGTTTGTTAAAGTGATCCACTTGTGGTATTTCTGTTATAGCAGCACTAAATAACCAAGACGGAATTTCGTACCGGAAGAGTGGGGTACTGCTCTAGAAGACACCTACTATGGGGAAGCTGTTTTGAAACTGAATGGGTAGAGGCCAAAAGAATTTTAAAGTGCCTTTTTTTTTCTTTTTTTAATGGTAAAAGCCTAGATTGTCTTGAAGAGACTGATGGTGGAATTATGGATATCAAAGACAATTCTGGTAAAGGTTCAGAAGGAAGTGAGGAGAGCTGTTACACTGGAGATGGTGCAGAAGGAAAGAAGCAGCAACAGAGAAATGGCAGCAGCAGAGCCAGGAGACCAGTGCCAGACAGCACGGGAGCTGACCCAGGGAGTCAGAGAGCTGAATGCCTTTGCACAGGAGGCTTCCTGGTAGAATGGGGTACCCTCGGGCACTTACCGGTGGAGCTGGGCTTGCCAACCCACTAAGCAAGAGATCTGAGTGCTTTCTGGCCAAAGTTTACTGGCAGAGTGGGGTGCTTCCATGTACTTAATCAGTGGAGCTAAAGAGCTTTGGAACACTTGCCCCAGCAGGGCAGACATAGGTGGCGAGGCCCAAGGGGCTGAGATGCCAAGGAACCAGGAAGCAGAAGTCGAAGAGACAAGAAACACAGGAAGCAGAGCGGCCTCAGTCTCAAAGAGTAGAGCCATGATCTCTGGGCTCTCAAAGAGTGGAGGCATGGCCTCTAGGGTTTCAAAGGGTGGAGGCATAGCCTCCTAGTTTCCAAGAGTTAGATCTTCGCAAACTTGGTTCTGGAGCGTGGGGCTGCCTTTCACAACTGCCAGTGAGATGGGACCAAATCCACTGCCCAAAGCTGAGGGGGCAGGGTTGCCATGCCCAAGGGACAGAAGAAGAGGGCCTTCTGGGCTGAAGTGGCAAAATGATCCCTTAGATGGACTAGGAGAATGGGGCTTCCCAAAGCTGAGGGAGCAGAGTTGCTGTTCCAGTGGTCCTGAAAGGTGGAGCTGAAGCCGAGGGCCAAGGGACCTTCACCCAGAATCCAGAGAGTGTAGCCAACACCCAGAGTCTAGAGGACAGTGCCATTGCCCAAATGGTCTCAGAGAACAGAAGATTTTTTTCAAGTCTTGAGGGCCAATATAATATGTTCTACTGACATGCTTGGTGGCTGTTATCTCTTCTTTTCCCCCAATTTCTCCCATTTGTAATGGAAATGTGTACCTGAGCCTGTTCCACCATTGTACTTTAGAAGCAGATAACTTGTATTCTAGATTTCACAGATGAAAAGGAATTTTGGGGTATTGGATTTGAAGTTGATTTAAGAATTTTGCTGTGATATAATGGGGTGAATGTGTTTTACATGTGGCAAGGACATGAATTTTGGGGGCCCAGGGTGAAACATTACGGATTGAATTGTGCCACCCCAAAATGTGTGTCAACTTGGCTAGGCCATGAGTCCCAGTATTGTGTGATTGTCAACCATTTCGTCATCTGATGTGATTTTCCTATGTGTTGTAAATCCTACCTCTATGATGTTAAGACTGTCTTAGGCTGGGTTCTCCAGAGAAGCAAAACCAGTAAAGTATACGAATATATATATAGAGAGAGATTTATATCAAGGAAACAGCTCATGACGTTGTAGAAGCTTGAATGTTTCAAGTCCGTGGGTCAGGATAGAGACGTCTCCTGATCCACGTAGCCACAGGGGCTAATGAACCCAAGATTGAAAGGTCAGAGAGGAGGGCTCTTGCTCACGGGTTGCAAAGATCAATGAATCCTGAGGGAAGACTGCAGATAAGCTGCTAACTCAGGTCCCCCAAACCAGAGGTCAGAACAACAGGAGCCAGCTGCAGGATCCAGCATGAAAAAAAGCCCCTAAGACTGCCAGAATGTCTGCTTATATTTGATGCAGGCCACATGCCCAAGGAAACTCCCCTTCGACTGACTGACTGCTCATAGCAGATTTCATGGGGATGATCACATATCAAACCTCAATAAGGAAGTGAACACAACATTATGCGACTACCAAAACGTAAAGAATCAGGGCCCAGCCAAGTTGACATACAATCCCAACCATCAGAGTCCACCCCTTGTCAACTTGGCACATGTACACATCTCCTTAAACCATACATAATCTCTGAATAAAGACAGTTATAAAGTCATACTTGTGCCTAACATGATACAATGAAACCACATACAACTGAAAATGCACTAACTCTGTTTACACCTTATATTTTATAAGTGAAGAAAACAAATATGTTTGATACACACAAAGCAGAAATACTCATAAAAATTATGGTCCTTGTTTCTGCAACTGGTCACATGGCCATAACTGATATTTAGAACTACCTTTTTCCACCACCATTCCCTATTACCTTTGCTCTCAGCAAGCACTTCAACTGGTTGTAGTTCTTTGCCTGGTGGGGTAACCCAAACTTCCATTCCTGAAGGGTCTGGACCATTAGTAGTCATGTTGGAATTGGGTTGCTATAGATTTCCATTGACTTTAATCACAGGGCATGGTAGTACTAAGAGATGCTGTAAGGAATCTCTTGCTTTCCAGACATACTCTTCTTTACCTCCATTATACAATATCAATCTGATTTCCTCTTGGTAATCTGGATCAGTCACACCAGCGAGTATGGTAACTTCTTTCTTTGCCTGCTGATCCAGAGGCATAAGGAGCTCAAAGTGGCCAGGTGGCATTCTTAGCTTCCAGTTCAATGGAATTAGTGATGCGTCTCCAGGAGGGAGCATTCCTCCCTTTGGAACTAAGACCTCTAGACCTACAGAGCTTAAGGTCATGAGAACAGAAAGCAAAAATGTTTCAAGTGGGCCACTAGGGGTAATAGTGAGTGATGCCACTCCCATTTCCACCACTTGATTCCTTGACCCATGAATCCTGGCTATGGGAGAAACAGCACCATATATCGGACACTGGTTTAGAGCATATACAGCCTCCTAGAGAACATTTCCTCAACCCTGCAAAGTATTGCCAACTAGCTGGCACCATAATTATGTCTTTAGAAGGCCGTTCCATCATTTTATCAAGCCAGCTGCTTCAGGATAATGTGGAACATGTTAAGACCAGTGAATTCCATGAGCAGGGACCCACTGCCACACACCATTTGCTATGAAGTGAGTCCCTTGATCTGAGGCAATGCTCTGTAGGATACCAGGACAGCAGATAAAGCATTCTGTAAGCCCATGGGTAGTGGTTTTGGCAGAAGCATTGCATGCAGGGATGGCAAATCCATATCCAGGGTGTCTATTCCAGTAAGAATAAAATGTTACCCTTTCCATGATGGAAGTGGCCTAATGTAATCAACTTGCCACCAGGTTGCTGGCTGATCACCTTGAGGGATGGTGCCATATCAGGGACTCAGTGTTGGTTTCTGCTGCTGGCAGATTGGGCACTCGTCAGTGGCTGTAGCCAAGTCAGCCTTGGTGAGTAGAAGTCCACTTTACTGGGTTCATGCATAACCTCTATCCCTGCCACTGTGGCCACTTTGTCCATGAGCTCATTGAGCAGTAACAGGACTAGCTGGGGGAAGAGGATGAGTGGTTTACACAGAACATGTCATCCTATCCAATTGATTGTTAAAATACTCCTCTGCTGAGGACACCCTTTGGTGAACATTCACATGAGACACAAATACCTTCACTTCTTTGGCCCATTCAGAGAGGCCTATACACATACCTCTTCCGCATAAATCCTTGTCTCCAATTTTCCAGTCATGTTCCTTCCAGGTCCCTGACCATTCAGCCAAACCATTGGCCACAACCTGTGAATCAGTATACAATCACACATCCAGCCATTTCTCCTTCCAAGAAAAGTAAACTAGGTGCACTGTTCAAAGTTTTGCCCATTGGGAGGATTTCCCTTCATCACTGTCCTTCAGGGAGATCCCAGAAAGGGGCTGTAGTGCTGCACTGTCCATTTTCAAGTAGTCCCTGCATATTGAGCAGAACCATCTGTAAACCAGGCATGAGTTTTCTCTTCTTCAGTCAGCTTATCTTAAGGAACTCCCATGAGGCTGTAGGTGGAGACTGGGAGATGGAAGGTAATGTGACAGGAGTAGAGACGATGGGTATTTGGGTCACTGTCTCCTGCAACTTGTACCTTCAGGTCCTGCTTGGGCCTGACTTCATATATACCAAACCCACTGCCGTCAATTTGATTCCGACTCATAGCAACCCTACAGGACAGAGTAGAACTGCCCCATAGAGTTTCCAAGGAGCACCTGGTGGATTCGAACTGCTGACCTCTTGGGTAGTAGCTGTAGCACTTAACCACTACGCCACCAGGGTTTTTTCCACTTCCATTTAATGATGGAGTGCTGTGGTACACATCCAACTTTATGACTCTGTGGATCAGACAACACCCAGTTCATGATTGGCAGCTCAGGACACATGGTAGCTTGGTGTCCTACGGGTAAGCGTTCAGTCTCTAAGGCCAAGTAATAAGCCAAAAGCTGTTTCTCAAAAGGAGAGTAGTTATCTGCAAAGAATGGCAGGGCTTTGCTCCAAAATCCTAAGGGTTTCCACCGTGATTCACCAATAGATGTCTGCCAAAGACTCCAAAGAGCATTTCTATCTGCCACTGACAATTCAAGCACCATTAGATCACCTGGATCATATGTTCCAAGTGGGCAGAGCAGCTTGCACAGCAACCTCAACCTGTTGCAGAGCCGTTCTTGTTCTAGGCCCCACTCAAATCTAGCAGCTTTTCAAGTTACTTGATAAATAGGCCAGAGTAGCACATCCAAATGAGGAATATGCTGCCTCCAAAATTCAAAGAGGCCCACTAGGCATTGTGCCTCTTTTTTAGTTGTAGGAGCAGCCAGATGCAGTAACTTATCCTTCACTTTAGAAGGAATATCTTAACATGCCTCACACCACTGGACCCTTCGAAATTTCACTGAGGTGGAAGGAACCTGAATTTTTGTGGGATTAATTTCCTACCCTCTAGCACACAAATGTTTTACCAATAAGTTCTGAGTCATTGACACTTCCTCCTTACTGGCACATCAGCATAATGTCATCAACATAATGGACAAGTGATGTCTTGTGGAAGGGAAAGGCAATCAAGGTCCCTGTGAACTAAATTATGACATAGGGCTGGAGAGTTTGATGTAGCCCTGAGGTAGGCAACTGAAGGTGTATTGCTGACATTGACAGCTGAAGGCAAACTGCTTTTGATGATCCTTCAAAATAGAAATGGAGAAAAAGGCATTAGCCAGATCAATATCTACATACCAGGTACCAGGAGATGTATTATTTTGTTCAAGCAATGAAACTTATATCTGAAACAGCAGCTGCAATTGGAGTCATCACATGGTTACGTTTTTGATAATCTGTCATTTTCCAAAATCCGCCTGTTTTTTGCAAAGGCCAAAGAGGTGAGTTGAATGAGATGTGGTGGGAATCATCACCCCTGCATCCTTCAAGCCCTTGTTGATGGCAGTAATCTCTGCAATACCTCCAGGAATGCAGTATTGCTTTTGGTTTACTATTTTCCTAGGTAGGGGCAGTTCTAATGGCTTCCACTTGGCTTTTCCTACCATAATAGCCCTTATTACATTTGTCAGGGATCCAACGTAGGGGTTCTGCCAGCTTCTGAGTGTATCTATTTCAATTATGCATTCCTGAACTTTGGAAATCGCTACACAATGGGTTCAGGGACTCACTGAACCTACTGTGAAATGGACATGAGTTAAGACTCCATTAATAAACTGACCTCCATATACTCCCACTCTGACTGGTGGGCCACAGTGATGTGTTGGGTCTCCTGGAATAAGTTTCTGTTCAGAGCCAGTATCCAGTAATCCCCCAAAATCTGATTATTTCCTTTTCCCAAATGAACAGTCGTAAAAGGCCATAGATCCCTTTGGGGAAGGTTGGAAGAGAAGTTAACAGTATAAATTTTTGGCAGTGTGTTGTAGTCCTTTCTCAAGGGAACCCAGCCTCCCCTTCAGTCAAGGGGTTGTGGATCTTTAAACTCGCTGAAGCCTGGGAACTAATTGAGGGACCTTGACTCTCTATTCTGGCGATTAGAGTTAGACTGCTGTTCACCTGACCTAGAATTCATCTGTTTGTACAGAACAAGTAAATATTTAGTAGATTTCCCACCTATTTCACTCCTAGGGACACCGTGACTAAGTAGCCAATACCATAAGTCCATATGAGTCAGACTATTCTGATTACTGCTTTGACCCTGCTGTCCATTATAGTTACCACATCCACTTTGTCTTTGTCAGTTGATACTGCCACTTGGTCCCTACTACCACCAGACCAAATCAGCCCCATTGCAGGTAGGTGTCTTAATTCAGTTAGGACAGTTCCCACTGTCAAATCTGATTTACATAGAATAGCAACCACAGCAGTCTTCAAGGATGCTGGAGCTGCCTTCACAAAGTTGTTCCTCACAGTTGTGGTAAAGGTGTGTCCTCTGGGCATTCCATGTGTGGGTCTGTGGGTCTAACCTGATAAATCCACTCCAGCATGCCAATTTCCCTAAGCATTTGGATACCTTCTTCTAGAGTATACCAAGGCAGGTCTGGTACTTCGACTCTATTCAGTGTAGGGCATCTCGTAACCCATGCTTCAGCAACCCAAACAAATAAACTATTAGATCCTTTCCTAACTTCTCGAGCTGAAACATTGAATGAAAAATCTGTGCTTAGTGGACCCACATCAATAAACTCAAACTGATCCATCTTTATGTTCCTTGCACCATTATCCCACACCCTTAATAGCCATTCCAACACATATTCCCCAGGATTTTGTTTGTACCCTCCTGGGTCACACTTTGTACTTCCCCTTTTGGGGCTCACTGGGACTTAAGTCTAGTTATAGGTCTAGAAGCCAAAATAGGTAGTGGGGAAGTGTTTTAAGAACATTCAGCATTGTCTTGTATAGCATCTTCATCAGGCGATGCCCCAGGCAATGGCTCAGGTAAGGGCTCTTTAGAGGCAGCTGGGCTAATCTCAGTAGATGGGAGTGGAGGGGCTGATGGTTTTACTAGGGTGGATGGTTTAGCAGACAAATATGGAGTTATTTCTTCAGGGCTGGTTCTGTTGGCGAGAGTGAGTCAATGGAATTTAAGGGCTCAGTGTCCCCAGCTTCCTGATTATCAGCTCCCATATGTCCCCATCACAAGTTTCAGGATTCCATTTCTTCCCAATCAATGCCCTGACTTTAACTTCAGACACCTCTTGAGGTTGGCAGCTGAGTTGGTGTTGTAATTCAGCCACCTTTACAGTAAGACTCTGGGTTTGGTTTTCGGCAATATGAGCTCTGTTACTACAAAAAATAAGGCTTTCTTTCAAGGCACAAATGGAAACTTTGATGTCATTTATGCATCACTTGAGCTTTGACTCTGAAGCTCTGAGTGCATCTAGCATTTGTCTAGTGAAAATAGGACCAATTAACTAGCTTCCTTATACTTCTCGTTATGACAAAATTGTAGAAAGGTATCACATATGCACTCAACCAGAGCCTCGCCTTTCACGGATACCTCATCTATTGGTGATTTTTTTTTTTTTTTTGGCTTATTTGTGTTGCCACCTCACACCATGGATTAGCATTGCCCTCTTTACTACTGGAAGCAGAATCATTAACATCTTTAAGACTAACCAGACTTGAGAACCAATTTAGAAAACTGGCCCTTACAACTTTGTTTTCCTAGAACCACTCTTGGTATCAAATGCCTTAGGCAGGGTTCTCTAGAGAAGCAAAACCAGTAAAGTGTATAAATATATATATAAAGAGAGACTTACACCAAGGAAATGGCTCACGCAGTTATAGAGGCTAGAATGTCGCAAGTCTGTGGGTCAGGATAGAGGCTTCTCCTGATTCATGCAGCCACAGGAGCTGGCAAACCCAAGATTGGCAGGTAAGAAAGCAAGGCTCTTGCTCACACGCTGTGAAGATAGATGAATCCCAAGATTAGCAGGCAAGACTGCAGGTAACCTGCTAGTTCAAGTCCCAAAAACCAGAGGTCAGACAAACAGAAGCCAGCTGCAGGATCCAGTATGGGAAAAAGCCCCCAAGACAGGCCAGAATGTCTGCTTATATTTGATGCAGGCACATGCCCAAGGAAACTCCCTTTCAACTGATTGGCTATTCACAGTAGATCCCTGGATTACAGGCAGTTATATTAATGAGGCAGGACTCAATTTACAAGATTAGGTTGTATCTTGAGTCAATTTCTTTTGAGATATAAAAGAGAGAAGCAAACAGAGAGACAGACAAACCTTATATCACCAAGAAAGTAGTGCCAGGAGCAGAGTGCATCCTTTGGACTCGGGGTCCCTGTGCTTCTAATCCTGCCTCACTGTGATAGCTGGGATTGTGTGTCAGCTTGGCTGGGCCCTGATTCTCAGTGTTTTGGCAGTCACATAACATTGTGTTCACTTCCTGTTGAGATTCAATATGTGATCATCCCCAGGGACTTTCCTCCAGAGCCAACAGAGAGAGAAAGCCTTTCCCTGGAGATGGTGCCCTGAACTGGGACTTTTAATCTACTAGACTATGAGAGAATAAACTTCTGTTTGTTAAAGCCATCCACTTGTGATATTTCTGTTATAGCAGCACTAGATAACAAGTGTGTGTGTGTGTGTGTGTGTGTGTAGTTTATATTCTTGTTGAGGAGACTGCTTAGAACTTCAGGGCAAAAGAAAAAACAACCCTCAGAAGGGCAAATGTCTTAGGGCTTGAGGAATAGCAGGTAGGGGAAAAAAGTCTCCTCTAAAAGGTTCTATGGAAGCCTAAAGCTTCCATAGAAACCAGGGTCCTTTCTCCACAACTGACCCTCCAGCAATTCTCCTATGACATCTTCATGTATTATACACACACACATACACAGGTGAACACATCTGTGTAGCCAGCAAGAAATAGAATGTTACCAGCATCCCAGAAGCCCCTCTCTTGTCCTTTTCTGGTTACCATCCTCCTCAAAGTGTAACTAACTATCCCGGTGTCTAACACCGTAATGTTGTTTTCTTCTTATCGAATTTATGTAAACGGAATCACATATTTTTTGGTATTTGTGTATGGGTTCTTTTGCTCAAAATTATGTCTGTGAGGTTCATCCATGTTGTTGCATGTACTTAGAGTTTCTTCATTCTTATTGCAGTATCATATTCCATTGTGTGAATGCACCACAATTTATCTATCCATGTTACTATTGATGGACGTTTAGGCAGTTCAAGTTTCTCATTATTATGAACAGTGCTACTATAAACATTTCTATATATCCCACACATTTCTGAATATATGCATGCATTTCTGTTGGATATATATCTGGCATGGGATTGCTGGGTTGTAAGGTATGCATGAGCCCTGGTGGCACAGTGGTTAAGCACTCGACTGCTAACCAAAAGGTTGGCAGTTTGAACCCACAGGATACTCCACGGGAGAAGGATGTGGCAATCTGCTTCTATAAAGATTACAGCCTTGGAAGCCCTGTGGGGCAGTTTTACTCTGTCTTACAGAGTCACTATGAGTCAGAATCAACTCAACAGCAGTGGGCTTGGTTTTTGGTTTGGAGGGTATGCATATGTTCAATTTTGAAAGAGGCAGCCAAATAGTTTTCCAAAGTGGTTGTACCATTTGTTTTACGCTCCCACCTGTAGTGTATTGTAAGTCTTTTTCATTTTAGCCATTCTAAACCACATTGCGTTGTAGCTTTAATTCGCATTTACTTTGTGATTATTGAGGTTGAGGACTTCAGCATATTTTATTAGCCATTTAGAGGTCTTCATGTACGTGTGTCTTGTATTTTTGCTCATTTAAAAAAATTGATTGGTTATCTATCTATCTACTCTGCTGGAGTATCCTGACAGATGGCCCTTGGACATGCATCAAACAAAACCTCTGCTCAACCCGTCTGGGTGTCTGTCTTCTTGCTACAGCCTCCACCCTTGACCGAGGTTTGGGAGGTGTGATGGTCAATTTTATTTGTCAACTTGGCTATTCTCAGTGGCTTGGCCAGATACTGGACTGGTTGTTGTCCCATAATGTAATGCAATGTAATATAACATACTTTAATGTAATTACTTTTCGTGATGTGATCTGAGGTGATCAACCAATCACTTTAAAGGGGAGTTTCCTTGGAGGTGTGGTCTGCCTCCAGAATATAAATGCATATTCTGGCAGAGCTTACTCTTTCTCTCTCTCTCTATATATATGTCTCATTTGTATTGCTCCTCTAGAGAACCCAAACTAAGACGGGGGTGAGGCTGTTAAGCCTCTAAGGGATTTAGGAAGCATTTGCGCTCTAGTTTCTTTCCACCTAAATCTCTCTCTACCTACCAGAAGAGCTCTTATTTTATTTTGCCATCTGGTGGAAATTCCCTTTTTGTCTTACTCTCTTTCTTTCCTACCCTATGGAATTCCCTGTTCTATATGGTACTCACCCTCCGACTCCCTGGCTTAGCCTTAAGAGTGGAAAGGGAAGAAGATAGCTTAATTACTGAAACAGAAAATACATCAGTAGTTTTTTTCAGACACATTATCCCCCAAACAATATTTTCATTAAAGTTTTTAAAAGTTAGTTTTAAATATATTTTCACGATTTTGATCAAGTATAATTTTGTTTGAAAACTATATTTTTATGTACAAAATGTCTTTGGTCTTGATTCAAAGTATTTTCCCCTCCTTAGAATTAATCGTAGTATAAAACTAGTAGGAAAAATATTTGGAGTTTAAAAGTTTGAGATGTCATGTTCTAAACAGTAATTCCATCTCTTTCATTTACATAAATTTCTTTTCTGGATAAAGTAAATTAAATTTCTCACTCTTAAGGAACTACGGAAACCTCAAATGTTTTTTTTCTGTGCAAAATGCATTTTGTAACTCTAACGTTAGAGAGAAATATACTAGTCCTGTTGACTTTGGAGAATCTCAACCCAAATACCTCAAAATGTAATTTCTCAAACTTTTTGTGTATATTTGTATAGACTAGGTGTATATGTGAATACAGTCAGAGTATAAAACCCCTTGCCGTCGAGTCGATTTCGAAGCATAGCAACCCTATAGGACAGAGTAGAACTGCTCTGTAGGGTTTCCAAGGAGTGCCTGGTGGATTCGAACTGCCAACCTTTTGATTAGCACTTATAGCACTTAACCACTACGCCACCAGGGTTTCCAGTCAAAGTATATACAGCATTTACTTAACTATACTAAAAGATTCTTTTCCTGAATGACTGAGCTTAACCTTGGGGAAATTTTACAGGTCTCATAGGTGGAATATGAGGGTTCAACCTATTCTCATGGTTTCACCTCATCTTCTGTTCAGATGAGCATTAGTCACTGGTCCACATGCTTCAAAGAAGGTACACATAGCTTGCTCCCTCCTGGAAGAGCTAGACAAGAAGGGAACTCATTGAGCTGAAAATAAGGAAGTCACTAAGACTGCAGCATAATACTTGTTATGATTAAGATAGTGTAGTGGAAGTCTTAGTGGAAATGACAAGGTAGGATAAGATTAAAAGAAACATAAATAAGACCAGAACATTAGGTACAGGCCAACTTCTTTTCTTGGTCCAAGAGCTGGGATACACACACAAACACACACACACAAACACATACATATATATGTAGAGAAAGAGGAGAGAGATTGAGATTTATTTATTTTAAGAAATTGACTCATTTGATTGTGAGGGGCTGTCAAGTCCAAAATCTGTACGTCAGGCAATAGGCTAGAAATTCCTGTAGTCTTGTGCCCCAAAATCCATAGGTCTGGTGATGGGAAGTGTGAAGAGTTCTGGAAAAATCTATTTTTGTAGCCTGGAGGCAGAATACACCGTAGGGAAACTCCCTTATTTTTCTTAAGGCCATCAACTGATTGGTCGAGGCCCATCCACATTACAGAAGGTAATCTACTTAAGGCCAAATGATTTCATCACACCTAACTACTTCATTGCAGCAACTAGATCAGAGTTTTACCAAAAACTGGACACCATAGCCTAGCCAAGTTGACATACAAAATTAACCGTCACAAATTACATGTTGAAAAGTACTGTAGTAGATGAATAGCTTAGCCACCCTCTTACCTGTGTGTGAACCAAATCTTGATGAGTCAAAATTTTAAAATATTGCCCACGGTAGCTATGGCACTGACCAATGTTTATTTTCTTTCTGGTTTTAATTAGTCAGTTGTTCCTTTTCAAACCAATTCAGAAGAGCAAACACTGACTGGGGTGCATTTGGTTGGGGTGCCATATGCTGTTTTGATGGTAGAGGAGAATGTCCCCGTGCCTTCTGGTTATGGTTAGATCTTCCGTGCTACACAACAATCCTTCCCAAGTTGGTGATTCTGATAAAAAGGTTGCTACTTTTTACTAGGCAATCAGGGTCAGGGCTATGGTCCCTGATGGTTAGCATGGGTGGTGACAGCTTGGTGCGAGCATGGCCAAGTTCACGGAAATATAGGTTTCTTTTAATCTGGAAGAGATTATTTAGGAAAAAGGCCTTCAATTATTTTTAAAACAAGATCTTATATCAAACTCAAATTTGGAACAGATAACAGCTGAGATGCTCTTGTTGAAGGTGAATACATTAGCCGGGAGCCTATCCTATTCTGAGTCTCCTTTGTTCCTGAGTCACCTCCTCTAGACATTAGGATCCGTCACAATACAGTCTGAACGCTAATTTTGGAGTCCAATCCTGTTTTCATGACACGAGTAAACCCGAGCCCCTTGGGAGTAAAAGAACCTACTCACCCAAAGCAAGTGGCCCTGGCTTCAATGTTTTCTATACTTGGCTGCCTAATGTGTGGTACAGATGAGCAGTGCAATGCTTCCAAGGTTCATCCATGTCATAATATGTATCAGGATTTTATTTCTCTTTATTGCTAATTGATATCCATTGTACGTATATACCATATTTTGTTTATCCATCCATTTGTTGATGGGCACTTAGTTGTTTACACCTTTTGGTTATTGTGAATGGTGCTACAGTGAACACTGGTGTACAAGTTAGGGGGTTGCTTTTGATATCTGTAATGTTAGAAACTCATTATATAGAAGGGCCTACAGGTTGTACTGCTGGGCATCAAGAAGCCTTAAAGAGATAGGCAGAAATGCCTCTTCCTCTCACATGTCTGATTTGAGCATACAGAGGGCCAGTTCCTCAACCTGAATGACTCCATGATGCTTATTCCTACTATTGGAAAAATAGTTAAGACTTACATGTTACTAGTCTTGGGTTAGTAATACCATATAAATCCACCAGGTGCTCCTTGGAAACGCTATGGGGTAGTTCTACTCTGTCTTATAGGATTTCTATGAGTCGGAATTGACTCGACATCAGTGGGTTTTTATATATATGTATGCTTCTAAAGGACATGTTACAGGAGGGCTCGGTCCCTAGAGAAGAACATCATGCTTGGTAAAATGGGGGTCAGGGAAAAAGAGGAAGACCCTCAACAAGATGGATTGATTGACACAGTGGCTGCAACAATGGGCTCAAGCACAACAATTGCGAGGATGGCACAGGACCAGGAAGTGTTTCATTCTGTTGTGCATAGCATTGCTGTGAGTCAGAACCCACTCAATGGCACCTAACAGCAACAACAACAAAGGCTGGTTACAATTTAAGGCATAGCAATAATTCTTAAGCTTATAGCTGTGCCTTAAACTGTAACTAAACTTTTGTTTTGTTTTGCATAAATGTATTTAGGTGATCAGGCACACTGAAACACTTGAAACTTTTTCAGAAAGCAATCAAAGGTTAATTAACATATTCTGTTTTCAAGATGCCACAGGCCTAACAACAATGGCTCACTCATCTAATAATGATTGTCTTGACAAGGTTTCTATTTTTCTATCCTTTATAATGTTTGAGCACATACTGCTCTCTTACAAGATTTATGTACTCTGACATCATCAACCAACCAAAAATTTTTGTTCAAAGTTCTTGATAAAATTGTATATATAGCACTTTAAAAATCTTAATTAATTGGAGCACTAATTTACTTGGTAATGACATACTGCCCAACTTTAAGTTGTCTATTAATCTTGCATAGTAATCTGTTAATGGTGTTCTGAGTTGTTTATTTTTGACATCACATAGCGAGTAAGTTGGTGTCAGACCTGGAATCCAGGCCCTTTCTCCAAATTTGATGATCCTTCCACTTTACTTGCTGCCTTCATGTAGAATCAATGCTGTGGTCAGAGGTCAAGAATCAGAGAAGTCATCAGTTAGGAATTTATAAACCCAGCTCATAGTTGCACTCTCCTAATTGAGTTAAGAGGGCTAACTACATTAAATATGTCAATGCTTCCCTATAGGTGTTGACTTCTTAAGTACAATGTTTATTAAGGGTTGCAGTTGTCTCAGAACAAAGGCCTGGCAATTTACTTCCAAAAAATCAGCCTCTGAAAACCCTATGGAGCACAGTTCTACTCTGACACACACGGGCTTTCCACGAGCTGGAATCAACTCAACAGCAACTGGTAGCTGGTAAGTTGTTAGCTGCCTTCAAGTCAGCTCCTGACTCGTGGAGACTCCATACCCAGTGAAATGAAAGGCTGCCCCACGATCAGCTGTTGAGCAGACCATTGTGATCTACCCAGTGAAATGAAAGGCTGCCCCACGATCAGCTGTTGAGCAGACCATTGTGATCTACCCAGTGAAATGAAAGGCTGCCCCACGATCAGCTGTTGAGCAGACCATTGTGATCTACCCAGTGAAATGAAAGGCTGCCCCACGATCGACTGTTGAGCAGACCATTGTGATCCACACGGTTTTCATTGGCTGATTTTTGGATATAGATTGCAGGTCTTTCTCTCTAGTTCGTATTATTCTGGAAGCTCTGCTGAAACCTGTTCAGCGTTATAGCAACATACAAGCCTCCACTGACAGATGGGTGGTGGCTGTGCTTGAGGTACTTTGACTGGAAACTGAACGTAGGTCTTCTGCAAGGAAGGCAGGATTCTACCACTGAACCACCACTGCCTCGTGCTTTAAGGGTGAAGCCGCATTTATTTAGGGCCTTGTTGAACCATGATTAATCGTTCTTTTCATAGTCAAACCCTACATAATCCAGACTGATGCCCATTTTTGAAGCCCTTAAACTTGGATGGAGCTCATGAACATTTGTACTTCAACTAGCCTGTTACCTCTTCTCATGACTACCACCCTTCTTACTATGCATCAGTGTGCCTCCTTCTATATACTAGCCCCATTCCCTGCCAATTTGCTACTTCTGCTCTGAAAAGTGAGTCGACCAACTTTATTGGAAATCTGAGCCAAGTAGACTTTAAGAGTCCAAAGAGTCAGGCTTTAGGTTCCCTTTTTAATCCATATTGGTGTATCTGATCTCACTTGCTTCTGAATACCTAATATACAGAGCTGTAATTTGGTGGACACATATCTCAGACTTTGTAAGTCACCCTAAAACGCTTTATGGCTTTTATTCTTAATTACAATTTTTGCTTTGAACTTTAGAGTTACCAATGTATTTAACTCACTCAGAATCTGTGATGTGTCTTGGTACTATTTGGGTACATTTTTAGGAAAGTGCTGTCTTTTGGGCTGTGGAAGAAAGGAGCTTTGCGTAGATTTACAGTCATGTTACACAGAGCTTTGTGGATTATTTCTGTCCACTCTATCAATATTCAGCTTGCACATGTCCAGTCAGGATTATTTCCACTCTACCAGGGCATATTCAATGTGCTGTATGTATGCTTTAATCTTATTCAGGGGAGAAGATGCTAAACATTGATGCAGGGCAATTGTCTCAATGACTGCATGCCTCTTGTTTCTTCAAATTTTTGTTTAACAAGTTTTTCATAGGTCAATACCAAATATATTAGTGTAAGTTTATCCCAATGAAAGGGATGGGGGGATGGAGGAGAGAAATGCTAAGTGGAAAAGAGAATGAACTCTGCATAAATATTGTAATATTATTTTAAAATAGCTTCTTATATGTTCTTAGAAGCATACAGCAAAATTCAGGTCCTCAGTTCTAAGAGCTTCTACTAGTTTGTCAGCTCATTAAAATAAATAGTTACAAGAGTAAATGGAAAAATACTATTTCCTAAGACTTTTTACTAGATATGATCACTGCATCTGGGCATAGAAGACATCACAGGCTTTCCTTCCTGAGACTAAATGGTCAACTCATAAGGTCAATAGTCTTTCATAAACCAGTAATTTTACCAAAGAGTAGGAGAAACAAAAATAAACATCAAGATAATTTATGAACTTTGCCCCTGTGTAAGTCTCTTCTGAAGGGAACCATATATAGCGACCAAAAAATGAAACAAAACAAAAAAATTGTTTGGACAGAGGACTAAGGAGACCCAGGAACTGGACTAGGAAATGAACTGCAGGTCTAATTATCTCTGTTAACTACTACCACCTTTGCCATGAGACTAGAAGAAATAGATGGTGCCCAGCTACAATTACTGAACGTTTTGATCAAGGACCCAATAGATGGATCTTGATCAAAAGAAGGAAAATGTGGAAAAGAACTTCAAATTCTAAATCAAACTTACTGGATACACTGATACTGGAGGAACCCCTGAATCTATTGCCTGGAAACGACTTTTAAACTTCCAACCAAACTATCCCATAAAGTCACCTTTAAACTAAACAACATTTTAGCTCGATTAATAAAGAATGTTTGCCATGAGCATTGTGCTCTTTCAAAGAATTATCTACATAAAATCAAGCTTACAGTAGGAACCCTAAAGCACAGATAACTTTAAGGGGCACAGAGTCTAAGTTACTGGTGGTGAAACAATATGGGCAGAGATAGTGAGAATAGTAACACAATATGAAATATGTAACCTCTGTCATTGAATGTACATGAAAAATTCTTGAATGGGTGTATGTTTTGTTGTACACATTTTCACCAAAAATATTTTTTTTAAGTAAACAAAGGAAACAGATGAACAAAAAACAAACAAAAAAAACCCAAGTCTGCTCAGTGTCATTCAAAACTAGTATTCCAGAGATTCTACACTCAAAACAGTGATGTTCACTTTAGGGTAGTCAAATCTGGCAGTTTCCATCTTTTCTCTTGATTCTAGATATTTTTCGAGCTTTGTTTTTGGAGTTGCCTCTAAAAATTTTTAAGAGTCTTTTGTCCATAAACACACAAATCTGTATATATATTTTATACATATACGTATATATGTGCATATACCAAAAAGTTGATATTTAACCTCAACATGTATACAGATTGTTTTCTGTTTGTCCCACATCCCTACTGAATCCTCTGCCATTCTCTGCCCTGCTCTGATCCCCACAACTGCATCACTTGAGCTCCTTCACCAGCTGGCCTCTTGTTGGGTTCAGCCAACAAAAGCTCCAGTGGGAGCTCAGAGGGCCGGAACAGAGAGACTTCAGGGTATTTCTTTCCTGCCATCTTTCTGCTTATCATCTCATCTCGGACGGTACTTGCACCCTTCTTCGACTACACTCTCTCACTGACTCCAATAACACTATTTCCTAAGGGTGGCAATGTCTTCCAAAAGATGCTAGTCTGCATGCCTCACTCATTGTTGTTTGTGTCCACAACCCACCTCTCTAGGGAATCCCTTTATTAAAACTCTTTATTGGAATGTTCTGTGGAAAATCATATTTCCTGCTAGGACTCCAACTGATAGAGCACTTAGTATCAAGAATGGTTCCCAAACAAAATCAATATGGAATTCTGGGATACAATACTAAAATACACGATGAATACCAAAATGATCTACTTACTTGGGATAAGTGGAACCCTGGTAATCTGTGGCATGCAATGGCAACATGATTATGCAAAGTATCCCTGGTAGGATGAAATGCAGAGCAAGATATTGGAAGATCAAGTGACTATTGCACTTAATTGTTGTGGCAATTAGGATGATTAAAGATATCTGAGTGGACTTACTGCTCTGACTGTACTGAAGAACTTACAAAAAGAAAGATAAAATTGAGACCTTGATCTACCAACTCAAAGCAAGAAGGAAAGCCAGAAAGCTTCCATATAAGGCTTAAAGAATCCTTTTATCTCACATGGACACAGGGCAGACATACCTGAGGATTCAAAAGAAGGTATAAAAATGTGCTAGTTTCAGAATTGTGAAGCTAGCTAAATGTACAACTTCATAAACTTCTTATGCTAAGATTAGGGCACTGAATGGGAAGGAGTGGTGCCCTGGAAAAATGGGATGAGGATATTTGGTTAAACACAGATGAGGTTGAGAAACTTGAACCCCTAACCTCCCTGTGTCCTCTGGCTGTGAAAACTAGATTTCTATTGCATGAAGATATTTTAATGACTTCACCTGGGGCAGTTGTCATGCAAGAGAATGCCTATCCTCTTTAAGATACTCCTTCCACCTTCCCTGATTGCTTCAAAGTCTATTGACAGTTAAATCCCAGCATAGTCCACTGGAACAATTTTGCTGTTGGAGGAGATACTTTTATGGGGGAAGAGTTTCAGGACTAGGTGATTTGTACTAGGAAAACACATATAAATGGATTCTAGGTGCTAGACTAAGACAGATGGAATATAAAATTGGATTGTGCTGAATTTATTGATGAATGTATGCTCATCTAGGATTTAGAATTAGCTGGAGTAGTGTGTGTGTGTGTGTGTGTGTGTGTGTGTGTGTGTGTGTGTGTGTGTGTGGAGGAGTGGGGTGACTCATAAATTTCCCTGATTGGATTCGACAAGTTCGAGAAGCTAGAGCTACCTGCCTGACATACTCTGGAACTGTGGTGTCCAATTGAAATATAATGTGAGCCACAAATGTTAGCCACATACGCAATTCAAAATTTTCTAGTAGCTGTATTTTTAAAAAACTAAAAAGAAACAAATAAGATTAAATTTAGGCAGATATATCAAAAATGTTATCATTTCAACATGTGATCAGCATAAAAATCATTAAGATATTTTACGTTATTTTTTTTACCACACTAAATCTTTGAAATCTGATGTGTATTTTACACTTACAGAGCATCTAAATTAGGATTTACCATATTTTGAGCCAGAAAATTAATAAAGAGAAAAAATTAAGCACTTATCCTCTGTGATGTTTAAGGTTATGTGTGAACTTGATTAGGCCATGATTCTCAGTAGTTTGGCAGATATTATGTAATCATCCTCCATTCTGTGATCTGATGTGAGCAGGCACTCAATTGAAAGGGAAGTACCCTTGGGGGTGTGGCCTGCATCCAATATATATGGATGTTTCGGCAAAGCTCGCTCTCTTGATCCTGCATCCAACTTGTCATCCCCTGACCTTCGGTTCTTGGGACATCAGCCAGCAGCCTGCTGCCTGACCTACAGATTTTGGGCTCATCAGTCCCTGCTACCATGTGAGTCAGGAGAAACCTCCAGCCTGTTGCATGACCCACAGATTTGGGACTTGCTAGGCTCCACAACAGTGTGAGCCATTTTCTTGAGATAAATCGATATATTTATATACATGCTTTACTGGTTTTTTTTCTCTAGAGAACCCAACCTAAGGCATTTGGTACCAAGAGTGGTTCTAGAGGAACAAAATTGTAAGGATGAGTTTTGTGAATTGGTTCTCAAGTTTGGCTAGTCTTAAAGGCTCTGATGACTGCTTCCAGTAGTAAAGAGGGCATTGTTAATCCATGGTGTGAGGTGGCAATAAAAATACACAAAATATCACCACCAATGGATCAAATATTTGCATGCTAAAATATCAAATATGCAATAACCCAGAGCCTTGTCTTATGAGAGGCTCTGGGTTATTGCATATTTGTTATTGCATATTTGATACTTTCCCACATTTTTGTCAGAATGAGAAGTATAAGGAAGCTGGTTGGTTGGTTGTCCTCTCACTAGAGAAAGTGATGAAAGAAATAGATGAGCTCAAATCTTCAGACTCACAGTTCAAGCACCACATAAAAGACCTGAAATTTGCTACTTGTATCCTAAAAGAGAGCCTTATTTCTTAGAGTAACACAGCTGACATTGCCTAAAACTAAACCCAGAGTCTTATCATAAGAGTTGCTGAATTATAACACAAATGAATTCCCAACTTTGAACGGTGTCTGAAGTTAAAGCGAGGGCATGGATTGGGAAGAAATGAGATCCTGAAACTTTGGATGGAATGTATGGCCAGATAATCAGGAACTTGGGGATACGGAGTCCCTAAATTCTGTTGAATCACTCCTACCAACAGAACCAGCACTCTCATTTCTACCTGAAGAGATTATCTCCATCTTTGTCTGCTAAGCCACCCTTCCCAGTAAAACCATTATCCCTCCCATCCCAGTCTGATGAGACTAACCCAGCTGTGTCTGAAGACTCTTTGAGATATCATCTGGGATGATACCTGGGGCATCACCTGATGCAGATGCCTTACAAGACATTTCTGAATGTCCCCAGGACCCACCCCCACCACCCATGCTTGATTCTACACCTGTAACTAAACTTAAGTCCCAGTGAGCCCCAAGAGGTGAAGTACAAAGTGTGACCTATGAGGAGGTAAGCTACACTCCAAAAGAACTGCTTGACTTTTCTAATAAATACAAACATAAACCTGGGAAATATGTGCCAGAATTGCTATTAAGGGTCTGGAACAATGGTGCAAGAAACATCGAATCTGGTCAGTCTGAGTTTATTGATATGGGCCCACTAAGCACAGATTCTTCATTTAGTGTTGCTGCTCGAGAAGTTAGCAAAGGATCTAATAATTTATTTGGTTGGGTCACTGAAGTGTGGATTAAGTGGTGGCCTATACTAAATCAAGTTGAAGTACCAGACCTGCCTTTGGATCCTGCAGAAGAAAGTATTCAAACTCTTAGTAAAATTGGCATGTTAGAGTGAATATATCAGGTTTAACCCAGGGACCCACCTATGGAGTGCCCACAGGACACATCTTTCACCACAGTGGTGAGGAACAAATTTGTGAAGGGAGCCCCAGCATCCCTGAAGACTGCTTTGATTGCTATTTTATGTAAGTTAGATTTAACAGTTGGAACTGCCCTAACTGAATTAAGACACCTAATATGAGTCAGAATAGACTCGACGGCAATGGGACGGGTAACTACAATGGGGCTAATTGGATTCTAAAGTGGTAGGGGCCAAGAGACATCACTTAATCGATAAAGACAAGGTGGGCATGGTAACTGTAATAGACAGCAGAGTCAAAGCCTTAATCAGAATAGTCTGACTTGTATGGTCTATAGCATTGGCTACTTAGTCATGGTGTCCCTAGGAGTGAAATAAATGGGAAATCTACTAATTACTTACATGATTTGTACAAGAGGAAGAATTTAGGTCAAGTGAATAGCAGTCTAAATTGAATCCCAGAATAGAGACTCATGGCCCCTCAATCAATTCCCAGACTTGAGCTAGTTTACAGACGCACAACCCCTTGAATGAAGAGGAGGCAAGTCCTCTTAAGAAAGGACCCCATGACACTGCCAAATATTTATAACATTAATCCTTCTCCCACCCTTCCTCAGAAGGATCTACAACCTTTTACGAGAGTGACAGTTCACTGGGGAAAAGGAAATAATCAGACTTTTTGGGATCACTAGACACTGGTTCTGAACTGACACTAATTCCAGGAGATCTGGCCCACCAGTCACAGTAGGGGTGTATGGAGGTCAGGCTATTAATGGAGTCTTACCTCAAGTCCATCTCGCAGTGTATCCAGTGGGTCCTTGAATCTATCCTGTAGTGATTTATCCAGTTCCAGAATGCATAACTGGAATAGACATACTCAGCAACTGGCAGAGCCCCCACATTGGATCCCTGACAAATGGAGTAAGGGCTATTATGGTAGGAAAAGCCAAGTGGAAGCCATTAGAACTGCTCCTAGATAGGAAAATAGTAAACCAAAAGCAATACCACATTCCTGGAGGGATTTCGGAGATTAGCGCCACCATCAAGGATTTGAAGGATGTGGGTGTGGTGATTCCCACCATACTTCCATTCAACTTGCCTATTTTGTCTTTGCAAAAAACAGATGGATCTTGGAGAATGACAGTGGATTATTGTAAATTTAACCAGCTGGTGACTTCAATTGCAGCTGCTGTTCCAGGTGTGGTTTCATTGCTTGAGCAAATTAGTACATCACCTGGTACCTTATGTGCACTATGGATCTGGCCAGTGCCTTTTCCTCAATTCCAGTTTCGAAGGATCACCAGAAGCACACCTTCCCTGTGTTACCTCAGGGGTGTATTAACTCTCCAGTTCTATGTCATAATTTGGTCCTCAGGGAAGTTGATCACCTTTCCCATCCACAAGCGATCACACCAGTCCATTACATTGATGACATTATGCTGATTGGACTGAGTAAGGAAGAAGCATCAATGACTATAGACTTACTGGTAAGACATTTGTGTGGTAGAGTGTGAGATATTAATCAGGCAGAAATTCAGGCACCTTCCAATGAAATTTTTAGGGGTCCAGTGGTGTGGGGCATGTTGAGATACTCCTTCTGAAGTGAAGGATAAATTATTATATTTGGCACCTACATCAACTAAAAAAAATAGTCACAATGCCTGTTTGGATTTTGGAGGTAACATATCCCTCATTTGGGTGCACTATTCAGGCCTATTTAGCAAGTGACTTGAAAAGCTACCAATTTCGAGTGGGGCCCAGACCAAGAGCAGGCTCTTCATCAGGTTCAGGCTGCCATGCAAGCTGCTCTGCCACTTGGGCCATATGATCCACCTGATTCAATGGTTCTTGAAATGTCAGTAGTGGATATAAATGCTGTTTGGAGTCTTCGACAGGCCCCTATTGGTGAATTACAGTGCAGACCATTAGAATTTTAGAGGAAAACTCTGCTGTACCTCTGCAGATGACTAATGTTCTTTTGAGAAGCAGCTTTTGGCTTGTTACTGGGTCTTAGTGCAGACTGAACTCTTAACCATGGGCCACCAAGTCACCATGGAGCCTGAGCTGCCCATCATAAAGTGAGTGTTGTCTGACTCACAAAGTCATAAAGTCAGACATGCACAGCAGCACTCCATTATTAAATGGGAGTGGCATATACAAGATTGGGCTTGAGCAGGACCTGAAGGCACAAGTTATAAAAGGAAGTGGCCCAAATGCCCGTGGTTCCCCAGTCTTGTCACATTACCTTCTTTCTCCCAGTCTGCACCTATGTTGTCCTTGTGGGGGAGTTTCTTATGATCAGCTGACTGAGGAAGAGGAAACTTGTGCCTCTTTTACAGATGGTCTTGCATGATACGCAGGAGCCACTGGGAAGTGAACAGAGGCAGCACTGCTGCTCCTTTCTGGGATCTCCCTGAATGACAGCGGTGAAGGGAAATCCTCCCAATGAGCAGAACTTAGAGCAGTGCACCTGTTCATTTTGCTTGGAAGGAGATATGGTCAGATGTGTGATTGTATACTGATTCACAAGCTGTGTCCAATGGTTTGGCTGGATGGTCAGGGACTTGGAATGAACATGTTTGGATAATTAGTGACAAGAAGGTTTGGGGAAGAGGCATGTGGATAAGACTTCTCTGAATGGGCCAAAGAAGTGAAGATATTTGGTCTCATGGGAATGCTCACCAAAACGTGGCCCAGCAGAGGATTGTAACAGTCAAGTACATAGGATGATGCATTCTGTGGATACCAGCCAGCCTCTTTCCCCAGCCACTCCTGTCATTACCCAATGGGCTCATGAACAAAGTGGCCTGGTGACAGTGATGGAGTTTGTGCATGGGCTCAGCAACACTGACTTGCACTCACCAAGGCTGACTTGGCTACAGCCACTGCTGAATGCGCAATCTGTCAGCAGCAGAGACCAATACTGAGTCCCTCATATGGCACCATTCCTAGGAGTAATCAGCTAGCAATCTGGGGGCAGGCTGATTACATTGGATCACTTCCATCATGGAAAGGGCAGTGTTTTGTTCTTACTGGGGTAGACACTTACTCTGAATACAGGTTTGCCTTCCCTGCAGGCAATGCTTCTGCCAAAACTACCATCCATGTACTTACAGAATAGCATGCTATACAGCATTGTCTCAGATCAAGGAACACACTTCACAGCAAATGAAGTGCGGCAATAGGACCATGCTCATGGAATTCACTGGTCTTACCATGTTTCTCATTATCCTGAAGCAGCTGGCTTGATAGAACAATGGAATGACCTTCTAAAGACACAATTACAGTGCCAGCTATGTGACAGTACCTTGCAGAGTTGGGGCAATATTCCCCAGGAGGCTGTATATGCTCTCAACTAGTGTCCTATATATAGTGCTGTTTCTCCCATAGCCAGGATTCATAGGTTCAGGAATCAAGGTGTGGAAATGGGAGTGGCACCACTCACTATTACCCCTAGTGATGCACTCACAAAATTTTTGTCTTCTATCCCTGTGACCCTATGCTCTCTGGGTCTAGAGGTCTTGATTGCAAAGGGAGGAATGCTCCCACCAGGAAACACAACATCGATTCCATTAAAATGGAAGTTAAGAATGGCACGCAGTCACTTTGAACTCCTCATGCCCTTGGATCAACAGGCAAAGAAAGGAGTTACCATATTAGCTGTGTGATTGGTCCTGATTATCAGGGGGAAATCAGATTGATATTACAAAATGCAGGTAAAGAAGAGTATTTCTGCAATACAGGAAATTCCTTAGTAGGTCTCTTAGTTCTAACATGCCCAGTGATGAAAGTCAATGGAAAACTACAGCAATCCAATTTCAGCATGACTACTATGGCCCAAACCCTTCCGGAATGATGGTTTGGGTCATCTCACCAGGCACAGAAGCATGACCAGCTGAGGTGCTTCCTGAAGATAGTGAAAAAAGAAGTTCTAAATACCAGCTATGACTTGTGATCCATTGCAGAAACGACGACTGTAATTGTTTTGAGTATTTCTTACTTGTTTTGTTACACATATATGTTGTGTGTGTGTGTATCAAATATCTTTGTTTTCTTCCCTCCCTTATTCCATTACTTATTATAAAACATAAGCTATAAATGGAGCTAGTGCACTCATGGTTGTATGCACGTTAGTTGTATCATGTTAGTTGCAAGCATGACTTTGTAATTGTCTTTATTTAGAGATTCTGTATGGTTAAAAGCTACAGCTACTAACCAAAAGGTTGGTAGTTTGAACCCACCAGGTGTTCCTTGGAAACCCTATGGGGCAGTTCTACTCTGTCCTATAGGATCACTATGAGTTGGAATTGACTCGACAGCAAAGGGTTTGGGTTTTTTTTTTTTTTTTGTATGCTTGAAGTATATGTGCGCAGGTGCCAAGTTGACAAGGGGTGGATTGTGATGTTTAAGGTTATGTATCAAGTTCCAGGCTATGATTCTCAGTGGTTTGGCAGATATTATGTAATCATCCTCCATTTTGTGATCTAATGTGAGCAGCCAATCAGTTGAAAGAGGGGTTTCCTTGGAGGTGTGATCTGTATCAAATATATATGGATGTCTGGCAAAGCTCTCACCCTCTAGATCCTGAATTCAACTCATCAACTTCTGACCTCCAGTTATTGGGATGTAAGCCAGCAGCCTGCTCCCTGACCTGCAAATTTTTGAATTTGCCAGCTTCCACAACCCTATGAGCCATCAGCCCTCTGCCTGACCTGCCAATTCTGGGTTCATCAACTCCTGCCACCACATGAATCAGGAGAAGTCTCCAGTCTGATGCCTGGTCCAGAAATTTGGGACTTGTCAGCCTCCACAACTGCATGAGCTATTTCCTTGAACTAAATCTCTCTCTGTATGTTTATATGTACGCTTCACAGGTTTTGCTCCTCTAGAGAATCCAGCTTAAGACATTCTGCACTTCCCATATCAACTATTTTTCACCAAAATAACCAAATAATTGATAAGAAAAAAAAATTCTTTATAGAAGTATTCCAACTACTAACTTGAGAAGGAATAATAGACTTGGAATATCACCATTTTGTAATCCAAAGTGAAATAATGGATCAAGGAAATAATTATCAATGGCTGATAAAAAACAATAAGTGAAAAACTGATGGGAGGAACATTATAATGGATCTATCAGGCTCATTATGCCTAAACCCGTTAATTAATCTTATCACAATTTACTAGATGCCTCCTGATGGAAGGAAGCATAATCCAGAAAGTATTCTTGCCAAAAATTTGAACTTGAATCTGATCAAGTCTCTGAACAAACAAGCTGAAAACCAAATCCATTGCTGTAGAGTCGATTCCAACTCATAGCGACCCCATAGGAGAGAATAGAATTGCCTCATAGGGTTTCCAAGGAGAAGCAGGTGGATTCCAACTGCTGACCTTTGGGTTAGCAGCCTAGCTCTTGACCGCTGCGCCACCAAGGCTCCCGATTAAACTTCTAGATCTAATTAATTATCATGTACAAGGAACAGAAACAATAGACGAACATGTTAAATAGTACATTTCAGTGGCAATCAGAAAAATCATGAATGTGGGAATTTCAGCTTTGCTATTTAAAGAGTGATCTGTGGATCAGCTGCACTGTCATCCCATGGTAGCTTGCTAAAAATGCAGAACCACATACCCCACCCCATACCCACTCAGTAAGAACCTGCATTTAAAACAATGATCTCTAAGGGATTTGCTACACTTTAAGTTTTGAGAAGCATGGATATATAGGACAAATGATTAAGTTTCTTTAATAAATATATTAGGTTGTTGTTGTTAGGTGCTGTTGAGTCAGTTCCAATGCATAGTGACCCTATGTACAACAGAAGGAAACACTGCCTGGTCCTGTGCTTCCTCATAATCCTTGTTATACTTGAGCCCATTGTCACAGCCACTGTGTCAATCCATCTCCTTGAGGGTCTTCCTGTTTTTCAATGACTGTCTACTTTATGGAGCATGATGTCCTTCTCCAGTGATTGGTCCCTCCTGATAACATGCCCAAAGTATGTGGGGTGAAGTCTCAGCGTCCTTGCTTCTAAGGAGCACTCTGGCTATTCTTCTTCCAAGATGGATTTGTTTGTTCTTTTGGCAGTTCATGGTATGCTCAATATTCCTCACCAACACCATAATTCAAAGGCATCAATTCTTCTTCGATCTTCCTTAACCATTGTCTAGCTTTCGTGTGCATATAAGACAATTGAAAACACCATGGTGCACCATAGTACTTAAAGTGACTTCTTTGCTTTTGAACACTTCAGGAATAAAAAAAATAAGAACATGAGAGGCAGAGCCAAGATGGCGGAATAGACAGACACTTCCCTCGAGCCCTCTTTACAACAAAGACCCGAAAAAACAAGTGAAATGAGTATATTTGTGACACGCTGGGAGCCCTGAGCACCAAAGGCAAGCTTAGACAATGAATTGAGGGGTAGGGGAAGGAAGAGTCCATACAGAAGCAGAGAGGAGTTACTGGACCTGAATCCTGGGGAGCCCTCAGGCACCATTCCTGGAGTGTCTGCCGTGGGCTGGTCCTAGCATTCAGCCACAGTTTCCTCAGGGAGAAGCAGCCAGCCACACAGCCCACTCACACCTCCAGAACCTGAGGAGAAGGGTGCTCTTGGGAAAAGCTAAGTACTTGCGGATATTTTACCGTGCCCCCCCCACCCCAAGCCAGCTTCAGCGGCTGAATCCCTAGACCTGAGATAGACCCTGGTGAGCACCTGGAGCCGTCCCCCCAGCCTTGGGGAAGGAGAAAATTTGCAACTGGGGGGAAAGAAAATTTGCTAGCTCCATTAACTGGGGGAGCTCAGGACAGAAGCGGCTCCTGTCCAGGTATAAACTGTCCGTGGACCTTGAGTACGTTTCGCTTCTGCATGGACCTGTGTGGGCCTGTTTTGGGAGAATAGGCCCTTGTTGGCAAACTCCAACCATTTCAGTGGTGCAGTGGAGAGGGGGGTATTTGACGTTTGATATTGCTTTGCCTATTAAACAAGGTCCTCACCTACCCACAACAGGGAACTAAGGACTGGTGGCTCCACTTGGGTTGCCCAGCCACCCACAACAGGGGGCCAGGGATAATTGGTACCTCCCAGTCCTTACAACAAAATCTTTGGGTGCCCATGGTCCCTCTGCAGAGCCCACCCACCAGCACACTCTAGGGAACAGAGACGTGTTTTCCTCAGAGACACTTGGGGGGGTCGGTTCTCAGCCCCATGGCTTGTTCAGTGTGTGACCCCCTGCTGCAATTAGATACCGGTACATACACCAATCACCCCTGCCCCTCAAAGACTGTAGGACAGAGCCTGTACCACACACTTGATGACCAGCTACCTGGACACCTGAGCTGAATTCATACTGGAAAAGTGAATGGACTCTTAAACAGATATACCTGATAACAGCTGTAGCCAGCTGGGGACAGGACACCAGAGCTCCAAAGGCGAAAATAATCAAGCTAGCTCACTCAAGCAGCCCATAGGGGTATACCAAAACAAAACAAAGCAAGCAGCCACAACACAGTAAGCAAGAATAAACTAATACAATAACTTCTAGATGGCTCGGAGACAACAGTCAATATCAAGTCACATAAAGAAACAGGCCATGATCACCTCAACAGGCTTTCAAAACAAAGAATCCAGGGATCTTTTAGATGAAAGTGCATTCCTGGAATTACCAGGTGCAGAATACAAAAGTTTAGTATACAGAACCCTTTAAGACATCAGGAAGGAAATGAGGCAATGCGCAGAACAAGCCAAACAACACACAGATAAAGCAACTGAAGAACTCAGAAAGATTATTCAGGAACATAATGAAAAGTTTAATAAGCTGGAAAAATCCATAGACAAACAGCAATCAGAAATTCAGAAGATTAACAATAAAATTACAGAATTAGCTAACTCAACAGAAAGTCAAGCAGAATTGAGCAAGTAGAAGCTAGAATTTCTGAACTCAAAGATAAATCACTTGGCACTAATGTATTTGAAGAAAAATCAGATAAAAGAATTAAAAAAAATGAAGAAATCTTAAGAGTCATGTGGGACTCTATCAAGAGAAATAACTTACGAGCGATTGGAGCACCAGAACAGGGGGGGATAACAGAAAATACAGAGAAAATTGTTGAGGATTTGTTGGCAGAAAACTTCCCTGATATTGTGAAAGATGAGAAGATATCTATCCCAGATGCTCATCAAACTCCACATAAGGGAGATCTTAAAAGAAAGTCACCAAGACATATTATAATCAAGCTTACCAAAACCAAAGATAAGGAGACAATTATAAGAGCAGTGAGGGATAAAAGAAAAGTCACCTACAAAGGAGAGCCAATAAGAATAAGCTCGGACTATTCAGCAGAAACCATGCAGGCAAGAAGGCAATGGGGTGAAACATTTAAAAAATTGAAGGAAAAAAATTGCCTGCCAAGAATCATATATCCATCAAAACTGTCTCTTAAATATGAAGGTGAAATTAAGACATTTCCAGATAAACACAAGTTGAGGGAATTCGTAAAAACCAAACCAAAACTACAAGAAATACTAAAGGGAGTTCTTTGGTCAGAAAATCAGTAATATCAGGTATCGACCCAAGACTAGAACACTGGGCAGAGCAACCAGAAGTCAACCCAGACAGGGAAATCAAAAAAAAAAAAAAAAAAGCCCAACACAGGGTAATGGCGATGTTATTATATAAAAGAAGACAACATTAAAATAATAAAGAGGGACTAAGAAATGTAATCATACACCTTCCATATGGAGAGGAAGATACGGCGATACAAAGAAATAAAAGTTAGTTATAAATTTAGAAAAATAAGGGTAAATAATAAGGTAACCACAAAGGAGACAAACTATCCTACTCATCAAAATAAAATACAAGGGAAAAGTACAGACTCAGCAGAAACAAAATCAACAACAAATATGAGGAAAGCACAATATATAAAGAAAAGCTACTCAGCACAAAATCAAGTGGGAAAAAGAAGCTGTCAACACACAAAAAAAGACATCAAAATGATAGCACTAAATTCATACCTATCCATAATTACCCTGAATGTAAATGGACTAAATGCACCAATAAAGAGACAGAGAGTGGCAGAATGGATTAAAAAACAAGATCCGTCTATATGCTGCCTACAAGTGACACACCTTAGTCTTAGAGACACAAACAAACTAAAACTCAGAGGATAGAAAAAAATATATCAAGCAAACAACAATCAAAAAAGAGCAGGAGTGGCAATATTAATTTCTGACAAAATAGACTTTAAAGTTAAATCCAATAAAGGATAAGGAAGGACACTATATAATGATTAAAGGGACAGTACACCAAGAAGATATAACCATATTAAATATGCACCCAATGACAGTGCGGCAAGATACATAAAACAAACTCTATCAGCATTGAAAAGTGAGATAGACAGCTCCACAATAATAGTAGGAGACTTCAACACACCACTTTCCGTGAAGGACAGGACATCCAAAAAGAAGCTCAATAAAGACACAGAAGATCTAAATGCCACAATCAACCAACTCGACCTCGTAGACATATACAGAACACTCCACCCAACAGCAACCAACTATACTTTCTTTTCTAGTGCCCATGGAACATTCTCTAGAATAGACCACATATTAGGTCATAAAGCAAGCCTTAGCAGAATCCAAAACTTTGAAATATTACAAAGCATCTTCTCTGACCATAAGGCCATAAAAGTGGAAATCAATAACAGAAAAAGCAGGGAAAAGAAATCAAACGCTTGGAAACTGAACAATACCCTGCTCAAAAAATACTGGATTATAGAAGGCATTAAGGATGGAATAAAGAAATTCATAGAACCCAATGAGAATGAAAACACTTCCTGTCAGAACCTTTGGGACAGCAAAAGCGGTGCTCAGAGGCCAATTTATATCAATAAATGCACACATCCAAAAAGAAGAAAGGGCCAAAATGAAAGAATTATCCCTACAACTTGAACAAATAGAAAGAAAGCAACAAAAGAAACCCACAGGCACCAGAAGAAAACAAACAATAAAAATTAGAGCTGAACTAAATGAAATAGAAAACAGAAGAACAATTGAAAGAATTAACAAGACCAAAAGCTGGTTTCCTGAAAAACTCAACAAAATTGATAAACGATTGGCCAAAGTGACAAAAGAAAAACAGGAGAGGAAGCAAATAACATGAAAACGAAATGAGATGGGCGATATTACAACAGACCCAACTGAAATTAAAAGAATCATATTGGATTACTATGAAAAAGTATACTCAAACAAATTTGAAAACCTAGAAGAAATGGATGAATTCCTAGAAACACACTACCTACCTAAACTAACACAAACAGAGGTAAAAATAGACCCACAATAAAAGAAGAGATTGAAAAGGTAATCAAAAAACTCCCAACAAAAAAAAAAGCCCTGGTCAGGACGGCTTCACTGCAGAGTTCTACCAAACTTTCAGAAAAGAGTTAACACCACCACTACTAAAAGTATTTCAGAGCATAGAAAAGGATACAATACTACCAAATTCATTCTATGAAGCCACCATATCCCTGATACCAAAACCAGGTAAAGACACCACAAGAAAAGGAAATTGTAGACCTATATCCTTCGTGAACGTAGATGCAAAAATCCTCAACAAAATTCTAGACAATAGAATTCAACAACATATCAAAAAAATAATTCACCATGACCAAGCGGGATTCATACCAGGGATGCAGGAATGGTTCAACATTAGAAAAACAATTAATGTAATCCACCACATAAATAAAACAAAAGACAAGAATGATATGATTCTATCAATTGATGCAGAAAAGGCATTTGACAAAGTTCAACACCCATTCATGATAAAAACCGTCAGCAAAATAGGGATAGAAGGAAAATTCCTCAACATAATAAAGGGCATTTTTACAAAGCCAACAGCCAACATCACCCTAAATGGAGAGAGCCTGAAAACATTCCCACTGAGATCAGGAACCAGACAAGGATGCCCTTTATCACCACTCTTATTCAACATTGTGCTGGAAGTCCTAGCCAGAGCAATTAGGCTAGATAAAGAAATAAAGGGCATCCAGATTGGCAAGGAAGAAGTCAAAGTATCTCTATTTGCAGATGACACGATCCTATATGCAGAAAACCCTAAGGAATCCTCCAGAAAACTACTGAAACTAATAGAAGAATTCAGCAGAGCATGGGGATACAAGATAAACATATAAAAATCAATTGGATTCCTCTACACCAACAAAGAGGAAATCGCCAAATCAATGCCATTTACAGTTGCCCCCAAGAAGATAAAATACTTGGGAATAAATCTGACCAGAAATGTAAAAGACTTATACAAAGAAAACTACAGTACACTTCTCCAAGAAACCAAAAGAGACTTACATAAGTGGAAGAACATACCTTGCTCATGGATAGGAAGACTTAACATTATAAAAATGTCTATTCTACCAAAAGCGATCCATACATTTAATGCAATTCCGATCCAAATTCCAACAACATTCTTTAATGAGATGGAGAAACAAATCAACAATTTCATACGGAAGGGAAAGAGGCCCCAGATAAATAAGGTATTACTGAAAAAGAAGAAGAAAGTAGGAGGCCTTACTTTACCAGATTTTAGAACCTATTATACCGCCACAGTAGTCAAAACAGCCTGGTACTGGTACAACAACAGATACATGGACCAATGGAACAGAATTGAGAATCCAGACATAAATCCATCCACATATGAGCAGCTGATATTTGACAAAGGCCTCAAAACAGTTAAATGGGGAAAAGACAGTCTTTTTATCAAACGGTGCTGGTGTAACTGGATATACATCTGCAAAAAAATGAAACAAGACCCATACCTCACTCCATGCACAAAAACTAACTCAAAATGGATCAAAGGCCTAAATATAAAATCTAAAACGATAAAGATCATGGAAGAAAAAATAGGGACAACGTTAGGAGCCCTAATACATGGCATAAACAGTATAGAAAATATTATAAAGAACATAGAAGAAAAACTAGATAACTGGGAGCTCCTAAAAATCGAACACTTATGCTCATCCAAAGACTTCACCAAAACAGTAAAAAGACTGCCTTTGGACTGGGAAAAAGTTTTTAGCTATGACATTTCTGATCAGCACCTGATCTCTAAAATCTACACAATACCGCAAAAACTCAACTTCAAAAAGACAAATAACCCAATTAAAAAATGGGCAAAAGATATGAATAGACACTTCACTAAAGAAGACATTCAGGTAGCTAACAGATATATGAGGAAATGTTCACGATCATTAGCCCTTAGAGAAATGCAGATCGAAACTATAATGAGATTTCATCTCACTCCAACAAGGCTGGCATTAATCCGAAAAACACAAAATAATAAATGTTGGAGAGTCTGTGGAGAGATTGGAACACTTATACACTGATGGTGGGAATGTCAAATGGTACGACCACTTTTTAAATCGATTTGGCGCTTCCTTAAAAAGCTAGAAATAGAACTACCATATGATCCAGCAATCCCACTCCCTAGAATCTATCCTAAAGAAATAAGAGCCTTTACATGAACAGATATATGCACACCCATGTTTATTGCAGCACTGTTTACAGTAGCAAAAACATGGAAGCAACCAAGGTGCCCATCAACAGATGAATGGATAAATAAATTATGGTATATTCACACAATGGAATACTATGCATCAATAAAGAACAGTGAGGAATCTGTGAAACATTTCATAACATGGAGGAACCTGGAAGGCATTATGATGAGTGAAATTGGTCAGTTGCAAAAGGACAAATATTGTATAAGACCACTATTATAAGAACTTGAGAAATAGTTTAAACTGAGAAGAAAACATTCTTTTGTGGTTACAAGATGGGAGAGGGAGGGAGGTTGGGAGAGGGGTATTCACTAATTAGATAGTAGATAAGAACTACTTTAGGTGAAGGGAAAGACAGCACACAGTACAGAGGAGGTCAGCACAATTGGACTGAACCAAAAGCAAAGAAGTTTCCTGAATAAACTGAATGCTTCGAAGGCCAGCGTAGCATGGGCAGGGGTCTGGGGACCATGGTTTCAGGGGACATCTAAGTCAATTGGCATAATAAAATCTATTAAGAAAACATTCTGCATCCCACTTTGAAGAGCAGTGTCTGGGGTCTTAAACGCTAGTAAGCAGCCATCTAAGATGCATCAATTGGTCTCAACCAACCTGGGTCAAAGGAGAAAGAAGAACACCAAGGACACAAAGTGATTACGAGCCCAAGAGACAGAAAGGGCCACATGAATCAGTGACTACATCATCCTGAGACCAGAAGAACTAGATGGTGCCCGGCTACAACTGATGACTGCCCTGACAGGGAACACAACAGAGAACCCCTGAGGGAGCAGGAGAGCAGTGGGATGCAGACCCCAAATTCTCATAAAAAGACCAGACTTAATGGTCTGACTGAGACTCGAAGGACCCAGGTGGTCATGGCCCCCAGACCTTCTGTTGCCCCAAGATAGGAACCATTCCTGAAGCCAACTCTTCAGACATGGATTGGACTGGACAATGCATGGAGAGGAATGCTGGAGAGGAGTAAGCTTCTTGGATCAGGGGGACACTTGAGACTACGTTGGCATCTCCTGCCTGGAGGGGAGATGAGAGGGTGGAGGGGGTTAGAAGCTGGCAAAAAGGACATGAAAAGAGAGAGTGGAGGGAGAGAGCAGGCTGTCTCATTAAAAAAAAAAAAAAATAGGGGGAGAGTAATTGGGAGTGTGTAGCAAGGTGTATATGGGTTTTTGTGTGAGAGACTGACTTGATTTGTAAACTTTCACTTAAAGCACAATAAAAATTATTTAAAAAATTAAAAAATAAAAATAAGAACAGGAAATCCATTGATTAAAGAGACTAAAAAGACATATCGACCAAATGTTTAGATCTTGATTACAACAAACCAACTATAAAAAAGTTGGCAAATTTGGGAATTGACTAGCTATTCCATGACATTAAGGAATTAGTGTTAATCTTTTTCTGAGTGATAGTGCATGTTTTTATAATAGCACATATTAAAGTACTTAAGATGCATATTAAAATACTTATGGATATAATAATATGATGAGATTTGCTTCAAAATAATCCAGAGAGTGTGTGGAGTAGAGGGGAGAAAGTGGATAAGGTAGAAATGAGATAAGATTGGCCGTTAGTCAATACATGTTGAAGCTGAATGATGGGTATGTGGGAGTTTGTTATGCTAGTTATTTAGTTTTTATATACATTTGAAATTTTCAATAATAGAAAAGTTAAAAAAGGATAAAAAATGCAGATAGCATCCTTGAAAAGTTCTGAGGTGCCTTTCTTCTGAGGAATAGAGATGATGAAAGGAAAATGACACACATTGCATCAGGCTCCCTGCTTTGAAATTATATAATTGTATCCTACAGGGGGAGTACATAGACTTCAGAGACATGGTTGACAAAAATGGACCATAGGAACAGACAGACAATCAAAGCATTTGACCCACAGGGATCCCTAGTGATGCCTAATCAATTATGTGATCCATAGGAATAAAATGCATGGGCAACCTAATAAGGTGTTGCCCTAATAAGAAAAAAAGCTTCCAGGTCTGATGGGCAGAAACCTTATTCAAATTGCCACGGTGGAGTTCCACAGCCCTAAGTTACTCACAGACCTGAAGCTCCTTGATGGAGGCACAGTCTGGGCCCTTTTGAGGAAATTCCCTGCAACATGACCGCAATTGTAGACTATAAATCTTCCTCTAGCCTCTTCAGAGGACCTGTGACCATTTACTAGGGTGGCTGTGCATTATAGCAAGGAATATATCCAGATTCTACAGGAACTTTTAGATATTGGCTGTAGAGAAGCTCTTGTTGCCATATGGCGCATCCCTTTTATCCAGCTGCAAGTTCTACCACAGCTATGGTGGTCCCATGTACACTGACGGCATGGGACACAACAGCTCTCCATTTTTCTCCCTCAAGGCTTTCCTCAAAGCTGTGAGAATTACTTAGTCTGCCTAGAAGTAGGAATGAGGGTCGAGGTGTAGAGCTGATGGCTCTGGGAGCAAATTTCAACACACAAAGTTGAAGAGTATACAGAGACAAGCTTAAAGATTATCCTCTATTAGGGTTTTCAGGTGCATTGAGTCCCTTTTAAGCCCCAGCTGTCTACAATGGTAACAAGCTCACTAATACACTTCTCTTTGGCTCTTTCTTCTGCCTTCCCTGTTCCCTCACTCTGCTTTTGGAGATCACCTCCCAAATAAGCTACTTGCACCCAAGTACATACCTCATACTTTGAAGGATGATGGACTGAAATTAAGAAACTGTATCTGCACTGATTATGAGTCTCTGGGACCTCCAAACACCAGCATAGCCCACCAATCAGTACAGGGTGTTATGGAGGTCAGGTGATAAAATCCTAGTCCGAGTCCATGATACAGTGCGTCCAGTGGGCACACAGACCAAAACTGTGGATATTTCCATGGTTCCTAACTGCTTAGTTAGAATAGACAAACTTAAGTTACGTAATATCCACATTGGCTCCCTGAGCCATGAAGTAAAACCTAGTATGGTGAGGAAGGGCCAAGTGGAAATATCTGAAACAGAGTGGTCCTCTCTGGAGGAAGGTCCTTGTCTCTTCAGCTTCTGTTTCTTGGTTTCTTGGAGATTTCCATGTATCTTGGCATCTATCTTATCCCATCTTTCCTCTGCTCACTTGTTCAATCTCTCTCAAAAGAGATTGACTCAAGATACATCCTACACTAATCCTGCCTCATTAACATAAAGACAGCCCATTCCCAAATGGGATTATAACCAGAGGCATAGAAGTTAGGAATTACAACACATATTTTGGGGGGACATAATTCAATCCGTAACACCTGGTAAATGCTAATTTTTTGGTAAAGAAAACCAGAAGCAATTTACTTTAACTTGGAATGATGAGCAATAAACCTTCATTTTCTTATTTCACGGTTTTGTCAATTCTCTTTGTTTTGTATTGTCTTGAGGTAAATTAATTATCTTGACATCCTAAAGACACTAGCTGATCCATTATATTATAACATTATGCTAACTACCTGCTGAGGAGGAATTAGCAAGAAACTTAGATATCTTAGCAAAATATATGCTTTCCAGTCAATGGGAGATAAACCTCAATAAAAGCTTCTGGGAGGAGGTCTAGTGGTATGGACTATGTTGGGATATCCCCTCTAAAGCGAAATGACACTACCTTGAATAAAGAGGTGCAATAATTGTCCTTTAGACTTTGGACTCAATTTGGGTATGCTTCTCTGATCCATTTGGCAGGTCACAGGTCAGGCTGCCAGCTTTGAGTAAAGCACAGAGCAAGAGAGGGTCCAAGCTGTGGTGCAATGACTTAACTAACTGTCGTAAACAGGGTGGATGAATCAGAAATCAGAGTCAGAAAGTTGGCTATCACAGCTGGGAAATGTGATTTTTTTTTTTTTAAGCTGAGTATGTTACTCCTCAATTAAAAGCAGGGTTTAGTTAATAAGGAAGAAGGAAAAAATGAGTATTGAATAGGCAACTGTCTGTGACACAGATGAGTTTACTAAATTTTATTAAAGCATTCTAATTTCTTAAGGAATTTTATGATAATATAGCTTAGGCACTGTCAGTCTTATGTGTTATTATGTATATAATGAAGATATAATGAGATTTAGAGGTAATTCATATAAGAACAATGATGACAACATCATCAGTTATCAGAAATCTAACATGTATTAGGAGACATATTCCTGGGCTTAACTTCTACAATGAAGAAGATATTGAATCTTATTTTTACAAATGTTGAAACCAAAGCTCAGGGATATTAATTTGCCCATTGTCACATAGCTAATACATGATGGACTCAGGTTTTGAATCTAGCTCTACTTGACTCACTACAGTTTTTCAAATGAAGACTCATTTTAAAAATCCATTATGAATGTGAAACATTGAATGTAAATCTAGCTTTGGTTTGACTCCTGACTTTAACCCTGATTTTTATGCCTTGTTCCATTATTAGAAGGGGAAAAAATAGAACCTTTTTATACATTGTTAATCAAGAGCTATTCAGAAAAGAAAAATTATAAAGTAAAAAAAAAGGTGGCCATCATACTAACATTCCATTATTTAAGTGGGAATAGTTAGTATTGAAGACTGGGCCGTGAACAAGTCCAGAAGACTCAACAAATTTCATGAGCAGATGACTAGACTCCCATGATACCAACCCCTGATCATTTACTGCCTCTCCCTCAACTCACACTCATTGCTTTGTGGAGTGTTCACTGCTGATCAGTGTCTTAGTCATCTAGTGCTGCCATAACAGAAATACCACAAGCGGATGGCTTTAACAAAGAGAATTTTTTTTCTCACAGTCTAGTAGGCTAGAAGTCCAAATTCAAGGCATCGGCTCCAGGGGAATGCTTTCTCTGTCTATTGGCTCTAGATGAAGGTCTTTGTCGTCAACATTCTCCTGGACTAGGAGCTTCTCTGCACAGGAACCCCGGGTCTAAAGGATGAGCTCTACTCCTGGTGCTTCTTTCTTGGTGGTATGAGGTCCTCCTGTCTCTCTGCTTGCTTCTATCTTTTATATCTCAAGAGATTGCCTCAAGACAAAATCCAATCCTGTAGATTGAGTCCTGCCTCACTAACACAACTGCCACCCATCCTCCCTCACTAACATCATAGAGGCAGAATTTACAACACATAGGAAAACTATACAATACAAGGAATCATGGCCCAGCGCAATTGATACACACATTTTTAGAATGACATAATTCAATCCATGACATTTCACCCTTTGACCCCCCCAAAATCACATCCTTGCAATATGCAAAACATTCGCCCCACCATATCATAGCAAAAGTCTTAAGTTTTGTCCAAAACTTTTGTTTTAAGTCCAAAATCCAAAAATTCCTATTCATCTGTGAAATCTAGAGTATAAGTTATCTGCTTCCAAGGGTACAATGGCAGAACAGGCACAAGCTAGACATTTTCATTACAAATGGGAGAAACTGGAGGAAAAGAAGGCATAACAGGTACCAAGCAAGTCAGAGAACACATTACATTAGCCCTCAAAGCTTTGAGAATAATCCTCTGTTCTCTGAGACAATTTACACAATGGCCCTGCCCTTCAGATTCTAGGTACTGGCCACACTCTTCAGATTCTGAACGGAGGCTCCTCAGCCCTGGGCTTCAGCTGCTTCCAGTACCCCTGGAACAACAACTCTACTCCCTTGGCTTTAGATGCACCATTCTCCTAGTCCATCTGAGTGGCAACTCCACCCTTAGAAACACCAGAGGCCATGGCTCCATCCTTTGAAACTCCTGAAGTCATGGCCATACCTTTTGAGAATGAGGCATTTTGGCTTCTTGTGTTGTCTCTTCAGCTTCTACTTCCTGGTGTCTTGGCCTCTTGGCTCCTTAGGCCTCACACCTGCATCTGCCCTGTTAGAGCAAGTGTTCCAAAGCTTTGTAGCTCCATCAGTAAGTGCCTGGAGGCACCCCACTCCATCAGGAAGCCTCCTGCACACAGGCACTCAGCTCTTTCACTCTCTGGGTCGGCTCCAGCACCGTCTCTTGCTGGCTTCCTGGTTCTGCTGCTGTTGGTTCTTTGCTGTTGCCACTCCTCTGCTGCTGCAGGTTCTCTACTGCACTGGTCCTCTGCCACTGTTGCAACTCTATCAATTCACAGTTTTGAAACTGTTTCTACATTTTAGGTATCTGTTAGAGCAGCACCCCACTCTCGGTACCAAATGTCTCAGGCTGGGTTCTCTAGAGAAGCAAAACCAGTAAAACATATAAATATATAAATATGTAGAGAGAGATTTATATCAATTAAAGAGCTCACTTGATTGTAGAGGTTGGAACACCCCAAATCCTAAGACCAGGATAGAGGCCTTTCCCAATTCATGGAACTGCAGAAGCTGGTGAACCCAAGATAAGCAAGTCAGGGAGCAGGGCTCCCACTCACAGGCTGTGATGGTTGAGGAATCCCCAAGGTCAGCAGGCAAGACTGCAGGGTTTCTTCTGAGTCACGTAGTTGCAGGGGCTGGCGAACCCAAGATAGGCAGGTCAGGGAGCAGAACTCCTGATCGCAGGCTGTGAAGATCAATGAATCCCAAGATGGACAGGTAAGCTGCTAGCTCAAGTCCCAAGAACCAGAGGTCAGACAAGATACAGCTGCTGGATCCAGAATACACGAATAACCTTTGCAAGGCGAGCAGGAAGGAAATAGGTGGCAGAAGGCAAAGAAATGAAGGCTGAGGGGACGGTGAGCCACCACAGGCCTCGCCCTTGCCAGTACCACTCAGCAGATTCCATCACTGGGGTGATCACACACCAGATTTCAAGAGGGAAGTGATCACAACATTATACAACTGCCAAAACACTGAGAATCACAGTCCAGCCACACAATCTTTAGATTGACACACAATCTTTAACCATCACAATCAGTTAATAGAGGAAAAATGCAGGCGTGTTTATTGAGGGGACTGGAAGTAGACGGTTGCTTCATTAAGGCCCCACGTAGGTGTGACTCTAAATATAAGCATCAGTTCCCATCTTCTCAGTGGGCAAAATTCAAAAAGTACATTTGGGGTGTTCACTTTGCCTGAAAAGAAAGATGCCCTGAGGTGTGAATCCACAATGGCTCATAGGATTTGACTGCATGAGCAGGTATCTCAGTCCCCCATATAACCTACCAGAGCCTCTTCCCAGTTCCTACTTAGGGTCTTAAATTATGGATAACATTGTGAATAATGGGAATTCCAGGACACGTACTTAATTGTGCTCATAAGGAACCTGTGCATAGACCAAGATGCATTTGAACAGACAAGATGTCATTGAACAGACAAGGAGGTACTGCATGGTTTAATGTCAGGAAAGGTGTGCATCAGGGTTGTATCCTTTCACCATACTTATTCAATCTGTATGCTGAGTAAATAATCTGAGAAGCTGGACTACATGAAGAAGAACAGAGCATCAGGATTGGAGGAAGACTCATTAACAACCGGTGTTATGCAGATGACACAACCTTGCTTGCTGAAAGTGAAGAGGACTTGAAACACCTACTGATGAAGATCAAAGACTACAGCCTTCAATATGGTTTGCATCGCAACATAAAGAAAACAAAAATCCTCACACCTGGACCAATAAGCAACATTGTGATAAACAGAGAAAAGATTGAAATTGTCAAGGATTTCATTTTACTTGGATCCACAATCAGCACCCATGGAAGCAGCAGTCAAGAGATCAAGTGATGTATTGGGCAAATCTGCTGCAAAAGATCCCTTTAAAAGTGTTAAAAAGCAAATATGTCACTTTGAGGGCTAAGGTGCACCTGACCCAAGTTAGGTGTTTTCGATCACCTCATATGCATGAGAAAGCTGGACAATGAATAAGGAAAACTGAAGAAGAATTGATGCTTTTGAATAGTGGTGTGGTGAAGAATATTGAATATACCACGGACCGTCAGAAGAATGAACAAATCTGTTTTGGAAGAGGTAAAGCCAGAATGCTCCTTAGAAGCGAGGATGGCAAGACTTCATCTCCTGTACTTTGGACTTGTTATCAGAAGGGACCAGTTCCTGGAGAAGGACATCATGCTTGGTAAAGTAGAGGGCCAGTGAAAAAGAGGGAGACCCTCAGTGAAATGGGTTGATGGAGTGGCTGCAATAAATAGGCTCAATGTAGCAACAATTGTGAGGATGGTGCAGGACTGGGCAGTGTTTCACTTTGTTGTACATAGGGTCACTATGAGTTGGAACTGACCTGATGACACCTAACAACAACAGCAACAACTTATGGCCTTATTGAGGTTCCCATATGATCAGTTAAAGAAGGAGGAGCTTGGTTTATGAATGGGTTGGTTCAGTATGTGGGTGCAAATTTAAAATGGATGGCAGCTGTATTAAAGCCCCATTCAGTGATGCCCTTGAAATACAGTGAAGGGGGAACACTTTCTCAGTGCGTGGAGCTGTGAGCAGCCTAACTGGTCATTCACTTGGTATGGAAGGAGAAGTGGCCCAACATGCGAGCATATACAAATTAGCGGTCTCTGGCCAATTACTTTGAAGATAAAGTACTGGTGCCTCCTTGCCCTATAGTAACTGTTAACAGACAAGTGCTGCCACACTAGCCTGAGACAGGTAGGTAGGCATATCAATGGCTCAGACCTCACAGGATGAATGTTTGAATCATATCACCAGGTAAGCCACCGAGTCCTGCCAAAGTGAGAGGTGAGGTTGAGGGGAGTTTACAAAGGGTAGTGGTGCAAGGGGTTAATGCATTGGCTGTTGTCTTAGCTATCTGGTGCTGCTGTAACAAATACCACAAATGGGTGGCTTTAACAAACAGAAATTTATTTTTTCACAGTTAGGAGGCTAGAAATCCGAATTCAGGGTGCTGGCTCTAGGGGAAGACTTTCTCTTTCTGGTGGCTCTGGAGGAAGGTCTTTATCTCTTTGTGCTCCTCTTCCTGGGCAGTCTTCATGTGGCTTGGCACTTCTCTCCCTCCATCTCTGCTTCTCTTTTGCATTTAATCTCTTATATCTCAAAAGAGATTGACTCAATATACACCCTACACTAATCCTGTCTCATTAACATAACAAAGACAACTCTTTCCCAAATAGGATTATAACCACAGGCATAGAAGTTAGGAATTACAACACATATTTTGGTGGGGATGGGTGGGTCGGGACACAATTCAGTCCATAACAGGTGCTAATGGGAAGGCTGGAGGTTTAAATGCACCCCGAGGTGCCTTGGAAGAAAGGCCTGGTGACCTACTTCTGAAGAATCAGCCTTTGAAATCTCTATGGAGCACAGTTCTACTCTGACACACATGGGGTTGCCATGAGTTGGAGTTGACTGGTTTGGTTTTTTGGTTTAATGCTTTGTGGGACACTATGTCCCATAATATTCCAAATGTCTGTATACATGTACCTGAGTAAATAGCTGTAGGTCCCTCTGGGGAAGGACTAGGGGAATTGGTATACCACATACTTGCCGTAGTTTTGCAGGTCCTGCCTCCTAGGGGGCCTGGTCTCCTCTTTTGTCAGTGGGTTCTAGATCTGGAATTTGGTTCTAGGTCTGGGAACTGAGCAAGGGATTGTGACTTTTTATCGAGGCCATTGCCCTCAGCCTCCTCTTCCTCTAATTTTGCTTTTTCTGACTCTGGTTGTAGGGCTAAGCAGCCCCCTTGCTGGCTACCTGCCTGTTTTGTCTCTAAAGACGCCATGCTGTATTTACTGTCTCTACATCCCCCTTCAGCCAGGCACCTTGGCTGCACCTCTGGTCTCTACCGCCTCTATGGTAATGCAGACTCCTGACTTTGGGTAATTAAGTGCCTTTACCTGACCTCTATTACTGGGGCCACAACTTTTGCAAGAATATTAGTAGACCCAGCTCTGTGACCCCCATCCCTAGCCCTCCATCAGCCCTGGCCTCAGGTCTACCACTGGGCTCCTCAACAGTGGTGAATGGTGTGTCCTCTGTTTCTTCCCATGGACCACAATTCTCTGGAAAGTCTTCTGGCCTTACATAATATGTCTACTGAATGAAGTGAGCCCACTTCCCTTAACATTTTTACTCCTTCCCTTTACCACCTGTCAAAGGAGCTTGAGATTTCTGCAACTAATTGGCCATAACTTTTTCCAGGCTTTTAAGAGCCACCCTAGAAGTGAGTTTGTCCCATCCCCTGGGGTAGTTGCCAGGGTGTTAAATTCCACGTCCCATGTCCCAGAAAATGCCCCAAATCAATGAATTCTTCCTTATCTGGTTTTAGATTCTGGCACCCTTGGTCAAGATCGCTCAAAATCTAATCCCAGGGGTCCTCTGGCTCCTGCTGGTACCTGTCAGTTAACCCTTGCAACTCCCTCATTTTAGAGGCTATTCCTCCCTTCTCAGGCTCAGGTCTTCCTAGCCAGGTTATGCTGAGATTTAACCCTTGTTTCAGTCTAGAAGCTAGGAAAGGAGGAAGGAGCAGCTCCTATGGGGACATCTGTGCCCTTGTTGGGGGAGCCCTCTGCAGCAGCTTCTAGCTTAGAAGAAATGCTCCCTTTTTCTGGGGAAATGAGGACAACCTTTGCAAATTCTGAGGGCCCAGGGGCTTCTCAAGAGCTCACATCCTTTCCTCTGAAAACCGGTTGCCATCAAGTTGATTGTGACTCATAGCGACCATATAGAAGAGAGTAGAACTGCCCCATAGTGTTTCCAAGGAGTGGATGATGGATTCAAACTGACAACCTTTTGATTAGCAGCCTAACACTTAACCACTGTGCCACCAGGGCTCCTTTTTCTATGAAAAGGAGAGTTATATTAAGGAATATGTTTCTATACTTGGCTTTCCTCACTGTGTACTCACCCGTTTAAGTTTTGGAGCCATCCTCCAAAAAAAGCTAGATGGCTTGATAACTGAAAATAGATTGACCTCATGAATGCCATACTCATTATTGCCTTCCCCCACTGTCAAATGGGATAAAACGCTTCTCTTAAACGTTGTTGTTAGATGCTGGTGAGTTGATTCTGACCCATAGTGACCCTATGTACAACAGAAACAAACACTGCCCAGTCCTGCACCGTCCTCACAGTGGTTGTTATGCTTAAGCCCATTGCTGCAGCCCCTGTGCCAATTCATCTTGTTGAGGGTCTTCCTCTTTTTCGCTGACTGTCTACCTTACCAACATGATGTCCTTCCCCAGGAACTAATCCCTACTGATAACATGTCCAAAGTATGTGAGACGTAGTCTCGCCATCTTTGCTTCCAAGGAGCATTCTTGTACTTCTTCCAAGACGGATTTGTTCCTTCTTTTGGCAGTCCATGGTATATTCAATATTCTTCGCCAACATCACAATTCAAAGGCGTCAATTCTTCTTCAGTATTCCTTATTCATCGTCCAGCTTTCGCATGCATATGAGGCGATTGAAAACACCATGGCTTGGGTCAGGTGCAAATTAGTTTTCAAGGTGACATCTTTTCTTTTCAGTGCAGCAGAGTTGCCCAATGTAATGTGTCTTTTGATTTCTCGACTGCTGCTTTCATGAGTGTTGATTGTGGATCCAAGTAAAATGAAATCCTTGACAGCTTCAATCTCTTCTCCACTTATCATGTTATGGCTAACTGGTCCAGTTGTGAGGATTTTTGTTAGCCAGGTAGCTGTCTTCCAAATTTCTTCCCATAGACGAGTGAGCCGTTCCAGTGTTGCATCCATTTGTTGAAACATCTCAATTGATATTCTGTCAATTCCTGGAAACTTCCTTTTTGCCAGTGCCTTCAGTGCAGTTTGGACTTCTTCCTTCAGTATCATTGGTTCCTGATCATATGCTACTTCCTGAAATGGATGAACATCCATCAATTATTTTTGGTATAGTGACTCTGTGTATTCCTTTCATCTTCTTTTGATGCTTCCTGCATTGTTTAATAGTTTTCCTGAGTATTGCAACTTGAGGCTTGAATTTTTTCTTCAGTTCTTTCAGCTTGAGAAATGCCGAGCGTGTTCTTCCCTTTTAGTTTTCTCTCACCGGGTCTTTGCACATGCTGTTATAATACTTTCCTTTGTTTTCTTGAGCTGCCATTTGAAATCTTCTATTCACCTATTTTACTTCATCATTTCTTCCTTTTGCTTTAGCTACCTGATGTTCAAGAGTAAGTTTCGGAGTCTCTTCTCACATCCATTTTGGTCTTTTCTTTCTTTTTAAAGACCTCTTACTTTCTTCATGTATGATGTCCTTGATGTCATTCCACAACTTGTCTGGTCTTTGGTCAGTGTTCAATGTGTCAAATCTATTCTTGAGATGGTCTCTTAATTCAGGTGGGATATACTCAGGGTCATACTTTGGTGCTCATGGACTTGTTCTAATTTTCTTTGGTTTCAACTTGAACTTGCATATGAGCAATGGATGATCTGTTCTGAAGCTGGCTCCTGGCCTTCTTCTACTGATGATATTGAGCTTTTCCATTGTCTCTTTCCACAGAAGTAGTAGATTTCATTCCTGTGTATTCCATTTGGTAGGGACCCCTTGTATAGTCACTGTTCATGTTGGTGAAAAAGGTGTTTGCAGTGAAGAAGTCATTGGTTATGAGATGTTCGACCTGAAATTGATCAAACATGCATCAGGATGCATTGATAATTACTGATGATTGGAATGTGAAATTTGGAAACGAAGAAGAAGGATTGGTAGTTGGAAAGTATGGCCTTTGTGATAGAAATGATGCTGGAAATCGCTGGATAGAATTTTGCAAGACCAGTGACTTCTCTTAAAAGTATCTTTCTGAAATCTCCCTGGTAAACCACTGAAGCACCTGACTGGTCTGTTTTGAATAGGCAGGAAAGAAAGGATCTTGGTTATCCCCCATCCCTCTCCCCATGTGCTGTTTTTTTTTTTTTTTTTTTCCTCTCAATTTTGCTCAGACACCTGAGGAATACAGAGGGGGAGGAGAAACAAACTAAGAATAACTATGTTTTTTGCACTTATCCTAAGATTAAAGGAGCTCTGGTGGTGCAGTGGTTAAGAGCTTGGCTGCTAACCCAAAGGTCAGCTGTTTGAACCTACTAGTAGCTCTTTGGAAACCCTATGGGGCAACTCTGTCCTTTAGGGTTGCTATGGGTCAGAATTGAGTTGAGAACAACAGGTTTGGTTTTTCTGGTTAAGATTAAAAGACAGTCGCCTATATTTAGGAAATGTTACTTATGTCACAGTTAGAGACCTCCAAAGATAATAACTTAACTTTACAAATATAATGACAACTTGAGCATTCAGGCTTATAGCCCCTTATGTTGTAGGAAATTTCAAATATGATACAAATAAAAATTGTTCTATTTTTCCAGCCTAAGACATTTTAAAAAGTCTTCTCTCAACCAATAACCCACTAGCTTTATGCTAGTGACAATTTAATTTCAACTGTAGGAAGAAAAAGCATCATGAATTTTCTTCTGGAGAAAATTAGCTGTCCTAGGCTTTTGTATTTTATGTTCACTTAAGCATTTCCACTTGCAGAGTACTGTGATAGATGTTATCAGTGTATTAGGATCCACCTTTTAATAACATTATGTCCTTGCTATGAAGGAACTTACTGTGAAGTGGTGCTGTCTTAGATTGTGTTCCCTGGAAGCAGATTTTGAGATGAGAAGCCTGTGCAGAGGTTTATTGGGAAGTGCTCTCAGGAGATACACCTGTAAGGAAGTAAGGAAAGCAGGGCTGGGGACATGGAAATGCTGACCCCTAATGTGTTTGTCATCAAGGTCTCAGCTAATCCTGAAGGGTCCTCAGGAGAGGACTTGCCTATCAGAGCTGTCCCAAATTGAGGCAAGGGGCCTGCAACTCTGCATCCTGCATTGGTCAGTCATTTGTTATAGGCCACCACTGGTAATGGACACAACTTTGGCCAAAGCAGATCTCTGTAGCAGAGCTTATCTCCCAGGGAGGGTTGTAGCTGTGAGCCATCAGCAACTGATACTCCACATACGAGTGCATCAGTGCTGTGGAAGGACTCTGAGAAAAGCACCACAGTATTCACTACCCCACTCACCCCAACTGTTAAGTTGATTATGACTCACAACGCGCCATACAGTTTCTGAGGAGCACCTGATGGATAGGAACTGCTGACATTTTGGTTAGCATCCGTAGCTCTTAAACACTATGCCACCAGTGTTTCCGTATTCACTATGGTCCTCTGCTTATGCCCCTCAGACCCACTTACTTCTTATAGTAAGTTTTTCCCATTGAGGAATAGTTTTTCCAGAGCTCTTGTTTGTGGGACAACCCATAGCCCTTACTGCTGCTGTTTAAAGCCATTATGGGTACTTATCATCTCCCTCTCTAGTATACATTTCATATTCTTCTGAACCTCTGCCAGCATCTCTGTTGATCTAGATGTGTGAGTTAACCTACCAGGTAAGCCCTGTACCCCTGTTACTTATGACCCCCTGGTCACCAAGCTCTTTTAAAGCCATGGCTGCTGCATTTATCTATTTACACTTAAAACTAGACACAGGAGAATTGAGACATGCCCAAGTGCATCATCTGGCTGCCAAATATATCCTTCTCTGCCCCCGTGGTGTAGCAGCAGCCTTACCACCTCCTCATAGTCACAGTTTACCTCTGTCAGTTTGACGATTCCTTTCCTTACCTGCTAGTTGCTTGGAATGAGCAGCTCATAATGACTGGGTTAAAAGGGACTATTGCTGTGACATCTGAAGGAAGCTCTGCCCCTTTAGGAAACAAGAACTCCAGACCCACAGAGCCTAAAGTTGCAGGGACACAAAGCACAAATTTCCCAAATGGGTCATTGGGAATAATGAGAAGCACTGGTTCCTGGACCTATACAGGGCACAGCCCCATAAAATGGTCATTGATTTATGGTATTGACATATGCAAGAAGATTGGTGTTGCAGTCTATCACCTCTAAGCTGCATCTCATAATTAACTGTATCAGGCCAGCAATTTCTGTGTAGCATAGTTTGTAATAGGACTAGTGGATCCCATGGTTATTTCCCCTTTGCTGTAAAGTGGGATCATTTGTTTGATAGGATATTATATGGAATCTCGTACCAGAGAATCAAAAATTACACAGATCCTTAGATAGCAGTGCTGGCTTAGGCTGTGCAGGCAGGAAAGGCAAATCCATACTTGCAGATGAATAGCTGCCCTTTCCAGGTGGGTGATTCCTGTGTAGTCAATTTTGGACCCCATGTAAGTGGCTCGTTGACCTCCTTAGTTGATGGTACCAGTTTGGGGGCTCAGCACTGGTCTCTGACATTCTGCTGCAGCAGTAACTAGATCAGGTTTGGTAATAGGCAGCCCATTTTCACCCATGTGTAGCTCCTCCCATCCCTTCCACCATGGCTACTCCATTCATGCAACTATTGTACTGCCCTAGGGTGGCCAGTGATAGAGGCTGTCATCGGTTGGCTTTGCCATTCTGTCAATTCTGTTCTGCTTTACGGTGCATGTCCTCTGGAGGGTGTCAAAAGTGACAAAAAGATGTTTATACTTTGTGTATATTCCCATCGATTTATCCACATGCCTCTTTCCCAGAACTCCTCCTTTCCAATCTTCCATGTTCTAGGACTTTAGCCATTTTCCATGAGTCTATATATATTCTTATCTCAGACCATTTCTCTTTGCATACGAAATGGATTATCAAGTGCACCTCCAGAGTTATGCCCATTGACAGTATTTCCCCTCACCACTGTCTTTCAAGACCACCCCAAGGTGGGGCCATAATGCAGCAGCAGTCATTCTTTGGCTTACGCCAACATACAAACCTGACCCATCTGTGAACTACTCTCAGCTTTTCTCATCCTCTATCTGCTAGATAGCTTTGAGCAGAGAGGCAGGTGCTCACACACAGTGAGGCAGGAGGCCTAGGCTACCTGCTTGTATAGCTCACTTGTGCCCTTTGGCTGTACTCTGTACCTCTTCCATTTTATGTTAGTGCTTTGCTGATAGGCCCATCCAATCTTATTGATGGGTCTTCAAGAATCCAGATCATGATCATCATGTCTTGCTTGATGGTCCCTTAATGTCTCATGCTCAGATGCTCTATTTCTGCTGGAGCCCTAGCACAACACAAACTGCTTTTCAAGTGGTGTGATGTTCTCTGCTGCAGAAAGCGTGACTCTGCTCGAGAACACTAGGGCCTATGTTGCAATTCTTTTACTGGTGTTTGCCATAAAATCTATATGGAGTCTTCAGTGATTAAAGATAAGTCTTGTACCATAAGTTTTGCCAAGTCTTAAGGCCCAAGCAGCAGGGATTCTTGTAGAGCCCTTTTCAGCTCTTAACCCTAATCAAGGTTGGCAGCATTTTCATGTCACCTGGTATATGAAGCAGAGTAGTATTCTCCAGGGTGGAATATGTTGCCTCTAGAACCCCAAAGTGCCTACCAAGCATTATGATTTCATTTTAGCAGTGGGAAGTATCCTATGCAATAATTATTGGATTCCGAACATCTTCACTGATACAGTGAGTACCTGAATCTTCCAAGTGTTTATCTCCCCTCTTTGTAACACATGTATCATATCAAGCCCTCTACCACGTTTGCAATTTCTTGCTCATCTAGCCTGATTAACATTCTATTTTTTTGTCCATATAGCTGGCCAATGTGGTGTTCTGATGAATGGCTTGAAAAGCAGTTCTCAAACATTTGGTCTCAGGGCCCCTTTACATTCTTAATAATTACTGAGTACTCCAAAGAGCTTTTACTTACAGGGGTTACTTCTATTGATATTTACTATATTACAAATTTAAACAGAGAATTTTAACACATTTGTGTATTAACTCATTTAAAATGAAAATAAACTCATTACATTTTTATGATATTTTCTAAAACAAAAATATTTGTGAGTGGCATTGTTTTACATTTTTGCAAATCTCTTTAAAATAGCTGGAATCTCATATCTGTTTTTGCATTCCATCTGTTGTGATATATGTTATTTTGAGTTAAGTTTTTGAAGAAAATCCTACCTCATACAGATATACAGTTAAAAAAAGGGAGGGATATTTAATAGGCTTTTCAGATAAGTATGGATATTTTCCATAATATTACATCAAAATTCAGTAAGTAGTATTTTCTTAAAGTTGCAATGTGTAACCTAAAACCGTGTCATGCACTTTCTGTACTCTGTTAGGTTAAAATCCATTGGTCTATTTTGTACTTTGAATGGGCCTTTTAACCATTTATGGTTTTCTAGCACAATGCACTGACCATTTGGATAACATTAATTCACTGAATTATCCAGACCTTCAAGATGTTGACACATTTCATTAGACAATACTTAGAAAGTTACAGTTGTTAATATTACCACCCATCTCCTCAGAAAGTTCTCTAACTATTGGGAAGCTGTCAGGTTCACAGTGGCAGATATGGGTTATCCAAAATTCTAATTTTCACCTGAAAGCTCAAATTTTATAATGGAAAACAAACACTTTCAGTTATTTTTTCTTGAAATGGCAGGCTGACTTCATTTTTAGACAATATCTGCCAAATACCCAAGATTGAATAATGATAGTTTATCTGTTGGTGGTTCTTTCAAGTAAAAGTGGTATTTTATTAAAAAGCTGCTAGTTCAGCTTGGAACTTCATCACACAAGTGATTTTCCTTGAGACAACATCTTCCAGTGCAGAGCAGACGTGCTGTATGTGTACTTTCCAATTTGTCACATAGAATATTAAAAAGAAGTGTATTCAAAGGTCTAGATTTAATAAAATTAATGTTTTTATCTGCTTCACTAAGACATTTTCAAGTGAGACTGGCACTTTCTCTTTGCTGTGGATATGTGGCAGTGAAGAGTACAAGGACAGCTGTTATAGTTCCATGCCACGCTCTGCTTTGTGTTCAGGTGCCCACAGTTTTACAACCATTGCTTTTGCACCATCAATGCAAGTGTCAGCACAGTGCAAAATAATCATATAATATCTTAATATTATTGTGAAAATAGTTCTGACCTTGAAGATCAACTGCAAGGTTCTTGGGGACTTCTGGAGTCCATTGACCACACTTTGAAAACCACTGATCTGGACAATTCAGGGTCCTTCAGACTATTTTATGACAGAGAGGGAAAGTTAACACAGCCCTAGAGCAAGGCCATAAATGTTTGCTGTTATCTCTTACAAGAGAGTTTTGAGTTTGATTCTCCTTTCTGATAGGAATGGAAAAGAACTCATTAGCCAGATCAATGGCTACATACCATGAAAAACCAAACCAAACCAAACCAGTTACATTGATCCTGACTTATAGTGACCCCATATATGTCAAAGTAGAAGTGTGCTCCATAGGGCTTTCAATGGCTGATTTTTCAGAAGTAGGTCACCAAGCCTTTCTTTCAAGGCACCTCTGAGTGGACTCGAATCTCCAGCCTTTCAGTTAACAGCCAAGGACTTAACCATTTGCACCACCCAAGCACTCCACATACCATGAAGGCTGTGTTAATCTATTTTAGCAAATATGCCTATCCAGCTGATCTGGAACACCATGTGCAGTTGTGGCTAATACTTGGCTAAGTTTGTGGCAGACCACTGTCATCTGCCATGATCCAATCACTTTTTGTGGGACCCAACTGGTGGACAAGACATGGAGGCAAAAATCTCTGTCATTTCCCCTCAGATGCAGTTATTATTATTACTATTATTTACTATCTTGCCTGCCAGGTTGGGGAAGAAGTTTTAGATATTTCCTGTTGGCTTTCATCACTACAATAACTTCTACCCCACAGGTCAATGAGCCAATGTGGAGTTCCGCCAATTCTGCATTCAATTATGTACTTGCGAACTAGAGAAATAACCAGACAGGGTCCAGTGACTCAGTGCATTCACTATGAGCTGGATCTAGTCTACGCCTCCACTTAATTAACTGGCCCCCAATCACTCCTGTCACGGAGGAGCCAGAGACACTTTGGGTTCCTGCATATCAATGTTGTTGAAGACACTATGTCCAACAGTCCCTGAAGGATCTGAATATTTACTCTCCCCAGTGTGCAGCTGCATGTGTACATATAGCTGTGGGTTCTTTTGGAAGAAGGACTGAATACACTTGCTACTATGGCGCAGAGTCATTCATCATAGCTGCCTAGCCTCTCATTCAGACAATGAGAGACGTAATTTGGATATGATAACTGGGCTTTTTTATTGGGTTAACTAATCATCCATCCTTGATTTCTTTTGAATGTATAAATTCAGTAATGCTCTTCTTAACAGCCATCTATCTCGTCTCTAGGACCATCATGTTCTTTTAGCTATCTCCTTAGTGCTCTATGAATTGGCCGCCCACCCTGGGATGCCACTTTGATCTTGTCACTTGTTGCAATAATTATGGGAGGTCACTTTATTATCCCCCATGCATCTGTCAGTTTGTCATACAGAGGGGCTTGCGTGTTGCTGTGATGCTGAATGCTATGCCATCGGTATTCAAATACCAGTAGAGTCACCCATGGCAGACAGGTTTCAGCTATTTCCAGACTAAGACACATTAGGAAAAAGGACCTGGTGATCTCTTTCTGAAAAGAATTAGCCAGTGAAAAACTTACAAATAGCAGTGGACCTTTGTCTGACATAATGCCAGAAAATGAGCCCCTCAGGTTGGAAGGCACTCCAAAGACAACTGGGGAAGAGCTGTCTCCTCAAAGTAGAGTCAACCATAATGACATGGATAGAGTCAGACTTTTGGGACCTTCATTTGCTTATGTGGCACAACTCAAAATGAGAAGAAAGAGCTGCAAACATCCCTTAATAATTGGAATGTAGATTGTATGAAGTATGAATCTAGGAATACTGGAAATTGTCAAAAGTGAAATGGAATGCATAAGCATTGGTACCCTAGACATTAGTAAGCTGAAATGGACTGGTATTGGCCATTTTGAATCAGATGATCATGTGCTCTACTATGCCAAGAATGACAACTTGAAGAGGAATGGCATGGTATTCATCCTCAAAAAGAACATTTCGAGATCTATCCTGGAGTACAATGCTGTCTGTGATAGGATAATATCCATATGCCTACAAGGAAAATCAGTTAATATGACTATTATTCAAATTTACACACTAACCACTAAAGCCAAAGATGAAGAAATTAAAGATTTTTACCAACTTCTGCAGTCTAAAATTGATCTAACATACAATCAGGATGCATTGATAATTACTGGTGATTGGAATGCAAAAGCTGGAAACAAAGAAGAAGGATCGGTAGTTGGAAAATACGGCCTTGGTAATGGAAATGATGCTGGAGATCAAACAAGAGAATTTTACAAGACCAAAGACTTCTTTATTGCAAATACATTTTTTCAACAGCATAAACGGCAACTATACACTTTTTTTTTTTTTATACACTTGGACCTTGCCAGACGGAATACAAGAAAGCAAATCGACTACCTCTATGGAAAGAAACAATGGAAAATCTCAATATCATCAGTCAGAACAAGACCAGGGGCTGACTGCAAAACAGACCATGAATTGCTCATATCCAAGTTCAAGCTGAAGCTGAAGAAAATTAGAGAAAGTTCATGAGAGCAAAGTACAACCTTGAGTACATCCCACCTGAATTTAGGGACCATCTCAAGAATAGATTTGAAGCATTGAACACTAATGACCAAAGACCAGGTGAGTTGTGGAACGACATCAAGAACATCATACATGAACAAAGCAAGAGGTCATTAAATAGATAGGAAAGAAAGAAAAGACCAAAATGAATGTAAGAAGAGACTCTGAAATTTGCTCTTGAAAATTGAGTAGCTAAAGCAAACTGAAGAAATGATGAAGTAAAAGAGCTGAACAGAAGATTTCAAAGGGTGGCTCAAGAAGACAAAGTAAAGTGTTATAATGAGATGTGCAAAGACCTAGAGTTAGAAAACCAAAAGGGTAGAACACATTCAGCATTTCTCAAGCTGAAAGAACTGAAGAAAAATTCAAGCCTTGAGTTGCAATACTGAAGGATTCTATGGGGAAAATATTAAATGATGCAGGAAGCATCAAAAGAAGATGGAAGGAATATACAGAGTCACTATACCAAAAAGAACTGTCAATGTTTGACAATTTCAGGAGGTAGCATATGATCAGGAACCAATGGTACTGAAGGAAGAAGTTCAAGCTGTATTGAAGGCATTGGCAAAAAACATGGCTCCAGGAATTGATGGAATACCAACTGAGATGTTTCAAGAAATGGATACAAAGCTGGGAGTGCTCACTCTTCTATGACAAGAAATTTGGAAGACAGCTACCTGGCCAACAGACTGGAAGAGATCCATATTTGTGCCTATTCCAAAGAAAGATGATGCAACCAAATGTGGAAATTATCTAACAGTATCATTAATATCACATGCAAGTAAATTTTTGCTGAAGATCACTCAAAAGCAGTTGCAGAAGTATGTCAGCAAGAACTGCCAGAAATTCAAGCCAGATTCAGAAGAGGATGTGGAACCAGGGATATCATTGCTGATGTCAGATGGGTCCTGCCTGAAAGCAGAGAATACCAGGAAGATGTTTACCTGTGTTTTATTGACTATGCAAAGGCGTTCGACTGTGTGGATCATAACAAAATATGGATAACATTGCAAAGAATGGGAATTCCAGAACATTTACTTAATTGTGCTCATGAGGAACTGTACATAGACCAAGAGGCAGTCATTGGAACAGAACAAGGGGATACTGCGCAGTTTAATGTCAGGAAAAGAGAGGGTCAAGGTTGTAGCCTTTCACCTTATTCAATCTGTGTGCTGTGCAATTAATCCGAGAAGCTGGACTATGGAAGAAGGCAGCATCAGAATTGAAGGTTAACAATGTGGGTTATGCAGATTACACAGCCTTGCTTGCTGCAAATGAAGAGGATTTGAAGCACTTACTGTTGAAGGTCAAAGACTACAGCCTTCGGTATGGTTTGCACCCCAACATGTAGAAAACAAAAATCCTCACACCTGGATCAACAAGTAACACTATGATAAACGGAGAAAAGATTGAAGTTGTCAAGCATTTCATTTTACTTGGATCCACAATCCATACCCATGAAAGCAGCAGTCAAGAAATCAAATGACACATTGCATTAGGCAAATCTGCTGCAAAAGACCTCATCAAAGTGTTAAAAATCAAAGACGTCACCTCGAAGACTAAGGTGCACCTGACCCAAGCCATGGTGTTTTCAATCATCTTATATATATATGTGACAGATGGACAATGAAGAAGGAAGACTGAAGAATTGATGTCTTTGAATTATGGTCTTTGTGAAGAATATTGAATATACCATGGACTGCCAGAAGAACAAACAAACCTGTCTTGGAAGACATAGAGCCAGGATGCTCCTTAGAAGCGAGGATGGCAAGACTTTGTCTCAAGTACTTTAGCCATGTTATTAGGAGGGACCAGAGCCTGGAGAAGGACATCATACTTGGTAAAGAAGAGTTTCAGCAAAAAAGAGGAAGACCCTCTCTGAGATGGATTGACACAGTGGCTACAACAATGGGCTCAAGCATAACGATTGTGAGGATGGTGCAGTACCAGGCAGCGTTTCATTCTGTTGTACACAGGGCCACTATGAGTCAGAACCAACTCAATGACACCTAACAACAACAATCCTATTTATCCACTACAGTTACAATTACTATAACTGTGTTCTAATTTTATTTCAATAGCATCTGAGCATCTATTTATTCTTGACATTTTATTGTCATTACAATAGCAATGCTTTACAAACAAAAACAAAACAAACAAACAAAAAAGCATAGCATCATGCTGAGGTCCCCTCAATGTTACAATGCTTCCACTTAGATGTTCTTCATTGTGCCTGCATTAAGCACCAAAATCAGTAGTTCATTCAAGGGAGAATTTTTGTTTTCTGATTTTGTTCTTTCAGCAAATGTTTATGATGAACCAAATATATTTTGGGCTCTTTGCTGGGTGTGATAAGAAAACAGCAATATAGAAAAGTTTTCTAACTTGGGAAGTTTATTATCTAGCCTAATGAATTGCCTATGGGTGGGATAGCTCAACAAGTTCACATAGTCAGAAAACAGTTCTGTAGCTTCAGGAAGGAATGGAATTTGAGTTCAATATCACGTGCCGAACCTGGAAAAGTATAGCAGATGATTTATTGCCCCTGGAGCTGCTCTGAATGAAAGCCTATGACCCTTTCTATGTGTTCACCTTAACCAAGCCCTTGTCCATTGTCCTACCTTGATGGACCCAGAAATCTCCCAGTTGAGTATATGTGCATTGGTAAAATGGAAAAAAAAAATGTGTGTAAGGCAACAACTGAAGTTTGGATTGAAAATAACTTCTATTTGTATGTTTTTATCTTTTGAAAGAGAAAAGAAATACTTTGCCGATATTTCTTCTCTATTGTTACTAGCACACTTACTCTGCTTAGTCATATGATGCATATGGCACTTAAGATATCCTCAGTGAAGAGTTGGATTTCCAGCAGTTAACAGTGGAACCTTCACTCTTTAGCTTTCAGCATATAAGCAGTCCTGTGAATAAGCCTGTGTTTAATGAATTACATCCTCACCAAAGTCTTAGCAGTGTCCTCTCCTCAATTCCAGTGAAGTTTCTCTATTCTCAGTGTGTTCTCCTAATGATTGCTTACTCTATTAGACACCAAACTTTATAACAAAACATGTTTCTCATTTTCAAACATATAAAAATCTTCCAGCCAAATTTGTGGCCCACCTCATGTCAGTGTACAAGATTTCATGGCGCACACTGCATGCGCTGAAAAAAAAAATGCTAAATGCCATTTGCTTTCCTTTCTGTAATCTCATTTTCCTTATTTCAGCTTATTTTGTTTTCCTTGTTCAGCTTATTTTGTTTTGTCTTGCTATATCATATGTCTCTTTGTGAGTTGTAAGTCATAACTTCTGGGTAGGAGTTTTTTTTTTTTATATTTTCTCAATTATTGTAGGTGTGTTGTATGTGTGTGTGTGTTGGGGGGTAAGAGTTAAGTGCTTTCTGCTTTTTGGAGTGAGATGGAGCTTCTGTAAGAGCTTATATTCAACTTTTCATAAGTAGCAAATTAAGTAGAGCACACTGAAGAGACCGCACAGCTGTCTTTGTGATTCTGAGCAAATAGGTTAAAGGTTCCAGCTCAAGTGTTGGCTTGCTTAATTAAAACCACAGTAATTCCTATCTTGCTTTTTTTTTTTTTTTTTTTAAGAAAAGCATCTGGTGCTGTGTAAGGAGAAAGCAACCTTGTACTGAAATCTTTCGGAGAAGAAAAGCCGGGGATATCATCTTAGACCTCAGCTCCGAACATAGAGTTTGAAAGGTAAGCACTTGCTGGCAGGCTGAGAACCTGCTCAAGGTTTCTAGACCACCCCCAGAGGGGGTGCGAGTCGGGGGTTGGCTAGAGGAAGGTTTCCAGAAAAGTGTATTGGTAAACTTGTTCCACGTAGAAAGCCCCCTTTACGCCAGGAGCGGCAGCACCACGGACAGCGCTGAGCGTAGGCGCTGTGCGGCTTCGAGAGAAGAGGCGGGGAGAGAGGCGGCCTCATCAGCTGATGTTTTGACGCAGGGCTAGATCCCCCGTTTGATAACGCAGGTTCGGATGGGCACGCCAGCGTTCTCCCTTCGGAGCTGCAGCCCCAGACGAGGTAGGGAGGAGCACAGGGGAAGAGCCGAAAGCAGGTCCCAGAAAGCCTGGCTTCCTCAGCACAGAGTTGAGGCTGCAGCCGGCTGCCTGGAGAGAGGGACAGGTAGGGAGACAACTGCTGCTGGAGCTACGGCTCTGACGCACCAGAAGCTCTCCTGGCACCCAGACGCACCGCGGCCGCCCAGCTTTTCCCCAGCCGGCAGAGTGTGCACCTGCCTGGGAGATGCTCAGCTCTGGGCCACCAGACAACCTTCTCCGCCCAGGTGAGCAGCCTCGGGCATGTGACGGCTTAGGCGGGCCCTCGCTGCAAGACGCAGCCCCTTGCCTCTGCTTTCCTAGCTTCTGACGGATTCAGACTTGCCGGGACTTGCAGCCCAGCCTCCTCCTCTCCGCCATACCAACTCCCACGGATGCTCACTTGCACGTGTGGTTGGAGCCAAATTCACAGGTACTTCCTAGAAACCCCACCACTAGCCAGAGCTTGCAAACAACCGGAGTGGCTCTGGGCGCAGTGGCTACCCTAAGTGCTCCTGAACGCCCCTTCTGCACGCACCCTAGGCCGGTTTCCTGACCCAGACATGGATTTGCCTGTGAACCTAAGCTACTTTTTTCTCTCCACCCCCTCCGCCTTGGAGACCAACGGCAGCCTAGGCGCAGAAGATTTGCGGCCCAGCCCGCCCTTTCTCTCCGTCTTCGGTGTGCTAGTTCTGACCTTGCTGGGCTCTCTGGTGGCGGCGACGTTCGCCTGGAACTTGCTGGTGCTGACGACCATCCTGCGTGTGCGCACCTTCCACCGCGTGCCGCACAACCTGGTGGCGTCCATGGCCATCTCAGACGTGCTGGTGGCCGCGCTGGTCATGCCACTGAGCCTGGTGCACGAGCTCTCGGGGCGCCGCTGGCAGCTGGGCCGGCGGCTGTGCCAGCTGTGGATCGCGTGCGACGTGCTCTGCTGCACCGCCAGCATCTGGAACGTGACGGCCATTGCACTGGACCGCTACTGGTCCATCACCCGCCACCTGGAGTACACGCTCCGCGCCCGCAAGCGGGTCTCCAACATTATGATTGCACTCACCTGGGCACTCTCCGCCGTCATCTCCCTGGCCCCGCTGCTCTTCGGCTGGGGGGAGACCTACTCTGAGGGCAGCGAAGAGTGCCAAGTGAGTCGCGAACCATCCTACACCGTTTTTTCCACCGTGGGCGCCTTCTACCTGCCACTCTGCGTGGTGCTCTTCGTCTACTGGAAGATCTACAAAGCTGCCAAGTTCCGCGTGGGCTCCAGGAAGACCAACAGCGTCTCACCCGCGGCCGAAGCTGTGGAGGTGGGTGTTACAGCGATACTTAAAAATACTTGCATTTGAACAGGCTTTATTTCCAGCACGCACCCTCCCTCACCCCAAACTGTGTATAAATTCAGTCTTTTTTTTTTTTTTTTTTTGGAGGGAGGAGAAAGGAAAGGGGCAAATTGGGAGAGAGAAAGAAAGCATCAGAGACTTACTTCACAGAGTATCAGTATCACAGAGGCAGTAATGTCATTTACCTTCCCTGATGGATTGTTTCCTCATACATAAAATGGGGACGGGGGTTGGACTAGATAATTCTACAAGGCCCCATTTGGTTCTAAAATCCTGGGGGCCCCCAATACCCATTAGAACCTCTGTAGAAGCTGCTGTCTGAGGCTACAGTGGATGAACTTGTTGCTTCCTGGGCTTTGGAGTGGGGAGATATTCAAGAAGGAGGGAAGGGAGAGGTGGTAAAGTGACTTGGCAGGAATGCTGGCAGACACAAGGCAAAGCAGATTAGTTTTTTTTTTTATCCGAATCTATTTTTTTTCTTTGCAAATGACAGCAACTAATTTTGCAAAAGATGGTATCTCCTAGGTTACTGTCATTTTGCAATATCCTTCTCTCCTCACCTAAGATGAAAGACGTTGTTTACACTACTCTCAGAGCCTGCATTGGTGCTGTTTCCATTGCCTGAGGCCGTTACTTTTGAGAGCCTATCCCCCACAACCCCTTCTGCCTACCAGGTTGCATGTGTGAATGACGACCACTTGTTTGCCTTCCTGAACGTGGGTAAAGCTGCAGGAGAAATTAAAACTCCTGGGCAGACAATTCCCCAGCACTCCACAGGTGGCATTTAATGTAAGACAACTACAGCAATGATGATGGATGTTCTCTATTCTTCATCCCACCCACACATCCCTGCTTTTATTTAATTCTTTTTTTCCCCCCAACTCAGGTTTATTGAAGCATAACTTACGTTCAGAAACCCGGTGGTGTAGTGGTTAAGCACTACGGCTGCTAACTAAAGGGTCAACAGTTCGAATCCACTAGGCGCTCCTTGGAAACTCTATGGGGCAGTTCTACTTTGTCCTATAGGGTCGCTATGAGTCGGAATGGACTCGACGGCACTGGGTAACTTACATTCAATAAAATCCACTTTTTTAGGTATGTGGTTCCATGAATTTTAACAAATGAATACAGTTGTATAACCACCACCAGAATCAAGGCATCAAATATTTCCTCCACTCCAAAAAAATTTCTTCATATACTTTTGTGGTCCCAAAATACAACATTTTGTATGCGAATCGAAATTCCAGTTGAGCAGCCCCAGCTGGTAAGTGAGGTTTTCCAACTGGGAGAATGCCACACGCAGAAATCAAATGTGAACAAGCCGATAAGCTCGATCCTTCTCTTAGCCCCCAATCTCTGACATTCTTCTCAAGTGTGCTCTCATTGGGTCCAAATTATTTTAGCAGGGCACCATTGTTCCTTGCAAATTTACTTTTCTTAAAATATAATTTCATTTATTGTGCTGTTGTTGTTGAGAAGATATAGAGCAAATCATACACCAGCTCAACAGTTTCTACATGTACAATTCAGTGACCTTGAGTACATTCTTCAAGTTGTGCAACCATTCTCACCCTCCTTTTCTGAGTTGTTCCTTCCCCATTAACATAAACTCAGTGCCCCTCTAAGGTTCCCATCTAATCTTTCAAGTTGCTGTTGTCAATTTGATCCCATATAGATAGTTCTTAAAAGAACATAAGGCTCAAGGTAGACCTTTTTTACTTGTTAAGCTAAACTACTGTTTGGTTTTAAGATGACTTTAGGAGATATTTTTGGTTTAAGGTTTAAAGATTATCTCAGGGCAATAGTTTCAGGGGTTCATCCAGCCTCCATGACTCCAGAAAGCCTGGAGTCCATGAGAATTTGAAATTCCATTGAGCATGTTCCTGCTTGTGATCAGGATTCCTGTATAGAATCCTTGATCAAAGTGTTCAGTAATGGTAGCCAGGCACCATCCAGTTCTTCTGGTCTCACGGCAAAGGAGGCCATGAGTTGTTTATGGAGGCAATTAGCCACATATTCCATTTCCTTCTCCTATTTCTGACCCTCCTTCCGTTGTTGTTCCAGGAGAATAGAGACCAATTGTTCTGCCTTAGATGGCTGCTTGCAAGCTTTTAAGACCCCAGCCACTACTCATCAAACTAGGAGGTAGAGCAGAGGCACTAAATGTGTCATTAGGCCAGTTAACTGAGATGCCTCATGAAACCATAACCCTAAACATCCAAACCAAGGAACCAAATACCATAAGGTGTTTGCTTATACATAAACAGCTTCAGCAACTACTCTTTTTTTTTCTTTCATTGTTGTAAATATACTCAACACACAACTTTTGGCAATTCAGCTTTGCTGTGCATCTCTGCCCTTAATCAATGCATTTTTTCCATCACCATTAACTCTCCTTTTCTGCCTCCTTCTTGCCCCTGGTAACCACTAGTAAACTTTGATCTCTATACATTTGTCTTGTCTTTTTATATAGTGAGGTCATACAATAGTTATCCTTTTGTGATTGGCTTATTTCACTCAGCAAAATATCTTCAAGCTCCAAATGAAGTAGAACAGACTTCATTTGTTTTACTGGCCGAGTAGAATTCTATTGCATGTATGTCCCACACTGTGTTTATCTGTTCATCTGTTCATGGGCATTTAGGTTGGTTCCACCTTTTGGCTGTTGTGAATATTGCTGCAGTGAACATTGGCGTACAAGTCTGTGTTTGAGTCTCTGCTTTCAAGTATTTTGGGTATATACCTAGGAGTGGAATTGCTGGGTCATATGGTAGTTCTATTTTTAGTTTTTTTTTTTTGAGGAATCGCCACACTGTTTTTCACAATGGCTGTACCATTCTGCGTTCCCACCAGCAATGGGTAAGGGTTCCAATTTCCACAGATCTTGCCAACATTTGATATTTTCTTTCTTCCTTTTTTTTAATCTTAGCCATCCTAGTGGAAGTGAAATGTTATCTCATTGTGTTTTGATTTGCATATTTCTGCTGGCTAAAGATGCTGAGCATCTTTTCACGTGTTTTTGGCCATTCGAATGTCATCTTTGGTGAAATGTCTACTCAAGTCTTTTGCCCATTTTGTGGTTGGGTTATTCATCTTTTTGCTATTAAGTTGTCAAAGTTTTATATATATTTTGGTTATTACATTCTTGTAGGATATATGGTTTCTGAAGATATTCTCCCAGTCAGTAGCTTGTCTTTTCATTTTTTTTTGTAAAGTCTATTGATGAACAAGTTTTTAATATTTATGAGGTCCCATTTATTTATTTTGTCTTCTGCTGTTTGTGCTTTTGTTATTATATTAGATAATCCGTTGTTGAAAGGTAGGCCTGACAGCAGTGCCCTGCTTGTTCTAAGAATTTTATGGTTTTAGTTTGCACATTTAGGTCCTTTATCCATTTTGAATTTGTTTTTGTGTATGGTATGAGGCATGGATCCTGTTTCATTCTTCTGTATGTGAAAATCTAATTTTGCCAGCACCATTTATTGAAGAGACTCTTCTTTTCCCATTGCATGGACTTAGCACCTTTGTCAAAAATCAGTTGATCATAGATGTGTGGGTTTATTTCTGGACCCTCAATTTTATTCCGTTGGTCTACGTGTCTATTGTTATACCAGTACCAGGCTGTTTTGATTACTGCAGCTGTATAGTAAGTTTTAAAATCAGTAAGTGTGATCCCTCCTACTTTCTTCTTCTCTTTCAATATTGCTTTAGCTATTTGGGGCCTTTATTTAATGCTTAATAATCAAATTCTATGTATGATTCAAGATTCTGAAACAACATGAGAAGTAAATCCACTGGATGTGAGACTCCCCTCCCCCCAATTGCCAAAGACAATCCCTTAAACCTACTTCACATGTTTAAGTTAGATGAGAAGTCTAAATTACACAGGCCCATTTTCTGTTATTGGTTTTGGAACAACAAATTACATTCAACTAAGCATAGTGAGTGCTTACAATGGGCTTGGTGAAAGGGGTAAAAGAATGGTAAAGACATGATCTTTTCTCATGAAAAGTTTGGTCAGTGAGGGAGATAGACACATAGCATGAGCTTTGTAACATAGTTGTGTTTTCTAGAGTCAGTAGCTAATTCTAACCATACCCAGTAGATCAAGCTTAGAGAGGACCAGAGATATAAGTAGGGAAGGAAGGGGTGGACATCATTCTAGAGGAAAGAAGGAAAAATCAGCCAGAGGCTACCTGTCCCTTTTATCTAGAACAATGGTTCTCACCTGAGGGCAATTTTGCTCTGCAAGGGACATTCCACACTGTCTGGAAACTTTCTTTATTGTCAAGACTTGGTGCTACTGGCATCTATTGGGTAGAAGCCAGGGATGCTACCAAATACCATACCATGCACAGGACAGCCCTACACAAGAATTATTCAGTTCATAATGTCAGTAGTGTTGAATTTGAAAAACCCTGACTTAGAAGATTTCCAAACTGAACAAGGAGTACTGATGGATACGAACACTGGCACCACCTCTCACAGCAAACTGCCTATAGCTATGTTCCATGTGTGTGAGCATTCTCCCCAACTCTAGGTTAAGAAGAAGAGGACCTTCCAGGGAGCTGCTTATATATATCTTCTGCTGGCATGCTTATCCAGGTAAACATAGTTTACTATCAACACCAAACACAGCTTTAAAGAGAGAAAGCGATTACAATCTGTCTTAGGTCTTATTGTGAAAAGATAAAGGGCTCTCACGTCTCAGCTTTGGTGATAGCTGTGTTGCTAAACCCTGAAGGTGGGTTCTGTCTGGAGCACTCAGACCTGCCAATAATCTGGACACCGGCCTTTGTGAGAAAGAGAAAGTAAATTTATTGCAATGCACACAGCAAGAAGCCAGGAGGAAGTTCCTCAGATCCAAATCCCCAAGTGGTGGGGAAACAGGAATTTTATGTTTTGGACAGTAAAATGGCAGCCACGCATGTATACTAAAAAAAAAAGTGTACTAGGGAGGAAAAATTCTAGAATTAATTTTGCAGAAATTATGGCGACCAGGAAACAGGAGGTAATGTGGTTCTTGTCAGACCTCTTGCTTCTGAATGATTCCTGTGAGGCAGAAGTCAGATGTGCCTCCACCCTCCAACCTTTTTACCAGTTCTGACACCAACCGTCCCTCCCACGGCACTCTCTACTTCTCTGCTGGGTTTCGATAATTTGTTGCAATGGCCACACAGAACTCGCAGACAATACTTACTATTATTACTTTATTAGGGAAGTAACAGGTTATAATTCAGATTCAGGAATGCTCAGGATACAGTTCTTTGATCAGTACAGCTTCTTTTCAGCTGTGCTGGCAGCCGAGCTCCCTGGCCCCTCAGCCTCTGCCCTGCTCAGGCAAGTGTTATAAAGCTCTTTTAGCTCTGCTGATAAGTGCCTGGAGGTACCCCACTCCACCAGTAAGCACTGGCCTGAAGGCATTCAGCTCCTTTGCTCCATGGGTCAATGAGCCTAGCTCTGACAATTGCCTGGAGGCACCTACTCCACCAGCAAGTCTCCTGCCTGAAAGTGATCAGCTATCTTTCTTTCTTTTTTCATGATTATGGGGTTTATTCAAATATAGTTACAATTCATGTTCAGATATGCTGGAACCTGGAGACCACCCCAGAGTCCAGCAACTGGGTGCAAGATTGCCATGTGGATTACTACTTCCTGTGCTATCATGACATATGGGAAGACACAGGCAAAAGTCCAGCCAACTCCTGTGTCCATATCCGAAAGCTGTGGTCCACTGGCCAAAGGGTGCCCCTAGGACCAGTCGATGATGACCTTTATTCATGGATTTTGTGCCTGAAGCTGCCTGGGGACTACCAGCAGGTGCTGACCATTGGCTTAGAGGAGCTGCCGAACATGCTGGCCACCAACCTGCTGGTGCAGATCCTCACTGCCTGCCTGGCCTCTGAGTGTGGCTGGGCCCACAGTGTGGGCTGTGCAGGGATCTTGGACTGGGGAACAGGGTGGGAGCTGGAGCTTGACAGTTCCCAACTCCAGGAGAGGGGGCAGGGCAGAGGCTCACTTGTTCTCCTGGTGCCACCCAGCATCTCCTTCCAAGGGGTCAAGCTGAGCTAACCCGTTGGTACTGGATCCAGCAGGGCCACGAGGCCTTGGGTGTGGACACGCTAGGTTTGTGTTGAATAAAAGAAAGAGGTCAGAGGCTCAGCATAGAAAAAAAAAAAGCTCTTCCATCAGGACAGCCTCTTCTCAGCTATGCCTGCAGGCACACCTCTCTCTGGCCCCTGCCCTGCTAGGGCAAGTGTTTCAAAGTGCTTTTAGCTCTGCTGATAGTGCCCTGAGGCACCACACTCTACCAGTAAGCTTTGGCCAAAAAGTGCTCAGCTCTAGCTCCATGGGTCAACACATTTAGCTCCACTAAGTGACTGGAGGCACCCTACTCTGCCAGAAAGCCTTCTGCCCAAAGGTTCTCAGCCTTCTCCCTCTGTGGCCCCCTGGCCCACCATGCCATCTTCTGTTAGTCTCCTGCCAATCTCCTGCCTCTGCTGCCACTGCTTCTTGCATTACGCTCATCTTTGGTGTTGCAGCTCTGTCTCTCCGTCTCCTGGTTCCAGGAGTTTCTCAGTGCAGGGATCCTGCGTCTAAAGGGTGCACTCTGCTCTTGGCCCTTCTTCCTTGGTGGTGGCGGTTTCCTCCCTTCCCACCTCTGGGATGGCTAATTTTTCTATTAGGGAAGTTCTACTGGTACCAAACTCCAACAACTTTTGCCTATCTAGAAATGTCTTACATTTCTCCTAATTTTTTGAAGGATAGTTTTGCTGCATATAGAATTCTTGGTTGACATTGTTTTTCTTTCAGCACTTGTAATATGTCATCCCACTTCCTTCTGGACTTGATGGTCTCTATTGAGAAATCAACTGATGATCTTACAGAGTGTCCCTTGAATGTTATAAATTGCTTCTCTTTTGCTGCTTTCAAGGTTCTCTTTTTGACACTGTCTTTCGACAGTTTGAATATAATGTGTCTCAGTGTGGATCACTATAAGTTTATCCTATTAGGAGCTTGTTGAATGTGTAGACTGATGCTTTTCATAAAATTTAGGAAGTATTCACCCACTATTTCTTCAGTTTTTCTTTTTGCTCCCTTTTCTCTGTATTCTCCTTCTGGGACTCTCATAATGTATGTACTGGTCTGCTTGATGGTTTTCCCAGGTCTTGTGATGGCTAAGGTTGTGTGTCAACTGGTTGGGCCATGATTCTAAGTGGTTTGACGGTTATATAATGGTGTAGTTTGGCAGTTATGTACTGATGTAGTTGGGCAGTTATGTAACGATATAGTTATCCTCCATTTTGTGATTTAATTAAATCATCTCCATGATGTGATGTGATCAGCCAATCAGTTGTAAGGGGAGTTTCTTTGGGGGGTGTGGCCTGCATCCAATATATGTGGATGTTCTAGTAAAGCTCGCTGGGTTTTGCTTGGTCTGGATCTTGTATCTGGCTGTTTGTCATCTGACCTCTGGTTCTTGGGACTTGAGGCAGTAGCTTGCTGTGTTACCTGCCAGTGACTAGCTTTCTTGCTCTGTGGGCTGTGAAGCCACCACACCATCCTGAGGGTCTCCTGGTTCTGCTGTACCTGCTGTTGCCGTTTCTCTGTTGCTGCTTTGCATTGTCTTCAGTGTTATAGCTCTTTCCCTGTTCTCCTTCTCCTGGATCTAGGAAGTTCTCAGTGGGGGATCTCAGGTCCAAAGGGTGTGTTCCACTCCTGGCTCTTCTTTCTTGGTGGTGGTGGGATCCTCCTTTCTGCCTCTGGTATGGCTCATTTTAGACCTAGCAGGAAGGAAAACCTGACCAATCCCCTTGTTAGAATTCTATATGCCTTATTTGCATGGTCCTACCCCCACTAGGGTGCCATTCACCTTATTTACATTATTAGCAAGCTATCAAATCCCCTTGGTGGGCCACAAGCACTTCATTTGCATAGTCCCACCCTGTCATTTAGTGGGAGTTACAAAGACTATGGATAAAAAAAATATATTAATTTGTTACTATTGGATTAATGGTATACCAGCCACTTATGTCTTTGGACCTCAGAGGTAAGGCATTATTCTAGTTCTAATGCATTTAGTGTCAGGGTCCCTTTTGAAATGCAGGAAGTTCAGCAGACCAAAGTTGGAGCCTCATTTTGTTATGTAGGTTGAGCATTCTACTAGGTAATGCTTCCTGGATGTGTTAGTTTTGTAAACTTTTTCCTTTTTCCCTTTTGTTTCTGTGAGATAAGGCTTGCATGCATAATTATGGCTTTCCTGATGGGTTTGTTTTGGTTTTTCTGTGTCATATTTGGAAAACCAGAGGTTCTGCATGTAACCTAATGGAAAGGCATCTACAATAAATTATCTGTATAGCTCTCTTTGATATATTGTCATGCCACAGATCAGTGGTGCCACAGTGCCACTCACCTCATTGGTGGTTTGTAATACCAGATCATATTTCTCAAAATTCATACTATCAACCAAAAATTTAAATACACTCAATTAGTAAGCATGCATTCCAATACTGAAAACACATGCCACCAAAAAAAAAAAAAAAAATTTTTTTTAAGGAGAAAAAAATGTAGTAATGAAAGGGTTAAACAATTCACTGCACCACAATTACAAAACAGGCCTCTTGATTTCTCAGTTGTGGGAGGCACTCAAGTTGCTAAATACAGTACCACCAAGTAGGTGTGTTACCCAGGAAATCACAACACTTCTTCCTGATTTCTTTATCTGCTCACTTTTATTTAAATAGTTACTGAAAACCTCACCTGTATCAGACACTGAGATAGGAAATGGCAATACAATACAGACCTTGCCCTTGTCCAAGGATGATAAAACCACTACTATACTTCTGAAATAAAAAGGCAAAACTGAATGTAATCCTTACTTTAGTAAGGGAAACAAGGGGGCGTAGCTCAGTAGTAGAGTACGTGCTTAGTGTTGACAAGGCCCTGTGTTCAATCCCTAGCACCTCCATCCGTCAGTCTTTTTTGGATTGCCTGGTGGTGTTGCGGTTAAGAGCTATGTTGCTAACCAAAAGGTTGGCAGTTTGAATCCACCAGGCACTCCCTTGGACACCCTATGGTGCAGTTCTACTCTGTCTCCTGTAGGGTTGCTATGGGTTGGAATTGACTGGATGGCAATGGGTTTGGTTTGTCTTTATAGTAAGGGAGGAGCCCTGGTGGCACAGTGGTTAAGAGCTCAGGCTGCTAACAAAAAGGTCGGCAGTTCAAATCCACCAGTTGCTCCTTGGAAAGCCTATGGGGTGGTTCTACTCTGTCCTATAGGGTTTCCATGAGTTGGAATCAACTTGATGATTTTTTTTTTTTTTTTAATTATAGTAGGGGAGGGCTATGCTGGCCAGGCACAGTCTCCCTGAGAAGAGCAGAATGCTGATCTGAAAAGGTATTTTGGGAAGAGTGGGGTTCAGATATTGGGGTAATTTCAGAGGTGTAGGTGGGTTGACACCATTGTATAAGTGGCTTTTGTGAAACTGTTGTTAATTGGTGTGTTACTGCAATGGTGCTTGGGGTGAGTCCATCCCTGACTGCCTGACTTTCAGAAGTGAGGAGCTGATACTGATTGGTTGCCTTGAAAAAGCATGTTCATTGAAATGCGTTGTTCCTGATTGATGGAACAGGTTTAAAACTGGCTCCAGGTCATAGAACAATCAGTCTTTCCCTAAATGTGTGGGAGCACTTTATGCTCAGGCACTTCTCTTGATCCTCATTTAGCCAGCACTGCAGGAGAGACCATGGAGGACTGCCCAGCTCTTTACCACCATTGTTGATTCTTCTTGAAGATGGAGTTTCACCTGTAAAGATCTGATTCTCAGACCGCATGTGGATTAGCATGTTTTTATCTTGGTTTTCGTTTGTTTGTTTTAACCATTTGTTCACTCATCTGTCAAAACAGTTTAAGACTCTGAATAATAATCACTGAACAACTGAGAGACAAACAAGTATAACTGGATGTGTCATAAGAAGGGACGACCCAATATTTCCCAGGTCTGATCAAGAAAGCAAGTCCCAGTGACTCCCTGGGTCTATCTTAGGTGGATAGAGTGCCTTTTTTTTTTTTAAATTTAAGCCTAAATATTAATTATTTCACCTCACCTGTAGTGTTAATCCAGGTACAACATGAAGCACTAAAAATTATTAGACCCCTCTCTGATTGGCCAAAAGAAAAGCCAAGGCTGTTCTATCACTTATGACTACTTAGGTATTTAAACTGCTTTGTTGTGCCTCCAGAGCTTAAAAACGAGTTGCCGTGGAGCTGATTCTGACTCACAGCAACCCCGTGTGTGTTAGAGTAGAACTGTGCCCCATAGGATTTTCAATGGGTGATTTTTCAGAAGTAGATCAGCAGGCTTTTCTTCCAAGACACTTTTGGATGAACTCGAACTTCCAACCTTTCCATTAGCAGCCAAACATGTTCATTGTTTGCACCACCCAGTGATTCTGCCTCCAAAGCTTAGGCTGTATAATTTATTGTGTCAGCCAATGTGGGCCTTATTTACTACATCAGACTTTTTTTTTTTTTAATGGCAACCTATGTTGTCTAAATCTTGCGGATGGGGTCACTATTTGCAAAAAGTCTTTTCCCTGGAAGAGTTTTATCCCTTTGTAAGGAGATATGGTCCATCGAGAGCATTGGCAATTCATACCTTGGAATGGCCTAACTAATGGCTGTTTTGAACAACTAACCTTGATTATGGGTTGACATTAAAGACTCTGGTTTCAGCATAGTGAAAAGGGCCCAAGAGCTGTATAGGGATATGATAGACTTTAGTGAAGTTGTTGGTACATTTTCTATGGGTCTTGTCAAGACAGTCACCACTTCGTGTGGTCATCTGTTTGTTCGAAGGTTCCTGGTTTAGCAGTCAACTTCCATGCTTCTGTTTTTGGAGGTTCTTTGGAGAACCTCAGTTTAGGATCTCTACTAGGTACAATTTTGTAGTTCTGTTAAGATACCTTACATTTTTTCCAGAGGATTAACAGTAACAAGAATAGTAAAGTTTGTGAATTAGGGGCAAATCCTTGTATAGTTTAAAGTCATGAACAAACCGTTCCAGTTAAATGGGCTCCCATATCACTGAATAGATATGTTGGAATGTTCTAGGTTATTGTTGTTTGCTGCCATCTATTTGGTCCCCAACTCATGGCAGTCCCATGTACAACCAAATAAAATGCTGCCAGGTCCTCACCATTTCCATAATCAGTTGTGATCCACAGTGTTTTCATTGGCTGATTTTTGGAAGTAGATCTCCAGGCCTTTCTTCCTCGTTCATCTGGAAGCTCCACTGAAACCTGTTCAGCATCATAATAACACACAAGCCTCCAGTGACAGACAGGTGGTGGCTGCACATGAGGTGCTGCCTTGGCCAGGAACTGAATCTGGGTCTCCTGCATGGAAGGTGAGAATTCTACCATTGAACCACCAATGCCCATGTCCTAAGAGGGAAACACAAAATCTAACAGTATTTGATCTATTGTGAGTGTTGTGATTTTTCAAAAGGGAAATTCTTTAACTCGTCCAACAAAATAAGTGTAGCTTTGTGAGTACATGTTTAAAGCTGTCTACAATCTATTTGGAGATGCCCAAGAGGTCCTTAAGGCATGGTTCTGGGCCATGCTCCACATTTCTATTCTATTTGTTTGTCTTTCCCCAGGAAAATTTAGTAACAAATGAGGCATGAACTCACCACATCAATGTTTAATATTGTGACCAATTTGTCCCTATTGGAATGAGTTGCTTCATGGAGGATTTTATTCATCATCCATTTAGATTTTATCTGGTGCCACCAGGTGGACATCCTCATTTTGCCAGATCTTCTTCTAATGATCTTACAACACAATCATTTTGGTGTTTCTTTTCAGAATTTGGTGGGCCAGATTTTGTTCATCTGTGATAGAATTCTTGAACTTCTCCATGAATTTGTTATGATTATTTTTATTGTTATTTTATGTGAGATCTTTGATAAGGACGTTTAGTCAGAGAAGTCTGTTTAGCATGCTGATTAACATATTTCCATTGCATTTCTAATGTGCTTAAATATTTTTATAGTACTTATAGTGTAGTATACTAGCTTCTCTAGTAGCTTTGTCACTATGAGTCTTGACCTTTATGGCAGCAATTATTTTAGGTAGCATCAAGTCATCAAGTAATTCACATTTGCTCTTTATTTTTAAAGAGCACCTGAAGAAGTTGTTTCTGTAGAATGTTAAAGAAGTGAATTATTCTGAAAGCATGCCAGCTATTATTTTATATATCGTCTCATTTATTTTAGCAATTTGATATGCCCTAGAGAGGGCCACAATTCAGTCAGTGGAACAATTTGACTTCTGATAAGAAATTGGATTTTATGAGAGAGACTGGACTACTTATTCTGTATTAAACCTTGTATTGTCATTTTTATTTTTAATATAATACCTATCCACAAACATTACATCAGAATTTGGTACTAGACTATCAAAGTTCTGTTTTGGGCAAGGATACTTCTAAATAACAAAAATGCAATCATGAGATTTCCCTTCATTAGTTCAGGATTACACAGTTTCTGGATTATGAGTACTATGCCAGTGGATGGTAACAGGAGAAAGAGGAAATAACAATGGATCATAATTAATCAACTAATAGAAAACTGTTGAGTGGTGTTAGTTAGCAATAAGAATTTGGTGTGTATAATAACATAAGATTTAAAGGCCTGATATAAGATCTGAAGGTGTGTTGACTAATTTAATTGATGCTTGTAATTTCTCTAAGACAAGGAAGCAAAGTCTTGGTTACAGAATTGAGGGGTAGACTTAGTTAGGCAATGGTTCTTTGATATGTGCCATATTGTTGAGTTAATCCACCTAGAGCGTGGCCCAATGTTTTCATATATGTGTAAAAAGAAAATTTTATGATACTATTTAAAGAATCAGTCTGGACTCTTATGAATGATACTTCAATTAATCTTTCTACATTTGTGAATCTCTTGTCCATACGGATTCTAAGACCATCCCTATTTATTTAATGATTTCTTGAGTTATACACAGTGTTGGTACCCTCTTGCTTCCACTGACTATAGCCTGATAATGTATAAGATCTTCAGTACACTTTTTATGGAAGCAGGTTCTGCCTATTAAATTTGTAGGGGTTGTGTCACATATACGAAAGAATTAGTCTTCTGAAAACGACACCAAAATATCAGTTACAAGTTGAGACGTACGATTGTTAAAGATTCACATTACTTGAGTTGTTCTATTAAATAAAGCTTATCTTCCTGTAAGCCTTCTAAATTTTATTATAAAATTTCAGATTTGTCCTTTATTTTCTTGTTTCACAATCTGGTGCAAGCAATATTTCTAAAAATATTTTTCTCTGTTTTTAATCTTTTTATTACCAATTTGCTTTTTATTGCTTTACAGACAACTTTAAAATTTTAGTATGAAGGATCTGATTTTTTGTAGTGGTGGGATTGATGGTCACTCATACAAATAAAAAAGCTGTATTGTTGCACATCTATAATCATAGACAATTCCCCTTGGAAGTTTAGAAGAGGAACAAGGAATTGTTGGGTGCTAAATTAAAAAAAAAAAAAATTTTTTTAATGTCTCCCTGGGAGCAGCTGTATTGGACAGATTTTCAATAGCTGTTATTTTGTTTTTCAGTCAATATGGGATACTGATTTTTTTCAAGGGCCCTTCTGCTTGTGATATTTATAGATATCCTTATCTAGACTCCCAAATCATTGAGAACAGAGGCTCTTTTGATTCTTTTATCTAAATAGCCACACTATGTGTTGATTTATAGTTTAACTACTTATTTACTATCTGGAAATTTCTAGCTCCATATTACATATTTTCTAAGTTGGCAATTTCATAATTTAATTTGTTTTTTCTTACTAGATTCCCTAATCAAGTTTGAGCCCATTTACAAAAAGAAAGGACAAGATTTGTTATACTTCAGCTGTTGGGTTTATAGCAGACTACTGCTTGAAAGTTTTCTAAAGTCTACCTTCTATCTTTATTTAGTTTATAATTTTGAACCTTTATTCAATCTTCTCTTAAAAGAAAGCCTTCTGAAATTGCCTTATATAATTATTTTCTATTTTAAATTTTACACAGCTGGGTTATTTAACTCTTTTCTGACCTTCTGCTTTTAAACATTTTCCCTTATCTGAGAGTATTTCAGTTAATTTAACTAGTTGGTACAGATTTATAGTCCAGGACAATAATAATTTTTTTTAATAATTTTTATTGAGCTTTAAGCAAATGTTTACAAATCAAGTCAGTCTGTCACATATAAGCTTATATACACCTTACTCCATACTCCCACTTACTCTCCCCCTAATGAGTCAGCCCGCTCCCTCCTTCCACTCTCTCCTTTCATGACAATTTTGCCAGTTTCTAACCCTCTCTACCCTCCTATCTCCCCTCCAGACAGGAGATGCCAACACAGTCTCAAGAGTCCACCTGATACAAGTAGCTCACTCTTCATCAGCATCTCTCTCCAACCCATTGTCCAGTCCCTTCCATGTCTGATGAGTTGTCTTCGGGAATGGTTCCTGTCGTGGGCCAACAGAAGGTTTGGGGACCATGACCCCCGGGATTCCTCTAGTCTTAGTCAGACCATTAAGTTTGGTCTTTTGATGAGAATTTGGGGTCTGCATCCCACTGATCTCCTGCTCCCGCAAGGGTTCTCTGTTGTGCTCCCTGTCAGGGCAGTCATCGGTTGTGGCCGGGCACCATCCAGTTCTTCTGGTCTCTGGATGATGTAAGTCTCCGGTTCATGTGGCCCTTTTTGTCTCTTGGGCTCATAGTTATCGTGTGACCTTGGTGTTCTTCATTCTCCTTTGATCCAGGTGGGTTGAGACCAATTGATGCATCTCAGATGGCCGCTTGTTAGCATTTAAGACCCCAGACGCCACAGACAATAACAATTTTATTAGATATTCTAACAAAATTCTGAATTCTATAACAATCTTTTTCCTTCTCCATGAAGTTTAGGAAAACTAATTATAGCCCTTAACTCTAGGCCAGGGTTTTAATTTAAATTCTATAGATCTGACTTCTGGTTTGGCAATTTTACAATGTGATTGTATTTTTCCTGAGAAAATCCTGAGGAAAAGTGTCATGAATTGGATTATGTCTCCCCAAAAATGTGTGTATTAACTTGGTTAGGCCATGATTCCCAGTATTCTGTGGTTGTCCTCCATTTTGTGATCGTAATTTTGTTAAAGAGGTTTAGGGTAGGATTGTAACACCTTTGTAAGGTCACATCCCTAATTCAATGTAAAGGGAGTTTCCCTGGGGTGTGGTCTGCACCACCTTTTATCTCTCAAGATTAAAAAGGAAAGGGAAGCAAGCAGAGTTGAGGACCTCATACCACCGAGAAGGCTGCACCAGGAGTAGTGGACATCAGGTCCCTGCACCTGAGAAGATCCTCGACCAGGGGAAGATTGAGGACAAGGACCTTCCCCCAGAGCCGACAGAGAAAGCCTTCCCCTGGAGCCGATGCCCTGAATTTGGACTCGTAACCTACGAGACTGTGAGAAAATAAATTTCTCTTTGTTAAAGCCATCCACTTGTGGTATTAGTGTTATGGCAGCACTAGATGACTAACACAAAAGGGTAGCTCATTTAGAAGTTCAGAGAAAGGTGAATAGAAACAGAGAGATATGCAGGGAAGTACATCTTGGAAGGTTATAAAATCTTGGAGACTGTCTTAGAGTTAGAATTTTGTTTCAAGGCCTCGGTATACCAATTAAAGAAACAATATTTACAGGTATTCTTATCTAGGCTCTCTATCTTGTCCTTATTTTGACTGTTTGATATTTGTCTCCTAATTTTTCTAGAGTGTTTCTTGAATGTGTTTATTTATTGGGTTCTGATATGTCAAAAATCCCCACATAATGGCTACTGTTATTCTAAGTAAAAAAAAAAAAAAGGTTTTTTTTGGAATTCATCAAGAAAAGTGCAAGAGTTAGGATTAAATGCAATTTTAAATAGTAAATACAAGTTTTTAAAAAGAGAAGACTGAGTCTTTGACATAAACAAACCACGGCACACGAGAAAGAAGCCAGCACAGTTGGACAGCAGTTTGTGCTTGTGTATAGTGTCCCATCATCTCCAACCAAACAGAGGCTAGGAGAGGGCCAAAGAATTACCAACCTGGCCATCATTGACCTGAAATATGAACTAAACAAAGTGATTGTCTTTCATGAATTGATAAGACAGGGAGTGCTTTCACAGAGGTTTTGTAGAGGACTCAAAGCAATGTTTGACCAATTGCTTTTTCACCAATCACTGGTCTAAAGGTCTTCAAATCATTAGCCCTCGAGTCTGGCTTCAGTTGGATTGGGAATTTATCAAGCCTATCCCTCCATCTGTTACTTACAGAATACTGCCTTTTACATTCAATGAAAAAGACACTGCAGGAAAAAAAGTATGAAACAAGACTTTGTTCACAAACAACAGTAAACCAAACCAAGCAGCAGTATATTAAGCAGGTTAGTGGCAAAAATATTTACCAAATGGTGTACCTCCAGAACAAGAGATCTTATCACCTCATACAAAGATCTGTCTAATTACCAAATGGTACACGTCTAAATCAAAAGGTCTAGTTATTTAACACAAAACCTAAGCCTAATGACCATATACAAAGACATACTTGGTAACAAATCCAAAGATTACAAAATAAAGTGAGAAATAAGGACCCAAAGAAAATAGTCAGAACTTAAATTATTGTTGAGACTGACACACCTGGCAGTGGATCTGAAGGGAAAATGGAGTTCGGGGTCCAGTGAATGCACCTGTTGGTCCAAGGATCCTGTGGAGTGCTATCAAGGGAGAGTCTTCAAAATGACCTCAGTGAGACCTCCAGAACTGTCAAAGGATGATACAGCCACCACTCAGGATCTGAAATAAAAAGACAAAGCTGAGTTTATTCCTTACTGTAATAAGAAAGTGCTGCACCTGTCAGACACAGTCCCCTGGATCAGAGCAGAATACGGATCACATAAGTATATATTCAGGGATTGGTGGACTTTCAGAGGCACAGTGAGTTGACGTCATCAGTAGAGGTGTGGTTACTTGGGTAAGACTGTGATTGATTGGTTGGCACTTAAAGAGCCGAGTTTATTGGACAGTATCTGTCCCTGATTGGCTGACTTTCAGAAGTGCCAGCTGACACTGATTAGTTTGTTTGCAAATGTGTGTCTACAGAGCTGCGTTGTCCTTTTTCAATCGAAGAAGTTTAAACAAGTAACAAAACTCCTTGTTACTGTAGCTGTAGAACAACGAGACTTTTCCTCAGCTTGTGGGAACATTTTTATTCTCATCTTTATGGAGACTTCTCTTAATGTGTAAGGTCATTTCTAGCTTGAACACCCTGATTCTTCACTTGGGCAACTGTGCCCACGTTCCCATTCTGACAAAGGCCTGGTCTAGCCTGCAAATCACCTGAAGCCACACTTCTAAGATCAGATTCTTCATCCCTTAACTTCAGCACCAACTGTGTAATGATGGTCTGTAATATTAACAGGGAGATAAAGCTGAATGTTTAGAAGAAATGTGAGAACATGCCAGACCTATGAGTAATCAGTAAATAGTAATTTAGTACATAACCATTCTGGAAGAATAAGAAATCTAAGGCATGCATACCTGTCCCCGAATACCTAGTTTATTTAGGGAGATGAAGCTAATTGTTCACTTAGAAAAAAATTTATGTGTAGATGTTAAATTGTGAGTTAAGAGCTTTAACCGATACAGCATCTCAAAGATTATAAGGAAGAATCTAACTTGGCATGAATGTTCACTTTTTTTACCCTATTCCTTCTCATTCTGTGAACCTACTAATGAGCACATTTAGTAGTTACAGTAATTAATAGACTACTATTCTCCAGACTAGATTAAGTGCTTTATTGCAATCACTGATTAGCAGACAGCAAAGTGCTAAGGAGTCCATAAGTTAGAAAGCTACATGGTGAGCAATTAAATCTACCAGTTGAAGACATTAAAAAAGACAAACCCACTGCCACCAAGTCGATTCTGACTCATAGCAAACCTATAAGGTTTCCAAGGCTGTAAATCTTTACAAAAGCAGACTGTCACATCTTTCTCCCGGGGAGCTGCTGAAGGTTTTGAACTGCCAACCTTTCAGTTAGCAGCCAAACACTTTAAGCACCGTGACACTAGGCTCCTGAAGACATTAAAAAAAAAAAAAAAAAGATTTTTTTTTTTTTTTTTAGAAACCTGAAATTTCCAAAACAAAGACCCTTCTTACAGCTGAAACCTCTGTTGTCCTAGATGGACCTTTTAAAATCCATAACACTGTTTCTCCCTTTCTGCCATCAAGTGACATGGCAGTTAATGCAGCGCCAGGGGAGGGCCCAGTGAAATGATCAACATTTTAGATGACGGTAAAAGCAATAAGTGCTCTCTTGAGGAATTTGGAGTTCTCTGACTAACCTATATAAAAGTTCTGATGCAAAGCGAGCCATAAAAAGAAAGTATTTTAGGAAAAAATCATTTAATTTAAATTCAAAGTAAAATCCTAAGCAGGTGGAAGGAGACCTCATTAAACATTAAAAGAATTATTAGAAAGTAAATTTAGAATCTTTGCTGGAAAAGGGACCTATGAATGTGGACTCCTAAACTGCTGTACTAAGAACTCCGTAAAAAGGAGCTTAATATAATGTGAACTTAAACATGCCTGTGAGTGAGCATCTTCGAGACTTTCTGAAATTTTTTTTTTCTGAATATTTTCAATCTAAGGCTGGTTGAATCCACAGATTCAGAACCTACAGATATGGAGGGCTGACTCTACGCTGAATGAAGGTGTGTTACGTTTGAGTGTTTGTTATCATTTGCCGCTGCATTAAGTCTGACTCATGGTGACCCCATGTGTGCAGAGTAGAACTGCTCCATAGGATTTTCAAGGCTGTGATCTTTCAAAAGCAGATAGGCCTGTTTTCCGTAGTGCTTCTGGGTAGTTTTAAACCGCCAACCTTTTGGCTTGTAGTAGAGAGCTTAACTGTTTGTGCTACCCCGTGATAGTTCACCCATTATTTAAAAAAACTAGGTAAATTACAATGCAAGAGGAAGAACTCAGGTTTGTAGTCCAACTGCCAAATACTCATACAAGCAGCCTTTCACTTATGGTACGTAACATTGCTTCACAGGGACCACTATTTGAAGTGATGTGTGTACCATAAAACCACCTTGCAATACTTGGCGTCCAAGGAATAACGAGCCCTGGTGGCATGATGGTTAAATGCTCAGCTGCTAACTGAAAGGTTGGCGATTTGATCCCACCCAGAGGCTCCACCGAAGAAAGACCTGGTGATCCGTTCTTGTAAACATTACAGCCAAGAAAACCCTTTGGGTTGCAACAACACCAACAACAACCAAAAAATACATACTTGGGTATCGTAGTTTTATGCAAATAATGGTTTGCCAACCCCTCCCTCCCACTGTGAAGTATTTTTGAAAGCACTGCTTTGCCAATTTTTTTTACATGTTGCTGTGAAAAAAATTAGCATAGGATGCTTACTAAAATAACTCACAGTGGGAGGGAGAGGTTGGCAAACAAATGTAGAAGGCAAGCATTTGTGTAAAAATACAGTATATATGTGTGTAGACATATGTGTATAAGTATGTATATGTGAGTATATGTGTAAATATATATATTCACATGTATATGCACATATGGGTGTTTTTATTATATATTCATATACATAACAAAGCACATAGGGGCACAGTTACTGATACTTCTTAGATATAATCAGATACCTATGGGATTGGTTTTCTGGGTTTGGAGACTTAGGATGATAGTGTCTCATGGGACAACTCAGTCAATTGGCATAATATAAGTTCATAAGGTTAATGTTCTACGTTCTAGTTTGGTGAGTAGTGTCTAGGATCTTAAAAGCTTGCAAACAGTCAGCTAACATACAACTATCGGTCTCTACTCTTATGGAGCAAAAGAGAAAGAAGAAAACCAAAGACTAAAAGAAGAAACTAGTCTACAGAACTAATGGTTTACATGAACCATGGTGTCATCTGCCCAGAGACTAAAATAACTAGATGGTGCCTGGCTACCATTACCAGCCATTCTGATCAGGGTCACAGTAGATAGATCCCGATAGAAAGCAAGAAAAACGTGGAACAGAATCTCAAATTCTTAAAAAATCCAGACTTACTGGACTGGTTGAGACCAGTGGACTCCTTGAGACAATGGCACTGAGATATTCCTTAAACCTTGAACTAAACCTAGCCCCTGAGGTCACCTTTTAGCTAAATTGCGGATTGGCTCACAAAATAAAGAATATCACCCATGAGTATTGTGATCCTTTAAAAATCATCTATATGAGATCACATGGTTAACAATTTTTGTTGTTGTTGTTGTTGAATCAAAGATGAGAATGTAAGGAGGCAGGGAAACTAGATTAATGGAAAAGGAACAACCAGAATGCAAATAATGAGAATGTTCATGTGTTACAAAGAATGTAACCAATGTCACCAAACAATTTATGTAGAAATTGTTGAATGGGAGCCTAAACTGCTGTGTAAACCTTCACTGAAAACACAATAAATTATTACTAAAAAAAAAAAAACCCTATGGGGCAGTTCTGTTGTGTCACAAGGGATCACTATGAGCCAAAAATTGACTCAGTGGCACCTAACAACAATTTTCATAGAACTATTCAAACCCTGCACTTGTGTGTAGGTCACATACCTAGATTAAAAGACAACCACTTTGGAACTGTGTCTTGGGTGAATAATGAGTTGGTGCTCTACAAGCTGATGCAACAGTCCGTTTGGACATAGGTCCTAGCTGTATGTGAGGATAGGGTTAGAATCTCAAAGAATGCACATATTCTAAGTGCATTAGGAAGGAAGGTGGTTCGTCAGAACGGAAACCTCAAAATGTTTACCATTTGGCAACAGAAACTCCCTACAAATATGTAGAATTTGGGCAACCTTTGGTGGACATCCAAAAATAAGACAGTTGCCATTGTGTCAACTCTGACTTATGGCAACCCAATGTGTGTTAGAGTAGAAGTGTGCTCCATAGGGTTTTCAATGGCTAATTTTTGTAAGTAGATCACCATGCCCTTCTTCTAAGGCACTTCTGAGTGGACTGGAAACCCCAACCTTTTGGTTGTCAGCTGAGTACATTAACAATTTGTACCACCCAGGAACTTGATGGCAATAGCAAGGCTTAGATTAGTAGTCCCCAATCTTTTCTAGGGCTCATTGTGTTTTGCAACTTGGATTTGAGTACTTAAAGGACTAAGCATGGGCTTCTGGAGAGGACATGAAAAGGCTCACAACATGGAAGGCAGGTAGGGAGCTAGGATGATAGGGGTCTATATCTTCTGAGAGTAGAGTATATCATATCCCCAAAGTCAGAATATCTGATTGTGTGTTGCTCTCTTTATTTCTATTGTTACCTCAGAACCTTTGATAAAGTTCACTTTAAATGTTTCACTTTATCTCAGCTGTGCTATAGAGAATTAGGGAAGGTCACAGGGGATTCACAACCCTGAGGCAAGCATGGTGGCCAGCTTTACTAGTGAAAAAGTACCAAGGAAAAGGAGAATTTGCAGAGGACTTAAGAGTCAGGGCCAGAATCACTCTTCCATTTCCATCTCTGAAAAATGGGAAAAAATGTCTCCCCTGATGCCATATCGAGGTTTAGCTTTATTAAGGGAATTGGTAGGTTTCTTTATTTCCTGTACGCTGAAAAATTAAGCTAAATATTATGTTTTGCATCTCAAAAAATAAACTCTCTTGAGTGCCTTTTAATAAGCATTAAAAAGTCAGAAAGGTAATTGTGGTTCCATTTAGGGGTGAGACTGGGGTACAGAAAAGAGATTTCATTTCTTATTTTGTATATTTTTAAGGGTTTCAGTATTATGACTGTTTATTTGCTTCAATACTTATTATTTTCCATCATACAATACTTGATGTTTCACTGTTTTTCAAATGAATGACAACAAGGCTATCAGACAAATTTAATAATTCATTTATCAGCTGATTTTACCTTAGCCGTAACGTTCCTATTTCCATCTCAGTTATTCCATATGATAGATGAGTCAGCTACTTTTGACTCCATTTTGTAGATGGAGGCATGAACTGACTAAGGAGCTTAGGTTAACAACAAGCAGCAAAACCAAGATAAAGACAGATCTTCTGACCTAGTCCATTGCCTAAAAGATTACATGCTGCCTGGGAACAACCTGTGCAATTCTTTTAAAATTTACTGGAGTCACAAAATGTTAGTGTTGGGAAAAATAACATTTAATGTCAATGTAGTCTCACCTACCAGCGATTGACCACTTGATCCAAACCACCCTACATATTGATTGGATCAACTGATTTGCTTATTTAGTAAATTAATCCATTGTGATTTCTTCATATTTCACCATTTCATCATCAGATACTTCTCATTCCAGTTCTCCTGAGATCTAAACAATAAGACTGGGATGAAGGGAAAAGCTTCCTTTCCCAGGAATTCCACTTCTTTAAGCGAAGGGAAGTAAAAATTGGAGAGATTGATTCTGTTGGGAACCTGCCCTGATAGAACTTGGGAGCACCCAAGGGGGTAGAGTCTAAGTGTTTGGAGTGCCTGCTTTCTGTAAACATGGGAGGAAAGGGAAGTCACACAGAAAAAGCCGGAAAGAGATAAATGTCCTGGTGAGTGGACTGTCCCAAACAAGTAGAGTATGCTATGGAAGTGCAGCAGCAGGAACTTTACATCAGAACAAAAGTTCTAGGCACTTCTTACATTTTAGAGGGGGTTAAAATGAATCCAGAAAGTCATTAGGATTTTGGAAAATAAGATATGTCTTAGTATCCTAGTGGTGCCATAACAAAATACCACGATGTGAGTGGCTTTGAAGCGCAGAAATTTATTCTCTCACAGTTCTGGAGGCTAGAAGTCTGAATTCAGGGCATCATCAGAGCCATGCTCTCTCTGAGGCCTCTAGGGGAAGATCCTTCCTGATCTCTTTCAGATTTTGTGGTCCTCAATATTTCTTGGTTCTCCTTGGCTTGTAGTGGATCCTCACATGGTGTCTTCCCCCTGTGTATGTGACCCTGTTTCTGTATTTGTTCTCTTTTATAGGACGTCACTCAGAAGGCATTAGGATCAGGACCCAGCCTAACCCCTCCTCCCCATGACCTTCTTAATTTAACTGATAACATCTGCAAAGAAAAACATAATTTCCTCAAACAAGGTCACATTCACGGGTGCAGGGGTTAGGACTTCAGCGTATCTGTTTGGGAGACAATTCAATCTATAACAAGGCCCATATAGGGTTTTATAATGGTTTTTGGAATAAGGATTTAAAAAACCTCTTGCCATTGAGTCGATTCCGACTCATAGCAATCCTATAGGACAGAGTAGAACTGCCCCATATGGTTTCCAAGGAGCAACTGGAGGATTCTAACCGCCGATTTTTGGTTAGCAGCCATAGCTCTTTACCACTACACCACCAGGGTTTCCCTGTAAGGATTTAGTATACTCTCCACTTTTCTTTCCATATCTAAGATGGAAACAAACAATCCAACTCGGACAACACTGCCTTTTTTTTTGTGTCCTAGGTGAGTCCCACAATTGTGAGGCTCCAGTACGTGACAATAGGGGTCTTTTTCTGGGAGTGAATGGTGAGATCCAGGCCTATCTCTGCCTAGGTCACCCTGATCCCATAACTGGCTGGCTAGGAAGAGATGGATCTCTGTAAAGCTTCTGCTTATCTTTTACAGGTGAAAGACCCTGCTCAGCAGCCCCAGATGGTATTCGCTGTCCGCCGTGCTACCGTCACCTTCCAGACAGAAGGGGACACATGGAGGGAACAGAAAGAGCAGAAAGCTGCCTTAATGGTGGGCATCCTCATCGGGGTGTTTGTACTCTGCTGGATCCCCTTTTTCATCACCGAGCTCATCAGTCCCCTCTGCTCGTGTGATATCCCTGCCATCTGGAAAAGCATTTTCCTTTGGCTTGGCTACTCCAATTCCTTTTTTAACCCTCTGATCTACACAGCTTTCAACAAGAACTACAATAGCGCCTTTAAGAACTTCTTTTCCAGGCAACACTGAGGAAGAAGGCCTGGGACAAAGAGGAGTTATTCCCATAACTGAATGAAATGTCCAATTTCATCTATTTTCCTATCCCCACCCAGCATTCATGTGGAAAAGACGTATCCTTAAAATCTCCAAGGTCTTCTTTAGAACTAAATTAACCTCACTTCCCCATTCCTTTGTAGGAATATGAGTTTTCATAGGGAGTTTTGGTGACCTAATTTATCTAGTTTATCTACTATGCCTTGCTCTGAACCTAATGGCCAAGGACTTTGCTCACAAGATGCCCTTTCCTCCCCAAAATCTAGTCCAGCATGATTACTGTCATTGTCCCTGAGAAGTCAAACAAGGCAGATGAAATGGAGATGAGACAATATGAGAAGGTTGACAATGGACAGGGGAGAATGAATAAGATGTCATAATGGGGACATCTTGTGGGGTAGGAACCATAATTCTAAGCTTTCTAGAAGATTTCCAGTTTCAAATATTCTTCTTTATGGCCTTAGTAAGTGTACTCTAAAACTTATTGGATATGTCCCAATATGTGGTGTTATGGATTGAATCGTGTCCCCCCAAAATGTGTGTAAACTTGTCTAGGCCATGATTCCCAGTATTGTGTTGTCCACCATTTTGTGGTCTGATGTAATTACCTGGGTATTGTAAATCCTAAACTCTATGATGTTAATGAGGCAGGGTTAGATGTAGTTATGTTAATGAGGCAGGACACAATCTACTGATTAGGTTGTGTCTTGAGTCAATCTCTTTTGAGATATAAAAGAGATAAGTGAGCAGAGAGGAGAGGGATCTCATATCACCAAGAAAGAAGCACTGGGGGCAGAGTGAGTTCTTTGGACCTGGGGTCCCTGAGATGAGAAACTCCTAGACGAGGGGAAGATTGATGACAAAGACCTTCTCCCAAAACTGACAGAGAGAGAAAACTTTCCCCTAGAGTTGGTGACCTGAATTTGACCTTCTAGCCTCTAGACTGTAAGAGAATAAATTTCTGTTTGTTAAAGCCATCCACTTGTGGTATTTCTGTTGTAACGGTACTAGATAACTAAGACACATGGATACCAGATATTGTCTTCAAACATTACATAAGTAGCCCCATTTTCAAGGCCAGTGAACGTTGGCTTTAAGGTTTTTCTTGTGGTAACATGCACACACACACTGCTTAAGTACAGAGAAGGTTATGTTTAAATTAGCTAGTTTACTCCAAAATACAATCTGTCAACTTGGAACAGGTACTAAAAGACAAATCAAATACCTCCTTCCATTTTGAATCTATTCATAAAACAACAGAAAAATTATTAGTGGACAAGTCTGTCAAACTTGTTTATTTGCGTGAGTTTCATTCATATGGGATGTGTTGAAATGTTTATCCTTGAATCATGAGATTAGAGTGAAAAATCTATCCTGAAATTGTTTAATTCTTAAATACGGTTTCATAACCAGTGACTATAAAGGCATGCTAACCAAACGCGGGCACTTTAAGGGGATCATCGATGAATTTGCTAGTTGCTATTTTTTGTTGATAAGTAATTAACCGCTAAGACACCAACTCTGCTAAGTAACGAGAAAGGCAGAAAAATTGTAAGATGAAGTCTCAGTCCTTTACAAATTGGCAGAATTGTTGGTGAGACAAGATAATTAAATGATGATGCAAAGTTTATATAATCATATAAAACCTGAACCATCATACAAAACTTTATGTTCCTGATTCTTTGTGTGAATTCAAAAGTTAGTTTTTGAATGATATACATTATATATAACAAATTATATCAATTAAGATTTTGAAAATAGTAAATTTCTGATAATTCGTTTGTGGTGTTGGCTTGAAGTTTAGCCTTGCATTTACTGTAAAAATTACCTTTATTTAAAGGATGTGGGCAGATAAGGAAATGTTAAACTCTTTGAGAACTGATGACTGATATGCTAAAAGAAGACTCCCTATTGATTCATTGAAGAACTTACTTGGAAACACCTTTAGGCTTTTCTTGTTTCTGTATATATGACTGGAAGTGCTAAACCTACAAATATTTAAAAATTAAGATTATTTGTTTTACTCATTATCTTTACTCGTTATTCAGAATCAGAGAGACCACTGAATGCTATGTTATTCTAGTGTTTTAATAAGTGTAGTGCTTCAAAAACCTTCATTAAGTACCCCATAATAGAGTAAACTCAGGCTTGGGGAATATGGAGATGTGACTAGAATCAAGGGTAAAAATTTTAAAGTCTGTTTTACCTGAAAAACAAGACTCCAGGAATTGATGGAATACCAATTGAGATGTTTCAACAAAAGGATGCAGCACGGGAGATGCTCACTCGTCTACGCCAAGAAATTTGGAAGACAGCTACCTGGCCAATCAACTGGAAGAGATCCATCTTTGTGCTCTTTCCACAGCAAGGTGGTACAACAAAATGGGGGAAATTATCAAACAATATCATTAATATCAAATGCAAGTAAAAAATTTTGAAGATAATTCAAAAACAGTTGTAGCACAGAAATTCAAGCCAGAGTCAGAAGAGGATGTGGAACGAGGGATATCATTGCTGATGTTAGATGGACCTTGGCTGAAAGCAGAGAATACCAGAAAGATGTTTGTTGTTTTTGTTAGGTGCCATCGAGTCAGTTCCGACTCATAGCAACCCTATTCACAATAGAATGAAACACTGCCCAGTCCTGCACCATCCTTACAATCGTTGTTATGCTCGAGCCCATTGTTGCAGCCACTGTGTCAATCCACCTCATTGAGGGTCTTCCTCTTTTCCGCTGACCCTGTACTGTGCCAAGCACGATATCCTTCTCCAGGGAATGATGCCTCCTGACAACATGTCTAAAGTATGTAAGACGCAGTCTCGCCATCCTTGCTTCTAAGGAGCATCCTGGTTGTACTTCTTCCAAGACAAATTTGTTCATTCTTTTGGCAGTCCATGGTATATTCAGTATTCTTCACCAACACCACAATTCAAAGGCGTCAACTCTTCTTTGGTCTTCCTTATTCATTGTCCAGCTTTCACATGCGTATGATGCGATTGCAAATACCATGGCTTGGGTCAGGCTCACCTTAGTCTTCAAGGTGACATCTTTGCTTTTCAACACTTTAAAGAGGTCCTTTGCAGCAGATTTACCCAATGAAATGCATCTTTTGATTTCTTGACTGCTGCTTCCATGGCTGTTGATTGTGGATCCAAGGAAAATGAAATCCTTGACAACTTCAATCTTTTCTCCATTTGTCATGATGTTGTTCATTGGTCCAGTTGTGAGGATTTTTGTTTTCTTTATGTTGAGGTGTAATCCATACTGAAGGCTGTGGTCTTTGATCTTCATTAGTAAGTGCTTCAGGTCCTCTTTACTTTCAGCAAGCAAGGTTGTATCATTTGCATAACGCAGGTTGTTAATGAGTCTTCCTCCAATCCTGGTGCCTCGTTCTTCATATAGTCCAGCTTCTCGGATTAATTGCTCAGCATACAGATTGAATACGTATGGTGAAAGGATACAACCCTGGCGCACAACTTTCTTGAGTTTAAACCACTCAGTATCCCCTTGTTCTGTCCGAACAACTGCCTCTTGATCTATGTAAAGGTTCCTCATGAGCACAATTAAGTGTTCTGGAGTTCCCATTCTTCGCAATGTTATCCATAATTTGTTATGTTCCACACAGTCGAATGCCTTTGCATAGTCAATAAAACACAGGTAAACATCCTTCTGGTATTCTCTGCTTTCAGCCAGGATCCATCTGACATCAGCAGTGATATCCCTGGTTCCATGTCCTCTTCTGAAACCAGCCTGAATTTCTGGCAATTCCCTGTTGATATACTGCTACAGCTGTTTTTGAACGATCTTCAGCAAAATTTTGCTTGCGTGTGATATTAATGATGTTGTTCTATAATTTCCACATTTGGTTGTATCACCTTTCTTGGGAATAGGCACAAATACGGATCTCTTCCAATCACTGGCCAGGAAGCTGTCTTCCATATTTCTTGGCATAGATGAGTGAGCAGACGAGTGAAACCTGTCCTCCATGGATGACCCTGCTGGTGTCTGAATACCGGTGGCATAGCTTCCAGCATCACAGCAACATGCAAGCCCCCCCAGTACGACAAACTGACAGACACATGGAGGAGAAAGAAGTTTACTTGTGTCATATTGACTATGCAAAGGCATTTAACTATGTGGATCATAATGAATTATGGATAACATTGCAAAGAACAGGAATTCTAGAACACTTAATTGTGGTCATGTGAAACCTGTATATAGACCAAAATGCAATTGTTCAAACAGAAAAAGGGGATACTACATGGTTTAAAATTGGGTAAGCTGTGTGTTAGGGTTTTATCCTTTCACCATAATTATTTAGTTTGTATGCTGAGCAAATAACCTGAGAAGCTGGACTAAATGAAGAAGAATGTGGATGAGGACTGGAGGAAGACTCATTAACAACCTGCAATATGCAGATGACACAACCTGGCTTGCTGAAAGTGAAGAGGACTTGAAGTACTTTCCAACAAAGATCAAAGACTTCGGCTCTCAGTATGGATTACAACTCAACATGAAGAAAATAAAAATCCTCACAACTGGACCAATAAGCAACATTGTTATAAGCAGAGAAAAGATTGACATTGCCAAGGATTTCATTTTAGTTGGATCCACAGCCTATGCCAATGGAAGCAGCAGTCAAGGAATCAAACGACACACTGAATTGAGCAAATCTGCTGTGAAAAAACTCTTTAAAGTGTCGAAAAGCTAAGATGTCACTTTAACAATGAAGGTGCACCTAACCCAAGCCATGATATTTTCCATCACCTCATATGCATGCAAAAGTGGGACAATGAATAAGGAAGACAGAAGAACTGATGTCTTTGAATTATGGTGTTAGTGAAGAACAATGAATATACCGTGGACTGTTAGAAGAAGGAACAAGTCTGTCTTAGAAGAAATACAGCCAATGTGTTCCTTGAAAGCGAGGATGGTGAGACTTCGTCTCATGTACTTTGGATATGTTATCAGCAGAGGCCAGCCCCTATAGAAGGATATAATGCTTGATCAGGTATAGAGTCAGCAAAAAAGAGAAAGGACCCTCCTAAAAATCAAACACTGATGCTCATCCAAAGACTTCACCAAAAGAGTAAAAACATTACCTACAGACCGGTAAAAAGTTTTTAGCTATGACACTTTCGATCAGTGCCTGATCTCTGAAATCTACATGATACTGCAAAAACTCAACTACAAAAAGACAAATAGCCCAGTTAAAAAAATGGGGAAAAGATATGAACAGACACTTCACTGAAGAAGACATTCAGGTAGCTAACAGATACATAAGGAAATGCTTACGGTCATTAGCCATTAGAGAAAGGCAAATCAAAACTACAATGAGATTTCATCTCACTCCAACAAGGTTGGCATTAATCCAAAAAACACAAAACAATAAATGCTGCAGAGGCTGTGGAGAGATTGGAACACTTATACACCGCTAGTGGGAATGTAAAATGGTACAACCACTTTGGAAACCGATTTGGTGCTTCCTTAAAAAGCTAGAACTAGAACTACCATACCATTCAGCAATCTCACTCCTTGGAATCTATCCTAGAGAAATAAGAGCCTTTACATGAACAGATATATGCACACCCACGTTCATTGCAGCACTGTTTACAATAGCAAAAACATGGAAGCAACCATCAACAGATGAATGGATAAATAAATTATGGTATATTCACACAATGGAATACTACGCATCGATGAAGAACAGTGAGGAATCTGTGAAACATTTCATAACATGGAGGAACCTGGAAGGCATTATGCTGAGTGAAATTAGTCAGCTGCAAAAGGACTTATATTGTATAAGACCACATTATAAGAACTGGAGAAATAGTTTAAGCAGAGAAGAAAATATTCTTTGATGGTTACGGGGCGGGGGGAGGGGGTGGGAGAGGGGTATTCACTAATTAGATAGTAGATAAGAACTCCCTTAGGTGAAGGGAAAGACAGCACACAGTACAGGGAAGGTCAGCACAACTGTACTAAACCAAAAGCAAAGAAGTTTCCTTCCAAGGCCAGTGTAGCAGGGGCAGGAGTTTGGGAACCATGGTTTCAGGGGACATCTAAGTCAATTGGCATAATAAAATCTATTAAGAAAACACTCCGTATCCCACTTTGGAGAGTGGCTTCTAGGGTCTTAAATGCTAGCAAGTGGCCATCTAAGATGCATCAGTTGGTCTCAACCCAGCTAGATCAAAGGAAAATGAAGAACACCAAGGACGCAAGGTAATTACGGGCCCAAGAGACAGAAAGGGCCACATGAACCAGTGACTACATCATCCTGAGACCAAAAGAACTAGATGGTGGCTGGCTACAAATGATGACTGCCCTGACAGGGAACACAACAGAGAACCCCTGAGGGAGCAGGAGAACAGTGGGATGCAGACCCCAAATTGTTATAAAAAGACCAGACTAAATGGTCTGACTGAGACTAGAAGGACCCCAGTGGTCGTGACCCCCAGACCTTCTATTGGCCCAGGACAGGAACCATTCTCGAAGCCAACTTTTCAGACAGGGATTGGACTGCACAATGGGTTGGAGAGGGGTGCTGGAGAGGAGTAAGCTTCTTGGATCAGGTGGACACTTGAGACTATGTTGGCATCTCCTGCCTGGAGGAGAGATAAGAGGGTAGAGAGGGTTAGAAGTTGGCGAAATGGACATGAAAAGAGAGAGTGGAGGGAGGGAGCGGACTACCTCATTCAAATTGGGAGTATGTGGCAAGGTGTATGTAAGCTTTTGTGTGAGAGACTGACTTGATTCATAAACTTGCACTTAAAGCACAATAAAAATTAAAAACAAAACAAAACTGAAAGACCCTTGACAAGATGGATTGACACACTGGCTGCAACAATGGGTTAGAACATAACAACCATTGTGAGGATGGCTCAGGACCAAGCAGTGTTTCATTCTGTTGTACATAGTGTCTCTGTAAGTCTGACCCGACCCAATTGCACTTAACAACAGTTCTATCTAAAAAATCCATGTGATTTTTTCCACTCTACTCTGCAATGTTTGTCTTACTGTAAAAAAATTTTTTTCTCAAACTTTTCTGTAAAATAAAACTTTTGGAAGACATTTGTCTGATAGTTACAAATACTTCCTGGCTTCCCCAGGATTACATACACCTTAGTTGGAGGGATATGTTATTACAATATTAGTGTCAGTCTCCTTCTGAGGTTATTATTAATGTTTTTCATAGGATGAATAAGTCCCATTATTGTTAGTAATCAAAACACAGGCAGTCCCCGGGTTACAAACACCCAACTTGTATATAACCACTAGTTACAAGCCAACCCCCGTAAGGGCTATTTTATTAAATTTTGAGGTACATACAATGGTTTGTAATAACAAACGGGTGCTACTTTGTTATGTGCATCAAAACATTATTATCATTGCGTTAAAGATGTTTTAGTGTATCTGGAAGCGTTTCTTTAATGTTTCTTATGCATAGAAAGGTACACAACTCTAGAAATGGTGTGGCAGTGGTGTCTGACCTCCTCTAACTTCACAAGTTGGAAGGAGAACCAAGTTCAATAGCCCAAGGTTGATTCCTATGAAGTGGAGTCAGGCATGCCTCCATCCTCCAACCTTCTAACCAATTCTGACATCAACTCTCCCTTCCATGGCACTCTCTACTTTTCTGCTGGGTTTGGCAAGTCATTGCAATGGCCATACAGAACTCACAGACCATACTCACAGTTATGGGGTTTATTAAGGAACTAACAGGTTACGATTCAGGTTCAGGAATGGTCAGGATAGAGTTCTTCAATCAGGACAGCCTTTTCTCAGCTGCGCTCACAGGCGGGTCTCTCTCTGGTCCTCGGCTGTTCAGCCTAGCCTCTGACCTGCTTGGGCAAGTGTTACAAAGATCCATTAGCTCTGCCAATAAGTGCTCAGAGGCGCCCTGGTCCACCAGTAAGCCTCAGCCTAAAGACACTAAGCTCTAGCTCAAGGGTTGACAAACCTAGCTCCACCAAGTGCCCAGAGGCATCCTGCTCTGCCAGCAAGCTTCCTGCCCAATGATGCTCAGCTTTCTCACTTTATGGGCCAGGAAGCCCATCGTGCTCTCTCCTGTCTCCTGCCAGTACTCTGCTGGTCTCCTGGTTCTGCTGCCGTCGTTTCTCTGCTGCTGCTTCTCGCCATCTCTGGTGTTAGAGCTCCCCCTCCCTGTGTCCTAGATTTAGGAGGTTCTTGGTGCAGAGAACCCCTGGTCCAAAGGATGTGCTCCTCTCTTGGATCATCTTTTTTGGTGGTGGTGAGATCCTCTCTTCCCACCTCTGGGATGGCTCCTCTTAAGCCTGGCAGGATGGCAAACTGACCAATTCCCTTGTCAGCGTTCCATATACCTTATTTGCATGGTTTTGCTCCCACAACGGTGCCATGCACCTTATTTACATTATTAGCAAGCTATTCAATCCCCTTGGTGGTGCACAAGTACCTCATTTGCATAGCCCCAGCAGGTCATTTTGTGGGAGTTACAAAGACTATATGGCTAGAGGCCCAAATCAAGTAATTCACTGCATTGAAACTATATACTATAAACTAAGACAAACATTTGACTGACATTAAATACGAACTATACCTAACTTCTCTGACTCATGTGCAAACTCAACTTAAAGACAGACTTAGGAATGGAACTCATTCATAATCCGGGGACTGCCTGTATATTTAGCACCTTCCAGATAGCATTTAAATTATACACTATATAAAACACACTCTATGTGTGATGCCTAGAGCAAGAGCCACTTTGTCTATAAGAAGGAGGAAGCGGCAATTAATGAATTATTTTGCTCCCATTTTAGTACCAAAAATTGTTTATGCCCAAAAAACCAACCCAGTTGTAGTTGAGCCGATTCTGACGCATGGGAACTCCATGTGTGTCAGAGCAGACCTGTGCTCCACGGGGTTTTCAGTGGGTGATTTTTCTAAAGTAGATAACCTGGTGTTTCTTCTGAGGTGCCTCTGGGTGGACGCCAGTCTCTGACCTTTTGGTTAGCAGCTGAGTATGTTAACTATTTGCACCACCCAGGGACTTCTGTTTATGCCCAGGTAAAAATATTATGAGATATAGCTGTTGATTGAGCTTGGGTATCTAATGTACAAGTCAGTATTTGTGAAACACTTCCATTTACTCCTGACTGTTTTTTTGTTTTTGGTTAATATTTTATCAGGAGCAATTAACTTGAATCATAAACAGATGGTAACTGTCAAAAATATATTATAATAACCACCTTTTTATTTGATGGAATGTTTAGAGAAGGCTGGAAGCTCCCTAGCTGGTCTTCTATGTAGGTTAAGGAGCCCTAATGGCGCAATGGTTAAAGGCTTGGCTGCTAAAGGTTGGCAGTTCAAACCTACCAGCCACCCTGCAGGAGAAAAGACCTGGAGATTTGCTGCTGTTAAGATTACAGCCCAGGAAACTCTGTGGGGCAGTCCTACTCTGTCATATAGGATCACTATCAACTTGATGGCACACAACAACAATAAGACTGCTCCACAGCCTTCATTTTAGCTCTTGTAAAACATGCCAATAAAATGTACAACCCTGCTCTCCTACCTAAGGATACTATGCTAGACAGATTATCCTCTCATGATTGATGATCTTATATACCCTTATGGGCATTTAAAGTTTTTCATTTTCATTGTACAGTAGTGAAAAACAGGTGGAAGATGTTCCAGAATCTGCATTGACTTTAGGTCATATTGTGGAAATTAATTCCTGATATAAGCTTATTACTGTGTACTGTATATATATATATATATACTTCCTCTTCTCACAAAGAGAAATACTTTTTAAAATTTTTTATAATTTTTATTGTGCTTTAAGTGAAAGTTTACAAATCAAGCCAGTCTCTCACATAAAAACTTATATACACCTTGCTACACACTCCCAACTACTCTCCCCCTAATAAGACAGCCCACTCTCTCCCTCCACTCTCTCTTTTCATGTCCATTTCGCCAGCTTCTAACCCCCTCCACCCTCTCATCTCCCCTCCAGGCAGGAGATGCCAACATAGTCTCAAGTGTCCCCCTGATCCAAGAAGCTCACTCCTCACCAGCATCCCTCTCCAACCCATTGTCCAGTCCAATCCATGTCTGAAGAGTTGGCTTTGGGAATGGTTCCTCTCCTGGGCCAACAGAAGGTCTGGGGGCCATGACCACCGGGGTCCTTCCAGTCTCAGTCAGACCATTAATTCTGGTCTTTTTATGAGAATTTGGGGTCTGCATCAAAGAGAAGTACTTTTAATAAAAGGTTTCTATGATGGCTTATTGAATTCCTAACGCTCTCCTTCATAGTCAAAGATCCTAGAGCTACAGTGTCATGCAGAGTCTCTGTTAAAGAGAAAATAAAGACCCTGAGGCCTAAGTTTGAGCTCTGAGTGTTATTGCCAAGCAGAGATTAGGTCAGGCTGGGGTGGGGCTGTAGGAGGGAGTGAAGGGGGGTGGTTTCTCTGCCCCACATAGGGTGAGCAGAGTTTCGGTTGCTGCTAACTGGCTGGCCATATCTGGACTAATCTGGTGGGCCTGAGTCATTGCTGAGCCGTATCTGTGAGGCAAGCCATTCAGGACTTTGACACTCCACTCTCCTTGCTGCGCATGTGAGTTACCAGCTTCAGGAGGAGAGCACCCCAGACATTGTCTTAGATGTCAGGCCTGTACCACCATCAGTAGATTAAGCGGTTGTGTTAAGAGTCGTCAGTACCCCATAGTCATTTTCTAGCTAGCTATAACAGGTCCTCTAGTTCAGCTGTATTCAGCCTCCCATCCCCCTTTTTTGGTTTTATGTTTAGAGCACTGACCTCTTCACCCATTCCACCACAGCTTACTTGGTTATAGCTTGGGCCAGCTGCTTGCTGCATTAACAAATGATCAGAAGGGTGTCCTGGTCTCTGGATCCAAGCTAGGAGAGTTGGACAAGAGGAGCAGGTAAAACCCAGGACAATACACATCTATTTTAACAAGCTCCCCACAGTACCAAGCATAGCGTTGAACAATGAATATTAGCTAACGTGTATCAAGAACTGATCATATACAGGGAAGTGTGCTAAGGACTTTCTATTCACTCACATTTAGTCCTGACAATAACCCTTGCAGGTACTTTGGCGATTTAGCACATTATAATTCATTTGAGGTGTGTAAAAAGTAAATTATCAAAAATTAAATACATAGTAAATTACAGAGCCAGGATTAGAACCTAGGTAATCTGACTCCCAAACCCAAGCCCTTAATCTCTGTACAACATGGAGGCAGCGCTTAAAAAGTAAGAAATGACACTCCAGAGCCAAATGAGGGTAGAGACTTAGAACAAAGCCCTACTCCCCATCTCTACCAGCACAGCCTATACATAAACTGCAAAAGGATTCATTTTGAAAGAATAACTTTTGAACATTCATAACATTCTTTCCCCTTACAGTACTTTGTGCAGTACAGGCCTCCCAGGTCAATATAATCCAGAATATCAGGAAACCGTTCCAGCCACCTCAATCCCTTTGCCTCCATCCCAGTTGATTCCAATGGAGTCTGGATTGATGAGCGATGCCAGAGAAAAATGACTCCGCCCACCAGTGCTATTAAAAGTAAGATACTTGGGATTAATTTATGTACCATCAATGCATAAATCACTTTACTTTTGGCAAAGTGTGTTGTGCAGCTCTTCCATTTTTAGTAAAACAGTGAGTTTGAGCTTCTCTCTAATACTTTTATGGGTTTAATTGTGTCCCCTCAAAAGATATGTTGAAGTCCTAACCCTTGGTACCTGTGAATGTGACCTGGTTTGGAAATAGGATCTTTCCAGGTGTATTCAAGTTAAGATGAGGCAGTAAGACAGGCCCTAATCCAACATGACTGGTGTCTTTTATGAAGAGGAGAAGAGATGGGCATACAGGGAGAATGCCACGTGAAAACAGAGGCAGAAAGATTGGATGATGAATCCACAGGAAAAGCAATGTCAAGGATTGCCAGCAACACCAGAAACTAAAAGAAAGGCATGGAACAAATTGTCTCCTGGAGTCTTAAGAGAGAGCAGAGCCCTGCCTACACCTTGATTTTGGACTTCTAGCCTCCAAAATTGTGAGAGAATAAATTTCCGTTGTTCTAAGCCAGCTAGAAGAAGCCCTGGTTGCACAGTGGTTAAGCCCTTGGCTGCTAATCGAAAGGTCAGCACTTCTAAACCACCCAGCTGCTCCTCGGGAGAAAGATGTGGCAGTCAGCTTAACAGCCTTAGAAACCCAATGGGACAGTTCTACTCTGTCCTATAGGGTCGCTATGAGCTGGAATTGACTCTACAGCAGCGGGTTTGATTTTGGTTTAAGCCAGCTAGTTTGTGGTCATTTGTTATAGTAGCCCCAGGAAAACGAACACAAAAACCTTGTAGTGAAAGTCTTTACACATTGTTTTTCACTACCCAAGCATGCTGTGGGGTAGGAGAGTTTTGCTCGCTTGGCAATGCTGGAGATGAGACTCTGCAAACCACATGTCTGCTTTACCAGCTGGCTCCCTGTGAGGCTCTGCCCAGGGAGTCTACACGGAGCTACCAGGTGGGGAGGGCCTGTCACATCGCCTCAGCAGGACTCTCCACCAGCAGCAGCAGTCCAGTTCACTGTTTTCCTAGCCTGTAGTTTCGATGTGAAAGAGCCCTGGTTGCACAATGGTTAAGTGCTTCCTGATAACCAAACAATCGGTGGTTTGAACCCACACAGCAGCTCCATGGGAGAACGACCTGGTGATCTGCTCCTATGAAGATTACGGAGTTTAGGAAGCTCTATCTACTCTGTCACGCTGGGTTGCTATGAGCTGACTAGGCGGTGCCTAACAACAACAGTTTCAGTGTGGTGCCCCCTTGCCCCAAAGATACCAAGCACTAGTTGTTGAGGCCCCTCCTTGAAGGCCTCTTCCAAGCTCCCAAGGTAGCAGCAGCGCAGAGAGCAGCCCTTCTCCAGGGCCTGCCTCCCAGGTCCTGAGAGAGAGCGCTAGCCATGTGTGCCTCTCCTCAGGGCTCTCAGTGGCTCCCCTGCAAGGCTCCTCCCCCAACTTTCTAAACTCAGTAATCCCAATGCCTGCTTTTTCTCCTCCATCCATAGGGGTGGTAGCTGCTTCCCTTAATTACCTCCTGTGTAATACTGCTGTGTTCCCCTTTGTCTTTTCAATTCTCTATCCCTGGGTGGCGCAAACAGTTAAGCACTTGACTGCTAGCCAAAAGGTTGGCAGTTTGAACCCACCCAGAGATGCCTCAGAATAAAGGCCTGGTGATCTTCTTCTGAAAGGTCGCAGCCTTGAAAACCTTATGGTGCAGTTCTACTCTGCACATACGGGGTCATCACGAGTTGGAATTGACTTGATGGCAACTAACAACAATTACTGACCGACAATTCTTTATACTAAATTCTCTCTGTTAAAAAGACTGGAGTGTTTCTATTTCCTGACTAGACAGGTGATACAAGAGGGCCTGGGGCTGCCACATACCACTTTCACTGTATGGCTCTGGGACAGCTCTTCACGTCGGAGTGTGCGATGACACTGAAGTGGATTATGCGCTTCCTGGAGAGCCCTGGGTCTCGCTGCCCATAAGGCCTGGCCCTAACGACAATAATAACTCTTTATTTTCATTTTCTTTGGTATTCAGAACAACATCATTTCATCTAACGTGATCTGAGCAAAAATAGGTGAGACCTAGTCTCAAAGAGACGGACTAACTTTTGGAGGTAGACCTTACTTAAGAATTTCCCTAAAGGAGAGGCACTAAGGACTTGTTTAATAGCGGTCTTACTGTTCCCAGGCTCTCTGCAGTTTTTTCTCTCCCTTTTCTTATAAATTGTTTTTGCTCTTTTTTCTTGACTGGATTTATCAACAAATTACCTTATGTATGAGTAAATAATTTACAAGTAAAAATAAAAAATCACATGTAAAATAACGAATTAAGGATTTTGGAGTTATTTTTTGATAAAGCAGATTCAGCTAAGATTAACAATATCAGGCTCTGTAGCCAGATGTCGGTGGAAATATTTACTTCTGACTGAAGTTTGCATTGTGCTAAAGATAACCAGCTCCAGTTCTTAATATTTCTTAAGGAACCATTGTAGAGTATTTTTTATCTCTAGTTTGAGGTTTTTTTTTTTTTTTTTTTTTTCAGCTTCTTTGTGGGTGACTCTGTTAGCAAATAAAAATGAAAAAACTGAAAAATGGCTCATGGTATTGACCCAATGCCCAAAAGAAGAAATGTAACCTGGGTATTTAAATAAAAAGTAGTCAGACTCATTAAAAGGATAGGGAAGGCTGAGTTATCAAGTTCGTATTTAGTTAGCACTTGGGATCCTGAAACTTTTTTTTTCCTTTTCATTTGTTCTCTTTGTTGGCGTATAGGAATCCAACTGATTTTTTATGTTTATTTTCTGTCCTGCTACTCTGCTGAATCTTTCAAATAGTTCCAGTAGTTTTCTTGTGGAGTCTTTTGGATTTTCTAAGTGTAGTATCATATCATCCACAAATAGGGAGAGTTTAACTTCTTCACTACCAATTTGGATGCCCTTTATTTCTGATTTTTCCTTATTGTTCTAGCTAAGACTTCCAACACAATGTTAAATAGGAGTGGTGATAAAGGGCATCTTTGTCTTGTTCCTGTTCTCAAGGGGAATGTTTTCAGCCTCTCTCCATTGAGAATGATGTTGGCTGTTGGTTTTGCATAGATACCCTTTATTATGTTGAGAAATTTCCCCTCTATACCTATTTTATTGAGAGTTTTAATGGGTGTTGGACTTTTTCGAATGCCTTTTCGGCGTCGATTGAGATGATCATGTGATTCTTTTATTTATGTGGTGGATTACATTGATCGATTTTCTAATGTTGAATCATCCTTGCATACCTGGTATGAATCCTACTTGGTCATGGTGTATTATTTTTTTGATATGATGCTGAATTTTATTGGCTAGAATTTTGTTCAGAATTTTTGCAACTATATTCATGAGAGATATTAGTCTGTAATTTTCTTTTTTTGTAGTGTCTTTCCCTGGTTTTGTTATCAGGGTTATGCTGGCTTCATAGAATGAATTTGGAAGTATCGCTTCCTTTTCTATTGTTCTGAAATAGTTTGAGTACTACTGGTGTAAGCTCTTCTCTGAAGGTTTGGTAGAATTCTCCACGGAAGCCATCTGGGCCAGGGCTTTTTTGGTTGGGAGTTTTGTTTTTTTTTTTTAAATTAAATATTTTCAGTCTCTTGCTATGGGTCTGTTAAGATTTTCAACGTCATTTTGTGTTAGTTTGGGTAGTGTTTCTAGAAATTTGTCCATTTCCTGTAGGTTTTCAAATTTGTTGGAGTATAGTTTTTCATAATAATCTGTTATGATCCTTTTTATTTCAGTTGGGTCTGTTGTAATGTCCTCCATTTCATTTCTTATTTGGGTTATTTGCATTCTCTCCTGTTTTTCTTTTGTCACTTTGGCCAGTGGTTTGTTGATTTTGTTGATCCTTTCAAAGAACCGACTTTTGGTGTTGTTGATCCTTTCTATTGTTTTTCTGTTCTCTAGTTCATTTATTTCTGCTTTGTTCTTTATTATTTCTTTTCTTCTGGTGGCTGTGGGCTTCTTTTGCTGTTCTCTTTATATTTGTTCAAGTTGTGCATCGCTTTGGGCAGTATTCACATTTTTACAATGTTGAGTCTTTCTATCCCTTAACATGGTGTATTTTTCCACTTATGTAGGTCTCTTGGTTTCTTGCAGTAGTGTCTTGTAGTTTTCTTTGTATAGGTCTTTTATGACTCTGGTCAGATTTATTCCTAAGTACTTTATATTCTTTGAGGTTATTGTAAATGATATTGATTTGGTGATTTCTTTTTCGAAGCCTCTTTGTTGGTGTAGAGGAAGCCAACTGATTTTTTGATGTTTATTTTGTACCTTGATACTTTGCTGAAATCTTCTATTAGTTCCAGTAGTTTTCTTATGGATTCTTTAAGGTTTTCTGTGTATAAGATCATATCATCTGCGAATAGGGATACTTTTACTTCTTTCTTACAAATTTGGATACACTTTATCTCTCTTTCTTGCCTTATTGTTCTGGGTAGGTCCTCCAGCACAATGTCGAGTAAGAGTGGTGATAAAGGACATCCTTGTCTGGTTCCTGTTCTCAAGGGGAGTGCTTGCGGACTCTCTCCATTTAGAATGATGTTGACTGTTGGCTTTGTATAAATGCCCTTTATTATGTCAAGGAATTTCCCTTGTATTCCTATTTTGCTAAAAGTTTTTTTTTTTTTCATCATGAATGGGTGTTGAGCATTGTCAAATGTCTTTTCTGCATCAATTGATAAAATCATGTGGTTCTTTTGTTTTATTTACGTTACAGATTACATTGATTGTTTTTCTAATGTTGAACCATCCCTGCATACCTGGTATGAATTCCACTTGGTTTTGATGAATTATCTTTGTTATGCTATTGAATTCTATTGGCTAGAATTTCGTTGAGGATTTTTGCGTCTGAGTTCACGAGGGATATTGGTCTGTAATTTTCTTTTTTTTTTTAGGTTCCTCTTTTATTGTACTTTAGATGAAGGTTTACAGAATAAACTAGCTTCTCATTAAACAGTACACGTATTGTTTTATGACATTGGTTAACAACCCCACAACATGTCAACATTCTCCCTTCTTGACCTTGAGTTCCCTATTACCAGCTTTCCTCTCCCCTCCTGCCTTTTAGTCCTTGCCCTTGAGCTGGTGTGCCCTTTCAGTCTTATTTTGTTTTATGGGCCTGTCTAATCTTTGGGTAAAGGGTGAACCTCAGGAGTGACTTCATTACTGAACTAAAAGGGTGTCCGGGGGCCATACTCTCAGGGTCTCTCCACCCTCTGTCAGGCCAGTAAGTCTGGTCTTTTTTGTGAGTTAGAATTTTGTTCTTTATTTTTCTCCACCTCTGTCTGGGATCCACTGTTGTGATCCCTGTCAGAGCAGTCACTGGTGTTAGCTGAGTACCATCTAGTTTTACTGGACTCAGTCTGGTGGAGGCCATGGTAGTTGTGGTCCATTAGTCATTTGAACTAATCTTTCCCTTGTATCTTTAGTTTCCTGAAAAGGTGAGACCAGTGAAGTATCTTACTTAGATGGCTGCTTACAGGCTTTTAAGACCCCAGATGCTACTCATCAAAGTAGAATATAGAACATTTTCTTTATAAACTATGTTATGCCAATTGAGCCAGATGTTCCCCAAGACCCTGGTCCCCACAGCCCTCAGCCCAGTAATTCAATCCCTCAGGGAGTTTGGTTGTGTCTATGGAGCTTCCATGACCTTGCCTTGTACAAATTGTGCTGGCTTCCCCAGTATTGTGTACTGTCTTACCCTTCACCAAAGTTATCACTTATCTATTGTCTATTTAGTGTTTTTCCATTCCCACCCTTCCTCCACATCAAAACCATCAATGATTGTTTCTTTTCGTGTGTAAAACTTTTCATGAGTTTTTATAGTAGTAGTCTCATACAATATTTGTCCTTTTGTGATTGACTTATTTCACTCAGCATAATGCCCTCTAGATTCATCCATGTTGTGAGATGCTTTGAAGATTCATCATTGTTCTTTGTCATTGCATAGTACTCCATTCTGTGTATGTACCAAAGTTTGTTTATCCATTCATCTGTTGATGGGTATCTAGGTTGTTTCCATCTTTTTGCTATTGTGAATGATGCTGCAATGAACATAGGTGTGACGACTCTTTTTTCTCAAGGATATATTCCTAGGAGTGGGATTGCTGAATCATAAGGTATTCCTATTTCTAGCTTTCTAAGGATGTACTATTATTGTTTTCCAAAATGGTTGTACCATTTTGCATTCCCACCAGCAGTACATAAGCATTCAGATCTCCCTGCAGCCTCTCAAACATTTGTTATTTTCTATTTATTTATTTATTTTTTTGCTTTGTGCCAGTAATGCCAGGGTGAGATGGTATCTCATTGTGGTTTTGATTTGCATTTCTCTAATGGTTAGTGATCGTGAGCATTTCCTCTTGTATCTGTTAGCTGCTTGAATATCTTCTTTGGAAATGTTTCTGTTCATTTCCTTTGCCCATTTTTAAATTGGATGATTTGTCTTTTTGTTGTAGAGGTGTTGGATTTTCCTGTAGATTTTAGAGATTAGACGTTTGTCTGATTTGTCATAGCCAATTTTTTTCCCACCAGTTTATATGTTCTCTTTTTACTGTTTTGGTGAAGTCTTTTGATGATCATAAGTGTCTAGGTTTTAGAAGATTCCAGTTATCTAGCTTATCTTCTGGAGTTTGTGTATTGTTAGTTATGGTTTGTATCCTGTTAATGCCGTGTATTAGGGCCTCTAGCATTGATCCTACTTTTTTCTTCTATGATCTTTATAGTTTTTAGTTTTATATTTAGGTCTTTGGTCCATTTTGAATTAGGTTTTGTGTATGGCGTGATGTATGGGTCCTGTTTCATTTTTTTTTTGGGAAAGGATATCCAGTTGCCAGCACCATTTGTTAAAAAGACTGTCTTTTCCCCATTTAGTGGACTTTGGGCCCTTGCCAAAGATCAGGTGACCGTAGGTAGATGGATTTACATTTGGGTTCTCGATCCTGTTCCATTGGTCAATGTATCTGTCATTGTACCAGTACCAGGCTCTTTTGCCTACTGTAGCTGTATAATCAGTTCTGAAGTCAGGTAGTGTGAGTCCTCCTACTTTCTTCTTCTTCAATAGTGCTTTACTTATCTGGGGACTCTTCACTTTCCATATAAAGTTAATGATTAGTTTTCCCATCTCTTTAAAGAATGTTGTTGGTATTTGGATCAGGATTCCTTTGTATTTGCAGATTGCTTTTTTTTGGGTAGAACTGTCATTTTCATAATGTTGAGCCTACCTATTCATGAGCATGGTATGTTTTTCCATTTACGTAAATCTCTTTTGGTTTCTTGCAGTAGCATTTTGTAGTTTTCTTTGTATAGGACTTTTACATGCCTGGTTAGATTTATTCCTAAGTTTTTTTTTTTTTTTTTTTTTTTTAAGGGCTATTATAAATGGTATTGTTTCCCTGACTTCCTTTTCATCATTCTCTTTATTGGTGTATAGTAATCCAACTCATTTTTGTGTGTTCATCTTGTATCCTGCTACTCTGATGAATCTTTCTATTAGTTTTAGTAGCTTTCTCACAGAGTCTTTTGAGATTTCTATGTATAGTATCACATCAGCCACAAATAGAGCCTATTTTATTTCTTCATTACCATTTTGGATACCTTTTATTTCTTTTTCTTGCTTTATTGCTCTGACTAGGACTTCCAGCACAATGTTAGATAGGAGTGGTAATAATGGGCATTCTTGTCTTGTTCCTGTTCCCAAGGGGAATGTTTTCAGCCTCTCTCTGTTAAGAATGATGTTGACTGTTGGTTTTGTATAGATGCCCTTTATTATGTCGAGGAATTTCCCTTCTATACCTATTTTATTCAGAGTTTTTATCAGGAATGGATGCTGGATTTTGTTGAATGCCTTTTCTGCATCGATTGAGATGATCATGTGATTCTTTTCTATCCTTTTATTTATGTGGTGGATTACACTGACTGATTTTCTAATGTGGAAACATCCTTGCATACCTGATATGAATCCTACTTGGTCTTGGTGTATTATTTCTTTCATATGATGCCTAATTCTATTGGCTAGAATTTTACTGAGAATTTTTACATCTATGTTCATGAAAGATATTGGTGTGTAATTTTCTTTTTTTGTGGTGTCTTTGCCTGGTTTTGGTATCAGGGTTATGCTTGTGTCATAGAATGAGTGCAAAAGTATCCCCTCCTTTTCTATTTTCTGAACTATTTTGAGTAGTACTGGTGTAAGCTCATCTCTGAGTGTTTGGTACAATTCTCCATTGAAGCCATCTGGGCCAGGGCTTTTTTTTTTTAATATAATTTTTATTGTGCTTTAAGTGAAGTTTACAAATGAAGTCAGTCTCTCACACAAAAGCGCATATACACCTTGCTAAAAAAAAAAAAAAACTTGCTACGCACTCTCAATTACTCTCCCCCTAATGAGACAGTCTGCTCTCTCCCTCCACTCTCTCCTTTCGTGTCCATTTTGAAATACCAGTGGCATAGCTTCCAGCATCACAGCAACACACAAGCCACCACAATTTGACAAACTGACAGATGGGTGGTAGCAGTAATGTTTATTAGTGGGTAAAACTCTTTGTTCAAGGCAGAACTAATCTTATTTCAAATATGAGCCTTCGGCAACCATTAGCTCTAAAGTTCCTGACCGTCTGGTACTAATATACTGTCTGAAGTCAAAATCCAGTTGCTTACCAGAGGTACATACCACCTGTCTATCTAGAGTGAGACTTTGCATCACCCTGAGAAGATATGCCTCTACTGTAGCTTACTTGTAAAGTAAACTTTTAAAGATTGTCTCCATCTGATCTGTAAGACTTAGACCGCCTTTATTTGTGGCAAATGTTTAAGTTCTTTGTACTAGCAATGGGAACCACAGATGACATAAGAAGCCACACTAACCTTCATTAGAGCTCTGTTTAGGTGGTCTAGAATGGCAAATGAGCTACCCTACTGAACCATGTATACTAAACTAAATGGGTACACAGCCCAAAAGCAAAAAAGGGAAGGCAGGAAGGGACAGGAAAACTGGACAAATGGAAATAGAGAACCCAAGTTCGAGAAGGGGAGAATGTTGACACATTGCAGGGTTGGTAACCAATGTCACAAAACGATTTTGTATATTAATTGTTTAATGAGAAACTAATTTTCTCCTTAAACTTTCACCTAAAGGACAATTAAAAACAAACTACATATATATATATATTATATATATATATTATATATATATACACGAGACAGAGATACTCCAAGGAGATAGCAGTGAGCTGTGCTGTCCAAAAATCAAAGGGCCAAAGGGCTGCAGCAGATCTTCAACTGCCCTGCTACTTTGTGAGTGGTCTTCATCCCCCAGCCCAGGGCCAGCCTTTCATAATTTACACTTTTCTTTCAAGCATTCTGAATTCCTTGATAGGTAGTTAATGCCTGGAGAGGGTTGAATGGTGGCCCCCCAAAAGATATGTCCATATCCAAATCCCTGGAATTTGTGAGTGTTACCTTATTTGAAAAAGGGGTCTTTGCAGATGTCATTAAGGATCTTGAGATCATTCTGGATTGCTGAGGTGAGCCCTAAATCCTGACAGTTGTCCTTATAAGAAACAAGAAAAGACACAGACACGCAGAGGAGAAGGTGGGGTGAAGCGAGAGATAGAGGTTAGAGTGACGTGGCTAAAAGTCAAAGAATATCCAGGATTACCAGTGGCCACCAGAAACTAGGAGAGAGGCGTGAAACAAATTATACCCCAGAGCCTCTGGAGGAAGCTTGATTTGTGTCTTCTGGTCTTCAGATCTTCAGATCTGTGGGAGAATAAATTTCTGGTTTTTTGTTTTTATAATTTTTATTGTGCTTTAAGTGAAAGTTTGTGAAGCAAGTCAGTCTCTCATACAAAAACTTATATACACCTTGCTACATACTCCCAAATACTCTCCTCCTACAGAGACAGCCCACTCCCGCCCTCTACTCTCTCTTTTCGTGTCTTTTTCTCCAGCTTCTAACCCCTTCTACCTTCTCATCTCCCCTCCAGGCAGGAGATGCCAACATAGCCTCAAGTGTGCACCAGATCCAAGAAGCTCACTCCTCACCAGCATCCCTCTCCAACCCATTGTCCAGTCCAATCCATGTCTGAAGAGTTGGCTTCGGGAATGGTTCTTGTCCTGGGCCGACAGAAGGTCTGGGGGTCATGATCACTGGGGTCCTTCTAGTCTCAGTCAGACCATTAAATCTGGTCTTTTTATGAGAATTTGGGTTCTGCATCCCACTGCTCCCCTGCTCCCTGAGGGATTCTCTGCTGTGTTCCCTGTCAGGACAGTCACCAGTTGTAGCCGGGCACCATCTAGTTCTTCTGGTCTCAGGATGATGTAGTCACTGGTTCATGTGGCCCTTTCTGTCTCTTGGGCTCCTAATTACCTTGTGTCCTTGGTGTTCTTCATTCTCCTTTGATCCAGGTGGGTTGAGACCAATTGATGCATCTTAGATGGCTGCTTGCTAGCGTTTAAGACCCCAGATGCCACTCTTCAAAGTGAGATACAGAATGTTTTCTTAATAGATTTTATTATGCCAATTGACTTAGATGTCCCCTGAAACCATGGTCCCCAAACCTCCACCCCTGCTATGCTGGCCTTCAAAGCATTCAGTTTATTCAGGAAACTTCTTTGCTTTTGGTTCAGTCCAGTTGTGCTGACCTCTCCTGTATTGTGTGTTGTCTTTCCGTCACCTAAAGTAGTTCTTGTCTACTATCTAACTAGTGAATACCCCTCTTCCACCCTCCCTCCCTCCCCCATCTCGTAACCATCAAAGAATATTTTCTTCTCTGTTTAAACTATTTCTCTAGTTCTTATAATAGTGGTCTTATACAATATTTGTCCTTTTGCGACCCACTAATTTCACTCAGCATAATGCCTTCCAGATTCCAGATTCCTCCACATTATGAAATGTTTCACAGATTCCTCACTGCTCCTTATCGATGCATAATATTCCATTGTGTGAATATACCATAATTTATCCATTCATCCATTGATGGGCACCTTGGTTGTTTCCATCTTTTTGCTATTGTAAACAGTGCTGCAATAAAGATGGGTGTGCACATATCTGTTCGTGTAAAGGCTCTTATTTCTCTAGGATAGATTCTGAGAAGTGAGATTGCTGGATCATATGATAGTTCTATTTCTAGCTTTTTAAGAAAGCTCCAAATCGATTTCCAAAGTGGTTGTACCATTTTACATTCCCACCAGCAGTGTATAAGTGTTCCAACCTCTCCACAGCCTCTCCAACATTTATTATTTTGTGTTTTTTAGATTAATGGCAGCCTTGTGGGAGTGAGATGAAATCTCATTGTAGTTTTGATTTGCTTTTCACTAATGGCTAACGATTGTGAGCATTTCCTCATTTATCTGTTAGCTACCTGAATGTCTTCTTTAGTGAAGTCCCTGCTCATATCCTTTGCCCATTTTTTTATTGGGTTATTTGTCTTTTTGTAGTTGAGTGTTTGCAGTATCATGATCAGAAATGTTATAGCTGAAAACTTTTTCCCGGTCTGTAGGTAGTCTTTTTACTCTTTTGGTGAAGTCTTTGGATGAGCATAGGTGTTCGATTTTTAGGAGCGCCCAGTTATCTAGTGTTTTTTCTGCATTCTGAGTAATGTCTTGTATACTGTTTATGCCATGTATTAGGGCTCCTAACGTTGTCCCTATTTTTTCTTCCAGTATCTTTATTGTTTTAGATTTTATATTTAGGTCTTTGATTCATTTTGAGCTTGTTTTTCTGCATGGAGTGAGGTATGGTCTTGTTTCCCTTTTTTGCAGGTGGATATCCAGTTATGCCATCACCATTTGTTAAAAAGATTGTCTTTTTCCCCATTTAACTGTTTTGGGGCCTTTGTCAAATATCTACTGCTCATATGTGGATGGATTTATGCCTGGATTCTCAATTCTGTTCCATTAGTCTGTGTATCTGTTATTGTACCAGTACCAGGCTGTTTTGACTACTGTAGTGGTATAATAGGTTCCAAAATCAGGTAGAGTGAGCCCTCGCACTTTGTTCTTCTTTTTCAGTAAAGTTTTACTTCTTCGTGGCCTCTTTCCCTTCCATATGAAGTTGGTGATTTGTTTATACATCTCATTAAAGAATGTCATTGGAATTTGGATTGGAATTGCATTAAATGTATAGATCACTTTTGGTAGAATAGACATTTTTATAATGTTAAGTCTTCCTATCCATGAGCAAGATATGTTTTGCTTCTTTATGTAGGTCTCTTTTGTTTTCTCGCAGAAGTGTTTTGTAGTTTTCTTTGTATAAGTCTTTTACATCTCTGGTAAGATTTATTCCTAAGTATTTTATCTTCTTGGTGGCTACTGTAAATATTGATTTGGTGATTTCCTCTTTGTTGGTGTAGAGGAAGCCAACTGATTTTTGTATGTTTATCTTGTATCCCGATACTCTGCTGAATTCTTCTATTAGTTTCAGTAGTTTTCTTGACGATTCTTTAGGGTTTTCTGTGTATAACATCATGTGGTCTGCAAATAGAGATAATTTTACTTCTTCCTTGCCAATCTGAATGCTCTTTATTTCTTTATATAGCCTAATTGCTCTGGCTAGGACCTCCAGCACAATGTTGAATAAAAGCGATGATAAAGGGCATCCTTCTCTGGTTCCCGTTCTCATGAGAAATGCTTTCAGGCTCTCTTCATTTAGGATGATGTTGGCTGTTGGCTTTGTATAAATACCCTTTAGTATATAAAAAAAAAAATTCCTTCTATTCCTATTTTGCTGAGAGTTTTTATTATGAATGGGTGTTGAACTTTGTCAAATGCCTTTTCTGCATCAATTGATAAAATCATGTGATTCTTCACTTTTATTTTATTTATGTGATGGATTACATCAATTGTTTGTCTACTGTTGAACCATCCCTGCATGCCTGGTATGAATCCCACTTGGTCATGGTGAATTATTTTTTTGATATGTTGTTGAGTTCTATTAGCTAGAATTTTGTTGAGGATTTTTGCATCTAAGTTCATGAGGGATATAGGTCTGTCATTTTCTTTTTTTGTGGTCTCTTTACCTGGTTTTGGTATCAGGGATATGGTGGCTTCATAGATTGAGTTTAGGAGTATTCCGTCCTTTTCAGTAGTAGTGGTGTTAATTCTTCTCTGAAAATTTGATAGAACTCTTCAGCGAAGCCATCTGGGCCAGGGCTTTTTTTGTTGGGAGTTTTTTTTTTTTTTTTTACCTCTTCAATCTCTTCTTTTGTTATGGGTCTGTTTCGTTGTTCCACCTCTGTTTGTGTTAGTTTAGGAAGGTAGTGTGTATCTAGGAAATCGTCCATTTCTTCTAGGTTTTCAAATTTGTTAGAGTACAATTTTTCATAGTAATCTGATAGATTCTTTTAATTTCAGTTGTGTCTGTTGTGATATGGCCCATCTCATTTCTTATTTGGGTTATTTGCTTCCTCTCCTGTTTTTCTTTTGTCAGTTTGGCCAGTGGTTTATCAATTTTGTCGTTTTTTTCAAAGAACCAGCTTTTGGTCTTGTTAATTCTTTCAATTGTTTTTCTGTTTTCTATTTCATTTAGTTTTGCTCTAATTTTTATTTTTTCTTTTCTTCTGGTGCCTGAGGGTTTCTTTTATTGCTCTCTTTCTATCTGTTCAAGTTGTAGGGATAATTCTTTGATTTGGGCCCTGTCTACTTTTTGGATGTGTGCATTTATTGATATAAATTGGCCTCTGAGTGCTGCTTTCTTTGTGTCCCAAAGGTTCTGATAGGAAGTGTTTTCATTCTCATTGGATTCTATGAATTTCTTCATTCCATCCTTAATGCCTTCTATAATCCAGTATTTTTTGAGCAGGGTATTGTTCAGTTTCTAAGTGTTTGATTTCTTTCCCCTGCTTTTTCTGTTATTGATTTCCACTTTTATGGCCTTATGGTCAGAGAAGATGCTTTGTAATATTTCAATGTTTTGGATTCTGCTAAGGCTTGCTTTATGACCTGATATGTGGTCTATTCTAGAGAACATTCCATGTGTACTAGAAAAGAAAGCACGTTTGGCTGCTGTTGGGTGGAGTGTTCTATGTATGTCCATGAGGTCAGTTTGGTTGATTGTGGCATTTAGATCTTCCGTGTCTTTACTGAGCTTCTTTCTGGATGTCCTGTCCTTCACCAAAAGTGGTGTGTTGAAGTCTTCTACTATTATTGTGGAGCTGTCTATCCCACTTTTCAATGCTGATAGAGTTTGTTTTATGTATTTTGCCACCCTGTCATTGGGTACATAAATATTTAATATGGTTATATCTTCTTGGTATATTGTTCCTTTACTCATTATGTAGTGTTCTTCCTTATCCTTTATCGGATTTAACTTTAAAGTCTATTTTGTCAGAAATTAATATTGCTATGCCTGGTCTTTTTTGATTGTTGTGTGTTTGATATATTTTTTCCGACCTTTGAGTTTTAGTTTGTTTGTGTCTCTAAGTCTAAGGTGTGTCTCTTGTAGGCAGCATATAGATGGATCTTATTTTTTAACCCATTCTGCCACTCTCTGTCTCTTTATTGGTGCATTCAGTCCATTTACATTCAGTGTAATAATGGTTAGGTATGAATTTAGTGCTGTCATTTCGATATCTTTTTTTTGTGTGTGTGTGTTGTTGACAGTTTCTTTTTCCCACTTAATTTTAGGTGCTCAGTAGATTATCTTTATATATTGTCCTTTCCTCATATTCATTGTTGTTGATTTTGTTTCTTCTGAGTCTACATTTTTTTCTTGTATTTTATTTTGATGAGTAGGATAGTTTGTCTCCTTTGTGGTTGCCTTATTATTTACCCCTATTTTTCTAAATTTAAACCTAACTTTCATTTCTTTGTATCGCCATATCTTCCTCTCCATGTGGCAGGTCTATGATTACATTTCTTAGTCCCTCTTTATCGTTTTAATGTTGTCTTCTTTTATATACTAACATCACTTTTACCCTCTTTTGAGCTTTTTTTTTGTAATCTTGCTTTGTTTTTTTGATTTCCCTGTCTCAGTTGACTTCTGATTGCTCTGCCCAATTTTCTAATCTTCGCTTGATACCTGATATTACTGATTTTCTAACCAAAGAACTCCCTTTAGTATTTCTTGTAGTTTTGGTTTGGTTTTTACGAATTCCCTAAACTTCTGTTTATGTGGAAATGTCCTAATTTCACCTTTGTATTTAAGAGACAGTTTTGATGGATATATGATTCTTGGCAGGCAATTTTTTTCCTTCAATTTTTTAAATATGTCATCCCATTGCCTTCTTGCCTGCATGGTTTCTGCCGAGTAGTCCGATCTTATTCTTATCGACTCTCCTTTGTAGGTGACTTTTCATTTATCCCTTGCTGCTCTTAAAATTCTCTCTTTATCTTTGGTTTTGGCAAGTTTGATTATAATGTGTCTTGGTGACTTTCTTTTAACATCTACCTTATGTGGAGTTCGATGAGCATCTTGGATAGATATCTTCTCATCTTTCATGATATCAGGGAAGTTTTCTGCCAACAAACCTTCAACAATTCTCTCTGTATTTGCTGTTATCTCTCCCTGTTCTGGTACTCTAACCACTCATAGGTTATTTCTCTTCATAGAGTCCCACATGATTCTTAAGGTTCTCCATTTTTTAAAATTCTTTTTTCTGATTTTTCTTCAAATCTGTTAATGCCAAGTGATTTATCTTTGAATTCAGAAATTCTGGGTTCTACTTGCTCAGTTCTGCTCCTCTGACTTTCTATTGAGTTGTCTACTTCTGTAATTTTATTGTTAATCTTTTGAATATCTGATTGCTGTCTGTCTATGGATTTTTCCAGCTTATTAGATTTTTCATTATGTTCCTGAATAATCTTTCTAATTTCTTCAATTGCTTTATCTGTGTTTTCCTTGGCTTGTTCTGCATATTGCCTCATTTCCTTCCTGATGTCTTGAGGGGTCCTATATATTAATGTTTCGTATTCTGCCTCTGGCATTTCCAGTAATGCACTTTCATCTAGAAGATCCCTGGATTCTTTGTTTAGAGAGTTTGTTGAGGTGATCATGATCTGTTTCTTTATGTGACTTGGTATCAACTGTTGTCTCCAAGCCGTCTATAAATTGTTCTATTAGTTTATGCTTGCTTACTGTGTCATTGCTTCTTGCTTAGTTTTATTTTGGTATACCCATATGGGTTGCTTGAGTGAGCTAGCTTGGTTATTTTCACCTTCAGAGCTCTGATGTCCTGTCCCTAGATGGCTAGAGCTGTTATCAGGTATATCATTTTAAGAGTCCATTCACTTTTCTAGTATGAATTCAGCTCAGGTGTCCAGGTAGCTGATCATCAAGTGTGTGGTACATGCTCTGTCTTACAGTCCTAGAGGGGCAGGGGTTATTGGTGTATGTACCGGTATCTGATTGCAGCAGGGGGGCATGCTCTGAACAAGGCAGGGGGCTGAGAACTGACCCCCGAGTGTGTTTGAGGAAAGTGCGTCCCTGTTCCCTAGAGCATGCAGGTGGATGGGTTCTGCAGATGGACCATGGATACCCAAAGTTTTTGGTTGTAAGGGCTGGGAGGTACCAGTTATCCTTGAACCCCTTTCGCAGGTGGCTAGGTGACCTGAGTGGAGCTAGCAGTCCTTAGGTTCCTGATCTGGGTAGGTGAGGACCTTGTTTAATAGGCAAAGCAATGTCAGACATCAAACACCACCTCCCAACCGCATAACTGAAACTGTTGGAGTCTGCCAACAAGGGCCTATTCTCCTGAAATAGGCTTACACAGGTCCATGCAGAAGGGAGAGGTTCTCAAAGTCCACAGACTGTTTATGCCTGGACAGGAGCTGCTTCTGTCCTGAGCTCCCCCGCTTAGGGGAGCTAGCAAATTATGTTTTCCCCCCAATTGCAATTTTTTTTCCTTTTCCAAGGCCAGGAGGATGGCTCTAGGTGCTCAACAGGGCCTATCTCAGGCCCAGGGAACTCAGCCTCTGAAGCCGGCTTGGAGGGGGAGGCGGGGAACACTGTAAAATATAGCAAGTAGTTAGGTTTTGCTGAGAGCACCGTTATTCTTAGGTTCCAGAGGTGTGAGTAGGCTGTGTAGCTGGCTGCTTCTCCCTGAGGAAACTGTGGCCAAATACCAGTACCAGCCTGCCACCACCACCACTCCGGGAATGGCGCCTGAGGGCTCCCCATGATTCAGGTCCCGTAACTGCTCTCCACTTCTGAATGGTTTCTTCCTTCTCCTGCTCTTCAGTTCGTTTTTTAAGCTTGCCTTTGAAGGTCATAGCTGCCAGCTTGTCAGAAATATACTTGTTTCACTTGTTTTTTCTGGTCTTTGTTGTAAAGAGGGCTTGCGGGAAGCGCCTATCTATTCCGTCATCTCGGCTCCGCCTCCTCTAATTTCTTTTAAGATATGAAGTTTGTGATAATTTTTTACAGCAGCCACAAGAAACTAGTGCCAACTCCCTTCTGTTGAATCCTGCATCTTTTCTTATCTTAGAAAGTTGAATACTCATTTCCTGTCAGTTGTGTATAGTGTTAGCTCCACAATCTTGTTGCATAGGGGACCTTGTGATTCTGAGGAGTATTCCCAGTGCCTTTCTGTTCTTGGAGGACAGCCTGACCCACATGGGAGGTCTCCTGATGCTGTTATGTACAATCATAAGTTCCCCCACACCCTTCCCCAAACTCCACAGGACATTCTTCTTTCACCCCCTACTGCTTATAATGATGTGAGTAGTTATGATTTTGAGCTTTCTCAGATTTTGCTTTAATTATATCACCATGGTGAGCACATTCTAAGGGATTAGTCTAAGATTCTGTGAGCATATTAATATGTTGTTATTAGATTATCTGGTACTCTCAGGTGCTCTAGAGATGCATGGGGCTTTGGAATAGAGTACGGGAAGTGAGGATAAAAATAACATTTAATATATTCAGCTAGGTAGACTTCTGACCTAATGAAGCCTTTATAAGCCTTTTAGGACACTTCATTCTTTAGGCACAGAATGAAGTGTCCTAAAAAATTATGTCTAGCTCAGTGATTGGTCTGTGAAGCTAAGTCTTCTCCTGGCCCCGTGGTGTCTTAGTTATCTGGCGCTCCAAAAACAACCAACCTGATTGTGACTTGTAGCAACCCTATAGGACAGAGTTGAAACATCCCATAGGGTTTCTAAGAAGCAGCTGGTGGATTTGAACTGCTGCCTTTTTGGCTAGCAGCCTGAGCTCTAACACTGTGCCACTAGTGCTGCTATAACAGAAATACCATAACTAGGTGGCTTTAACATAAACAGAAATTTATTTTCTCATAGATTAGTAGGCTACAAGTCTGAATTCAGGGTCCTGGGTGTAGGGGAAGGCTTTCTGTCTTTGTTGGCTTCAGTGCAGCTTGGACTTCTTTCTTCAATACTATCGGTTCTTGTTATATGCTACCTCCTGAAATGGTTGAATGTTGACCAGTTCTTTTTGGTACAGTGACTGCGTGTATTCCTTCCATTTTCTTTTGATGCTTCCTGTGTCGTTCAATATTTTGTCCATAGAATCCTTTAATGTGGCAGCTAGAGACTTGAGTTTTTTTCTTCAGTTCTTTCAACTTGAGAAATGCTGAGCATTTCTAACTCCTGTCTTTGCTTGTTTTATTATAATGCTTTACTTTGTCTTCTCAAGCTACACTTTGAAATCTGCTCAGCATTTTTCCTTCATCATTTCTTCCATTTTCTTTACGACTCGAGGGCACTGGGTGGGTTTACTATACATTCAAGAGCAAATTTCAGAGGCTCTTCTGACTTCCATTTTGGTCTTTTCTTTCTTTTGAATGACCTTTTGCTGTCTTCATGTATGATGCCCTTGATTTTATCCCACAACTCTTCTGGTCTTTGGCCATTAGTGTTCAATACATCAAATCTATTCATGAGATGGTTTCTAAATTCAGGTGGGATATACTCAAGGTCGTAGTTTGGCTCTCATGGACTTGTTTTAATTTTCTTCAGCTTCAACTTGAACTTGCATATGAGCCATTGATGGTCTGTTCCACAGCCAGCCCCTGGCCTTGTTCTGACTGATGATATTGAGCTTCTGTATCATCTCTTTTGGTGAATGTATTTGATTCCTGTGTATTCCATCTGGTGAGGTTCACCTGTATAACTGCCATTTGTGTTGTTGAAAAAGGTATTTACCATGAATAAGTTGTTGGTCTTGCAAAATTTTGTCATGTGACCTGCATCATTATTATCACCAAGGCCACATTTTCCAATTACCAATCCTTCTTCTTTGTTTTCAACCTTTGCCTTCCAATCACCAAAATTTTTCAATGATTCTTGATTGCATGTTTGAGGAATTTCAGAATCCCCAAATGGGATTATCACCACAGATGTAGGGGTTAGGATTCACAACACATATTTCTGGGGGACACAATTTAATCCACATGGGGACACACAGATTCCTGGGCTGGGATGTCTGTTACCTTCTGATGGCTGAAGTTTCTCCTAATAAGGCCAGCCTTTTTGACGTGCTTCTTGGGAGGCAATGGCTGGATATCTTACTTCTCAGTCCTGAGATGCTCAGTAGCTGGCTTCCTTCAGCTGTGCTGGCATGACCTTCTGACTCCAAGCCTGCCTAACACTTACAGAAGAGCTTCTCCAGGGATCCTTGTTCTTTCATGGTCCTCTTCTCCATTCCTGCTCCAGTTTTATCTTAGACCTAGAATCTGTACCATGGGGGAGGCAATCTGCCATGGGCCCTGAGTATACCTGCACATTCTTTCTGATTGTTCCAAGGATGCAAAGCCCTTATTTCTCCCAATGGACTATTTATCAAGGTAGCATTGGCAATGAGCAGCCTTGAGGAAAGAGGTAATATCTACCCCTGGAGAAAGAACTGGCCATCTTCCAATTGCTACAAAGGTGGTTAATCCCCCAAGTTCAATGTTCCTTTCCTGTAACCCAACCCACTGCATGTGCAGCATCAATTTACGCCCCCTGTGTCACCCTCATGGAACTTGGGGAACATGGTGGACCACTGTTAATATGAAACATAGGCTACTGCTTTTGCCATGAGTAAAAAAAGTCCTTCATCTCTGCCTCACAAGTCTTGTGTCTTCTACCATCCTCCACGAAATAGTCACAGACTACTATATGAATTTGTAATAAGAATTTTTACAGTTCTTGATAGTTTTGGCATTGAGAATGGGAGGCTGATACAGACATGGCCTTCTGGAAGAGAAAGAACAAGAGCCCTCATGAGATAGGTTTTGGGGGTATGAGGCCAGTATCAGTTGCCATTGAGTCGATTCTGACCACGTGTGTCAGAGTAGGACTGTACTTCATAGGATTTTTTTTTTAAATAACTTTTATTAAACTTCAAGTGAACGTTTACAAATCCAATCAGTCTGTCACATATAAGTTTACATACATCTCACTCCCTACTCCCACTTACTCTCCCCCTCTTGAGTCAGCCCTTTCAGTCTCTCGTTTCTTGACAATTTTGCTTCCCTCTCTCTCTATCCTCCCATCCCCCCTCCAGACAAGAGTTGCCAACACAATCTCAAGTGTCCACCTGATATAATTAGCTCACTCTTCATCAGCATCTCTCTCCCACCTGCTGACCAGTCCCTTTCATGTCTGATGAGTTGTCTTCGGGGATGGTTCCTGTCCTGTGTCAACAGAAGGTCTGGGGAGCATGGCCGCCGGGATTCCTCTAGTCTCAGTCAGACCATTAAGTTTGGTCTTTTTATGAGAATTTGGGGTCTGCATCCCACTGATCTCCTGCTCCCTCAGGGGTCCTCTGCTGTGCTCCCTGTCAGGGCAGTCATCGATTGTGGCCGGGCAGCAACTAGTTCTTCTAGTCTCAGGATGATGTAGGTCTCTGGTTCATGTGGCCCTTTCTGTCTCTTGGGCTCTTAGTTGTCGTGTGGCCTTGGTGTTCTTCATTTTCCTTTGCTCCAGGTGGGTTGAGACCAATTGCTGCATCTTAGATGGCCGCTTGTTAGCATTTAAGACCCCAGACACCACATTTCAAAGTGGGATGCAGAATGATTTCATAATAGAATTATTTTGCCAATTGACTTAGAAGTCCCCACAAACCATGTTCCCCAGATCCCCGCGCTTGCTCTGCTGACCTTTGAAGCATTCATTTTATCCCGGAAACTTCTTTGCTTTGGTCCAGTCCAATTGAGCTGACCTTCCATGTATTGAGTGTTGTCTTTCCCTTCACCTAAAGCAGTTCTTATCTACTGATTAATCAATAAAAAACCCTCTCCCACCCTCCCTCCCTCCCCCCTCGTAACCACAAAAGTATGTGTTCTTCTCAGGTTTACTATTTCTCAAGATCTTATACTAGTGGTCTTATACAATATTTGTCCTTTTGCCTCTGACTAATTTCGCTCAGCATAATGCCTTCCAGGTTCCTCCATGTTATGAAATGTTTCAGAGATTCGTCACTGTTCTTTATCGATGCGTAGTATTCCATTGTGTGAATATACCACAATTTATTTACCCATTCATCCGTTGATGGACACCTTGGTTGCTTCCAAGTTTTTGCTATTGTAAACAGAGCTGCAATAAACATGGGTGTGCATATATCTGTTTGTATGAAGGCTCTTGTATCTCTAGGGTATATTCCTAGGAGTGGGATTTCTGGGTTGTATGGTAGTTCTATTTCTAACTGTTTAAGATAACGCCAGATAGATTTCCAAAGTGGTTGTACCATTTTACATTCCCACCAGCAGTGTATGAGAGTTCCAATCTCTCCGCAGCCTCTCCAACATTTATTATTTTGTGTTTTTTGGATTAATGCCAGCCTTGCTGGTGTGAGATGGAATCTCATCGTAGTTTTAATTTGCATTTCTCTAATGGCTAATGATCGAGAGCATTTTCTCATGTATCTGTTGGCTGCCTGAATATCTTCTTTAGTGAAATGTGTGTTCATATCCTTTGCCCACTTCTTGACTGGGTTGTTTGTCTTTTTGTGGTTGAGTTTTGACAGAATCATGTAGATTTTAGAGATCAGGCGCTGGTCGGAGATGTCATAGCTGAAAATTCTTTCCCAATCTGTAGGTGGTCTTTTTACTCTTTTGGTGAAGTCTTTAGATGAGCATAGGTGTTTGATTTTTAGGAGCTCCCAGTTATCGGGTTTCTCTTCATCATTTTTGGTAATGTTTTGTATTCTGTTTATGCCTTGTATTAGGGCTCCTAGGGTTGTCCCTATTTTTTCTTCCATGATCTTTATCGTTTTAGTCTTTATGTTTAGGTCTTTGATCCACTTGGAGTTAGTTTTTGTGCATGGTGTGAGGTATGGGTCCTGGTTCATTTTTTTGCAAATGGATATCCAGTTATGCCAGCACCATTTGTTAAAAAGGCTATCTTTTCCCCAGTTAATTGACACTGGTCCTTTGTCAAATATCAGCTGTTCATACGTGGATGGATCTATATCTGGGTTCTCAATTCTGTTCCATTGGTCTATGTGTCTGTTGTTGTACCAATACCAGGCTGTTTTGACTACTGTGGCTGTATAATAGGTTCTGAAGTCAGGTAAGGTGAGGCCTCCCACTTTCTTCTTCTTTTTCAGTAGTGCTTTGCTTATCCGGGGCTTCTTTCCCTTCCATATGAAATTGGTGATTTGTTTCTCTATCCCCTTAAAATATGACATTGGAATTTGGATCGGAAGTGCGTTAAATGTATAGATGGCTTTTGGTAGAATAGACATTTTTACTATGTTAAGTCTTCCTATCCATGAGCAAGGTATGTTTTTCCACTTAAGTATGTCCTTTTGAATTTCTTGTAGTAGAGCTTTGTAGTTTTCTTTGTATAGGTCTTTTACATCTTTGGTAAGATTTATTCCTAAGTATCTTATCTTCTTGGGGGCTACTGTGAATGGTATTGATTTGGTTATTTCCTCTTCGGTGTTCTTTTTGTTGATGTAGAGGAATCCAAGTGATTTTTGTATGTTTATTTTATAACCTGAGACTCTGCCAAACTCTTCTATTAGTTTCAGTAGTTTTCTGGAGGATTCCTTAGGGTTTTCTGTGTATATAATCATGTCATCTGCAAATAGTGATAACTTTACTTCTTCCTTGCCAATCCGGATACCTTTTATTTCTTTGTCTAGCCTAATTGCCCCGGCTAAGACTTCCAACACGATGTTGAATAAGAGCGGTGATAAAGGGCATCCTTGTCTGGTTCCCGTTCTCAAGGGAAATGCTTTCAGGTTCTCTCCATTTAGAGTGATACTGGCTGTTGGCTTTGCATAGATGCCCTTTATTATGTTGAGGAATTTTCCTTCAGTTCCTATTTTGGTAAGAGTTTTTATCATGAATGGGTGTTGGACTTTGTTAAATGCCTTTTCTGCATCAATTGATAAGATCATGTGGTTTTTGTCTTTTGTTTTATTTATGTGATGGATTACTTTAATGGTTTTTCTGATATTAAACCAGCCTTGCATACCTGGTATAAATCCCACTTGATCAGGGTGAATTATTTTTTTGATGTGTTGTTGGATTCTATTGGCTAGAATTTTGTTGAGGATTTTTGCATCAATGTTCATGAGGGATATTGGTCTATAATTTTCTTTTTTTGTAATGTCTTTACCTGGTTTTGGTATCAGGGAGATGGTGGCTTCATGGAATGAGTTGGGTAGTATTCCGTCATTTTCTATGCTTTGGAATACCTTTAGTAGTGGTGGTGTTAACTCTTCTCTGAAAGTTTGGTAGAACTCTGCAGTGAAGCCGTCCGGGCCAGGGCTTTTTTTTTTTGGGAGTTTTTTGATTACCGTTTCAATCTCTTTTTTTTGTTATGGGTTTATTTAGTTGTTCTACTTCTGAATGTGTTAGTTTAGGTAGGTAGTGTTTTTCCAGGAATTCATCCATTTCTTCTAGGTTTTCAAATTTGTTAGAGTACAATTTTTCATAATAATCTGAAATGATTCTTTTAATTTCATTTGGTTCTGTTGTGATGTGGTCCTTCTCATTTCTTATTTGGGTTATTTGTTTCCTTTCCTGTATTTCTTTAGTCAGTCTAGCCAATGGTTTATCAATTTTGTTAATTTTTTCAAAGAACCAGCTTTTGGCTTTGTTAATTCTTTCAATTGTTTTTCTGTTCTCTAATTCATTTAGTTCAGCTCTAATTTTTATTATTTATTTTCTTCTGGTGCCTGATGGATTCTTTTGTTGCTCACTTTCTATTTGTTCAAGTTGTAGGGACAGTTCTCTGATTTTGGCTCTTTCTTCTTTTTGTATGTGTGCATTTATTGATATAAATTGGCCTCTGAGCACTGCTTTTGCTGTGTCCCAGAGGTTTTGATAGGAAGTATTTTCATTCTCGTTGCTTTCTATGAATTTCCTTATTCCCTCCTTGATGTCTTCTATAACCCAGTCTTTTTTCAGGAGGGTATTGTTCATTTTCCAAGTATTTGATTTCTTTTCCCTAGTTTTTCTGTTATTGATCTCTAGTTTTATTGCCTTGTGGTCTGAGAAGATGCTTTGTAATATTTCGATGTTTTGGACTCTGCAAAGGTTTGTTTTATGACCTAATATGTGGTCTATTCTAGAGAATGTTCCATGTGCGCTAGAAAAAAAAGTATATTTTGCAGCAGTTGAGTGGAGAGTTCTGTATAAGTCAATGAGGTCAAGTTGGTTGATTGTTGTAATTAGATCTTCCGTGTCTCTGTTGAGCTTCTTACTGGATGTCCTGTCCTTCTCCGAAAGTGGTGTGTTGAAGTCTCCTACTATAATTGTGGAGGTATCTATCTCGCTTTTCAATTCTGTTAAAATTTGATTTATGTATCTTGCAGTCCTGTCATTGGGTGCGTAAATATTTAATATGGTTATGTCTTCCTGATCAATTGTCCCTTTTATCATTATATAGTGTCCTTCTTTATCCTTTGTGGTGGATTTAAGTCTAAAGTCTATTTTGTCTGAAATTAATATTGCTACTCCTCTTCTTTTTTGCTTATTGTTTGCTTGATATACTTTTTTCCATCCTTTGAGTTTTAGTTTGTTTGTGTCTCTAAGTCTAAGGTGTGTCTCTTGTAGGCAGCAGATAGATGGATCATGTTTCTTTATCCAGTCTGTGACTCTCTGTCTCTTTATTGGTGCATTTAGTCCATTTACATTCAGGGTAATTATAGATAAATAAGTTTTTAGTGCTGTCATTTTGATGCCTTTTTATGTGTGTTGTTGACAATTTCATTTTTCCACATACTTTTTTGTGCTGAGGCATTTTTCTTAGTAAATTGTGAGATCCTCATTTTCATAGTGCTTGACTTTATGATAGTTGAGTCGTTACGTTTTTCTTGGTTTTTATCTTGAGTTACAGAGTTGTTATACCTTTTTCTGGTAACCTTATTATTTACCCCTATTTTTCTAAGTAAAAACCTAACTTGTATTGTTCTATATCGCCTTGTATCACTCTCCATATGGCAGTTCAATGCCTCCTGTATTTAGTCTCTCTTTTTGATTATTGTGATCTTTTACCTATTGACTTCCATGATTCCCTGTTATGTGTATTTTTATTTATTTTTTTTAATTAATCTTAATTTGTTTGTTTTTGTGATTTCCCTATTTGAGTTGATATCAGGACGTTCTGTTTTGTGACCTTGTGTTGTGCTGATATCTGATATTATTGGTTCTCTGACCAAACAATATCCTTTAGTATTTCTTGTAGCTTTGGTTTGGTTTTTGCAAATTCTCTAAACTTGTGTTTGTCTGTAAATATCTTAATTTCGCCTTCATATTTCAGAGAGAGTTTTGCTGGATATATGATCCTTGGCTGGCAGTTTTTCTCCTTCAGTGTTCTGTATATGTCGTCCCATTCCCTTCTTGCCTGCATGGTTTCTGCTGAGTAGTCAGAACATATTCTTATTGATTCTCCCTTGAAGGAAACCTTCCTTTTCTCCCTGGCTGCTTTTAAAATTTTCTCTTTATCTTTGGTTTTGGTGAGTTTGATGATAATATGTCTTGGTGTTTTTCTTTTTGGATCAATCTTAAATGGGGTTCGATGAGCATCTTGGATAGCTATCCTTTCGTCTTTCATGATGTCAGGGAAGTTTTGTGTCAGGAGTTCTTCATCTATTTTCTCTGTGTTTTCTGTCCCCCCTCCCTGTTCTGGGACTCCAATCACCCGCAGGTTATCCTTCTTGGTAGAGTCCCACATGATTCTTAGGGTTTCTTCATTTTTTTAAATTCTTTTATCCGATTTTTTTTCAGCTATGTTGGTGTTGATTCCCTGGTCCTCCAGATGTCCCAGTCTGCATTCTAATTGCTCGAGTCTGCTCCTCTGACTTCCTAGTGCGTTGTCTAATTCTGTTATTTTATTGTTAATCTTTTGGATTTCTACATGCTGTCTCTCTATGGATTCTTGCAACTTATTAATTTTTCCAGTATGTTCTTGAATAATCTTTTTGAGTTCTTCAACAGTTTTATCAGTGTGTTCCCTGGCTTTTTCTGCAGTTATCCTAATTTCATTTGTGATATCATTAAGCATTCTGTAAATTAGTTTTTTATATTCTGTATCTGATAATTCCAAGATTGTATCTTCATTTGGGAAAGGTTTTGATTCTTTTGTTTGGGGGGTTGGAGAAGCTGTCACGGTCTGCTTCGTTAAGTGGTTTGATATGGATTGCTGTCTCCGAGCCATCACTGGGAAACTAGTTTTTCCAGAAAATCCGCTAAAAAAAAAATGCAGTCAGATCCCTATCAGAGTTCTCCCTCTGGCTCAGGCTATTCAGATGTTAATGAAGCCGCCTGGGGAGGGTGGGGGAGGGAACAGAGAGATAGGAGAGTAGCACCTCAGAATATAGCCAGAGTTGCTTGTCTTGCTTGGAATGACTATTATATCTGAGATTCCCGCGGGCGCGTCGCCTATGTGTGCTGGCTGTGTGGAGATTGCCCCCGGGGGGTCTGGCCCGCTGGAGTCACGGTCAGATCCTCTGCTTCCAGCCCCGCGCCCAGCGTCAAGGCTCCCCTACTGGGACGGTGCACTCTCGACTCAAAAATCAGTCGCTGCCTCCCGGGGACTTCTCGTCCCTCCAGCCACGTGGCCGTGCCGCCCCGAGAACCAGTTGAGCCTCCTCCCGGGGTTAGTTCAGATGGGTGGAGCAGGTCCCCGTGCTTGTGCCGTGACCGAGTGTCCCGGCTGGGACGCTGTTCTCCCCGCTCCAATACCAGTCGCTGCCTCCCGGGGACTTCTCCTACCGGCTGCGTCCCACGCCGCCCGCGCGACCCGGCTGATCCCCTTCCCGGGGTTAGTTCAGGGGGGTGGAGCAACTCTCCGTGTTTATGGCGTACCTGCGTCCAGTCCAAATCCCTGTGGGATGGTTCCCCGGCTCGGATGCTGGTCTTTCTGCTCCAAGACCAGTCACTGCCTCCCGGGGACTTCTCCTACCAGCTGCGTCCCATGCCGCCCGTGGAACCGGCTGGTCCCCCTCCCAGGGTTAGTTCAGGAGGGTGGAGTAGGTCTCTGTGCTTGTGCCGTACCTGACTGGTACGCTGGCTCCAGGCTCTGGAAACAATCGCTGCTTCCCCGTATTAGTTCGTTCTCCGTCTCTAAATCTGTGTTTGTTGTTCAGGGTTCGTAGATTGTTATGTATGTGATTGATTCACTTGTTTTTCCGTGTCTTTGTTGTAAGAGGGATCCGAGGTAGCGTCTGCCTAGTCCGCCATCTTGGCTCCGCCCCCCCACTTCATAGGATTTTGAGTAGATGATTTTTTGGATGTAGGTCACCAGTCCTTTCTTCTGAGTACCTCTGGGTGGACTCTAACTTCCAGTTAGCAGCTGAACACATTAACCGTTTGCATCACTCAGGGTCTCCAGGGACATAAGAAGACTCCCCATGATCTGGTAGCAAATGTTCTCATTCAAGTGAGTGAAGTGAGGGTTGAAGGGGTCTCCACCTCACTCTCCTGTGAACGCATGCTTAGAGGCTGAGCAGCAGGAGGGAGCTTTGAAATACATTGCCCAAATGGTGCTTTGGTTGTTGCTTCTCTCTTCTGAGAGGGAAGAGAAAGCAGTTACCATGTCAATGGGGCAGCAAGCCCCGTGTCCCCCAACCAAAGGCAATATGGCTGCAGCTGTAGAGTCAAGCACCTCCCAAAGCTGAAATCAATAATGTCAGCAATGAGGATATAGAGCTTTGGGTAGACTGAAACATTAGGAGCCTGTTGAACTCAAGCAGGCAGAAACTCAAGCCAGAAGTACCTGCAAAACCTGCTGAATGGAGCTGAGCTGCTCTCTTCTGTGTTCCCCGCCCCTCCCTCCCCTTTACCCCAACCTCAGCTGCCCTAAGAACTAAGTCAAGTAGAGTATGCTGTCAAACTTCATGGAGGGAAGGGGCTTAAACTTTGATGGTTTTGGTGGAGACAGGCACCCAAGTCACCACCCTACCCAGTTCTGGCGCTGGAGGTAGGCAGATGCAGGGGTGGCTGGAAGTGCTAAGGGCTATGGGACAAAGCTGTGGCTGGGTACACGTGGGAGAAAAAGAAAGGAGCCCTGTCCCTGGGATGCTGGGAGAGCACAGGGAGGTGCTTGGGGCAAGAGGCAGTGCCAACACTGGAGTCAGGAGCCAAAGCAGAAAAAAGCATCCTATGCTCCAGCTGGCCCCACCAGCCTTCTGTGCTCCCTGCAGTTCTTTCTGAGTGACACAATTCCCTGGCAATAGTCATAACACCCCATGTGCTTGTGTTAAACTCCTTAGTCCGTGCTCCTGTAAGGGGAAAAGTACCTGAATTTCCCATAGGAGAAAAAAGGGTTTGGGCAAAACTCACAGTGGAAAAGGGGAGCTAAACAGACCCTGGAGGTGGGACCCTTTGGGCCAATTCCATGTACTGTTTTTGTTGCTTCTAAATCTGTAGTACAAACTCATGTGTTATATGCTTGGACTTCTCCATTCCATAAGTGCCAGAGGGGATTCTCCCAAGGAGGAAAGAGCATAACATGCAATCTCTCCAGCAGTTAAAGGAAATCTGTTGTCTCTTTGGTCCCCCACCACCAAAAGAAAAGCCCAACACTTAATAGGATTCTTTGGCTATTAGAAATAGAATGTGCCTCACTTGGACAGTCTACGTGGTCCTTATCTTAGCTTCCTACTGCTGCTATAACAGAAATACCACAAGTGGGTGGCTTTAACAAACAGAGATTTATTTTCTTGAAGTTTAGGAGGCTAGAAGTCCAAATTCAGGGCATGGGCTTTAAGGGAAGCTTCTCTATGTACATTCTAGGGGAAAATTCTTGTCTCAACTTCTCTAGTATGCTTCTTGATGTCCCTTGGACGTCATCTTTCTTTCCCCCATATGTCTTTGCTTGTCTCTGTGCCTAAACTGCTCTTTTTTTGTCTCAAAAGTGATCAAGTTTAAGGTAGATCTTACATGAATATGGCCTCATTAACACAAAGAGGAACACTCTGTTCCCAAATGAGATTATATCCAAAGGTATAGGGGTTAGGATTCTAACACATATTTTTAGGGGACACAATTCAACCCAATTTTAATGTCCCAGTGTGTCATGAATTGAATTATGTCCCCCCAAAATGTGTCAACTTGGCTAGGCCATGACTCCCAGTATTGTATGATCATCCACCATTTTGTCATCTGATGTGATTTTTCTATGTGTTGTCAATCCTCTTTCTATGATGTTAATAAGACGGGAGTAAGTAGAGGCAGTTATGTTAATAAAGCAGGACTCAATTTACTCAATCTACAAGATTAGGCTGTGTTTTAAGCCAATCTCTTTTGAGATATGAAAGAGAGAAGTGAGCAGAGAGACACGGGGACCTCATACCACCAAGAAAATAGTGCCAGGAGAAGGGCGTGTCCTTTGGGCCCAGGTCCCTGCATTGAGAAGCTCCTAGTTTAGGGGATGATAGATGAGAATGACCTTCCTCCAGAGCTGACAGAGTGAGAAAGCTTCACCTGGAACTGGCACCCTGAATTCAGACTTCTGGCCTACTGGACTGTGAGAGAATAAATTTCTCTTTGTTAAAGCCATCCACTTGTAGTATTTCTGTTATAGCAGCACTAGATAACCAAGACACAGTGGAAGAGAACAACAACGCCAGCCCCTAGGAGGGAATACTTTAGGCTCTGAGGAGGCACAGGTGAGAGGATGACATTAATGATTTTTTCCTTTCAGAACCACTCCTGGAGCCTTCTTCACAAAGAAAAACACCCAGGTGTGGCTCCCAAATAATTGCAAGTGCCTTAAATTTAACTGATTTCTGGGCCTGCCAACCCCACCCTCTCCCCCAGCCAGGTGGCTCTGACTGTAGTATGACCACTATTCCTCTTCCCCTTACCTAGATTTCTTTCAGAAACAACAGAGTTGGCCCTAGATCCCTCACCTCCCATAAAGAGCACCTGTCAACACCCTTAGATGTCTCCCTCAACCCCATTCCTGTAGCCATCACTCAGACGTTCTGTGTGATGAGCAAATGCTACCCAGTTGGTGGTGTGCACCAACTGTACAGGTCGAACTGACTGTCCTCAGGCAGGCCTTCCAAAAACAAAGGCTAGGAGAGGCGGGGCCAAGATGGCGGACTAGGCAGACGCTACCTCGGATCCCTCTTGCAACAAAGACACAGAAAAACAAATGAATCGATCATATACATAACAATCTACGAACCCTGAACAACAAACACAGATTTAGAGACGGAGAACGAACTAATACGGGGAGGCAGCGATTGTTTTCAGAGCCTGGAGCCAGCGTACCAGTCAGGTACGGCACAAGCACAGACAGCTGCTCCGCCCCCCTAAACCAACACCAGGAGGGGGCCCAGCTGGTTCGCACGGGCGGCGTGGCGATGCAGCCGGTGGGAGAAGTCCCCGGGAGGCAGTGACTGGTCTTGGAGTGGGGAGAGCAGCGTCCCAGCCAGGGAACCGTCCCGCCGGGATTTGGACTGGAAGCAGCGGATTTTCTGGAAAAACTAGTTTCTCAGTGATGGCTCGGAGACAGCAATCCATATCAAACCACTTAAAGAAGCAGACCATGACAGCTTCTCCAACCCCCCAAACAAAAGAATCAAAATCTTTCCCAAATGAAGATACAATCTTGGAATTATCAGATACAGAATATAAAAAACTAATTTACAGAATGCTTCAAGACATCACAAATGAAATAAGGCAAACCGCAGAAAAAGCCAAGGAACACACTGATAAAACTGTTGAAGAACTCAAAAAGATTATTCAAGAACATACTGGAAAAATTAATAAGTTGCAAGAATCCATAGAGAGACAGCATGTAGAAATCCAAAAGATTAACAATAAAATAACAGAATTAGACAACGCAATAGGAAGTCAGAGGAGCAGACTCGAGCAATTAGAATGCAGACTGGGACATCTGGAGGACCAGGGAATCAACACCAACATAGCAGAAAAAAAATCGGAAAAAAGAATTTAAAAAAATGAAGAAACCCTAAGAATCATGTGGGACTCTATCAAGAAGGATAACCTGCGGGTGATTGGAGTCCCAGAACAGGGAGAGGGGACAGAAAACACAGAGAAAATAGCTGAAGAACTCCTGACACAAAACTTCCCTGACATCATGAAAGACGAAAGGATAGCTATCCAAGATGCTCATCGAACCCCATTTAAGATTGATCCAAAAAGAAAAACACCAAGACATATTATCATCAAACTCACCAAAACCAAAGATAAAGAGAAAATTTTAAAAGCAGCCAGGGAGAAAAGAAAGGTTTCCTTCAAGGGAGAATCAATAAGAATAAGTTCAGACTACTCAGCAGAAACCATGCAGGCAAGAAGGGAATGGGACGACATATACAGAACACTGAAGGAGAAAAACTGCCAGCCAAGGATCATATATCCAGCAAAACTCTCTCTGAAATATGAAGGCGAAATTAAGATATTTACAGATAAACACAAGTTTAGAGAATTTGCAAAAACCAAACCAAAGCTACAAGAAATACTAAAGGATATTATTTGGTCAGAAAACCAATAATATCAGATATCAGCACAACACAAGGTCACAAAACAGAACGTCCTGATATCAACTCAAATAGGGAAATCACAAAAACAAACAAATTAAGATTAAGTAAAAAAAAAAAAAATACACATAACAGGGAATCATGGAAGTCAATAGGTAAAAGATCACAATAATCAAAAAGAGGGACTAAATACAGGAGGCATTGAACTGCCATATGGAGAGTGATACAAGGCGATATAGAACAATACAAGTTAGGTTTTTACTTAGAAAAATAGGGGTAAATAATAAGGTAACCACAAAAAGGTATAACAACTCTATAACTCAACATAAAAGCCAAGAAAAACGTAACGCCTCAACAAACATAAAGTCAAAGACTATGAAAATGAGGATCTCACAATTTACTAAGAAAAACGTCTCAGCACAAAAAAGTATGTGGAAAAATGAAATTGTCAACAACACACATAAAAAGGCATCAAAATGACAGCACTAAAAACTTATTTATCTATAATTACCCTGAATGTAAATGGACTAAATGCACCAATAAAGAGACAGAGAGTCCCAGACTGGATAAAGAAACACGATCCATCTATCTGCTGCCTACAAGAGACACACCTTAGACTTAGAGACACAAACAAACTAAAACTCAAAGGATGGAAAAAAGTATATCAAGCAAACAATAAGCAAAAAAGAAGAGGAGTAGCAATATTAATTTCAGACAAAATAGACTTTAGACTTAAATCCACCACAAAGGATAAAGAAGGACACTATATAATGATAAAAGGGACAATTGATCAGGAAGACATAACCATATTAAATATTTATGCACCCAATGACAGGGCTGCAAGATACATAAATCAAATTTTAACAGAATTGAAAAGTGAGATAGACACCTCCACATTTATAGTAGGAGACTTCAACACACCACTTTCGGAGAAGGACAGGACATCTAGTAAGAAGCTCAATAGAGACACGGAAGATCTACTTACAACAATCAACCAACTTGACCTCATTGACTTATACAGAACTCTCCACCCAACTGCTGCAAAGTATACTTTTTTTTCTAGCGCACATGGAACATTCTCTTGAATAGACCACATATTAGGTCATAAAACAAACCTTTGCAGAGTACAAAACATCGAAATATTACAAAGCATCTTCTCAGACCACAAGGCAATAAAACTAGAGATCAATAACAGAAAAACTAGGGAAAAGAAATCAAATACTTGGAAAATGAACAATACCCTCCTGAAAAAAGACTGGGTTATAGAAGACATTAAGGAGGGAATAAGGAAATTCATAAAAAGCAATGAGAATGAAAATACTTCCTATCAAAACCCCTGGGACACAGCAAAAGCAGTGCTCAGAGGCCAATTTATATCGATAAATGCACACATACAAAAAGAAGAAAGAGCCAAAATCAGAGAACTGTCCCTACAACTTGAACAAATAGAAAGTGAGCAACAAAAGAATCCATCAGGCACCAGAAGAAAACAAATAATAAAAATTAGAGCTGAACTAAATGAATTAGAGAACAGAAAAACAATTGAAAGAATTAACAAAGCCAAAAGCTGGTTCTTTGAAAAAATTAACAAAATTGATAAACCATTGGCTAGACTGACTAAAGAAATACAGGAAAGGAAATAAATAACCCGAATAAGAAACGAGAAGGACCACATCACAACAGAACCAAATGAAATTAAAAGAATCATTTCAGATTATTATGAAAAATTGTACCCTAACAAATTTGCAAACCTAGAAGAAATGGATGAATTTCTGGAAAAACACTACCTACCTAAACTAACACATTTAGAAGTAGAACAACTAAATAGACCCATAACAAAAAAAGAGATTGAAAAGGTAATCAAAAAACTGCCAACAAAAAAAAGCCCTGGCTCGGACGGCTTCACTGCAGAGTTCTACCAAACTTTCAGAGAAGAGTTAACACCACTACTTCTGAAGGTATTCCAAAGCATAGAAAATGGCGGAATACTACCCAACTCATTCTATGAAGCCACCATCTCCCTGATACCAAAACCAGGTAAAGACATTACAAAAAAAGAAAATTATAGACCTATATCCCTCATGAACATAGATGCAAAAATCCTCAACAAAATTCTAGCCAATAGAATCCAAGAACACATCAAAAAAATAATTCACCCTGATCAAGTGGGATTTATACCAGGTATGCAAGGCTGGTTTAATATCAGAAAAACCATTAATGTAATCCATCACATAAATAAAACAAAAGACAAAAACCACATGATCTTATCAATTGATGCAGAAAAGGCATTTAACAAAGTCCAACACCCATTTATGATAAAAACTCTTACCAAAATAGGAACTGAAGGAAAATTCCTCAACATAATAAAGGGCATCTATGCAAAGCCAACAGCCAGTATCACTCTAAATGGAGAGAACCTGAAAGCATTTCCCTTGAGAACGGGAACCAGACAAGGATGCCCTTTATCACCGCTCTTATTCAACATAGTGGTAGAAGTCCTAGCCAGGGCAATTAGGTTAGACAAAGAAATAAAAGGTATCCGGATTGGCAAGGAAAAAGTAAAGTTATCACTATTTGTAGATGACATGATTATATACACAGAAAACCCTAAGGAATCCTCCAGAAAACTACTGAAACTAATAGAAGAGTTTGGCAGAGTCTCAGGTTATAAAATAAACATACAAAAATCACTTGGATTCCTCTACATCAACAAAAAGAACACCAAAGAGGAAATAACCAAATCAATACCATTCACAGTAGCCCCCAAGAAGATAAGATACTTAGGAATAAATCTTACCAAGGATGTAAAAGACCTATACAAAGAAAACTACAAAGCTCTACTACAAGAAATTCAAAAGGACATACTTAAGTGGAAAAACATACCTTGCTCATTGATAGGAAGACTTAACATAGTAAAAATGTCTATTCTACCAAAAGCCATCTATATATTTAATGCACTTCTGATCCAAATTCCAATATCATATTTTAAGGGGATAGAGAAACTAATCACCAATTTCATATGGAAGGGAAAAAAGCCCCGGATAAGGAAAGCATTACTGAAAAAGAAGAAGAAAGTGGGAGGCCTCACTCTACCTGATTTCAGAACCTATTATACAGCCACAGTAGTCAAAACAGCCTGGTACTGGTACAACAACAGGCACATAGACCAATGGAACAGAATTGAGAACCCAGATATAGATCCATCCATGTATGAGCAGCTGGTATTTGACAAAGGACCAATGTCAGTTAATTGGGGAAAAGATAGCCTTTTAACAAATGGTGCTGGCATAACTGGATATCCATTTGCAAAAGAATGAAACAGGGCCCATACCTCACACCATGCACAAAAACTAACTCCAAGTGGATCAAAGACCTAAACATAAAGACTAAAACGATAAAGATCATGGAAGAAAAAATAGGGACAACCCTAGGAGCCCTAATACAAGGCATAAACAGAATACAAAACATTACCAAAAATGATGAAGAGAAACCCGATAACTGAGAGCTCCTAAAAATCAAACACCTATGCTCATCTAAAGACTTCACCAAAAGAGTAAAAAGACCACCTACAGACTGGGAAAGAATTTTCAGCTATGACATCTCCGACCAGCGCCTGATCTCTAAAATCTACATGATTCTGTCAAAACTGAACCACAAAAAGACAAACAACCCAATCAAGAAGTGGGCAAAGGATATGAACACACATTTCACTAAAGAAGGTATTCAGGCAGCCAACAGATACATGAGAAAATGCTCTCAATCATTAGCCATTAGAGAAATGCAAATTAAAACTACGATGAGATTCCATCTCACACCAACAAGGCTGGCATTAATCCAAAAAACACAAAATAATAAATGTTGGAGAGGCTGCGGAGAGATTGGAACTCTTATACACCGCTGGTGGGAATGTAAAAGGGTACAACCACTTTGGAAATCTATCTGGCGTTATCTTAAACAGTTAGAAATAGAACTACCATACAACCCAGAAATCCCACTCCTCGGAATATACCCTAGAGATACAAGAACCTTCACACAAACAGATATATGCACACCCATGTTTATTGCAGCTCTGTTTACAATAGCAAAAAGTTGGAAGCAACCAAGGTGTCCATCAATGGATGAATGGTTAAATAAATTATGGTATATTCACACAATGGAATACTACGCATCGATAAAGAACAGTGATGAATCTGTGAAACATTTCATAACATGGAGGAACCTGGAAGGCATTATGCTGAGTGAAATTAGTCAGAGGCAAAAGGACAAATATTGTATAAGACCACTAGTATAAGATCTTGAGAAATAGTAAACCTGAGAAGAACACATACTTTTGTGGTTACGAGGCGGGGAGGGAGGGAGGGTGGGAGAGGGTTTTTTTATTGATTAATCAGTAGATAAGAACTGCTTTAGGTGAAGGGGAAGACAACACTCAATACATGGAAGGTCAGCTCAGTTGGACTGGACCAAAAGCAAAGAAGTTTCTGGGATAAAATGAATGCTTCAAAGGTCAGCGGAGCAGGGGCGGGGATCTGGGGAACATGGTTTGTGGGGACTTCTAAGTCAATTGGCAAAATAATTCTATTATGAAATCATTCTGCATCCCACTTTGAAATGTGGCGTCTGGGGTCTTAAATGCTAACAAGCGGCCATCTAAGATGCAGCAATTGGTCTCAACCCACCTGGAGCAAAGGAAAATGAAGAACACCAAGGGCACACGACAACTAAAAGCCCAAGAGACAGAAAGGGCCACATGAACCAGAGACCTACATCATCCTGAGACCAGAAGAACTAGTTGCTGCCTGGCCACAATCGATGACTGCCCTGCCAGGGAGCACAGCAGAGGACCCCTGAGAGAGCAGGAGATCAGTGGGATGCAGACCCCAAATTCTCATAAAAAGACCAAACTTAATGGTCTGACTGAGACTAGAGGAATCCCGGCAGCCATGGACCCCAGACCTTCTGTTGGCACAGGACAGGAACCATTCCCGAAGACAACTCATCAGACATGAAAGGGACTGGTCAGAGGGTGGGAGAGAGACGCTGATGAAGAGTGAGCTAATTATATCAGGTGGACACTTGAGATTGTGTTGGCAACTCTTGTCTGGAGGGGGGATGGGAGGATAGAGAGAGAGGGAAGCCGGCAAAATTGTCACGAAAGGAGAGACTGAAAGGGCTGACTCAAGAGGGGGAGAGCAAGTGGGAGTACGGAGTAAGATGTATGTAAACTTATATGTGACAGACTGATTGGATTTGTAAACGTTCACTTGAAGCTTAATAAAAGTTAATAAAACAAAAAACAAAGGCTAGGTTCAGCTATTTCAACTGTACTGGGAGGACTGATATAAGTCCTACTTGGGGGCCTCCACAACTGTAAATAACACTTTATTTCCAGGGGTACCATCTGTGCCCCTGGGATGCTACTTTTCGTGAGGAAGCCAAGAATTAGCTGGTCAGCCTCCCATGACTGTGTATCATGGATTGAATTGTGTCCCCCCAAAATGTGTGTCAACTTGGCTAAACCATGATCCCTAGTATTGTGCGATTGTCCACCATTTTGTCATCTGATGTGATTTTCTTATGTGTTGTAAATTCTATCTCTATGATGTTAATGAGACGGGACTAGTGACAGTTATGTTAATGAGGCAAGACTCAATCTACAAGATTAGATTATGTCTTAAACCAATCTCTTTTGAGATATAAAAGACAGAAGCGAGCAGAGAGACATGGGGATTCATACCAACAAGAAGAGAGCATCCTTTGGACTTGAGGTTCCTTGGAGGAGAACCTCCTAGACCAAGGGAAGATGATGACGGGGACCTTCCTCCAGAACTGACAGAGAGAGAAAGCCTTCCCTTAGAGCTGGCACTCTGAATTTGGATTTCCAGCCTCGCAGACTTTGAGAGAATAAATTTTCCTTTATTGAAGCCATCCATTGGTGGTATTTTTGCTATAGCAGCACTAGATAACTAAGATACCATGGTAACTTGCACCCTTCAGGTGGCCATAAGAGATCTTCTATTGTTTAAGGAAACACCACCAGTAGATCACGTCACCCTCAGATGACTACGGACATTTCTTTGAAACAAAGCTGCCCTTAGTTACCCAGGGAAGCTCCCTGGTGGAATAGCTGACTCCTTAGTTTTGTGTATCCTGCAGGTGGTCATTTCAGTGATAATGATCATCCAGTTATAAAAGGCAGTAAGATATTTATCCATGGCTTTATTTAAATGACTCATAACACCTCCTAGAAGTCATTCCCCTCACGTGTCCGTCAGTTTGTCGTACTGTGGGGGCTTGCGTGTTGCTGTGATGCTGGAAACTATGCACTGATATTCAAATATCAGCAGGGTTACCCATAGTGGGCAGGTTTCAGCTGTGCTTCCAGACTAAGACAGACAACAGCCTTCAGTATGGATTACACCTCAACATAAATAAAACAAAGATTTTCACAACTGGACAAATAAGCAGCATCATGATAAAGAGAGAAAAGATTGAAGTTGTCAAGGATTTCATTTTACTCGGTTCTACAATCAACACTCATGGATGCAGCAGTCAAGATACCAAAAGACGCACTGCATTGGGTAAATCTGCTGCAACGGATCTCTTGAAAGTGTTGAAAAGCAAAGATGTCACCTTAAAGACCAAGGTGTGCCTAACCCAAGCCATGGTGTTTTCAATCACCTTGTTTGCATGCAAAAGCTGGACAATGAGCAAGGAAGACCAAAGAAGAATCCACGCCTTTGATTCGTGGTGTTGGCAAAGAATATTGAATATACCATGGACTGCCAAAAGAATGAACTAAGCTGTCTTGGACTAGTACAGCCAGAAATCTCCTTAGAAGGAAGGATGGCAAGGCTATGTCTCACATACTTTGGGCATGTTATCAGGAGGGATCAGTCCTTGGAGAAAGACATCATGCTTGGTAAAGTAGAGAATCAGCAAAAAAGAGGAAGACCTTTAACAAGATGAATTGACACAGTAGCTGCAATGATGGGCTCAAGCTTAACAATGATTGTGAGGATGGTTCAGGACTGGGCAGTGTTTCCTTCTGTTGTACTTAGGGTCACTATAAGTCGGATAACAATAACAACAGAAGGCAGTCAGGTCAGCATTAACTTCCTGGTCCAAGTTATTATAAACGATAGAATTGTTTTAGACTTCCTCCTTGTGGGCCAAGTGCAGTGGGTAGGGGGTGGAGAGTGTCTGCAAAATAGCTAAAGCATCTGGCTGTACCTATATTAATGCCTTAGAAAAATTGTAAAGGTCAATGTAGAGGCCTAAGGAGGACGACACCTGGCTCTGTATGGCAAGTCCTGATGGTTTATGAGATTTGTTCAGTTGGCTAAGTTCAGGCCACAGTGGAGCAAGATTAAGGTCAATACTGCAGACAGGTCTCATCCTGCTGCTCAGTGTCCTTTTGACAGTAGATTTAATTAAATCTGAATGAGGCAAATTGAAAGGAGGTGGTGTTGGCCAGGTTAATCAGAGTGGCATACTCACATCAAAATTCACTATAAGACAAAATGTATAGGGGTGAGGAGTGAATTTTGGGGAGAGGCCACAGCTCTGAACTTCCCTACACTTTGTTGCTGCTTATGGTAAAAAATGCAAGGCCCTGCCCACTGTTCACGCAGGCCATTTCTTGAGATTGTGTTTGCAGTGAGTACTCCTGAGGTATGAGGTGTTAGTGTCTCTCCCACTGAACAGTCCAGCGCTACTTGTTATGAAAGTTCAGAGCTCAGTGTTTCTTTCCTGTAACTCAATCCACTGTGTGTGCAAGCATCAACCCATGTCTACCTGCGTATCTCTCATAGAACCTGGGGGCATGGAGAGCTGGCATGAGCATAAAACTCAGTCTACTGCTTTGACCATGAGCAAGAAAGTCCTTCATCTCTGGTACATGAGCCTCATGTCTTCTGCCACCATCCAAGAAACATTTTCACAGGCTAGCTCCTTAGCTTGAGTTGTTGTTGTTGTTAACTGCCATCAGGTTGGACACCAACTCATGGTGACCTTGTATACAATGAAACAAAATGCTGCCTGGTCTTGTATCATCCCCATGATCAATTGTGGATTGGATTATTGGGATCCATGTGGTTTTCACTGGCTGATTTTCAGAAGTAGATCTCCAGGCCTCTCTTCCTAGTTTATCCCAGTCTGGAAGCTCTGCTGATATCTGTTCAGCATCGTAGCAACATGCAAGCCTTCACTGATAGATCCGTGGTGGCTGTACATGAGGTGCATTGGCCAGGAATGGAATCTGGGTCTCCCAAAAGGAAGGCAAGAATGCTACCACTGAACCATTGGCTTGTAAGTCTAATAAGACCAGAGTCTTCGCCTATCAATATTCTTGAGATTGCCTTTCTACTTTCAGAGTATCCTTCACCCTTTTGTAGAGGTCATTATTCTAGACTTCAATTCCAGAGGGGTTTATTTTCATACCAACAAATGTCTGATTTAGTTGACAACAAAATTAAAGTCTGCTCTTGGGGTGATATACCACATGATCTGCTTCCAATGAAGACAAACCCATACGGGACTAATTAACTACTACTTATAAGAAGTCTTCTTTACAGCCTGCAATTCAAAGTCTGAAAAGATTAATGTCTGGACAATGAGTCTTGCAGTTATAGGACACATCAATATTGAAATTTGGCTATCCTCAAAGTATGCTTTCTAGAGTTGACGTCTGGTGGGGTCTTGTTAAACTAGTTAGTTTATTGAATAGTACACCAGGGCCTGTGGTGTCTTCAATAGTTCAGCCTGTCTAACAGGAGACACTGGAGTGAGTCACTGGGGAAGATGCCTCTCTGGAGACTTCTTGGTGGTGCATACCTGAGCCGTTCCAGAGAAATGACAAGATGTGGGAGTGGCAAGGTGGTAAGGTGGGAACAGATTTCTTCTTGATATTTTTAAACCCCATTCACTTGGGGCCTGGGAACTTAGAATATAGAACCTGGTGGTTGCTCATATTATCCCAGATGGGGGCTTCCATGAAGGAGTGTGAGTGTAGACAACTCATGTGCCCAGTTGCCACAGAAGCCTCAGGACTCCAGTTAGGCTGTGCAGTCCAAAGCCACGGAAAATGCCCTTCCAACTCACACTGTGCCCTTACAATGCTGCTGAGAGAGTTCAGTACATTATCTCAAGCTTTTTTTAGTATTTGAGAAAGAATTTGAAATTTGCTTACTCATAAAGAAACAAAGAAGGAAAGAACCCGAAATTTAAAGTTAACTCTTGGGGTCATTTCTGAAACTAATTTGGACTGTTGTAAGTTTCTATTTGTCTGTAGGAGTTGACTTCTCAGCTATTTTCTTGTCTCACAGGATCAAATGGAACTCCTGGAAAATCAATTCCCAGTACTTAAACATTCGTAATGGAGTACTAAGTAATCGCCATCACCACCCTGATTTACACTTGGAGAAACCTTATCTTTAGTACCTGCTCGCTAAATAACCATCTCTCTTTTCTCCCTTTCTGGGTACAAGTAAGAATTTATCATGTCTTCATTGAAACAAACCATTACTTAGCTCCCTGGCTTCAAGGGGATACTTTCCCCGGCTAGTAGTTTTTCCTTGCCATGAAACAACTGCTCTGACAGTAGCACCTATTTTTTGAGTGATAGAGACATCCATTTCACTGGACCAATAATTAAGAAACTTTGTTAGGCGATACCTCTCACCCAGAAGCTTCTCTGTGCTGTGGCTTTAAAGAACAGGAATTTATTGTCTCATAGTTTTAGAGGCTAGAAGTCTGAATTCAGGGTGATGACAGAGCTGTTATCAATATCTCTCTGGGCTCTAGGGGGAGATTCTTGTCTCTTTCCGCTTCTATAGCCCAGGGCATTTCTTGGCGTTCCTTGCCTGTTTGTAGATGTATCTTCACGTGGCACCTGTCTTTCCCTCTGTGTGTCTGTGTCTATTCTGCTGTTTTTAGAAGACACCACTCAGAAGGAATTAGATTTAGGACCCACCCTACTCCAGTATGACCTGATTAACATAAAAAAAGCCGTATTTCCAAACAAGGTCGTATTTATAGGTACAGAGGTTAGAACTTCAACATAAATTTTGGGAGACACAATTCAATCTATAACACTATTTCAGACGTAAGAGAAAATAGAATAAATGAATGGCTTATTCAAACTGAAGTTTGCAAAAGTACCCAAGGAACTTTAGTTACTGTGGCCATAGCTCTTAGCTGTCAAGGCCATTAGGTCCACTCCAGCATGAAATTATAGGCTATCCCTATATGAGCTAGTCAGCATCTTACCCCATGTCCTTAATTCTGCTCTTTCATGAGTCAATATAGCAAAATATTGTAAAGATTAATGCGTCATACCCAAGCTTGTAATCAGCATGTCCAGACAGCTTTTCCCAAGGATAAACCACAGGAACACCTATATGACTTTCAGATCAGAGACCTGAGTTACTAGAAATGATGCTAACGTAAGACTGTTCTTGAACCTTATTGAAAGGAACTTTATCAAGTACTGTAAGCCATAAATTCCTATAGTAAACTTGAGGGAATCAAGCCTTGGATCCATGTCTATCAGTTAGAAGATACCGTATCACCACGGACTTCCATGCCAACAGAAAATCCAAAACTGAGAATCTCATGGGATTCTCCAGAAGCAGACAGCATTGCAAAGGAGAAAGCTTTTACAAGAACTTTGGCCTAAGCAGCAAACTGCTAAAAATGGGTTTTGTCTAAGACCCTTCTCTGTCTGTTTCTCCTCTTTTCTGTGGATGTCATTTACCTTTCTTTTGGTTTAAGATTTTTGCTTGCTGAAACGAGATTCTTCCCCAACTGTGTTGTTGTTAGGTACTGTCAAGTCGGCCCCTGACTCATGGCGACCCCATGCACAATACGATCTGACTGTTATGATCCATAGGGTTTTCACTGGCTGATTTTTGGCAGTAGATAGCCAGGCCTTTCTCCCTAGTCTGTCTTAGTCTAAAAGCTCCACTGAAACTTGTTTAAAATCACAGCAACACATAAGCCTCATCTGGCAGGTGGGTGATGGCTGTGCTTGAAGTACACTCTGGGAATCAGATTACTCTGGGTAAATCAGGAGGGCAAACATACATTTTACTCAAGCCCTGCATCAAACCTCCCTTCTCTGCTGACTCAGGATGGGGACGGAACCTTCTCCCTACTTCGTCACAGGAGCAAGAGCTTGGCTAAGAGGGTCATCCAAGCCCTTCTATTGCTTCTTATGTTAATATTTGTCTCTACAGTTGTTCAATGCGTTTTCTCTAGAGTCTTAAATGTTTCTGTGCAGCCATTTACTCAATAAATTATTGAAATTCAACCACAAAGGCAAAAGTCATGGAGACTCCTGATGAAAGTCATCAATAAGGTGTCTGAGTCTATGATAGACTCAACTGGTGTAGACCTAGAGACCTGAAAAAAAAAAAAAAAAAAAAACAGATAGGTCAAACAATGAGACTTATTCTCCATATTTACCAAGAGGAGGGACTGGAAGGAACACTGAAGGAATGGAAATTTTCCACTGTGGCCCTCACATGTCTTTGTCCTCACAGAGGTTTCTCCCTCCTCCCCCCACCCCTTACACAGACCTTAACCCCCTAACTGTTCTTTCCCACACAATGGCTATTCACCTGCAAGAAAAATTGTTCCCTTTCCTGAGACCCATTTTTGACCAACTATTTCTGAGACTTGCTGAAATGTGGCTGATTCTCTTCTCTTAGAGTTCTATAAAAAATTTTGCCTTCCTTCTCCAGGTTAGGACCTCCCTCAGAGCCTTCTCATACGCAGCATTTTTTAATAAAGGCTCTGGGTGATTTTCTTCCACAATTACCATTCTACCAGTGAGGAAGCTGAAAAGGCCAGGTAATGTGCTCAAGGTCTCAGTTGGTAAGTATGTGATGGGGCTTGGATTCACGTCCAGACTTATTTGATGTCAAAGCCCGTGATCTAACGCTTACATTATGTTGCTGTGTCACTACTGATAAGGCAAATTTTTATGCCTGAGGAGTTGGTGTTCTTGATTTCTAATTCATTTTAGCAGCCAAGAAGTTAAATTGAATTTGAAGTTTAACTTTGATCTTTATGGTCTGTATGTTTATATTCTTCTCTACTTCTGACTCTAGCATTAAACATTACTGGTATCCTGATAGGTTCCCTTTTTAACCCTTGGAATCAGGGATTATAAAAATTATTATGACAAAAATACTATTACATATATAATTGCTCTGCCGAGCAGGTCCTCCGGCCTCCTGGATTTTAGATGCGTAGAAAATATTTAGGGGATAGGAATATCTTTTTGCATCAGCACTGATATTTACTTAGACACTAATGAGTATGAATTTTTCCCACTGTCTGTAAGAGACAAACATTTCTTTTGTTTGTTTAGTATCTCAACCTTGGCTCACTCACTAAGGCACTAAAATCACCTCTTTTGCAGCCTAAATGAAAGATTGAAAGATACCTTATCTACATTCAATAGTTGCAATTATTGTTAGCAAACCCATTTCCTCAAGCTTTAATTTAAATTGACAAGTAAGTGAGATAACAACCTTCACTTATTAGGTTCCCAAGCTTCAAGATATTTTAAAAATCTGTATTTTAGTTGTTATTGCTTAGAAATTAACAATTACTTTTCCAACATTTTAATACTTGTGCAATAGATTCAGTACCTTTTTCTGGACATATTAAAGTAAAAGTTTCCGGCTTTTGTATCTTTTAAAGAATTAAAAAAAGGAAGGAAAAGAAAATACATTGTTATTTACAGAGCAAGTAAAAAATAATAGGCACACTTTGTAAATCAACAGTGTTCTATAAAAACATGACTTAGGGCAATTTAAGGGCACAGATTAAACATTGCACTAAAAATGTAACTATCTTAAGGAAAATGGAGTGCAGAATAGTTCTTTATAATAAATAGAAAAATATCACTAAAGAGAAAACCTGCTGCTTAGAGTGCAGGACTGTTGTCAGCTGCCGCTGAATCAGCCCCTGACTCGTGGTGACCCCGTGCACAGTGGGGTTGGGCTGTTGTGACCCACAGGTTTTTCTCTGGTTGATTTTCAGAAGTAGATCACCAGGTCTTTCTTCCTGGTCTGTCTGAGTCTGGAAGCTCCATTAAGACCTGTTTAGCATCATAGCAACACACACTTCCACTGGCAGGTGGGTGGCGGCTACACATGATGTGCATTGGCCAGGAATTGAACCCGAATTTCCTGCAAGGAGAAGGAGAAGTGCCCTCACAGTGTAGGGTAGGGTGGAGTTAAACCAAGCCTTAATGGACCCTTGCTTTAACTTGATTGATTATCTATTTGTTGCTTTTCATTTCATTATTAGCTTCATTTATTAATAGCTTCTTATAGCATGCCATCCTACAAACAAACACCTTTAGGAAGATTGTCTTCTTTCTGTGCAAGATTTTTTATCTTCTTTTTTCAGTCAAGGCTGGGAAAAAAACACTTTTATTTCCCATTTCTCTTAACGAGGGTCTCAGACTTTTTGTTAAGCACTACTTAGCAATTAGACACCAAGGATATTGGTTTGAGGTCACGGATGATCCCTAGCTCAAGGCACAAGAGAGCTCCCTCCCCTTCTCTTCTCACCAAGGTGTTTTTCTTGAAGAACCTCAGGAACTTGTTCTAGTCACAGTGCAAATGCCTCTTCTAACGGTGCCTGTGCCGCACCTGCTGGAAGCGTCTACGGTTTCATACCTCAGGGCGCCCGTCACACCCCGCTGTGGCTCTGAACCAGGGGAGTCTGACGGACAGCCTGCATCCTGACTTCCTCCACTAAAAGGTAGAAAAGTATTGTTATTATTTCACCAAAAATAGTACTTCTCTTGTTCAATTGGCAATGTGATCTGGAAAATTGCCTCGACAAGTTCTGTCGTTGACAATGAATGCTTAAAAGCAGAATCAGTTCTAGTTTGAAGATTTACTGTGAAACTTGTTCCTTTTGCTGAGTTAAAGCACAACATGAAGTTACTGCCTTCTTTATCTGTGCTGTCTAGTGCGGTAGCCACTGGCCATACGAGCTGATTAAACTTAAATTTATCAAATTTAAACAAATCAATATGAAATAAAATTAAAACTCCATTTCCTCATTCCCATCAGCCATATTTCGAGTCCTACATAGCCACACACACTAGTGGCTGTCATAACTGACAGCACAGATATGGAACATTTTTTCCTTTCCTGTTGTAATTATTCTTGCCTTCTTGCTCATCTTTGTGTCAGGATTTTTCATGGGAAGAATTATACGAGCAAAGCATTAAATTAAATATATTTAGAAAATTCATTTGAATATATAAATGCATAGAAACACCAGAAGGTCTTAACTCTTGCTAACACTTTGGTGTCTTGGGTGGATCACAGGTGACTTGTTTTCTCTTTGCTTTCTTTGCTTCACGTTCTTTGCATTGGGCACATTTACGTAATAAAGAAAAATTATAATTCTACTTTTAGGATATTAGAGAAGGTGAAGAATAAAATTATCACAGTGGTAGAAGGAATCAGAAAAGTGAGAAACAAAGCTGTATGAAAAAGAAAGTTCAGGGAGATAAAATTTAAAACTATAGAGCCAAAAATCTACGTAACTAATTCTCATTTCTTAAGGAAAGGAGAAAAAATGGAACATAAGCATTAATCAAAAGACTTTTATGGGCCAGGGATTTTAATGTGCAGTTTGAAAAAATTTACTCTATATCAACCAAAAGTAATTGAGTACATGTGTTGGTAAAACACCTTGGGCTTTCTAGACAGAGAAAATCCTCAAGCATACAGGCAGAGAAACAGGCTGCATAAGGAAACAAAAATGAAGACGGTCTTGGACTTCTCAACAGCATTCATGAAAACAGAGTAACATTTACAGAGTTTGCTGTTATTATTACACAGATTTCTCCGGTTTTGCTTGTCGTCACTTGTCTGTGTGTGAGTGTGTTTAGTTCTATACAATTTCATCACCTGTGTAGGTCCATGCATCTGCCACTGCAGTCACAATACCCAACTATTCCATCTCCACAAGGATCCTTTATGATGTCCTCTTACAACCACAACAGTTTCCATCCCCAGCATCCATGTCCTTGACCCCTGGCAATCACTCATCTGTTCACCATTTCCATAATTTTGTCATTTCAAAAATGTTACATAAATAGAGTCGTATAGTATGTAACTTTTGGGATTGGCATCAGCGTATATCTTTGGCGATTCATTGAAGTTGTTATTTGTATCCATAGTTACACGTGTCAGTAGTTTGTTCCTTTTTATGCTGAGTAGTATTCCAGCTTATTTAACCATTCTCCTTTGAAGGATATTTGGGCTGTTTCCAATTTGGGGCTATTACGAATAAAGCTACTATAAACATTAGTGTATACAGGTTTCTTCATGTCTCTGTGATAAATACCTAGGGGAGCCACTGCTGGGTTGTACGGTAGTTGCACGTCCAGTTTTATGAAAAACTGCTAACTTGTTTTTCCGAGTGGCTATATCATTGTACTTTTCCACAAGCAGTGTAAATGTTTCTCTGTATACACACCATCATTTGGTGTTGCCGTTACTTTTTTCTTTTATGTTCTTACTTTTCATTTTAGCCATCTGACAGGCATGCAGTGATAGCGCGCTGTGCTTTTAATTTGCATTTTCCTGATAGCTAATGATATTGAGCATATTTTCATGTGTTTATCCTCTTCTGTGAACTATTCATTCATGCCTTTTGCTTATTTTCTAATTGGATTGTTTGGTTTGTTTTACTGTTGAGTTTTGAGAATTCTTTATATATTCTGGATACTAGCCTTTGTTGCCACCACCTGTCTGTTTCTCATACTGTGGTGGCTTCCATGTTGGAAGCTACGCCAATGGTATTTCAAATATCAGCAGGGTCACCCATGGTGGACAGGTTTCAGCAGAGCTTTCATACTAAGACAGACTAGGAAGAAAGGCTTTGTGATCTACTTCTAAAAATTAGCCAGTGAAATCTTTATGGATCACAAAAGAAATCCTGACTCACTTGCTTTTGACACGCCATCAGGAAGGATCAATCATTGGAAGAGGACATCACTTTTGGTGAAGGAAAAGGCCAACAAAGGTAAAGGAGACCCATTTTTACATAAGTGCAATCTTATAAGAAGAGACTGGCTTCTTTCACTTGTTGCTGTTCTTGTTAGGTGCCGTCGAGTCGGTTCCGACTCATAGCGACCCTGTGCACAACAGAACAAAACACTGCCCAGTCCTGCGCCATCCTTACAATAGTTGTTATGCTTGAGCTTGTTGTGGCAGCCACTGTGTCAATCCACCTCCTTGGGGGTCTTCCTCTTTTCCGCTGACCCTGTACTCTGCCAAGCATGAAGTCCTTCTCCAGGGACTGATCCCTCCTGACAACATGTCCAAAGTATGTAAGACGCAGTCTCGCCATCCTTGCCTCTAAGGAACATTCTCACTGTACTTCTTCCAAGACTGATTTGTTTGTTCTTTTGGCAGTCCATGGTATATTTAATATTCTTCACCAACACCACAATCCAAAGGCGTCAATTCTTCTTCGGGCTTCCTTATTCATTGTCCAGCTTCACATGCATGTGATGCAATTGAAAATACCATGGCTTGGGTCAGGCTCACCTTAGTCTTCAAGGTGACATCTTTGCTCTTCAACACTTTAACGAGGTCCTTTGCAGCAGATTTACCCAATACAATGTGTCTTTTGATTTCTTGACTGCTGCTTCCGTGGCTGTTGATTGTGGATCCAAGTAAAATGAAATCCTTGACAACTTCAATCTTATCTGCATTTATCATGATAGCATAATGTTTTTGAGATTCATCCATGTTGTAGCATGTATCAGAACTTAATTCCTTTTTTATGGCCAAATGATATTCCATTTGTATGGATATACCACATATTGTTTATCCATTCATCCATTGATAAGATATTTGGGTTGTTTACACCTTTTGGCTATTGTAAATAGTGCTGCTATGAACATTCATATGCAAGTTTTTGTTTGAATATCTTTTTTCAATCTTTTTGTATATACCTGGGTGTGAAATTTTGAGGAACTGCCAAACTCTTTTCCACAGCACCTGCAGAATATTACATTTTCACCAGCAATTCATGAGGATTCCAATTTCTCCACATCCTTGTCATTTGTTATATTCATTTTTTAAATTATAGCCATCCATTATAGATTGAAATATGTCACCCCAAAAGATATGTTGATAACCTCATCCATGTGCCAGTGAATATTACCTTGTTTGGGGAAATACGGTGGTCTTTGCAGATATTTTCAGTTAACAAAGTCATACTGGAGTACAGTGGGTCCTAATCCTAATCTCTTCTGAATGGTGTTTTTTTAAGTACAGACATGGAAACAGTCACAAACAGGGAGATGACAGATGCCATGTGATGAAACAGGCAGCACATCCATGAACAGCACAGGAACTCCAAGGATGGCTGGCCATTATGAGAAACTCATCAGAGTGAGGCATGGAGCAGTTCCTTTCTCAAAGCCCCCAGAAGGAATCTAAACAGCCAAGACCCTGGCTTGAACTTACAGCCTCCAGAGCTGTGAGAAAATAAATTTCTGTTCTTTAAAGCCACCCAATTTGTGGTATTTTGTATGGCAGCCCTAAGAGACTAAGATACCATCCTAGGGGATGTGAAGTGGTATCTCATTGTGGTTTTGATTTGCCATTTCCTTAGTGGCTCATTAGGAGTCACTGGTGGTAAAAACAGTTAAGCGCTTGACTACTAGCCGAAAGGTTGGTGGTTTGATCCACCCAGATATGCCTGGAAAAACAGATCTTGTGCTCCGCTTCTGAATGGTCACAGCCTTGGAAACCCTATGGAGCTGTTCTACTCGGCACACATAAGGTCGCCATGAGTTGGAACTGACTCAACGATAACTAACAACAATGGCTAATTATGTTGAGCATATTTTCATTTGCTAGTTGAATAGACTTATCTCCAAAGAAGATATACAAATGGCCAGCAAGTCCTTTGCCCACTTTTAAATTTGATTATCTTTTTGTTGTTGAGTTGTAAGAATTTTTCATACATCTTGGATACTAGAGTGTTATCAAATATGTGGTATGTGAATATTTCTTCCGTTCTGTGGGTTGGTTTTTCATTTTCTTGATAGTGTCCTTTTATGCACAAAAGTTTCAAATTTTAATGATGTCCTATGCCAAATCTTGATATTAGGGGTAGGGAAATGCATAAGGAGAGACTTGGAAAGAAGATAAGTTTTTAATGTACAACCTTTTTCCAGTAAACATGTAAGGAGGGCCTGATTTGTTAATTGGGCTTTTGTTCTGTTTTACAACTACTCCTTACTTATATTTTAAAATTCAAAGTTAAAACCTTAACTATTAGTGGGCTGAGCAAAGCAAGCATTGCACTATATCTTCTACATCAAAGTACGAAGTGGAATGCAGTCTACAAACAAGACAGGGCAATTAATTTTGCCCCAGACTTGTATTTCACATCTTTGCACTCCACGTAGTCAGCTGAGCTTGTTATACGTGTCCTCTAGCATTTGCTCTTCCATCTGAAAGGTGACTTTGTCATGTTCACTCTGGTTCCCAACCTGTTGCCATGGCCAGGGAGGAAGCTGACATCATTGCCGCCCCTTTCCAGGCATTGCTGGGTGAAGGCATCATGAAAGAGAGGTTCATACACCAGGGAATGCTTCAGACCTTCAACAAGACCAACAGTGCCTCTCCAACCCCTCTGTACCCTACTTTAGGCTGTGGCTTCCACACAGCCTTCCTTGGAGTCTGCTTCACTGAGATGGCTCTAGAGAGAAGATGTGGAGGTAGAGTTCTGGACATTGTGCCCCAGGTCAGGGAGAATGGCTCACCTCTAACTTCACAGAGGGGTTCATTTTTTAATTCTCATATTAATAAGTTTTGTTAAAGCCAGAAAACCACTTGTCAGGATTTGGTGCAAAAAAGGACTGGGGTATATTTTTGTGATGTTTTTGGCATATGCCTGTCCATATACTGTACCCTTGATGTTCAACACCTGTCCTCAGTATCCAAACCTCGCTGACGGTCAGTCCTAACTTCCACCGTTCAGGAAGGTCTTAGAGGGTTGTGAGCAAGATATGTTATCCCTGACAGTGCAAAGGATGAGCGAGTGAGTCTTCATGGAACCAGGTGTGTGGTCTGCCGGAATGATAGAATCCCAGAAAGCGAGTGGACAGCTGCTGCTACAGTTTGAGGTTGCTCCTGCATTCCTCAAGCAACTGGAGCTCTTCTCTTGTTGAGGACACAGGCAGAAGTTATGTAGGAATTACAAATGGGGATTCTCCAAGAGTGTAGTGAAGATTTAAGTCTATCTCAGCAGTTAAGCCTGCTTTTCATTCATTATCTCTTAGCTGATTCTTTTAGCTGCTCTAATATCCTATGTTTTTAATGACAAATCACATTACATTTTCTGGTTTTTAAAATGTTATAGTCTATATTTTGGAGGTCAAGAGAGATGATTATGGTTTACTGTTTACTCAGCAGGTAATTTTATCTTCTCTGTTTTTGTTCCATAGCTGCTTTATAACTGCTGGTTCCCTTACTTCTGGGTGCAGGAGAGTGGGGAGGATGGCCCTAGCTCTGAGCAGTAAATCAGGCCCCAGTAATGTTGGCTGTGTCTGGAGCCAGAGGCCCTTTCCAGGGTAATTGTGGTCTGTGTTCCTCAGCGTATCAAGGCTTGGAACGACGAGATTCCTGGGGAAAAACACCTCCAAACTAAAGTGAAAGTCCTATTTTCAAACTCTTGAAAACTACGTTAAATGAAAACCACTGGAGACATTTTTATGGAGAAGGGGTAAGGTAGACTGGGAGGGCTCTGAGATGTTTGTGAGGTGAAGGAATTAAGTAGAGCTAGGCTTGAGATTTATTTGCCCAACCCCAAAAGATGAAGTATTAATCTCAGATGTTATAAAAATGGCTTGGTGGAGCTGTTTGACCTCCTCCAACTTCACAAGAGGGGAGGAGAGGTATTATCAGCAACAACAACGCAAGGCTCATTTCTATGAGGCAGAGGTCAGACATACCTCCATCCTCTAACTTTTTACCAATTCTGACACCAGCTGTCCCTCCCACAATGCTGTTTCTCTGCTGGGTTCAATAATTTGTTGCAGCAGCCACACGGAACCCACAACCCATACTTACAGTTATGGGTTTTTTTAGAGAAGTAACAGGTTACAATTCAGGATACAGTTCTTCAATCACTACAGCCTCTTCTTAGCCATGCCCTCAGTCAGATCCCTCTCTGGCCCTTGGCCCCTCAGGCTCTTGGCCTGGCCTCTGCCCTCCTTGACAAGTGTCACAAAGCTCTTTAGCTCCACCAATTAAGTGCTTGCAGGCACCCACTCCACCAGTAATCCTCAGACCAAAAGTGCTCAGGCCTCTTGCTCTGTGGGTCAGAAAGCCTAGCTCTGCCAGCAACTGCCTGGAGTCACCGCAGTTCACCAGGAAGTTTTCTGCCTGATGACGCTCAGCTCTCTTGCTCCATGGGTCAGCACACCCACAATAACTGCCTTGCTCAGTGGAATGGAAAGCCCACTATGCCATCTCATGCCGGTCTCCTGGTTCTGCTGCCTCTGCTGTAGCTGTTTCCCTAATGCTGCTTCTTGCCATTTCTCACTGTCTCTGGGGTTATAGATTTCTCTCTTTCTGGCTCCTGGGTCTAGGAGGTTCTCGGCACAGGGACTCTGGGTCCAAAGAACATGCTCTGCTCCTATCTCTCCTTGGTAGTGAGATTCCCCCTTTCCACCTCTGAGATGGCTCATTTTAAACCTAGCAGGATGATAAAACTTACCAATCCCCTCATTAGGTTTTCATATACCTAATCTGCATGGTTCTACCCCCACAAGGGTGCAATACACCTTATTTACATTATTTACAATCTGTCCAATCCCCTTGGTGGGCCACAGCACCTTATTTGCATAGTACCATATTAAACAAAGCAGGAAGCATCAAAAAAAGATGGAAGGAATACACAGACTCACTATACCAAAAAGAATCAGTCGATGTCCAACCATTTCAGGAGGTAGCGTATGATCAGGAACCAATGGTACTGAAGGAAGAGGTCCAAGCTGCACTAAAGGCATTGGCAAAAAACAAGGCCCCAGGAATTGGCAGAATACCAATTGAGATGTTTCAAGATATGGATGCAGCGCTGGAAGTGCTCACTCATCTATGCCAAGAAATTTGGAAGACAACTACCTGACCAACCAACTGGAAGAGATCCATATTTATGCCTATTCCCAAGAAAGGTGATCCAACAGAATGTGGAAATTATTGATCAAGATCATTAATATCACATGCAAGTAAAATTTTGCTGAAGACTCTTCAAAACCAGTTGCAGCAGTATATCAACAGGGAACTGCCAGAAATTCAGATAGGATTTAGAAGATGGTGTGGAGCCAAGAATATCATTGCTGATGTCAGATGGATCCTGGATGAAAGCAGAGAATACCAGAAAGATGTTTACTCGTGTTTTATTGGCTATGCAAAGGCATTCGACTGTGTGGATCATAACAAATTATGGATAACATTGAGAAGAATGGGAATTCCAGAAAACTTAATTGTGCTCATGAGAAACCTGTACATAGATCAAGAGGCAGTCATTCGAATAGAAAAAGGGGATACTGCATGGTTTAAAGTCAGGAAAGGTGTGCATCAGGGTTGTATCCTCTCACCATACTTATTCAATCTATATGGTGAGTAAATAATCCAAGAAGCTGGACTATATGAAGAAGAATGGGGCATTGGGATTGGAGAAAGACTCATTAACAACTTGCAATATGCAGATGGCACAATCTTGCTTGCTGAAAGTGAAGAGGACTTGATGGACTTACTGATTAAGATCAAAGACCACAGCTTTCAGTACGGATTACACCTCCGTGTAAAGAAAACAAAAATCTTCACAGCTGGGCCAATAAGTAACATTATGATAAATGGAGAAAATATTGACATTGCCAAGGATTTCATTTTACTTGAATCAACAATCAACACCCGTGGAAGCAGCAAGGAAATCAAAAGTTGCGTTGTGTTTGGCAAATCTCTTGCAAAAGACCTCTTTAAAGTGTTGAAAAGCAAAGATGTCACCTTGAAGACACAGGTGCGCCCTACGCAAGTTATGTTTTCCATTGCCTCGTATGCATGTGAAAGCTGGACAATGAATAAGGAAGACAAAAGAAGAATTGATGCCTTTGAATTGTGGTCTTGGAGAAGAATATTGAATATACCGCAGACGGGCAAAAGAATGAACAAATCTTTCTTGCAAGAAGGAGGAACCAGAATGCTCCTTAGAAGCAAGAATGGGGAGACTACATCTCACATACTATGGACATGTTATCAGGAAGGATAAGTCCCTAGAGAAGAAGGACATCATGCTTGGTAGAGTGTCAGAGAAAAAGAGAAAGATACTTGATGAGATGAATTGACACAGTGGCTACAACAACAGGCTCAAGCATAACAGTGATTGTGAGGATGGCGCAGGACTAGGCAGTGTTTCATTCTGTTGTACAAAGGATCACTATGAGTTGGAGGTGACTCAACGGCACCTAACAATAACAACAGCAAACCCAATCATTTTGTGGGAGTTACAAGACCATGCCTAGAGAGGCCAGATAAAAGTGATCCATGGCATTGCAGGCCACACCCTGGCTTTTCTAGCCATGATTCTTTTAGACTTGGAGGATAACTCCCTCCTCCCAATCATTTTACCAGTCCCAAACAGTCACTAACAATTAGTCCTTCAGTAGGAAAAAGAGTCCTCAGGTTGAGGTTACTCATGTACCAGCCATTCAGGTCTGCTGAAGGTATCCATCTGATCTGGTCAAGTTCTCCAAAAGTCATCTCGGCTTTACCCTTTTGGGTGTCTGATAAAAATTTTTTGAGAGAAGATTTTTCTCTTGCTCTGAGCTTCAAGACTTATCAGCATAGCAAAATCTTTAAGGGACTTTAGGTTTGTCCACTATACTGCAGTCCAGCAGGGCCTTCCCCTAAGTCCACTCTTTCATGCTTACAGCTTCTACAATTACAGTTTTTACAATCACAATCCTTTGGTAGCAGTTATAAGACCATGCAAGAAAGGCCATATAAAATTGATCCATTGCACCACAGGCAAGTAAGATTCTCAAACCAGATTCTCTCTCCTCCAGAAGGCAATGATCTCGGAGATAGAAGTGCACTGATACCAACGACCCCTTAAGAGGATATCAGGATATTTTACTGCTTTCTTGCTGATGAGAAAACAGTCCACTGAGGTCTGGTCTCTGTCACTTGTGGTCCCCATAACTGAGGTTTTTACATGAGATTTGAAGCTAATAGGGAAGAAATCAATAGAGGGAAAGAGTTCCCTAAATTTTGTCTTATGTGATGGTGCATGTCCAGAACAAAAACTTGGGGGCCTCCCCATTCATCCCACTCAGAGTGAAATAGACCTAGGTACAAAAGGCTTTGAGTAGAACAGTTGATTATAATGTGTCCTGAGGAACATAAACTCAGAAGGTGTTGGCTGGCTGTGTTCCCAGCTGAGATCCTCCCTGGTGCGGGAGGGTGCTCCCCGTGTCTCAACTCTGAGCCAAGGACTGCAGGTCCACATAGCTCTGCGTGGCTCTTATGTTTCTCTATTGCCACACTTTAACTGTCGCCCTGACCCTAGATAAAGGCCTGAGTTGCAGAGCCTATTTCCCAGTCCCTGTCCTGGAGCAAGAGAAGCAGCACTGTGTCATGATTCTCAATGCATATGCCGTTGAGGCAACTACTACTTTTGCTTAATTGTCCCGTCAACTTTATTCTCCACTTCACATATAGCTAGAAAACTTGTGACTAAAGAGGCAACCCCCACATGCTCCTAATTTTCTAGAGTTTTGCTGTTTCAGTCTTCAGAGTTACCTGATTGTGCAGCAGGCTCAGCAACAGGATAGAAGGATCAGCATGAAGGAGAAATGGGCCTCCATTTCCAGTGAAGCTGAAGATGGTTATTAATCAGCCAGCAGTAATCAGCCAGCAGCTCATTTAGGTCACTAGCCCCTGAACAGACAATGTAGCATAGACCTATGATTGGGTTTGCTGGCAGACAGACCTGGAAGTGAGTCCCAGCACTGCCATTTAAAGCTTGTGTAAGCAGGACAAATCATTTAACATTATAAAGCTTTTTTTTTTTTTTTAAATCTTTAAAAGTATGATAATGCCAGCCCAGCAGTCTAATTTCTCCAAAGCAGAGGGTGATGAGGGGTCTTCATGTGTCAAATGGTGAGAAATATGGACAGCCATTGCTCTGACGAGGTTCCTAATGAGGTGGGACCTCCACATGGAAGTTTAAAGGGCTGCTGTTAAGATGAAGGAACGCCCATTGGGGCTCAAGTCCTCATGACTGCTATTTCACTCAAAGTACTTGAGCTCTTCTAAAATGGAGTCCTGGTTTTCCTGACAGAAATAATCAAAGTCCTTGCTAAGGTTTTTCCCTCTGTTTTATGAGGGTCCTGTGATGGTTAAGGTTGTCAGCTTTGCTGGGCCATGATTCTCAGTGATTTGGCGGTTACGTAATGACGTAGTTTGGCAGTTAGGCAATGATACAATTTGGCAGTTACATAATGATGTAATCACCTCCTTGACGTGATCTGATGTGATCAGCCCATCAGTTTCCTTGGGAGTGTGGCCTGCATCCAACATATATGCATGTTCTGGCAAAGCTCACTGACTTTTGCTCACTCTGGATCCTGCATCTAACTCATCAGCTGACCTCTGGTTCTTGGGACTTGAGCCAGCATCCGGTTGTATTGCCTGCCGATCTTGGACTCATCAGCCTCCACAGCCTGTGAGTCAGCAGCCTGGTATCTGACCTGCCAGTCTTGGGTTCATCAGCCTCTGCAGCTACATGAGTCAGGAGAAGCCTCCAGCCTGATGCTAATCCAAGGACTTGGAATTGCCGGCCTCTACAACCAATAAGCCATTTCCTTGAGATAAATCTCTCTCTATATATGTATTTATATATGCAGTTCACTGGTTTTGCTTCTCTAGAGAACCCAGTGTAAGACAGGTTCTTTGTGGCAGACTGGCACTTATGGACTGGAATGTGGCTGGCCCAAAACCTTGTGGGAGTTTGAAATGACAGGTAAGTTTGAAGTCTGATAGGAAAGAGTAAGCCGCTTTTCCACCCCACCCTCAAAATACACAGGATGCAAAACCCTATTAGAAATAGCTAGTCCTCACCAACATGTCCTTAGATTTTTTATTCAACAATAGGAGGGGGTAGCCCACCCTCTTAACAGCTCTATGAACCCTTGTCTGGAAGGAAGAAGAGCAAATTAGCAGTAAGGACCTAAGATGGGACTAAAAGATCATGTTAATGTGAATGAGGCTCTGTTCCTTCTTCAGAGGCTTTTTCCGGGGTAGGTACTCCACACGGTTTGCTCGGAAGCCATAGGATGGCCTGGTTTAGACCAGGAATAGGAGACTGTAAGTTCAGGTGTGAATACAGAAATAAGACTCAGGAAGCCAATGCAATCCAACCCAGGAAGAACCTCATGTAAAGGGGAGATAACTTCACACAGGAATCAGGGAGACCAATGGACTCAAGGCTGCTGCAGGAATGCAGGGCTCAAGCACAGTGCTCAGGTGATCTGCCCTAGTCTGCTGGAGCCTGTGGTCAGGTCTGAGTCCCCGGAGGCCCAGTTCAGCAGTTGGTCTGTGCAGAAGAGAAGGCACATTCCTGCGTTTGTTTATTTTGCTATGATGACTGTTCTCCGCAATCAAGGTTGAGATTCTTCTCTGTTAGAGAATCCATGATTTTTTTTTATACAGGTTGAGTTAGTTATAATACAATTAGTAAAGTAAGAAGGTAAAATATTACAACTGAATTTAAAATTCAATTCCCTAAGACACACAGCCCATGATGGTTACCACTTCCCACAACAAACAATGAAGTAAGCATCACAATCTTGAAGTTAAGGGTCATGGAGTAATAAATGGCTTTAGTATTAAGGCCTTTCTACAATAGGACACTTCTTGGAAACCAGCAAGGACTCAATTTCCAAGATACAGGATAAATATAAATTGACACTGAACTTTCACTCAGTCTGGATCACGTCTGTATTCTTAGTGTCTCCAAACCTCTGTCTTATCTTTGAAAACAAAATGCTAAAGGCTAGCTCAGTGTATTAAAAACACAAATCTTCAAGGCTCTCATTCTCTCAACATCTGTACCATTGAAACATGTGGCCTCCCATCTCGACTAAATCTTAACAAAATCAACAATGGTTAATTGGAACTTTTAATTTCTACATTATAGGTACAGGCATCAGTGAGGCTGAGTATGGGTAGGGGTGTTCAGAGCTTTAAGTATGGAGACAGAATGGAATTGGCCAAATGGGCATAAGAGAAATGTTAGGGACAGACTGGGTCTCCACAACCTCAAACCGAAGATTTGAAGGTGATAGATATAGATCGGGTCCTCCAGCAGCTGCTGAAGAGGGAGTTTGGAGTTCAAGATGTTTATTAGGATGAAAGGAAGCAGGATCGAGTAGAGAAGAAGTCAGCTTGCAATGCAGGCTGACAGGTTCCCGGCCACCTGGCAGGGAGCTCTGGAATGAGGCGTCCCCACCCATCTGGTATTGGGCCAGAATGACTTAGCTGACTGGTCCAGTCAGTAAACGCAGGCTGCCCTGCCAAGGCCACGACCTTGCATGCTGAGGTTCTTTGCGGTTGCGAAGGCCCCCGGGTTGCTGAGAGCAGTGCGGCGCATTGCCACTTCCCTACCACAGAGAGGGCAGTAAGGACTGCCTTGGGACTTGGGTACTGACCCAAATAACAAAATGACTTAGTAAAAAGTGAAAATATGACTCTTAAGAAAGCTCTTTGTTCACCTGAGATGCTGACATTAGAAGACCTGTTAGAAGAGCACCCATGTCATTCTGGCTGTGAATGCTGATGCAGTGACTTTTTTATGGATTTCATCTGTGGAAATCAGGCTGCCTCTATGGCCCGCCCTAAACTTCACACTAATTCATAGCAAAGGAAAATGGTGTAAAAGGGAATCAAACCACTACAAGAAAAACCTGGAGCTCTATTGTGAGTCTATGAGTCCCTGGGTGGTGCAAATTGTTAACGCTCAGCTGCTAACTGAAAGGTTGCAGGTTCGAGTCCACCCAGTGGCACCTCAGAAGAAAGACCTAGCAATCTACTTCCAAATAACCAGCCAATGAGTACCCTACAGAGTAGGGTTCTACTCTGACACACATGAAGTCACTATGAGTTGGAAACTGATGGAAACTGGCTTTTTATTGTGAGTCTGGAGCTATGAAAACTGCCACTTAAGTGAATGATGCTTTTGGCTACAAATAATGACACTTAAACTTTGACTTAAATAATGAGGAAAATATATGCTCTGTCAATACAAAGTTGAGAGGCAGGGTGGGCCTCAAGCATGAGAATCATGATCCAGTTTCTTCCCTCTGCAGAAACCAAATAAAATAAGCTCCCTCTTTGAGAAAGAAAAGCATAAATCAGAAATATGATCCTTCCTTTAAGAAGGCACTCACCTTTTATCTTTTTTAAAATAATTTTTATTGTGCTTTAAGTGAAAGTTTACAAATCAAGTCAGTCTCTCACATAAAAACTTATATACACCTTGCTACGCACTCCCAATTACTCTCCCCCTAATGAGACAGCCTGCTCTCTCCCTCCACTCTCTCTTTTCATGTCCATCTCGCCAGCTTCTAACCCCCTCTACCCTCTCATCTCCCCTCCAGGCAGGAGATGCCAACATAGTTTCAAGTGTCCACCTGATCCAAGAAGCTCATTCCTCACCAGCATCCCTCTCCAACCCATTGTCCAGTCCAATCCATGTCTGAAGAGTTGGCTTCGGGAATGGTTCCTGTCTTGGGCCGACAGAAGGTCTGGGGAAGGCACTCACCTTTTAATTAGGGGAAGCAATGAAGCAAGTCACTCAGCCCTAAAATTATTCAAGTGTTATGTTTATGTTTTTGGAGTGGCTGAACTTGCAACCCTGATGGCTCAGTGGTTAAGAGCTTGTCTGCTAACCAAGAGTTCAGTGGTTCAAATCCACCAGCTGCTCCTTGAAAACCCTACGGGGCAGTTCTCCTCTCTCCTACAGGGTCACTATGAGTTGAAATGGACTCGACGGCAAGGGGTAAGTAAAATAACAACCTAATGAGCTAAACGAAACTTTGGTTAGCCAACCACTCAGGCTGAAACAAAGGTCTGAAGACACAGTTTAGTCAGAATCTAGTCCTAATCACAAGATAGTGTTTCTGGTTTCCTTCTATTTGATGTAAAGACACAGGACTCCCAATTGTTTTACCACAGAACATGTTTACTGTATCAGTTTTCTATTGCTGCCATAACAAGTATAAAATTGGTGGCTTAAAACAACACAACTTTATTATTTCGATGGCATTGGGTTTTTGGTTAGAAGTCCAACATGGGCCCCACTAGACTATAACCAAGGTGTCTGCAGGGCTGTGTTTCTTTCAGGCCACTCTAAGGAAGAGTTTTTTTCCAGCTTCTAGAGGCATCCTACATTCATTGGCTGTGGCCTCTTAACACCATCTTCAAAGCCAGCAATATTGCATCTCACTGATCTTCTGTAGTCACATCTCCCTCTGACTCTCTTCTGCCTCCCTCTGCCATTTTCAAGAACCCTTGGATTACACAGGGTTCATATAGATAATGCAGGATAATTTCCCTATTTTCTGCTTAGCAACCTTAATGCCACCTGCAACCTTACTTCCCCTGTGCCATGTAATGTACCATATTCACAGGTTCTGGGGATTAGGAGGTAGACATGTTTGGAGGCCATTATTCTGCCAACTACATTTATCCATTCAACTGAGAATCTTTCCTTGTGAGGACATCAAAGTTGTGAGATAGACTTTTTAAAAAAGTTTTGTTTTTTTGTTGTTGTTAGGAATATGCACAGCAAAACATAAACCAATTCAGTAGGTTCTACATGTATCATTAGTGACACTGATTAAATTCTTCCAGCTGTGATACTATTTTCACTCTCCTTTTATGAGTTTTTCCTCCTCTATTAGCATAAATTCACTGCCCCCTAAGTTCTTATCTAATCTTTAAAGTTTGATCCCATATGTTGTTAGGTGCCATTTAGTTGGTTCTGACTCACAGTGACCCTATGTACAAAAGGACAGAAAACTGCCCAGTCCAGCACCATCCTCATAGTTGTTGCTGTGTTCGAGCCCATTGTTACAGCCACTGTGTCAATCTCATTGAGAGTCTTCCTCTTTTTTGCTAAACTTCTATTTTACCAAGCACGATGCCCTTCTCAGGGGCTGATCCCTCCTGATAACATGTCCAAAGTATGTGAGAAAAAGTCTCTCCATCCTTGATTCTAAGATGCATTCAGCTGCACTTTTTCCAAGACAGGTTTGTTCTTCTGGCAGTCTGTGGTGTATTCAATATTCTTCGCCAACACCATAACTCAAAGGCATCAATTCTTCTTCCGGCTACCTCATTCATTGTCCAGCTTTCACATGCATATGAGTCTATTGAAAATACCATGGCTTGGGTCAGGCACACCATCGTCCTTACAATGGCGTCTTTGCTTTTTAACGCTTTCAAAAGGTCTTTTGCAAAAGACCACACTTACTGGTCTGACAGAAACTGGAGAATACTCAAGAGTATGGCCCCGGGGACCCTTTTAACTCAATACTGAAGTCACTCCTGAGGTTTAGCCTTCAGCCAAAGATTAGACAGGACCATAAAACAACACTAAATGGGCACACCAGCCCAGGGGCAAAGACGAGAAGGCAGGAGGGGACAGGAAAGCTGGTAATGGGGAACCCGAGGTTGAAAATGGGAGAGTGTTGACCTGTCATGAGGTTGGCAACAAATGTCATAAAACAGTATATGTATTAATTGTTTAATGAGAAACTAATTTTCTCTGTAAACCATCATCTAAAGCACAATAATTTTTTAAAAAGGTCTTTTGCAGCATATTTGCCCAGTGTTTGGTTTCTTGACTGCTACTTCCATGGGTGTTGATTGTGGATTGAAGTATAATGAAATCCTTGATAACGTCAATATTTTCTGTTTATCATGATGTTTCTTATTGGTCCAGTTGTGAGGATTTTTTTCTTTATGTTGAGGTACAATTCATACTGAAGGCTGTAGTCTTTGATCTTCATCAGTAAGTACTTCAAGTCCTTTTCCCTTTTAGCAAGCAAAGTTGTGTCATCTGCATATCATAGGTTGTTAATGAGTCTTCCACCAGTCCTGATACCTTGTTCTTCATGTAAGAGCATAATGCTCAATGCAGACATTTTTAGTTAGTTAAGCTAAAACATCGTTTGGTTTTAAGAAGACTTCAAAGAATATTTAAGGTTTAAAGATTATGTGTGATAGGCTTTTAATGTTTGAGGAAAGTCATAATCCATGCTACCAAAACCAAACCTATTGCCGCCAAGTCGTTTCTGACACATAGCAACCCTATAGGACAGAGTAGAACTGCCCCCTAGATTTTCCAAGGAGCGCCTGGTGGATTTGACCTGCTGGCTTTTTGGTTAGCAGCCAGGGCACTTAACCACTATATCACCAGAGTTTCCCATGCCAGGATTCATAAATTTGTACTTGCTCATTCCAGATGTAACTGGATTTGAAGCGAATTAACCAAGTTCCTTTTTTCCCCTCCTTCAAGCCAAACCTTTCCGTTCTCTAAGTCTGTAATGTTCTCTGTAATTCCTGCTGCTTTGAAATCGTGGTCGTTATGCTCCCTCCCCTCCACAGTGGATCAGTGAGCAATCTCTCGTCATTCTCTAAGGCTGAATACAAAGCAGAGCTTTTTTCTTTCAGATATATCCACTCTCCTCCTCCCACAAGTCTGCTTCAACACCTGTTTAAGCTTTAAAACTGCTTTCCTTTGAGGTGACAAGGTGGCTGAAGTACTCCCAGGAGTCAACACATGCCCATTATTAAGCTGATCACTATCAAAATTAAGGTCATTACTATGCTCCGACTCTGAGATTTCGGCTTTACTGACATAAATTTTGTGGAAATAATCCCAGGAAGCACAATCGAGGGAAGGGGATATGAGAGACTGGCCCAAAAAATGAGACAGGTTCACCACTGGGCAACTAGAACTCAGCCTGACTGGGGACCCTCTGAAGAATAGAGGGAAATATGGCTCAGAGTTAACCCACCCAGGGTGACACGCCACCATGCCACTGGTTCAGCAAATCACCATTCCTACTGCGCTCACAGCACCTGATCCTCCAAGCCTGAAGCTTTTCCTCAGGAGAGTAAGAAAGCTCTGGGAAATAAATGAAGCCCCAGTGCTTAGGAAGAAAATCCCGAAAAGGCTTGAGTTTGGAATAGGAGCCTGAGCTCTACTTGTTTTTACAGATAAAAGCCATTTAAAAGAGAAAGTCCGCCCAAATTTTCCCGAGTCAGCTGTCCATGGGTTTGAGGGGAGCATGAAGGGAAGAACGTATTTGGGAAAAAGTTTTATCTGACCAACAGCCCCCATCTCAGCTTTTTCTTCAAATCCAAGCCGTGGATGAAACGATCATCAAGTGAGGTGATCTCCCTGTCCTAGGGCAGGTGGCTCTTTTTTTCTGTGGTGTTTTGTGTATGGCTTTGCTAGACAGAAGAACAATGGCCCAGGCTACTGGCTTTCATAAGTACATAGCAACAGAACCTTTGGTCAAATGTGTAGATTTTTTTTTAGAAGACTTTTAATAATGGAGACTGAAGACTTGGTGTTTGGTTCAGATGCTGGTTTGCCTCTTTTTCCCTTTACTGGACAACAGGAGCCATAAACCATGCTAGCTCAGTTCCTGTCTCACGAATACTGAGTTTGTTCTCTGCTTCATGTGGCCAAATCCCAATGTAAACTTTACTGATGAGGTTCTCAAACTTGCATGTCTCCTCTCTCCCTCTACAAAATAAAGTAGCTTTTTGATATAAATGCCTTGGGAAAGGAAGAATGAGCCCGAACTAGTGTTTTCTCTGCAGTGTAAGCTGACTACTTGAAAAAATAATAACCATATTTCATTCACCACTTCCCACCACAGCTGTGCCTCTGTGCTCTAATTTAAGTGCTTAGTTCACAACAAAATCATTATTTCCCCCCACCATTGGAAAATTTTGAGGCAGCTTATAAGAAACCAGACAATAAAATAATTGTTGTAATAAGACCTATCAGTAAGTGCTTTAGAAGACCCAGCAGAACCTCTAGAAGGAATAATTGCTTTTCTGAAAATATAAAGGGTGCCTGCCACCATAGTCACTTCTCTTCATGAATTTGGTGAAGCATGATAACTCATCCCCATGCTGCAAAATACAAATGGAATAAAGTTGAGGCATAAAATAGATCCTGTAAACAACCAGAATCCCTCTTGACCAAGTTGTTTTAATGTTATTGCCACTGTGAATGAAGTACAAATGTTGGAGCTCCAACTGTGCCAGCATCTTTTTGACTGACTTCAAGAAACCCACTTTGGTCTTGATGAACTATAATTTTATAGTCCTCATGATTACGGCAAGTCAATCTTCATTCCTGCTATGGATACAATTAGCTAAACTCCTACTTCTTGGTCGTTGTTGGAGTCAAATTTCTCATCCGAGTTTCCTCCTGCAGACATTAAGTCAACAACTAATATGGTAGCAATCATGTTTATGCCCAAAGCACTGGAACTTAGGTAATTTTCTTTAAAAATCAGGGCTTATTTGCTAACTGAGATCCTGATGAGAGATTAGGACATGGCTTGCAGATCTATTGTTCTGACAAACAGCTTTCCAATGGCCTCCTCACAGGGTTTGCAAAACCCTTAATTAATAAGAGATTTTAGCACATGAAATCTTTGTTTTAAAAATGACAGGTTTGTGTATTTTTGAACTAATCATATCTGTGCATGAATCCTTAAAACAATAAAAAGTCACTTTTAGAGAAAAAGAAGTAAAAAAAAAACTTGATCTCTGATATTTCAACAACAAATTGAAAACTACTTTCTGTAGTGGTTGGCTCACCTGGTCCCAAGGAAAGATAAAATCAAATTTCGCTCAAGTGCATCTTTTCCTCCATCTCATCTCTCTCTCTCTCTATCTCTCTCTCTATCCCTATCCCTATCTCTCTCTATCTCTATCTCTATATCCTCTAGTCTATGTGAATTTTGCTTTCAGACTTTTCTCCTAAGGTGCAAACCCCAGTGTTATGGATTGAATTGTCCCCCCAAAATATGTGCTGTAAATCTTAACCCTTATATCTGTGGATGTAATCCCATTTGGGAATAGGGTTTTCTTTGTTATGTTAAGGGACCATATCAGTGTACGCTGTGTCTTAAGCCAATGACTTTGTTGTTGATGTTGTTTTTTGAATTTTATTTTATTATTTTCTTTGGTGAAAATATGCACAGCAAAAGATACACCATTTTATCAATTTCTACATGTACAATTCAGAGACATTGATTACTTTCTTCAAGTCGTGCAACCATTCTCACTATCCTTTTCCAAATTATTCCACAACCATTAATATAAAACTCACTGCTCCCTAAGCTTCTCATCTATCCTCCTGAGTTGTTGTTGTCAGCTTGATCCCACATAGATAAATATTTAAAAGAGCAAATGCTCCAGGCAGATATACTTTACTAATTAAGCTAAACCATTATTTGGTCCAAAGAAGATTGCAGGGGATTTTGGTTTAAGGTGTAAAGATTATCACAGGGCAATAGTTTTGGGGGTTCATCCAGCTTCAATGGCTCCAGATAATGTGAATTCCATGAGAATTTGAAATTTTATTTTATATTTCCCCCCCTTTTGACCAGGATTCTTCTATAGAATTTTTTTTTAATTGTACTTTAGATGAAGGTTTACAGAACAAATTAGTTTTTCACTAAACAGTTAGTACTCGTATTGACATTGGTTAACATACTCATTTATGACATTGGTTAACAAGCCCATGACATGTCAACACTCTCCCTTCTCAACCTTGGGTCCCTATTACCAGATTTCTTGTTCCCTCCTGTCTTCTAGTCCTTGCCTCTGGGCTGCCGTGCCCCTTTAGTCTCATTTTGTTTTATGGACCTGTCCAATCTTTGTCTAAAGGGGGAACCTCAGGAGTGACTTCATTACTGAACTGAAAGGGTATCTAGGAGCCATACTCTCAGGGTTTCTCCAGTCTCTGTCAGACTAGCAAGTCTGGTCTTTGTTTTTTGAGTTAGAGGTTTGTTCTACATTTTTCTCCAGCTCTCTCCAGGGCCCTCTATTTTGATCCCTGTCAGAGCAGTTAGTGGTGGTAGCTGGGCACCATCTAGTTGTACTGGACTCAGTCTGGTGGAGGTCATTAGTCCTTTGGACTAATCTTTCCCTTTTATCATTAGTTTTCTTCATTATTACTTGCTCCAGAAGGGGTGAGACAAGTGGAGTATCCTTGATGGCTGCTCAAAGGCTTTTAAGACCCCAAATGTTACTCACCAAAGTAGAATGTAGAATATTTCCTTTATAAACTATGTTTATACCAATTGAGCTAGATATTCCCCGAGACCATGGTCCTCAGCCCTCAGCCTAGTAATTCTGTTGCCTCAGGGAGTTTGGATGTGTCTATGGAGCTTCCATGACCTTGCCTTGTACAAGTTGTGCTGGCTTCTGAGTATTGTGTACTGTGTTACCCTTCACCAAAGTTACCACTTATCTATTATCTATTCAGTGTTTTTCCATCCTCACCCCGGTCCCTCCCTCATAACCACCAAAGATTCTTTTTGTGTATAAACCTTTTCATGAGTTTTTACAGTAGCGGTCTCATACAATATTTGTCCTTTTGTGGTTGACTTTTTTCACTCAGAATAATGCCCTCCAGATTCATCCATGTTGTGAAATGCTTCACAGATTCATCGTTGCTCTTTATCATTGTGTAATACTTCATTGTGTGTATGTACCACAGTTTGTTTATCTATTCATCTGTTGATGGGCATCTAGATTTTTTCCATCTTTTTGCTGTTGTGAACAATGCTGCAATGAACATGGGTGTGCATATGTCTATTCGTGTGATGACTCTTATTTCTCTAGGATATGTTCCTGGGAGTGGGATTGCGGGATCATATGGTATTTCTATTTCTAGCTTTCTAAGGAAGTGCCATATCGTTTTCTAAAATAGTTGTATCGTTTTGCATTCCCAGCAGCAGTGCATAAGAGTTCTGATTTCCCGGTAGCCTCTCCAACATTTGTTACTTCCGGTTTTTTTGATTCTTGCCAGTAATGCTGGGGTGAGATGGTACCTCACTGTGTTTTTGATTTACATTTTTTTTATGGCTAGTGTTCACAAGCATTTCCTCATGTGACTCTTGGCCACTTGAATGTCTTCTTTGGTGAACTATCTGTTCATTTTCTTTGCCCATTTTTTAATTGGACTATTTGTCTTTTTGTTGTAGAGGTGTTGGATTTTCTTGTAGATTTTAGAGATTAGAACTTTGTTGGATTTGTAATACCCAAAAATATTTTCCCAGTTGGTAGGTTCTCTTTTTATTGTTTTGGTGAAATCTTTTGATGAGCATAAGTGTTTAACTTTTAGAAGATTTCAGTTATCTAGCTTATCTTCTTGAGTTTGTGCGTTGTTGGTTGTGGTTTGTATCTTGTCGATGCCATGTATTAGGGCCTCTAATGTTGATCCTGTTTTTTCTTCTATGAACTTCATAGTTTTTGCCTCAATATTTAGGTCTTTGATCCATTTTGTATTTGTTTTTGTATATGGTGTGAGGCATGGGTCCTGTTTCACTTTTTTTTTTTTAATAACTTTTATTAAGCTTCAAGTGAACGTTTACAAATCCAATCAGTTTGTCACATATAAGTTTACATACATCTCACTCCCTACTCCCACTTGCTCTCCCCCTCTTGAGTCAGCCCTTTCAGTCTCTCCTTTCTTGACAATTTTTCCGGCTTCCCTCTCTCTCTATCCTCCCATCCCCCCTCCAGACAAGAGTTGCCAACACAATCTCAAGTGTCCACCTAAAATAATTAGCTCACTCTTCATCAGCGTCTCTCTCCCACCCGCTGACCAGTCCCTTTCATTTCTGATGAGTTGTCTTCGGGGATGGTTCCTGTCCTGTGTCAACAGAAGGTCTGGGGAGCATGGCCGGGATTCCTCCAGTCTCAGTCAGACCATTAAGTTTGGTCTTTTTATGAGAATTTGGGGTCTGTATCCCACTGATCTCCTGCTCCCTCAGGGGTCCTCTGTTGTGCTCCCTGTCAGGGCAGTCATCGATTGTGGCCGGGCACCAACTAGTTCTTCTAGTCTCAGGATGATGTAGGTCTCTGGTTCATGTGGCCCTTTCTGTCTCTTGGGCTTTTAGTTGTCGTGTGGCCTTGGTGTTCTTCATTCTCCTTTGCTCCAGGTGGGTTGAGACCAATTGCTGCATCTTAGATGGCCGCTTGTTAGCATTTAAGACCCCAGATGCCACATTTCAAAGTGGGATGCAGAATGATTTCATAATAGAATTATTTTGCCAATTGACTTAGAAGTCCCCGCAAACCATGTTCCCCAGATCCCCACACTTGCTCCCCTGACCTTTGAAGCATTCATTTTATCCCGGAAACTTCTTTGCTTTTGGTCCAGTCCAATTGAGCTGACCTTCCATGTATTGAGTGTTGTCTTTCCCTTCACCTAAAGCAGTTCTTATCTACTGATTAATCAATAAAAAACCCTCTCCCACCCTCCCTCCCTCCCCCCCTCGTAACCACAAAAGTATGTGTTCTTCTCAGGTTTACTATTTCTCAAGATCTTATAATAGTGGTCTTATACAATATTTGTCCTTTTGCCTCTGACTAATTTCGCTCAGCATAATGCCTTCCAGGTTCCTCCATGTTATGAAATGTTTCAGAGATTCGTCACTGTTCTTTATCGATGCGTAGTATTCCATTGTGTGAATATACCACAATTTATTTACCCATTCATCCGTTGATGGACACCTTGGTTGCTTCCAGCTTTTTGCTATTGTAAACAGAGCTGCAATAAACATAGGTGTGCATATATCTGTTTGTGTGAAGGTTCTTGTATCTCTAGGGTATATTCCTAGGAGTGGGATTTCTGGGTTGTATGGTAGTTCTATTTCTAACTGTTTAAGATAACGCCAGATAGATTTCCAAAGTGGTTGTACCATTTTACATTCCCACCAGCAGTGTATGAGAGTTCCAATCTCTCTGCAGCCTCTCCAACATTTATTATTTTGTGTTTTTTGGATTAATGCCAGCCTTGCTGGTGTGAGATGGAATCTCATCGTAGTTTTAATTTGCATTTCTCTAATGGCTAATGATCGAGAGCATTTTCTCATGTATCTGTTGGCTGCCTGAATATCTTCTTTAGTGAAATGTGTGTTCATATCCTTTGCCCACTTCTTGATTGGGTTGTTTGTCTTTTTGTGGTTGAGTTTTGACAGAATCATGTAGATTTTAGAGATCAGCTGTTTCACTTTTTTTGCAGAGGGACATCCAGTTTTGCCAGCATCATTTGTTAAAAAGACTGTCTTTTCCCCCATTTGATGGACCTTGGGCCCTTGTCAAAGATCAGGTGACCATAGGTGGATGGATTTACTTCTGGGTTCTCAATTTGGTTCCATTGATCAATGTGTCTGTCACTGTACTATTACCAGGCTGTTTTGCCTACCGTAGGTGTATAGTAGATTCTGAAGTCAGGTAGTGCAAGCCCTCCTACTGTCTTCTTCCTCTTCAATAGTGCTTTACTTACCTGGAGGGTTTCTCCCTTTCTATATAAAGTTAATGATAAGTTTTCCCATCCCTTTAAAGAATGTTGTTGGTATTTGGATCAGGGTTGCTTTGTATTTGTAAATTGCATTGGGCAGAACTGTCATTTTCACAATGTTGAGTCTACCTATCCATGAGCATGGTGTGTTTTTCCATTTGTGTAGATCTGTTTTGGTTTCTTGCAGCAGTGTTTTGTAGTTTTCTTAGTGTAGGTCCTTTATATCCCAGGTTAGATTTATTCCTAAGCTTTTAATTTTTTTAGGGGCATTATTTTCCTGATTTCCTTTTCATTGTTTTCTTTATTGGTGTATAGGAATCCAGCTACTTTTTGTATGTTTATCTTGTATCCTACTACTCTGATGAATCTTTCTGTTAGTTCCAGTAGTTTTCTTATGGAGTCTTTTGAGTTTTCTTTGTATACTATCATACCCACCTAGTGCCCTCGAGTCGATTCCAATTCATATCATATCATCCAAAATAGGAACTGTTTAACTTCTTCATTTCCAATTCAGATGCCCTTTATTTCTTTTTCTTTCTTTATTGCTCTACCCAGGACTTCCAGCACAATATTAAATAGGAATGGTGATAAAGGGCATCCTTGTCTTGTTCCTGTTCTCAAGGGAAATGTTTTCAGCCTCTCTTCATTATGAATTATGTTGACCATTGGTTTTGCATGGGTACCCTTTATTATGTTGAGAAAATTTCCTTCTATACCTATTTTATTGAGAGTTTTTATCAGGAATGGGTGTTAGACTTTGTCAAATGTCTTTTCTGAATCAATTGAGATGATCATGTGATTCTTTTCTTTCCTTTTATTTATGTGGTAGATTACATTAACTGATTTTCCAATGTTGAACCATCCTTGCATACTTTGTATGAATCCTACTTGGTTGTGGTGTATTATTTTTTTGATATGCTGCTGAATTCTATTGGCTAGAAATTTGTTGAGAATTTTTGCATCTATATTCATGAGAGATATTGGTTTGTAATTTTCTTTTTTTGTGGTGTCTTTTCCTGGTTTTGGTATCAGGGTTATGCTGACTTCATAAAATGAATATGGAAGCGTTTCTTCCTTTTCTATGTTCTGAAATACTTTGAGTAGTACTGGTGTAAGCTCTTTTCTGAGAGTTCGGTAGAATTCTCCAGTGAAGCCATCTGGGTCAGGGCTTTTTTGGTTGTTGTTGGGAGTTTTTTAAATTACCTTTTCAATCTCTTCTTATGGGTCTGTTACTTCCGTAGAATTTTTTATCGAAATGTTCAGTAAAGGTAACCAGGCACCGTCCAGTGCTTCTGGTCTCATGGCAAAGGAGGCAGTTGTTCATGGAGGTAATTAACCACACATTCAATTTCCTTCTCCTATTCCTAACTCTCCTTTTGCTACTCCAGGTGAATGGAGACCAACTATTGTAGCCTTGATGGCCACTTGCACCTTTTAGGACCCCAGGCACAACAAAACTAACTAGAAGGAAGAACAGATCACTTGAAAAACAATATTATGCCAATTGACTGGGATGTCCTGTGAAACCATGTTGCTAAACCTCCAAACCAAGAAAACAAATCCCATGAGGTGTTTTGTTGTACAAAAGCAGTATCAGAAGCAGGTGTTTTTTTTTGTTGTTGTTGTTGTTAAAAATATATATAACACCAAGGCACAACGGTTGGTCTCTATTCACTTGGAGCAACACAGGAAGAAGGAGAGTCAGGAATAGGAGGACAAAATAGAATGTGTGGCTAATTGCCTTCATGAAAAACTGCTTCCTTTGCCACGAGACCAGAAGAACTGTTTGGTGTCTGGCTGCCATTACTGAACATTTTGATCAAAGATTCTATGAAAGAATCCTTATTAAAAGAGGGAAAATGCAGAACAGAATTTCAAATTCTCATGGACTCCAGACTTCCTGGAGCCATGGAGGCTGCATGAACCCCTGAAACTATTTTTCTAAGATAATCTTTAAAACCTAAACCAAAAATATCCCCTGAAGTCTTCTTAAAACCAAACAATACTTTAGCTTAACTAGCAAAAAATGTCTGCCTTGAACATTATGCTCCTTTAAGAACTGTCCATATGGGATCAAATTGACAACAGTAACTCAAAAGATTAGATAGGAAGTGGCAGTGAGTTTTGTCAATGGAGGAGGAACAACTCAGAAAAAGAGGGTGAGAATGGTTACATAACTCAAAGAATATAATCAATGTCACTGAATTGTACATGCTGAAAGTTGAATTAGTGTATGTTCTGCTGTGCATATTTTCAACAACAAAAATAAATTATAAAAAATAAAAATATATATAACACAACATTTGCCAATTCAACATTTTTCAGGTGTACAACTTAGTGATATCAATCACATTCATTGGTTTTGCAAACATTATCCTTAATCCATGCCAAATTTTCCATCAACAACAAGAGAAACTCACTGTTTCCCAAAGAATGGTCCCCCTTTTCCCCCTCCCTTCCACTCCTGGTATCCACTAGTAAACATTGCTCTCTATACATTTGCCTATTCTTTTCATTTTATGTAAGTGGGATCATATAGTATTTGTTTTCTGACTTACCTCACTAAGCATAATGTCTTCAAAGTTCATTCATGTTGTAGCGTGTATCAGGACTTTGTTTCTCTTTCTGCCTGAGTAGTATTCCACTGTATGTATGTACCACATTTTGTTTATCCATTTATCCATTGATGGACATTTAGGTTGTTTCCACCTTGTGACTATTATGAATAGTGCTGCAATGAACATTGGTGTACATATCTCTGTTCAGTTCACTGCCCTCAAGTTTCCTGAGTATCCACCTAGGAGAGGGATTGTTGAGTCACATGGTAATTCTAATTTTAGTTTTTTGAAGAATGTTCTCACTGTTTTCCACAACGGGTATACCATTCTGCTTTCCCACCAGCAATGGATCAGAGTTCTAATTTCCCCACATCCTCAACAGCATTTGTTATCTCCCCCCCCCCTTTTTTAATCATACCCATCCTAGTGGGAATGAAATGGTTTTACTTTGCATTTCTTAGATAGTTAAAGACATTGAGCATCTTTTCATATGTTTGTTGGCCATTTGAATACCCTCATTTGTAAAATGTCTATTCAGGTTCTTTGTGTATTTTTCAATTAGGTTGTCCTTTTCTTGTTAAGTTATAGGAGTACTTTATATATTTTGGATATTAGACACTTGTTTGTTAAATGGATTCCAAAAATTTTCTCCCAGGATGTAGGCTGTCTCTTCATCTTGTTGATAAAGTCCTTTGATGTACAGAAGTCTTTAATTTTGATGAAATTCCATTTATCTATTTTGTCTTTTGTTGCCGATGCCTTTGGTGTCACGTCTAAGAATCTGTTTTTGAGAACCAGGTCTTGACGCAGTACTCCAATATTTTTGTCTAAGGATTTTATGACTTTAGGTCATATATTTAGATCTTTGATCCATTTTGAGCTAATTTTTGTATTAAGCCAATAATTTTGAGATATAAAAACAGCAGATTAGGCAAGCAAGTAAGGAATCACAGATGGGGAAGATAAATGTCACACACATGAAGATTTCCAAGAAACTGAGGAACCGAAGCTGAAAAGAGACAAGGATTTCCCCAAGAGCCGACACAGACAGAAAGACTTCTCCTAGAGCCAGTGCCCTGAATTCAGTTTTCTAACCTTCTAAACTGTAAGAAAATAAATTTCTTTTTGTTAAAGCCACCTACTTGTAGTATTACTGTTATAGCAACATTAAGAAATTAAGATACCCAGCATTATGCAGTCAAAATGCAAATCCTGGTGTAATGAGTATATATTTTTTGAAAGATGATATTAATGTGCTTTATCCTCATATATTTCCAGGAACACTACCTTCTCCCTAGTCACCAAGGTTTCCATTTGCTGAGACTGGGAGTTAGAACTGTCAAGAGAAGGAATGAATAGGCCCATTCGGCTTTGGCTACTAGAAGTTTTGAGAAGACTATCCGAATCTTGAAAGTTTTGAGAGGATAGAATTTTCTAAATTCTTCTAATTCCTTTTTTGGAGCATAGTAATTGGGCCTGAGAGACTCTCAAGTTTCCTAGAACCCCTTCAAGTTCTTCATTTAATGTAGATATGCTAACTCTCCTGCTATGGCAGTTAAGCTGTGAGACTTGTTGCTCTTTAGCACAGGAAATGTATATTTATTAAATTTCTCTTCCACAATTATGTTTGTGGTATCCTCAGTGCCTGGACCATAATAAGCACTCAAATATTTGTTGGATGAAGGTAGAAAGGCTAAAGCCTACCTTTCCCACTAGGGGCATTGAGAAAAACGGACATAGAAAGCCATGAGGGCAGGCATCATAATTCTTGTTTCCCAGTCCCTTCTGGGATGCTTTAGAAATAGTCAGCTAGATATGTGGGAGACTAAGAACATCAGTGTCATTAGTATCTTTGCTCTGCAGTGTTTGATATTAGCTCAGCATCATGTTCAAAATGGAGCCAAAGTGACAGAGCTGAATGGCCCAAGATGAGCCTGAGCCAATGCCAGCACTCTGACTACTTTGGCCTGTGCCAGTGTGAAGAAGACCCAGAAAGTTGTGTTTTGAGGTGACACAGAGGTACAAAGAAGGATGATGACCTCACAGAGCCATGGGTGGAGAATGTAAACTGAGATGGCAGACCCAGGTGTTTGGTACCAAGTACCCACACATAAGCCTGAGAGGCAAGTGGGATCAGTTCCAATTCAAAGGTCAATGGTCCAGGAAGAAAATCAGAGTAATCATTCCACATCAGAGACTGGTGTGAATCCAGATGATACCTGCTGGATCATGAGCCCATCCTCACAAGGAATCCTGTCTCCTGGAGGAGACTGAGGGGAGCACATGCTCAGACAGTGGGTATTTACCTAGAGAATCTGAGTCATTCAAAAAATTATTTAAGCTAGCTATGGTAGAGATTGAAATTTAAATGGACTGCATAGTATGAAAGCTACTAAAGAACTAAAAATTTTCCATCGATCCTTTCAATACCTAGGCCCTTTCAATACCCAGTCAAGAAATCAAATGATGTATTGGATTGGGTGAATCTGTTGCAAAAGACCTCTTTAAGGTATTAAAAAGCAAAAATGTCACTTTGAAGATGAAGGTGTGCCTGACCCAAACCACCGTATTTTCAATTGCTTCATATGCTTGTGAAAGCTGGACAATGAATAAGGAAGCCCAAAGAAGAATTGATGCCTTTGAATTACGGTGTTGGTGAAAAATGTTGAACATACCATGGACTGCCAGAAGAATGAACATATCTGTCTTGGAAGAAATACAGCCAGAATGCTCCTTAGAAGCAAAGCAAGGATGTTAAGACTTAGTCTCATGTACTTTGGACGTGTTATCAGGAGGGACCAGTCCCTGGAGAAGGACATCATGTTTGGTAAAGTAGAGGGTCAGTGAAAAAGAGGAAGTCCCTCAATGAGATGGATTCCCACAGTGGCTGCAACAACGAGCTCAAACATCGCAATGACTGTTAGGACGGTGCAGGGGTAGGCAGCGCTTCACTCCGTTGTACGTAAGGTCACTATGAGTTTGAACCAACTAGGTGGCACCTAACAACAGCAATAACAACTGTTCCTCCCTACTTCTCTTGCCAAACTGTGACCCAGTCCTGCTGCTTATACATCTCAGTTTCCCCCAGAACACAGTCCACAAGTTACCTTCAAACTACCTTCACTTCTGACACCAATTGAAAACTTGGGGTTTCCCCAAACCACCCTCAGCTATGATAATTCACTAGAAGGACTCACAGATCTCACTAAGAGCCATTATACTCAGTTATGTTTTATTACAGGAAAAGGATACAGATTAAAATTAGCCAAAGAAAAAGACTTGTAGGGCAGAGTCCAAGAGGTTTCCAAACACAGAGCTTCCAGTTGTTCTCTCTCTATGGAGTCATAGGCAGCATTACCTTCTCCTGGAAACAACGTGTGACAAAGCATACAGGGTATTGACAGTCAGGAAGCTCACCCAAGCCTTGGTGTTCAGAGTCTGTATTGGGGCTCTATGGTCGACTGTCCACGTAGCTGACCTCAGTCTCAGTTCCTCTGCTGGTTGAACTGATTCTGCATGACCCAAGCCCCCACCATGAATTACATTGTTTAAATTCCTGGAATGGCAAACCCCCACCTGAACAAACACACTCCTTAGAGGTTACTTTCCAGAAGCTGAGGGCAAAGGTCAGACCACTTTTTGGGCAAAGTTAAATTCTTTACTATACAACTGTATACTATGAAAGATGCTTAGGGACTAAGAATTTTCCATCAATACTTGCAACACCTTGGCCCCCAACTACTCCTCTCTATTCCTCTTGCTAAACTCAAATTGTCCAAACAACAGTACTAAACTGTGACACCTTTATTTTTGCTTATAAAATCACTTTCCCCTTACATTTTGAGAATATGTACAGTGAACAATCTCAGAGAAAGACTTATGTTTGACTGACTTTCCTCAGTCTAAATCAAGGGCTGGTAAACTTTTTCTGTAAAGGGTCAGATAGTAAATACTTCAGGCTTTGCAGGTCATACGATCTATGTCAAAACTATCAACTTGTCATTGTACCATGAAAGCAGACATTTGTTGTTGTTAGGTGCCTTCGAGTCAGTTCTGACTCATAGAGACACTATGCACAACAAAACGAAACACTGCCTGGTCCTGTACCATCCCCACAATCTTTGTTATGGTTGAGTCCTTTGTTGCAGCAATCACTGTGTCAATCCATCTCATTGAGGGTCTTCCTCTTTTTTTACTGACCCTCTACTCTACTAAGCATGATGTCCTTCTCCAGGGACTGATCCCTCCTGATAACATATCCAAAGTATGTGAGACGAAGTCTTGCCACCCTCGCTTCTAATGAGCATTCTGGTTGTATTTCCAAGATACATTCCTTCATTCTTCTGGCAGTCCACGGTATATTCAGTACTCTTCACCAACACCATAACCCAAAGGTGTCAATTCTTCTTCGGGCTTCCTTATTCATTGTCCAGCTTCACATGCATGTGAGGTGATTGCAAACGCCATGGCTTGGGTAAGGCTCACTTTAGTCTTTACGGTGATATCTTTGCTTTTTTTTTTTTAACACTTTATTTTATATATATATATATATATTTTTTTTAATTGAACTTTAGACGAAGGTATACAGAACAAACTAGTTTCTCCTCAAACAGTACAAATGTTGTTGTGTGACATTGATTAACAACCCCACGACATGTCAACACTCTCCCTTCTCAACCCTGGGTTCCCTATTACCAGCTTTCCTGTTCCCTCGTGCCTTCCAGTCCCCACCCCAGGGTCTTGTTTTAGTTTCATGGGACTGTTCAATGTTTGGCTGAAGGGTGAGCCTCAGGAGCAGCCTCATTACTGAGCTGAAAGGGTGTCCAGAGGCCATACTCTCAGGGTTTCTCCAGTCTCTGTCAGGCCAGCAAGTCTGGTCTTTCTTTTTGAGTTAGAATTTTGTTCTACATTTTTCTCCAGCTCTGTCTGGGACTGTCTATTATGATCCCTGTCAGAGAAGTCAGGGGTGGTAGCTGGGCACCATCTAGTTGTACTGGACTCAGTCTGGTGGAGGACATGGTAGATGTGGTCCATTAGTCCTTTGGACTAATCTTTACCTTGTGTCTTTAGTTTTCTTCATTCTTCCTTGCTCCTGAAGGGGTGAGAGCAGTGGAATATCCTAGATGGCCACTCACCAAAGTAGAATGTAGAACATATCCTTTATAAACTCTGTTATGCCAATTGACCTAGATGTTCCCCAAGTCCATGGTCCCCACTGTCCCCAGCCCAGCAATTCAGTCCCTCAGGGAGTTTGGATGAGTCTATGGAGCTACCGTGGCCTTGCCTTGTACAGGTAGTGCTGGCTTCCCCAGTATTGTGTACTGTCTTACCTTTCACCAAAGTTACTGTTTATCTTTTGTCTTTGAAGTGTTTTTCCATGCCCACCCCTCCCCTCCATCATAACTATCAAATATTGTTTCTTTTTGTATGTAAACCTTTTCATGAGTTTTTACAGTAGTGGTCTCATGCAATATTTGTCCTTTTGTGATTGACTTATTTCACTCAGCATAGTGTCCTCCAGATGCATCTGTGTTATGAGATGCTTCACAGATCCATTGTTGTTATCATTGAGTTTATTGCTGTCATTTTGCAGTGCTTTTTTTTTTTTTTTTTTTTTTTGTGGTGCTAATGTTTTCTTTGTTCCTCTTAACTCTCCTGTGCTGAGTTCCTTTTGTTTGTGGATTTCTTTTTCATTTCTTTTGTTTTTATTGAAACTTTGTTTTTCTTCTTTATTTTGATGAGTAGGTTTGTTAACTTTCTTTGTGGTTACCTTGAAATTTACCCTTGTCTTCTTAGGTAATAGGTTCCTATTATTACTTGCCTTCTTCTCCATTAAAAAGTTTATACCTATACAGTTTATTCCCTCCTTTATTGTTCTGATGTTGTTGTCATTTACAGATTACCCTCTCTGGTTTCCTGTTGCAATTGTTTTGGTTTTGGATAGTTCTTGAGAGTTCATTTCCTAGGTTGGTATCTGGCTGGTACAATCTTGCATCCTATATTCAGGCTGTGGTCTGATGTTTGTTCTCAGACCAAAGGACTCCCTTTAAAAATTCTTGTAAGTTTGGTTTGGCTTTTACATATTGTCTTAATTTCTGTTTATCTGGAAATGTCCTAATTTCACCATCATATCTGCATGAAGGTTTTGCAGGATATTTTATTCTTGGTTGGCATTTTTTTTTCTTTAAAGCTTCTATATATGTGAATAATCAGAGCTTAGTCTTATCGTTTCTCCTCTGTATGTGACTTTTTGTTTTTCTCAAGCTGCTCGCAGGATTTTTTCTTTGTCTTTGGTTTTAGTGAGTGTGATTATGATATGCCTTTGTGTTTTTCTTTTGGGGTCTATCCTGCTTGGGGTTTGTTGAGGTTCTTGGATGGTCAGCTTTTCATCATTCATGATATTAGGGAAGTTTTCTGTCAGCAATTCTTCAATGATCCTCTCTGTGTTTTCCTTTTTCTTTCCCTGCTCTGGAACTCCAATCACTCAAAAATTTTTGCTTTTGATTGTATCCCTCATAATTCTCTGGTTTTCTTAATTTTATTCGTTCTTTTTCCTGATTTTTCCTCAGAGTTATATCCAAGTGTTTGTCCTCAGTTTCGCTGATTCTGTGTTCCATCATCTCAAACCTGCTCCTCAGCACTTCTATAACACTGTCCATTTGTGAAATCTTGTTGTTTATCTTTTGGATTCTTGTTTTTGAATGATTTCTAGTTGTGAACTTATTTTGGTGTTTTGTTCCTGTATTATTTTCCTGAATTCTTCCATTTTTTTTGTCTGTATTTTCCATGAATTTGCCTACATTTTTTCATAAATTTGTCTATTTTTTTCCTCATTTTCATCTGCTTTTTGCTTCCACTCTTGGATTGCTCTGAATATTAGAGATTTAAATTCCCTATCAGGTAATTCTAGTGCCTTTTCTTCTACTGGAAAGTCATCTGGTGTTTTATTTTGGATGCCTAGTGGAACCATCCTGTCCCATTTTTTTTTATATGTTTTGATATTGTCTGGTGTATTTGGGACATTCAGTAGTTATTTTCTTCATTTCTTGATTGCAGGTTTGTTTGTTTCATCCTGCTTTTTTTGTTTTATTTGGTTATGTCTGAGTGGGTGGGCTGTGCGTTCTTTGTTGTTTGTTTGTCTGTAGTCAGGATACTTTTCACCTCCTTGTCCAATGGGCAGGGCCAGTCATTCAGCTATGGTGCAGCAGGGCAGATGCAGTGGAAGGAGAGCAGCTGGGAAGGGTTGTTTGTGGGAAGTACTAGGGCCAACAGGGAGGGCCAGGAATCAGTGCTGGGCAGGTTCCAGTAGGCCCTGCCTGTGCTGCACAGGGGTGTGATGCTCAGTGCACAGTGCAGATAGGCAAGAATGGGGGGGGTTGTGATGTGTGGAGTTAATAGGGGTATAGGAAAGAGGAGAGGAAAACAGGAGCTAAAAACAAACAAGCAAACAAAGGGAAAAAAAAGCACTAAGGGAGCTTGCTGTTGGAGTGGAGAGATAAGAAACCAGGAAACGGAGAAAAGCAAAAAAAGAAAAAGGGAAAAAGAAAGAAAAAAAACTAGATAAAAATTTGGGAAAGAAAAAAAGAAAAGCCCCGAGGAGTCCCAGAGTCCCACCGGTTGGGCTGCTAAGACCGGGGAAATGGCTCCCAGCCTGCACAGTATAGCCTGACTAGAGGGGGTATAGATGTCACACAGCACCAAGTGTTCAGGAGACAGGAAATGAAGATAAGTGTAGAGACATAAGAACTGGGAAATGAAGACAGACAGAAAGGGGAAAAGAGAGAGAAAGGAGAAGGGAGGGAGGGAGGGAGGGAGGGAGGGAGGGAGGAAGGAAGGAAGGAAGGAAGGAAGGAAGGAAGGAAGGAAGGAAGGAAGGAAGGAAGGAAGGAAGGAAGGAAGGAAGGAAGGAAGGAAGGAAGGAAGGAAGGAAGGAGGGAAGGAGGGAAGGAGGGAAGGAGGGAAGGAGGGAAGGAGGGAAGGAGGGAAGGAGGGAGGGAGGGAGGGAGGGAGGGAGGGAGAAAAAGAGAAAGAAAGAAAGAGAGAGAGGGAGAGAGAGAGAGAGAAAGAAAGAAAGAGAGAAAGAAAGAAAGAGAGAAAGAAAGAAAAATGTCTCCAGGGATCCCACCTACTCTGCTGCACAGACTGGGGGAGTGGCTCCTAAGCCATGCAGTGCAGCCCATCTAAAAGGGACTCCCAAGCTGTGGAAAGAAAAAGAAAACAAGCAAACAAAGCAAAACAAGGAATTAAAAAGCCACAGGGATCCCACCAGCATGGTGTCACAGGTCGGGGTAGTGGTTCCCCATGGCTTCACAGCCTTTCAAGAAGAAGCAAAGGTGGCACATGAAGCCAGGTGTTCCAGAGAAAGGAGGGGGAGGTGGTAGGAGGCACAGAAGAAACCAAAAGAGACAGAAAGAAGTATTATCAGCTCAGGTGCCCGGCCAGTGTGGACATCAGGAATCCAAGCATTCTGAGGCCAAAGCAGTTGCCTCCCGGCCAAGAGACTGCGGCTGGTGGGAAGCAGAGAAGGCTGAAGAGGGGAGAAGGGGCAGGTTTAGGAAAGTGTATATCACTCCTTAGAGGTGCTCTGTCTCCTGCTGGGAACTTCCTGAAGCTGCTTTCCCGCGCTTGGGGGGAATCCAAGCCACAGGGATGCTGCACTTCCGGCCAGCGGAGCCTCCACAGCCATCCAGGAGGCTCGGAGGTAGAGCAGCGGGAAGAGAATGGCTGGTTACTGGGTGCTCTGTCTCTTTCTGGGCGTTTCATGAAGCTTCTTTCCCGTGCTCCCTGCCTGCCAATCCCGACAGAAGCCCAAGACGATGGATTTGTGCTGCTTTAGCTGATGGGGCCCTCCCACATACCTCTCCTTGCTCTCGGTATTCTGTCAGTTTCTTATTCCATTTAGTGCTTGGCTGAGTTCTCTATCTCTTCATTTGGCACTTCGGTTTCCAGGAATGACATCGGTCTGTGTTTTACTTAGTGTTTTAGGTCTTTGCTGTGGAGGGGCAGTGGTGCTTCTGTCTATGGCACCATGTTGGCTGGAAGTCGCTTTTTAACACTTTAAAGAGATCTTTTGCAGCAGATTTGCCCAATGCAATACATTAATTTCTTGACTGCTGCTTGCATGGGTGTTGATTGTGGATCCAAGTAAAATGAAATCTTTTACAACTTCAATCTTTTCTCCGTTTATCGTGATGTTGCTTATTGGTCCAGTTGCGAGGGTTTTTATTTTCTTTATGTTGAAGTATGACCCATACTGCAGAATGTGGCCTTGATCTTCATCAGTGTTTCAAGTCCTCTTGGCTTTAAGCAAGCAAGGTTGTGTCATGTGCATAACGCAGGTTGTTAAAGAGTTTTCCTCCAGTCCTGATGCCCTGTTCTTAATATAGTCAAACTTCTTGGATTATTTGCTCAGCATTCAGACTGACTAAGTATGGTGAAAGGATACAACCCTGATGCACATCTTTCTTGACTTTAAACCGTGTAGTATCCTCTTGTTCTGTTTGAACAATTGCCTCTTGGTCTAAGTACAGATTCCTCATGAACACAATTAAGTGTTCTGGAATTCTCGTTCTTCACAATGTTATCTGTAATTTGTTATGATCCACACAGTTGAAGGGCTTTAATCAATTAAACAAAGGTGAACATCTTTCTGGTGTTCTCTGCTTTCAGACAAGATCCATCTGACATCAGCAATGATATCCCTGGTGCCACATCCTCTTCAGAATCCAGCTTGAATTTTTGGCAGTTTCCTGTCAACGTACTACTGCAACAGCTTTTGAATGATCTTCAGTGTGACATTGACGATTTTGTTCAATAATTTCTGCATTCTGTTGGATCTCCTTTCTTCAGAATGGGTACAAATATAGATCTTTTCCGGTGGGTTGGCCAGGTAGCTATCTTCCAAATCCTTGGCATAGATGAGTGAGCACTTCCAGCACTCAATTTGTATTCTGTCTATTCCTGGAGCCTTGTTTTTTGCCAATGCTTTCAGTGCAGCTTGGGCCTCTTCCTTCAGTACCATCAGTTCTTGATCATATGCCACCTCCTGAAATGTTTGAAAGTCGACCGATTCTTTCTGGTACAGTGACTCCATGTATTCCTTCCAAAATCTTTTGATGTTTCCTGTGTCGTTTATATTTTCCCTGTAGAATCCTTCAATATTGCAACTTCAGGCTTGAATTTTTTCTTCAGTTCTTTCATCTTGAGAAATGCTGAGCGTGTTCTTCCCTTTTGGCATTCTATCTCCAGGTCTTTGCACATTTCATTTATAACACTTTACTTTGTCTTCTTGAGACACCCTTTGAAATCTTCTGTTCAACTCTTTTAAGTCATCATTTCTTCCTTTTGCTTCAGCTACTCGACATTCAAGAACTTTTAGTCTCTTCTGACATCTATTTAGGTCTTTTCTTTCTCTCCTGTCTTTTCTTTTTTCCAGCTCTTTAAAGAATGTTGTTGGTATTTGGATCGAGATTGTGGTGTATATGTAAATCGCTTTGGGTCGAATTGCCATTTTCACAATGTTGAGTCTACGTATCCATGAGCATGGTATGTTTTTCCATTTATGTAGCTCTCTTTTGGTTTCTTGCAGTAGTGTTTTGTAGTTTTCTTTGTATAGGTCTTTTACATCCCTGGTTAGATTTATTCATAAGTATGTTATTTTTTTTTAGGGTTTATTACAAATGGTATTGTTTTCTTGATTTCCTTTTCTTCATTCTCTTTATTGGTGTATAGCAATCCAACTGATTTTTGTATATTTATCTTGTATCCTGCTACACTGCTGAATCTTTCTATTAGTTCCAGTAGTTTTCTTGTGGAGTCTTTTGGGTTTTATATGTATAGTATCATAAAATATCACCTAGCAAATAGAAAAAAAAAAATCAGCAAATAGGGACAGTTTAAATTCTTCATTACCAATTTGGATGCCTTTTATTTCTCTCTCTTGCCTTATTGCTCTAGCTAGAACTTCCACCACAATAGGAGTGGTGATGAAGACAGCATTCTTGTCTTGTTTCTGTTCTTAAGGGGAATGTTTTCTGAATGATATTGGTCGTTGGTTTTGCATAGTTGCCCTTTATTGTATTGAGAAATTTCCCTTCTATACCTATTTTATTGAGAGTTTTTATCAGGAATGGGTGTTGGACTTTGTTGAATGCCTTTTCTGCATTGATTGAGATGATTGTGTGATTCTTTTCTTTCCTTTTATTTATCTGGTGGATTACATTGATTGATTTTCTATTGTTGAACCATCATTGCATACCTCATATGAATCGTACTTAGTCATGGTGTATTTTTTTTTTTTTGATATGCCGAATTCTATTGGCTAGAGTTTTGTTGAGAATTTTTGCATCTATATTTATGACAGATACTGGTCTGTAATTTTCTTTTTTATGGTATCTTTGCTTGGTTTTGGTATCAGGGTTATGCTGGCTTCATAGAATGAATATGGAAGCATTTCTTCCTTTTCTTTGTTCTGAAATAATTTGAGTAGTACTGGCATAAGCTCTTCTCTGAATGTTTGGTAGAATTCTCCAGTGAAGCCATCAGGGACAAGGCTTTTTTTTGTTGGAAATTTTTTATTACCTTTTCAATCTCTTCTCTTGTTACGGGTCTGTTCAGATTTTCAACATCAATTTTGTGTTAGTTTGGGTAGGTAGTGTGTTCCTAGAAATTTTTCCATTTCCTCTAGGTTTTCAAATTTGTTGGAGTATATTTTTTCATAATACTCTGCAATGATCCTTTTTATTTCAGTTAGGTCTGTTGCAATGTCCCCCATTTCATTTCTTTTTTGGGCTTTTGAGTCCTCTCCTGTTTTTCTTTTGTCAGCTTGGCCAGTTTTTGTTGATCCTTTCAAAGAACCAACTTTCAGTTTTGTTGATTCTTTCTATTTTCTATTTCACTTATTTCTGCTCTGATCTTTATTATTTCCTTACCTCTGGTGGCTGTGGGCTTCTTTTGCTGCTCTCCATTTGTTCAAGTTGTGTAGCTAATGTTTTGATTTTGTCCCTTCCTTTTTTGGTGTGTGCATCTATTGCTATAAACTGACCTCTGAGCACTGCCTTTGCTGTGTCCCAAACGTTTTGGTGTGATGTGTTTTCATTCTCCTTTGATTCTAGGAATTTTTTGACTCTATCTCTGATTTCTTCTATAACCCAATGTTTTTTTTAAGCAGGGTGTTATTCAGTTTCCATGTAATTGATTTTTTCCCTTACTCTTCCTGTTGTTAATTTCCACTTTGATGGCATTGTGGTCAGAGAAGATACTTCGTATTATTTCAGTGTTTTGGATTTTGTTGACAGTTGTTCTATGGTCTAAGGTGTGTTCTATTCTGGAGAATGTTCCATGTGTGTTGGGAAAAATATGTACCTTGCAGCTGTTGGGTGGAGTGTTCTATATATGTCTATGAAGTCAACTTGGCTGATTGTGCCCTTTAGCTCTGTATCTTTGTTGAGTTTCTTTCTAGATGTTCTGTCATTTACCAAAAGTGGTGTGTTGAAATCTCCTACTATTATTGTGGAATTGTCAGTTTTTCTTTTCAGTACTGTTAGAGTTTATTTTATGTATTTTGGAGCCCTGTGATTGGGTGCATAGATGTTTATTACGGTTAAGTCTTCATGATGGATCATCCCTTTAATCATTATATAGTTCCCTTCCTTGTCTTTTATGGTGGATTTTGTTTTAAATTTGTTTTAGACGGTAGTAGTATTGCCACTCCTGCTATTTTTTTCGTAGTTATTTGTTTGATACATTTTTTTCCATCCTTTGATTTTTAATAAATTTACGTCTTTGTTTCTATGGTATGTCTCTTGTAGACAGCATATTGACATATCCTATTTTTTATTCTATTCTGTCACTCTCTGTCTCTTCATGGGTACATTTAGGCCATTTGCATTCAGTGTAATTATTGGTAAGTGTGCTTATTGCTGTCTTTTTTTTTTTGTGGTGCTGACATTTTCTTTGTTCCTCTTACTCTCTTGTGCTGAGTTCCTTTGTTTATGAATTCTTTTCATTTATCTTTTTTTGTAGATTTTGTTTTTATTGAGACTTTATGTTTTTCTTCATTTTTTGTTATTGTTTTTATTTATTGTTAGCTTTCTTTGTGGTTATCTTGAAATTTACCCTTTTATTCCTCAGTTTGAACCAGTCTATTATTACTTGGTATTGCCTTGCCTTACTCTCCATTAGAAAGTTCTACACCTATACCATTTATTCCCTCTTACTGTTTTGATGTTGTCATTTACAGATTAACCTCTCTGGTTCCCTGTTGCAGTTCTATTGGTTTTGGATAGTCCTTGAGAGTTCATTTCCTGGGTTGATATCTGGCTAGTATAATCTTGTGTCCTAGATTCAGGCTGTGGTCTGATGTTGTTTGTTCTCAGACCAAAAGACTCCCTTTAATAATTCTTGCAAGTTTGTTTTGGCTTTTACATATTGTCTTAATTTCTGTTTATCTGGAAATGCCCTAGTTTCACCATCATATTTGAATGAGAGTTTTTTGCGGGATATATTATTCTTGGTTGGCAATTTTTTTTCTTTCAAGGTTTTATACACGTCATCCCATTGTCTTCTCGCCTGCGTGGTTTCTGCCAAATACTCAGAGCTTAGTCTTATTGTTTCTCCTCTGCATGTGACTGTTTGTTTTTCTCGAGCTGCTCTCAGGATTTTTTTCTTTGTCTTTGGTTTTAGCAAGTGTGATTATGACATGCCTTATTGGTCCTATAGGGTCGCTATGAGTTGGAATGGACTGAACGGCACTGGTTTTTTTTGTATTTTGTTTTGGTGATTTTCTTCTGGGGTCTATCCTATGTGGGATTCGTTGAGCTTCTTGGATGGTCAGCTTTTTATCATTCATGATATTAAGGAAGTTTTCTGTTAGCAATTCTTCAGTGATCCTTTCTGTGTTTTCCATTTTCTCTGTTCTGGAACTCCAATCACTTGCAAATTTTTGTTTTTGATTGTATCCCACATAATTCTCAGTGTTTCTTTATTTTTCTTCATTGTTTTTCCTGATTTTTCCTCAAACAGAGAGTGTTGTAAGGAAGTGTTTTTCTTCAATTTCACTGATCCTGTCTTCTGTTATTTCAAACCTGCTCCTCAGCTCTTCTATGACACTCTTCATTTCTGAAATCTTGTAGTTTATCTTTTGGATTTCTAACTGTTGTTTTTGTATGATTTCTAGTCATGAATTGATTTTGGCATTTTTTTCCTGCATTACTTTTTCTGAATTCTTCCACTTTTTGGTCTGTATTTTCCATGAATTTGTCTGCCTTTTCCATGAATTTGTCTATGTTTTCCTCGTTTTTGCTTTGACTCTTGAATAGCTCTGAATATTATAGCTTTGAATTCCATGTCAGGTAGTTCTAATGCCTTTCCTTCTACTGGAAAGTCATCTGGTGTCTTATTTTGGGTGCCTACTGGACCCATCCTGCCCTGTTTTATTAAATATGTTTTGATATTGTCTGCTGTCTTCGGGACAGTCAGTAGTTATATTTGCCATTTTATTGATTGTAGATCTGTTAGTTTCATCCTGATTTTTTTGTTTTATTTGGTTATGTCTGAGCAGGTGGGCTGTGCATTCTTTGTTGTTTACTTGTCTGTAGTCACGATGCTTTTTATCTCTTTGTCCAATGGACAGGGCCAGTCACTCAGCTATGGTGCAGCAGGGCAGGTCCAGCTGAAGGGGAGGGCCTGGGATGGTTTTTTTGTGGCATGTACTAAGGCTGACAGGGCAGGCCAGGAATCAGTGCTGGGCAGGTTACCGTAGTCCATGCCTATGCTGCTTGAGAATGTGATGTTCAGTGCACGGTACAGGTAATCGGGAAGGAGGGGGGAGGTTGTGGTGTGCGAAGGTAATATGGGTATGGGAAAGAAGAGAGAGAAACAGGAGCCAAAAACAAATGAACAAACCAAAGAGTGCATAGGGAGTTTGCTGTTGGGGTGGAGAGATGAGAAACCAAGAAATGGATAAAAACTAAAAGTAAAAAAAATAAATAAATAAAAAGGGAAAAAGAAAGAAAAAAATAACTAGATAAAAACTTGGGGGAGGGGAAGAAAGAATGAAAGAAAGTAAAGAAAAGCCCTCAGAGTTTCTACTGGTACAGCTTTGAAGACTGAGGAAGTGGCTCCCAGTATGCACAGTATAGCCTTGCTAGAGGGGGTATAGATGTCACACAGCTCCAGGTATTCAGGAGACAGGAAAAGAAAGTAAGTATAGAGAGATGAGAACTGAGAAATGAAGAAAGACAGAAAGGAAGAAAGAGAGAAAAGAAAAAAAAAGAGAGAAAGAAAAAAAAGAAATGCCACTAGGGGCTCTGCAAACTGGGGAGCTGTCTCTTAAGCCATGTAGTGCAGCCTGGTTAGAAGGGGCACCCAAGCAGTAAAAGAAAAAGAAAACAAACAAACAAAAAAAAGCAAAAAAAAAAAAAGCCTTGGGGATCTCACCAGCATGGTGTAGTGTGCCAGGGGGTGGTTCCCTGGTCTAGTGGTGCTTCATAGCTTTTCAAGAAGAAGCAAAGATGGTACATGGAGCCAGGTGTTTGAGAGAAAGGAGGGGGAGGTGGTGGGAGGCACGGAAGAAACCAAAAGAAGCAGGAAAAAGCAACATCAACAACAGACAAATGGTACTCAGTGAACTGGCCAGTGTGGATGGGGTGAATCTAAGTGGCCTGGGACCAAAGCAGTTGCCTTACAGCCAAGAGACTGTGGCTGGGCTGGTGGGAAGCAGAGGAGGCCAAAAGGGGAGGAGGTGGTGAGAAGGGTAGGGGTTAGTAAAACGTATATCACTGGTTACTGGGTGCTCTGTCTCCTGCTGGGTGGGAGCTCTGTGAAGCTGCTTTCCCATGCTAATGTCTGTTGATCTCTGACAGGAGTCCAAGATGGTGAATTCCTGCTGTGTTAGCTGATAGGGGACCTTTGCACGTATCTCTCTTTGCTCTCTGTTTTCTCTTGGTTTCTTATTCCATTCAGTGTTTTTCTGGGTTCTTGATCACTTCATTTGACACTTCGGGTTCCAGGAATGATGTTTATCTCTGTTTTACTTAGTTTTTAGGGTGTCTGCTCTGGAGTGACAGCATGGTGCTTCTGTCTATGGTACCATGTCGGCTGGGAGTCCTCCTGTCTTTTTAATGATCACTTGCTTTCTTCATGTACGATGTCCTTGACGTCATTCTGCAATTCATCTGGTCTTCAGTTATTAGTGTTAAATCTATTCTTGAAATAGTCACTGAATTCAGGCGGGATATACTGAAGGTCATACTTTGGCTCTCGTGAACTTGTTTTAATTTTCTTCAGCTTCAGCTTGAACTTGCAAATGAACAATTGATGGTCTTTTCCACAGTTAGTCTTTGGCCTTGTTTTGACTGATGATATTGAGCTTTCCCATCATCTCTTTCCACAGATGTAGTTTATTTGATTCCAGTGTATTCCATCTACTGAGGTCCATGTGTCCAGTTGCTATTTATGTTGTTGAAAAAATATATTTGCAGTGAAGAAATTGTTGGCCTTGCAAAATTTTATCATGTGATCTCCAGCATCGTTTCTGTCATCAAGGCCATATTTTCCAACTACCAACCCTTCTTCGTTTCCAGCTTTTGTATTCTAATCTCCAGTAATTATCAATGCATCTTGATTGCATGTTTGATAAATTTCAGTCTACAGAAATTGACGAAAATCTTCAACTGCTTCATCTTTGGCCTTAGTGGTTGATGGGTAAATTTGAATAATAATTGTATTAACTGGTCTTCCTTGTAGGCTTATGGATATTATCCTATCACTGACAGTGTTGTACTGCTGGATAGATTGTGAAGTGTTCTTTTTGATGATGAATGTAACGCCATTCCTCTTCAATTTGTCATTCCTGGTATAGTAGACTGTATGATTCTGATTCAAAATGGCCAATACCAAACCCCTATGGGGCAGCTCTACTCTGTCTTCTAGGGTCACTATGAGTCAGAAATGATGGCAATGAGTTTGTTTTTTATGAAGCTAATGAGGCAGGATTAGAGGCAGTTATGTAACTAAGACAGGGTTCAATTTAAAGTCCTGTCTCATTAACATAATGAGATATAAAAGAGAGAATCAAGTTAATGTCTTTTGAGATATAAAAGAGAGAATCAAGCAGTGAGGAGAGGGACTTTATTATCACAGAGCAGCAATAGCCAGGAGCAGGGCGCATCCTTCAGATCTGGGGTCCTTGTGCTGAGAAGCTTCTAAACCAGGAGAAGATTGATGACAAGGACCTTCCCCTAGAGCCATCAGAGAGAGAAAGCTTCCTTGGGAACTGGTGCCCTGAATTTGGACTTCTGGCTTCCTAGACTGTGAGAGAATAAATTTCTGTTTGTTAAAGCCATCCACTTGTGCGCTAGATAACTAAGACATGGGGGCTATTGTAAATAGTATTGTTTTCTTGATTTCCTTCTTGGAGTTCTCTTTCTTAGTGTAGAGGAGTCTGACCGATTTTTGTATGTTGATCTTGTACTCTGCCACTTTGCTGAATCTGCCCATTAATTCCAATAGCTTTCTTACAGAATTTCTGTGATTTTCTATGTATAGGATTGTCATGGATTGAATTGTGTTCCCCAAAAATGTATGGCAACTTGGCTAGGCTATGATTCCCATTATTGTGTGATTGGGCACCATTTTGTCATCTGATGTGATTTTGCTATGTATTGTAAATCCTACCTCTACGATGTTAATGAGGCAGGACTAGAAGCAGTTATGTTAACGAGGCAGGACTTAATCTACAAAATTAGGTTGTGTCTTAAGTCAATTTCTTTTGAGATATAAAAGAAGGAAGCGAGTACAGAGACATGGGGACCTCATAACACCAAGGAAGGAGTTCCGGAAGCTGAGAATGTCCTTTGGACCTGGGGTCCCTGCACTGAGAACTTCCTTGTCCAGGGAAGATCGATAACAAGGAGCTTCCTCTAGAGCTGACAAAAAGAAAAAGCTGGCACCCTGAATTTGGACTTCCAGCCTCCTAGAATGTGAGAGAATAAATTTCTCTTTGTTAAAGCCATTCACTTGTATTTCTGTTATAACAGCACTAGATAACTAAGACAAGGATCATATCATCTGCAGGTAGGAAGTTTTACTTTTTCCTTACCAATTTGGATGCCTTTTATTTCCCTATCTTGCCTTATTCTGTCTAGGACTTCCGGTACAATGTTGAATAAAAATGGTGATAAAGGACATCTTTTCAGGTTCCCGTTCTCAAGGGGGAATGCTTTCAGTCTGTTTCCATTGAGAATAATGGCTGTTGGTTTTGTATATATGCTCTTAATTATGTTGAGGAATTTCTCTTATATTCCTATTTTGCTGATAGTTTTTATCAGGACTGGGTGTTGGATTTTATCAAATGCCTTTTCAGCTTTGATTGGTATGATCATGTATTTCTTTTTCTTATTTGTGTGATGGATTGTGTTAATTGATTTTCTAATGTTGAACCATCCTTGAATAACTGGTATGAATACCACTTGGTCATGATGTATTAATTTTTTGCTATATTGTTGGATTCTTTTGGCTAGGATTTTGTTGAGAATTTTTGCATCTATATTCATGAGGGATATTGGGCTATAATTTTATTTTTTAGTGGTGTCCTTGCCTGGCTTTGGTATTAGGGTTATGCTTGCTTTATACAATGAATTAGGCAGTATTCCATCCTTTCTTATGGTCTGGAATATTTTGAATAGAATTGGTGTCAGCTCTTCTCTGAATGTTTGGTAGAATTCTTCAGTGATGTCACCTGGGCCAGGGCTTTTTTTTCTGTTGGGATTTTTTTTTTTTTAATGACCTCCTCAATTTCTTCTTTTGTTGTAGTTCTTTTCAAATTTCTACCTCAGTTTGTTAGTTTAGGTAGGTAGTGTGTTTCTAGAAATTTGTCCATTTCTTCTAGGTTTTCAAATTTGTTGGAGTATAGTTCTTCTTAGTATTCTGTTATGATCCTTTTTTTATTTCAATTGATTCTGTTGTAACATCACCCATCTCATTTCTTATTTGTGTTATTTGCATCTTCTCCTTCTTTTCTTTTGTCAGTTTGGCCAACAGTTTGTTGATTTTATTAATCCTTTCAAATAACCAACTTCTAGTCTTGTTGATTCTTTCTATTGTTTTTCCGTTTCATTTGTTTCTGCTCTAATCTTTATTATTTCCTTTCTTCTGGTAACTGGATTTTTTGCACTCTTTTTCTGTTTGATGGAGTTGTAGAGTTAAGGGGTTGATTTCTTTTTTTATTATTCTTTTTTGATATGTGACTTTATTGCTATAAATTGACCTCTGACTGCTTTTGCTGTGTCCCATGGGTTTTGGTATGTAGTGTTTTCATTCTCTTTGATTATTGGGATTTTTTTTTTTCATTTTTTATTTCTTCTGTTACCCAGTAGTTTTTAAGTAGGGTGTTATTCAGTTTCCCTGTGTTTGATTTTGTTTCCTTGTTCTTCCTGTTATTAATTTTAAATTTTATAGAGCTGTTTTCTGAGATGCTTGGCAGTTTTTCCACCTTTTTGAATCTATTGAGGCTTGCTTTGTGGCCTAACATGTGGTCTATTCTGGAGAATGCTCCATGTGCCCTGGAAAAGAATTTGTACTGTGCTGTTTTTGAGTGGAGTGTTCTGTATATGTCTATGAAATCAAGTTGGTTGATTGTGTTGTTTAATCTTCTGTATCTTTGCTGAGTGTCTTTCCATTTGTTCTGTCCTTCATCAAAAGTGGCATGTTAAAGTCTCCTACTATTATTTTGGAGTTGTCTATTTCTCTTTTCAGAAGAGGACGTGGAACCAGGGATATCATTGTTGATGTCAGATGGATCCTGGCTGAAAGCGGAGAATACCAGAAAGATGTTTACTCGTGTTTTATTGATTATGCAGAGGTATTTGACTGTGTGGATCATAACAAACTATGGATAACACTGTGAAGAATTCCAGAACACTTAATTGTGCTCACGAGGAACCTTTACATAGATCAAGAGGCAGTTGTTCGGACAGAACAAGGGGATACTGATTGGTTTAAAGTCAGGAAAGGTGTGCATCAAGGTTGTATTCTTTCACCATACCTATTTAATCTGTATGCTGAACAAATCATATGCGAAGCTGGACTATATGAAGAAGAACAGGGCATCAAGATTGGAGGAAGACTCATTAACAACCTGCATTATGCAGATGACACAACTTTGCTTGCTGAAAGTGAAGAGGACTTGAAACACTTACTAATGAAGATCAAAGACCACAGCCTTCAGTATGGATTACACCTCAACATAAAGAAAACAAAAATCCTCACAACTGGACCAATGAGCAACATCATGGTAAATGGAGAAAAGATTGAAGTTGTCAAGGATTTCATTTTACTTGGACCCACAATCAACAGCCATGGAAGCAGCAGTCAAGAAATGAAAGGACACGTTGCATTGGGCAAATCTGCTGCAAAGGACCTCTTCAAAGTGTTGAGGAGCTAAGATGGCACCCTGAAGACTAAGGTGCTCCTGACCCAAGCCATGGTATTTTCAATCACATCACATGCATGTGAAAGCTGGACAATGAATAAGGAAGACCGGAGAAGAGTTGATGCCTTTGAATTGTGGTGTTGGCGAAGAATATTGAATATACCATGGACTGCCAAAAGAATGAACGAATCTGTCTTAGAAGAAGTACAACCAGAATGCTCCTTAGAAGCAAGGATGGCGAGACCGCATGTTACATACTTTGGGCATATTGTCAGGAGGGATCAGTCCCTGGAGAAGGACATCATGCTTGGCAGAGTACAAGGTCAGCAGAAAAGAGGAAAACCCTCAACGAGGTGGATTGACGCGGTGGCTGCAACAATGAGCTCAAGCGTAACAACGATTGTAAGGATGGTGCAGGACCGGGCAGTGTTTCGTTCTGTTGTGCATAGGGTGGCTATGAGTCAGAACCGACTCGACGGCACCTAACAACAACAACAATTTCTATTTTTGATTCTGTTAATGTTTGTTTTATGTATTTTGGAGCTCTTTCGTTGAGTGTGTAGATATTTATTATGGTTATGTCTTCTTGTTGGATTGACCCTTTAATCATTATATAATCCCCTTCCTTGTCTCCTATGCTGGTTATTACCAGAGATTTAATATTGCCATTACTGCTTTTTTTGTTGTTGTTGCCATTTGCTTTATATATATTTTTTCCATCCTTTGAGTTTTAGCTTATTTTTATCTTTGTGTCTAAGTTGTGTTTCTTGTAGGCAGCATATTGATGGGTCATGTTTTCTTATGCATTCTGCCAGTCTCTCTCAACACTGCATTTAATCCATTTACATTCCATGTAAATATTGTTAAGTATGAATTTACTGCTGTCATTTTGCTGTTTTTTGTGTGTGTGATGTTATTTCTTTGTTCTGTATATGTTTTTTGTGCTGAGTTTTTGTTTGTTTGTTAATGGGTTTTCTTTTCATTTCCTTCTTTGTTGTTGGTTTTGTGTTTACTGAATCTATGATTTTCTTCCTTTTTATTTCAGTAAATAGATCTACTAATTTTCTTTGTGATGACCCTGAATTTTACTTTTACCTTCCTAATTTTAAAACTGTCTATTATATCTTGGTATTACCTTTACTTCTTCTCCCTATGGAGGTTCTGTTACTACATGATTCATTCCCTTTTTTATATTAAAGTGGTTGTCGTTTATAGATTGACATCTCTATTTTCCTGTTTTCAGTCTTATAGGTTTATTTTTTAAAATTCTTTATCTTGGTTCGTATCTAGGTGATATTGTCATGTGTCTTAATCTTAGTTTGTTTTCTGGTGTTGTTGATTCTCTGTTCCTTTAATATTTCTTGTATGGTTGGTCTGGTTTTTTGCAAATTCCCTTAGTTTCTGTTTATCTGGGAACATCCTAATTTCACCATCATATTTGAGAAACATTTTTGCTGGATATATAATTCTTGGTTGGCAAGTTTTTTCTTTCAGGGTTTTTATATACGTCACCCTATTACCTTCTTACCAGCATGCTTTCTGCCAAGAAATCAGAGCTTAGTCTTATTGGTTCCCCTTCATAGGTGACAGTTCATTTTTCCCAAACTGTGCTCAGGACTATTTCTTTGTCTTTGGTTTTGGAAAGGTGATCGTGATATGTCTTGGTAACTTTCTTTTGGGATCTCTCTTGTATGGGGTTCATTGGGCCTCTTGGATGTGTTTCTTCTCATCTTTCATGATATTAGGCAAGTTTTCTGCCAAAAAAATCTTCAAAAATTTGCTCGGTGCTTTTTTGTTTTTTGTCTCCTCCTGTTCTGAAATTCCAATCACACATAAATTATTTCTCTTGATACTGTTACACATAACTCTCAGGCTTTCTGCATTTTCCTCCATTTTTTTTTTTTTTTCTGATTGTCCCTCAGATTAGTGCGAAGGAATTTGTCCTCTATTTCAGTGATTCTGTCGTTCATTGATTAAATTCTACTCCTATGTCCTTCCATTGAGTTATCTATTTCTGAAAGTTTATCATTTGTTTGGATTTCTATTTGCTGTTTTTGCATGGTTTCTAATTGTCTGTTTTTCATTTTGTTCTTCTTTTGTTTTCCTGAATTATTCTAGACTTTTGTCTCTGTTTTCTTGACTTTGTCTGTGTTTTCCTTGATCGCTTGGAGGCTCCTGTACATAATTCTTTTGAATTTCTTATCAGGTAGTTTTATTACTATTTCTTCCTCAGGAAGGTTTTCTGGCCCTTTATTTTGGTCACTTGCTTGTGGCATCTTGTTCTGTGTCTTTTGGTGATTTGATATTGTCTGTTGTCTCCAAGGCGTTAAGGTGTTATTGTATTTATTTACTGTATGTTTGCTTGCTGCACCCTGATTTTTTGTTTTGTTTTGATACATCCAGCGAGGCAGAGCAGGCGGGCTACACTGGTCATTAGTATGGCAGCCCTGGAGCGCTCACCATCTGGCTCTGGGTGGCCAGTGTTGCTAAAGCAATTCCGTGCTGCTCAGTGGGGTGGGGCGGCAGACAGGAGTTGGGACTGGGCCTGCAGGGTTGGAAAAGCAGTCCCAGGCTCCTCTGAGGGGTGTGGGTGGCAATGGCTGGGAGCCAGGGTTGAACGGGGAAGTTTTCCAAAGCAGTTCCAGGCTGCTCAGAGCAGTGAGGCAGTGGGTGAGGGGCAGAGACAGGCAGGCAGGGTCATCAGAGGAGTCCCAACAAGCTTGGGGGGGGGGGAGGCAGGGGAATGGTGATCAGGGTTGGCAGAGGAAGGGGGATGGCTTGTACTTTAGTCCCTGCCAGTTCAGTCTGCAGGGATGGGGGGGTTGTGCTGCTAGTCACCAGGAGGGTGTGGTAGGGAGCTTCCCATCTGCTACAGCCAGCAATCAGGACCTTATTTCATTCCAGGTGTGTCTACACAGTTACTATGTGTCCTGTTGGGAATTCTGTGAAGTTACCTTCTGTGCTTCTCATCCAAGATTGCTACTGTCTTTGTCTCAACATGGCCACACTGTGCCAGGCTGGCTGGCAGGACACCTCTTCTCTGTCTCTTTTCATTTGCTGTTTTTAGGCAGTTTCTTTGTCCAGTCAGTGTTCAGTCTAGTTCATTATCCTTTCATTTGATGCTCCGGGTTCCAGGGTTGCCATCTGTATCTATTTCACTTTGTTCCTTAGATCTTTGCTGTGGAGCGTCTGCCTAGGCCGCCATATTAGCTGGAAGTCTCCAGTCATCTTGAACTGTTCTCTCGTTGTAACCATTTAGTAAAAGTTTGGCTAATGGCTTTTGGTTGTTTTTTCTTCTTCTTCAATACTTAAACTAAAGGAGGCCATTTAAACAAGTATGGAAAAAGAAACTTGATGAATTGGCAGTTCTGTTTTCCTGCTAGGGTTGGGCTCATTGGGTACTGTTATGGATTGAATTGCGTCTCCCAAAAATATGTGTTATAAATACCGACCTCTATGCTTGTGGATATAATCTCATTTGGGAATGAGTTTTCTGTTATGTTAATGAGGCAGGATTTAGTGTAGGTTGTGTCTTGTATCTTGAGTTAATCTCTTACAAGAGATAAAAAGAGCAGATTAGGCAAGCAGAGATGAGGAAAGACATGTTAAGCCACATGAAGATTGCCCAGGAGTTAAGCATTTGGCTTCTAACTGGAAGGTCTGGGGTTTGAATCCACCAGCAGATCCACAGAACAAAGATGTGGCAGTCTGCTTCCATAAATATTGTTGTTGTTGTTAGGTGCCATCGAGTCAGTTCCGACTCATAGCGACCCTATGCACAAAATACTGCCCAGTCCTGTGCCATCCTTACAAACTTTGTTATGCTCGAGCCCATTGTTGCAGTCACTGTGTCAATCCACCTCGCTGAGGGTCTCCCTCTTTTCTGCTGACCCTGTACTGTGCCAAGCGTGACATCCTTCTCCAGGGACTGATCCCTCCTGACAACATGTCCAAAGTATGTAAGATGCAGTCTTGCCATCCTTGCTTCTAAGGAGCATTCTGGTTGTACTTCTTCTAAGACAGATTTGTTCATTCTTTTGGCAGTCCATGGTATATTCAATATGCTTCTTCAACACCGCAATTCAAAGGCATCAATTCTTCGGTCTTCCTTATTCATTGTCCCGCTTTCACATGCATATGATGTGATTGAAAATACCATGGCTTGGGTCAGGCACACGTTAGTCTTCAAGGTGACATCTTTGCTCTTCAACACTTTAAAGAGGTCCTTTGCAGCAGATTTACCCAATGCAATGCGTCTTCTGATTTCTTGACTGCTGCTTCCATGGCTGTTGATTGTGGATCCAAGTAAAATGAAATCTTTGACAACTTCAGTCTTTTCTCCATTTATCATGATATGGCTTATTGGTCCAGTTGTGAGAATTTTTGTTTTCTTTATATTGAGATGCAATCCATACCGAAGGCTGTGGTCTTTGATCTTCATTAGTAAGTGCTTCAAGTCCTTTTCATTTTCAGCAAGCAAGGTTGTATAGTCTGCATAACACAGGTTGTTAATGAGTCTTCCTCCAATCCTGATGCCCCATTCTTGTTCATATAGTCCAGCATCTCAGATTATTTGCTCAGCCTACAGATTAAATAGGTATGGTAAAGAATACAACCCCGACGCACACCTTTCCTGACTTTAAACCAATTAGAATCCCCTTGTTCTGTCTGAACAACTGCCTCTTAACCTATGTAACAGCTCCTCATGAGCACAGTTAAGTGTTCTGGAATTCCCATTCTTTGCAATGTTATTCATAATTTGTTATGATCCACACAGCCAAATGCCTTTACATAGTCAATAAAATACAGGTAAACATCCTTTTGGTATTCTCTGCTTCCAGCCAGGATCCATCAGACATCAGCAATGATATCCCTGGTTCCATTTCCTCTTCTGAAACCAGCCTGAATTTCTGGCAATTCCCTGTTGATATACTGCTGCAGCTGTTTTTTTTTTTTTTTTAAATAATTTTTATTGTGCTTTGAGTGGAAGTTTACAAGTCAGTCTGTCACATATAAACTTATATACACCTTACTACATACTCCCATTTACTCTCCCCCAATGAGTCAGCCCACTCCCTCCTTCCAGTCTCTCCTTTCGTGACCGTTTTGCCAGTTTCTAACCCTCTCTATCCTCCCATCTCCCCTCCAGACAGGAGATGCCAACACAGTCTCAAGTGTCCACCTGATACAAGTAGCTCACTCTTCATCAGCATCTATCTCCAACCCATTGTCCAGTCCCTTCCATGTTTGATGAGTTGTCTTCGGGCATGGTTCCTGTCCTGGGCCAACAGATTTGGGGACCATGACCTCCGGGATTCTTCTAGTCTCAGTCAGACCATTAAGTCTGGTCTTTTTATGAGAATTTGGGGTCTGCATCCCACTGTTGTCCTGCTCCCTCAGGGGTTCTCTGTTGTACTCCCTGTCAGGGCAGTCATCGGTTGTGGCCGGGCACCATCTAGTTCTTCTGGTCTCAGGATGATGTAAATCTCTAGTTCATGTGGCCTTTTCTGTCTCTTGGGCTCATAGTTATTGTGTGACCTTGGTGCTCTTCATTCTCCTTTGATCCAGGTGGGTTGAGACCAATTGATGCATCTTAGATGGTCACTTGTTGGCATTTAAGACCCCAGACGCCACATTTCAAAGTGGGATGCAGAATGTTTTCTTAACAGAATTTATTTTTCCAATTGACTTAGAAGTCCCCTTAAGCCATAGTCCCCAAACCCCCGCCCTTGCTCCACTGACCTTTGAAGCATTTAGTTTATTCAGGAAACTTCTTTGGTTTTGGTCCAGTCCAGTTGAGCTGACTTTCCCTGTATTCAGTATTGTCCTTCCCTTCACCTAAAGTAGTTCTTATCTACTATCTAATCAGTAAATAACCCTCTCCCACCCTCCCTCCCCGCCTCCTCGTAACCACAAAAGAATGTGTTCTTCTCAGTTTGTACTATTTCTCAAGATCTTATACTAGTGGTCTTATACAATATTTGTCCTTTTACATCTGACTAATTTTACTTAGCATAATGCCTGTCAGGTTCCTCCATGTTATGAAATGTTTCACAGATTCCTCACTGTTCTTTATCGATGCATAGTATTCCATTGTGTGAATATACCATAATTTATTTAACCATTCATCCGTTGATGGACATCTTGGTTACCTCCAGCTTTTTGCTATTGTAAACAGTGCTGCAATAAACATGGGTGTGCATATATCTGTTAGTGTGAAGGCTCTTATTTCTCTAAGGTATATTCCGAGGAGTGAGATTTCTGGATTGTATGGTAGTTCTATTTCTAACTTTTTAAGAAAACGCCAGATAGATTTCCAAAGTGGTTGTACCATTTCACATTTCCACCAGCAGTGTATAAGAGTTCCAATCTCTCTGCAGCCTCTCCAACATTTATTATTTTGTGTTTTTTGGATTAATGCCAGCCTTGTTGGCGTGAGATGGAATCTTATCATAGTTTTAATTTGCTGTTCTCTAATGGCTAATGATCGAGAGCATTTTCTCATGTATCTGTTAGCTGCCTGAATATCTATCTTCTTTAGTGAAGTGCGTGTTCTTATCCTTTGCCCACTTTTTGATTGGGTTGTTTGTTTTTTTGTGGTTGAGTTTTAACAGAATCATATAGATTTTAGAGATCAGGCGCTGGACAGAGATGTCATAGCCGAAAATTTTTTCCAATGTGTAGATGGTCTTTTTATTCTTTTGGTGAACTCTTTAGATAAGCATAGGTGTTTGATTTTTAGGAGCTCCCAGTTATTTGGTTTCTCTTCGTCATTTTTAGTAATGTTTTATATTCTGTTTATGCCTTGTATTAGGGCTCCTAACATTGTCCCTATTTTTTCTTCCATGATCTTTATCGTTTTAGTCTTTATGTTTAGGTCTTTGATCCACTTGGAGTTAGTTTTTGTGCATGGTGTGAGGTATGGGTCCTGTTTCATTTTTTTTGCAAATGGATATCCAGGTATGCCAGCACCATTTGTTAAAAAGACTATCTTTTCCCCAATTAACTGACACTGGGCCTTTTTCAAATATCAGCTGCTCATATGTGGATGGGTTTATATCTGGGTTCTCAATTCTGTTCCATTGGTCTATGTGCCTGTTGTTGTACCAGTACCAGGCTGTTTTGACTACTGTGGCTGTATAATAGGTTCTAAAATCAGGTAGAGTGAGGCCTCCCACTTTCTTCTTCTTTTTCAGTAATGCTTTACTTATCCGGGGCTTTTTTCCCTTCCATATGAAGTTGGTGATTTGTTTCTCCATCACATTAAAAAATGTCATTGGAATTTGGATCGGAAGTGCATTGTATGTATAGATGGCTTTTGGTAGAATAGACATTTTTACTATGTTAAGTCTTCCTATCCATGAGCAAGGTATGTTTGTCCACTTATGTAGGTCCCTTTTAGTTTCTTTCACTATACTTTGTAGTTTTCTTTGTATAGGTCTTTTATATCTTCGGTAAGATTTATTCCTAAGCATTTTATCTTCTTGGGGCTACTGTGAATGGTATTGATTTGGTGATTTCCTCTTCGATGTTCTTTTTGTTGATGTAGAGGAATCCAAGTGATTTTTGTATGTTTATCTTGTAACCTGAGACTCTGCCAAACTCTTCTATTAGTTTCAGTAGTTTTCTTGAGGATTCCTTAGGGTTTTCTGTGTATAAGATCATGTCATCTGCAAATAGAGATAATTTTACTTCCTCCTTGCCAATCCCGATGCCCTTTATTTCTTTGTCTAGCCTAATTGCTCTGGCTAGGACCTCTAGCACAATGTTGAATAAGAGCGGCAATAAAGGGCATCCTTCTCTGTTCCCGTTCTCAAGGGAAATGCTTTCAGACTATCTCCATTTAAAGTGATGTTGGCTGTTGGCTTTGCATAGATGCCCTTTATTATGTTGAGGAATTTTCCTTCAATTCCTATTTTGCTGAGAGTTTTTATCATAAATGGGTGTTGGACTTTGTCAAATGCCTTTTCTGCATGAATTTATAAGATCATGTGGTTTTTGTCTTTTGTTTTTTTTATATGGTGGATTACATTAATGGGTTTTCTAATATAAAAGCAAGCTTGTATACCTGGTATAAATCCCACTTGGTCATGGTGGATTATTTTTTTGATATGTTGTCGAATTCTATTGGCTGGAATTTTGTTGAGGATTTTTGCATCTAAGTTCATGAGGGATATAGGTCTGTAATTTTCTTTTTTTGTGGTGTCTTTACCTCGTTTTGGGATCAGGGATATGGTGGCTTCATATAATGAGTTAGGTAGTATTCCATCATTTTCCATGCTTTGAAATACCTTTAGTAGTACTGGTGTTAACTCTTCCCTGAAAGTTTGGTAGAACTGTGCAGTGAAGCCGTCCTGGCCAGGGTTTTTTTTTTGTTGGGAGTTTTTGGATTATCTTTTCAATCTCTTTTTTTGTTATGGGTCTATTTAGTTGTTCTACTTCTGATTGTGTTAGTTTAGGTAAGGTAGGTGGTGTTTTCCTAGGAATTCATCCATTTCTTCTAGGTTTGCAAATTTGTTAGAGTACAGTTTTTCGTAATAATCTGACGTGATTCTTTTAATTTCAGTTGGGATTGTGATATGGCCCATCTCGTTTCTTATTCAGGTTATTTGTTTCCTTTCCTGTATTTCTTTAGTCAGTCTGGCCAATGGTTTATCAATTTTATTAATTTTTTTCCAAGAACCAGGTTTTGGCTTTGTTAATTCTTTCAATTGTTTTTCTGTTCTCTAATTCATTTAGTCCAGCTCTAATTTTTATTATTTGTTTTCTTCTGGTGCCTGATGGATTCTTTTGTTGCTCACTTTGTTCATGTTGTAGGGACAGTTCTCTGATTTCAGCTCTTTCTTCTTTTTGTATGTGTGCATTTATCGATATAAATTGACCTCTGAGCACTGCTTTTGCTGTGTCCCAGAGGTTTTGATTGGAAGCGTTTTCATTCTTGTTGCATTCTATGAATTTCTTTATTCTCTCCTTAATATATTCTATAACCCAGTCTTTTCTGAGCAGGGTATTGTTCAGTTTCCAAGTATTTGATTTCTTTACCCTGATTTTTCTGTTATTGATTTCCACTTTTATGGCCTTATGGTCTGAGAAGATGCTTTGTAATATTTTGATTTTTGGATTCTGCAAAGGTTTGTTTTATGACCTAATATGTGGTCTATTCTAGAGAATGTTCCATGTGCACTAGAAAATAAAGTATACTTTGCAGCAGTTGGGTGGAGTGTTCTGTATAAGTCTATGAGGTCAAGTTGGTTGATTGTAGCAATTAGGTCTTCTGTGTCTCTGTTGAGCTTCTTACTGGATGTCCTATCCTTCTCCGAAAGTGGTGTATTGAAGTCTCTCGTACCACAATTGCGGAGGTGTCTATCTCACTTTTCAGTTCTGTTAAAGTTTGTTTTATGTATCTTGCAGCCCTGTCATTGGGTGCATAAATATTTAATATGGTTATATCTTCCTGGTCAATTGTCCCTTTAATCATTATGTAGTGTCCTTCTTTATCCTTTGTGGTGGATTTAACTGAAAAGTCTATTTTGTCAGAAATTAATATTGCCACTCCTGCTCTTTTTTGCTTATTGTTTGCTTGATGTATTTTTTTCCATCCTTTGAGTTTTAGTTTGTTTGTGTCTCTAAGTCTAAGGTGTGTCTCTTGTAGGCAGCATATAGACGGATCGTGTTTCTTTATCCAGTCTGGGACTCTCTGTCTCTTTATTGGTGCATTTAGTCCATTTACATTCAGCGTAATTTTAGATAAGTATGTGTTTAATGCTGTCATTTTGAAGCTTTTTTATGTGTGTTGTTGACAATTTCATTTTTCCACTTACTTTTTTGTGCTGAGATGTTTTTCTTTGTAAATTGTGTGTTCCTCATTTTCATAGTAGTTGAATTTATGTTTGCTGAGTCATTATGTGTTTCTTGGTTTTTATTTTGAGTTATGGAATTGTTAGACCTCTTTGTGGTTACCTTAATATTTACCCCTATTTTTCTAAGTAAAAACCTAACTTGTATCATCCTATATCGCCTTGTTTTCCTCTCCATATGGAAGTTCTATGCCTCCTGTATTTAGTCCCTCTTTTTGATTATTGTGATCTTTTACATAATGACTTCAATGATTCCCTGTTTTGAGCATTTTTTTCTTTTTAAAATTAATCTTATTTTGTTTTTGTGATTTCTCTGTTTGAGTTGATATTGGGATGTTCTGTTCTGTGACCTTGTGGTGTGTTGGTATCTGATATTATTGATTTTCTGACCAAACAATTTCCTTTAGTATTTCTTGTAGCTTTGGTTCGGTTTTTGCAAATTCTCTAAGCTTGTGTTTATCTGTAAATATTTTAATTTCACCTTCATATTTGAAAGAGAGTTTTGCTGGATATATGATCCTTGCCTGGCAGTTTTTCTCCTTCAGTGCTCTATATATGTCACCCCATTGCCTTCTTGCCTGCATGGTTTCTGCTGAGTAGTCTGTACTTATTCTTATTGATTCTCCTTTGTAGGAGACCTTTCTTTTATCCCTGGCAGCTTTTAAAATGTTCTCTTTATCTTTGGTTTTGGCAAGTTTGATGATAATATGTCTTGGTGATTTTCTTTTTGAATCAGTCTTATATGGGTTTCGATGAGCATCTTGGATAGATATCCTTTCGTCTTTCATGATGTCAGGGAAGTTTTCTGCCAACAGATGTTCAACTATTCTTTCTGTATTTTTTGTCATCCCTCCCTGTTCTGGAACTCCAATCACACGCAAGTTGTTCTTCTTGATAGAGTCCCACATGATTCTTAGGGTTTCTTCATTTTTTTTTAGTTCTTTGATCTCATTTTTCTTCAACTATATTGGTGTCAATTGCCTTATCCTCCACCTCCCCCCTCTGCATTCCAATTGCTCGATTCTGCTCCTCTGACTTCCTATTGAGTTGTCTAATTCTGTAATTTTACTGTTAATCTTTTGGATTTCTGAATGCTGTCTCTCTATGGATTCTTGCAGCGTATTAATTTTTCCACTATGTTCTTGAATAATGTTTTTGATTTGTTCAACAGCTTCATCAGTGTGTTCCTTGGCTTTTTCTGTAAAAATTTTTCTGTAGATTGCCTTAAATCTTTTTTGAGGTCATCCCTGATGTCTTGAAGCAATCTGTAAATTAGTTTTTTATATTCTGCATCTGGCAATTCCAGGATTGTATCTTCATTTGGGAAAGATTTTGATTGTTTAATTTGGGGATTTGTAGAAGCAATCATTGTCTGCTTCTTTATGTGGTTTGATATCGACTGCTGTCTCCGAGCCATGTATAAGATATTGTAATCATTTATTTTATATTTGCTCACTGAGTCTTATCTTGTTTTGTTTTCTTTCAATATACATAGATGGGCTACTAGATTGTGCTGTCGTGATTGTTGTAGCCTTTGAATCACTTATGTCCTATTACCAGCTGGTTTGGGCTGTTACCAGATATATAACCCTCAGAGTCCATTTACTATTCTTGAGTAGAATCTGATTTTGGGTCACCAAGTGTGTGGTGTAGACTGTCACCTATTCACTTAGAGGAGTAGTGGTGATAGTTGTGTGCACCAGACTTTAGTAGCAGCAGGGGGTCACACTACGGGGGGGGGGGCAGGATGCTGACAGGCTTCCCCCAAGTGCCAGTTAGGTAGGTGTATCTCTATTCCAAAGCACTTTGGTATGTGGGCTCTGCAGCTGTACCTTAGGCACCCAATGCATGTACCTCCACAGATTTGTAGGTGTCACTATCCTCAGACCCCTTTGGCAGGAGGCTAGGTGGTTTGTGTGGAGCTTCAGCCCTCAGTTCCCTGTCGTGGGTCAGTGAGGACTCTGTTTAATAGGTAAAGATATCAGACCTGGGAAACTTGTGTTTCCAGTAATCTGCTAAAACAATTACAGTCAGATCACTATCAGAATTGCCTTTGCATTATAATAGTCACCTTGTTCCCTGTAGGCATGAAAGCCCAAGACTGTGGATCTCATATGCTTGGCTGGAGCTGGTTCTGTATTTTTAGTCCAATTTTGGGAAGTCAGGGAAGGATTTTTGATCCCTGGGTTTTTTGTAGCTGCTTCTCTCAGGCCAGGAGAATGGGTTAGGAAAAGACAAAACAAAAACAAACAAACAAAAAAAAAACTGAAGAGCACTTCACTCCCTGGCCCAGGAAATTCCAATGTTAATGAAGCCTCCTGGGAAGGGAGGGGAGGGATCAGATAGATAGGAGAGAGTAGCACCCAGGAATATAGACAAAGTTACTTATCTTGCTTGTTGCTGACTGTTTTATCTGAGATTCCCGAGGGAGGTGTAGCCTGTGTGAGCTGGCTGGGTCGAGATTGCCCCCGAGGGTCAGTCCCCTGCTTGTGCTGTCTCTGAAGCTGTGGTCAGTTCCTCCGCTTCCAGTCCAAAGCCCAGTGCCAAGGTTCCCCGGCTGGGACGCCACACTCCAGGCTCTAAAACCAGTCACTGCCTCCCGGTGACTTCACCTCCTGTTAGCCGTGTCACTGCACTGCCTGCATGCACTGGCTGGGCTTCCCCCAAGGTCACTTCAGAGGGCTAGGGCTGAGTCCCGTGTTTGCACAGTCTCAGGATGCCATGCTCAGCTCCCCTGCACCCAGTCCAAAGCCCGGCGCCAAAGTTTTCTGACTGGGACGCTGGCTCCAGGCTCCAAAAACAGTCGCTGCTTCCCTGTGGTTGCTCGTTCTCTTGTTAGCCCCGTCAGTGTGCAGCCTGCTTGCGCTGGCTGAGTATCTACCGAGGTTACCCCAGGGGACTCGGGGTTGGGGCTGAGTCCCATGCCTGCCCCACCTCAGCAAGCTGCAATCAGCCCCCCACTTGGCACCAGGGAACCACGAGGGGTCAAGGCTGTGGCACCAGACGCCGGTTCCAGAGGCTGTTGCTGCTTCAGGACGCAGCTTTTCGCTTACCTGTCACTTGGGTCAACTCTTTAGATCTGTGTTTGATGGTCAGGGTTCGTAGATTGTCATGTATGTGATTGATTCACTTGTTTTTCCGAGTTTTTGTTGCAAGAGGGATCCGAGGTAGCTTCTACCTAGTCAGCCATCTTGGCCCCACCTCCTGCAGCTATTTTTGAATGATCTTCAGCAAAATTTTGCTTGCGTGTGATATGAATGATATTGTTCAATAATTTCCACATTTGGTTGGATCACCTTTCTTGGAAATAGGCATAAATATGGATCTCTTCCAGTCAGTTGGCCAGGAAGCTGTCTTCTATATTTCTAGGCATAGATGAGTGAGCACTTCCAGCGCTGCATCCATTTGTTGAAACATCTCAATTGATATTCCATCAATTCCTGGAACCTTGTTTTACGCCAATGCCTTCAGAGCAGCTTGGACTTCTTCCTTCAGTACCATCAGTTCCTGATCATATGCCACCTCTTTAAATGTTTGAATATTGACTAATTCTTTTTGGTATAATGATTCTGTGTATTCCTTCCATCTTCTTTTGATGCCTCCTGCATTGTTTAATATTTTCCCCATAGAATCCTTCACTATTGCAACTCGAGGCTTGAATTTTTTCTTCAGTTCTTTAAGCTTGAGAAATGCTGAGCATGTAATCCATAAAGATTATACCCTTGGAAACCATATAGGGCAATCCTATTCTGTCCTATACGGCTGCTGTGAGTTGTAATCGACTCAACAACAAAGGGTTCAATGGGTTTAGAAGCTCAGAAGAGACAAGGGCTTTCCTTCAGAATTGACAGAGAAAGAAAGTCTTCCCCTAGAGCCCACACACTGAATTCAAACTTCTAACCTCCTAAACTGTGAGAAAATTAATTTCTGCTTAAGCCACATACTTGTGGTATTTCTGTTATAGCAGCACGAGATAACTAATACAGGGATGTTAAATCAACTCTGGCAAATGTGCTTGCCCTAATGTACCCTTCCTCACTCAGGGTTAGACCTGTCCAGATAATCCTTTTCTTCCTCTGTCCCCTCTTCTCCCTCTGCACTATTCTCTGTGGAATTCTGAGTAGTTCAGTCTGACAATCTCCCAGCATGACTCTTCAGGACAGAGGCTGAGCAATGCCCTTTGTGCCTCAGTGTAAAGTCGCTATTAGTCGCATGTGTAAGAGTACGTCCTCCCTGAGTGCTCCACTGGATGAGGAGAATTGTGCATAGGAGCTAGCAGCTGAGTTACAGGGAATCTTAAGGGCAAGAATTTAAAGATAGAATTTCAAAATACCAAATGATATGTGATGTTATTGAGTCTAGATTCAGCTCTTCTTTCCAAGATCTGAGAACCAGCTACTATTTCTGGATTCTCACTATTCCACCCGTCTTTTCCTGGCAGTTCAACTCTAACTTTGCTGTTTAAAATTTAGAAAAGAGACCCTAGTCTAAGTGGTCAGGAGAAAAATGTCATTTTTAATTTTTCTTAAAACTTGTCAAATGTTGGCAATATAGTTTTCCCATCTTTTGGGCCTGAACTTCAAATTAATAAACAATCAGTAATATTAATGAGCATTCCTGGGCTTGCCCTTTTTCCCTATCTGCTAAGATGGTTTCTAGCTTTGTTTCTCAGTTTCTGTCCAAGCCAAGTCTACTAAGCCAGGTTTGACCTTCTCAGGTACATTATTTGGGGTTTTGTTGATGCATAATCAGGAACAAGGGGAAGGGGAAGGCCTGGAGGCAAGGGTGAGTGGTAGAATGGATGAGAGTCTTGGGCTGGGGAGTGAGGGACAAGGTGTGTTGGTTAATTTTCTGTGTTATCTTGGCTGAACTGTTTTCCACTTGTTTGGCCAAACACTAGTCTAGTTGCTGTTCCATATGTAATCTAATGTAGATTGTAATGTAATTACTTTCATAATGCAATCTAATATAATGTAATCAATCAGCTGAAAGGGAGTTTAAGGGGTGTTCTGCATTCAGACTATAAATAGATACCTATAGAGCTTGGAATACAAGCCTGCAGGAGGCTCCAATCTCTTGTCTGACCTATAGATATTTTTTAAATTTTTATTTATTTTGTTGTTGTTGTTAATATACACAGCAAAGCATACACCAATTCAACAGTTCCTACATGTACAATTTAATGACGTTGATTACAGTTTTTGAGTTATGCAACCATTTTAACCCTCCTTTTTTGAGTTGTTCCTCCCCATTAACATAAACTCACTGTACCCTAAGATTCCATCTAATCTTTCAAGTTGCGGTTGTCAATTTGATCGCATATAGATAGTTCTTAAAAGAGCATAATACTCAAGGCAGACATTTTTTATTAGTTAAGCTAAACTACTGTTTGGTTTTAAAAAGTCTTCTTGGGATTCTGACTTACAGACTTTTGCTTTGCCAGTCCCCACAACTGTGTGAGCCAATTCCTTGAGGCCAACCTATACCTATATCTATGTCTTTCTATATCTATAATCACACGTTCTGTTTCTCTATTACTAACACACGGTGGTAAAGTGTGCCAGGGAAATTGGAGAGCCTGAACAGCTACTGAGTATGGCATGAAAGGGAAGACAGCTTGTTGCTTGAGGTTACAACACCATCTATGTTTGAGAAACAAAAATTTCGAATTACTCTCAATTTTTACAGTTGCTAAGATTTTTAAGTATAATGTAGGGACACTGACGCTAGATCACAGAGATCCTAGATATGCTTTAAAGTATTTTAGGGCTGCTCTGCTGATCTGCCGAGGGAAAACATGCTTTATGATCTGGAATTTAACCTTCTGGAACATGTAGGCTAGAAGGTACATCCTCCTGATACGGACAGAGATTCCCCAGCTATTATTTCCTCTTGGTGTCTGAGGGCAACGTGGGACCTAAAAGCCCTGTCTTAGGCATCATCTCTTCCAGTGTTCTACCCTTTCAAGTTCAGAACAGGGGAACACTTTAACCACGGGAATGGTGGTTTAGAAATGTTTGCTTTGTTTTTTTAATGGGAACTTGAGTTTAATCAAGGGATAAGTAGAATTAGTATCTTTGGTTGGGATCTCACAGCAGCACAGGCAAGGCCTTGGGTGCAGGTGATTTATCCAGGAAGCACTCCCACGAAGACCAGTGAAGGAATCGGGAATACTGGATAGGGAAGGGGAAGAAGCCAAGCTAAGGTGCTATTTCAGGTGAACATGGAGACGCAGCCCGATTCTGTAGGGAGCCCTCAAGTATAAATCAAACTTCAGAGTCTGTCCTGGCATGAGGTGAAGGAGCTGGGCTCTAGTACTGCCTCTTATACTCTAGTACAGTCCTGGGCCACTGGGAGGTCTGGGGAGGCGCCTTTACTGCCAAGGCTATCTCTGTAGTTACAGGTATCAAATACTGTCAGCAGAAGTGATGGCCTGGGTGCCTAAAGAGATCTGGGTGGGAACCACCAATGATTGCTGTACCCAGAAAGAGAAAGTGGAATAAGAACAGAAAGACGGTTAAAAAACAGGTGGAGATCTTATATGAAATATCTAGAACAGGCAAGTGTATAGAGACAGAAGTTTATTAGTGGTTACCAGAGCTGAGTGGAAGGGAGGGGGAAGAAGGAGTCATTGTTTAGGGTACAAGGAGTTTCTATTCTGAGTGATGAAAACTTTTGGAAATGGAGAGTGGTGATGGTTGAACAAAAGGATGAATTCGATTAATGTCAGTGAATTGTACATGTAAACATTGTTGAAATGGCAGATGTTTTGTTATATATGTATTATCACAATAAAAAAAGGTGGAAGGCTTCTGTTACCTTTAAAATGATGGAGGAAAGAGGGTTGAAGGTAGGAGGGCCAATGTGTAGGGAAGGAAATTTGCAAGAATCTTTGCCTGAGAGGATAAGGTGTAGTAGTCATGTAAACTTGATCTTGTAAAGATGCTCTTCACCACTGAAACAAATATGGGATTTGAATCAATTAATTCAACAAATGTTTGAGTGCCTGCTATGTGTGCCCAGCTGTGTGCTAGGTGCTGTGAATACCATAGTGAACCAGCTACTCAGTCTCCACCTACTTAAAGCTTACTTACAGTTTCTTGAAACGGATTCAAAGAAGTAAGTGTGCAATTATATTATGTGGTACTCTTTTTTTTTTTCATAAGGGGAGTACTAGATATTGTGGGAATGTCAAGAGTAGCATCTCAGGGAATTTTTCCTCCTTCCACATGGTGTATGTGCAGGCAGAGTCTCATCTAATATTACTATCTCATGGACAGAACTTCTGTTCTCAAGGGCTGAGCCTACTAGGGAACATAAACAGATGTGCTTCATTATGACAAGCACTATTAAAGAGGTAAAAGAGAAGGTGAAGTGGGGAGTACAACTTTAGGGCTTACAATGTACAATCCTGAAAAAGAAGCCATTTTTGTCCAAGTAGCTGTGAGTAATGTCACTGTAGACAAGGACAAGGGAAACTGGGAGGAACCTCTAGGGTAAGGGACTAGCATATACAAAGATATGGTGAAATGGAAACACGCCCAGTGCGTTTGAGTAACTCCCAGTACTGGATATGATGTTGTCTTGATCAGTTTGCAAGGCATAGCATTGTTTAAAGAGAGACTTTTAGCATGGCTGGGACCCATTCCTTACTGGGGATAAAGGGAACAAAGGACAGGAAGGGGCAGACAAGAGGCCAGACGTTCAGAGAAAGGAAGAAGAGAGAAATATCTGTGCTATCCTCTAGTGTGGAAGTTCTCAATCTTGGCTGGATACTAGAATCATTTGGAAGATTTTATAAATCCCACACCTCACCCAGATCAACTAAATAAGACTCTCTAAGGGTTTTTTTTTTTTTTTTTTTTAAGGGTGGACCTAGACATCAGTTTTGAAGACTCCTCAGTGAATTCTGATGATCGGCCAAAGTTGAGAACCATGCACTCGTGGAAACTTCTAAGTCCTTAAGGAGGCAATGGAGAGCAGTGGTGCTGAGAGTAACTTTGAGAGAGTTAGTTAACCTCTCTGGCTCTGATTCTACAGATGAGGATTCCCTCATGGGAACTAAGAGTTTAATGGAAATGTCTGGTGCATTGTGTTAGCTATCATTAATTTCAGCCTACTATAACCAAAATTCTGAAACTTCATACTCTGCACAGTCAAGATTAGCAGTGATTCCAAAATTTCTAATCTGATTGGGAAAAGAGAGACTAAAGCACTGTCTTGAAATTGTTTGCACAGCTAACATATTTTTAACCAGAATCATATACTTACCTGGGATGTCTAGAAGCTCGGAAGGTTGCAGCTGAAGCTACTCCTCAGTGTTGTCACTGCTTTATAGAGCTTCTCCAGGATGGACCTTGAATGCCATGGACAGAGAAAGGATAGGCCGAGAAGATGGTTAGGGGCAATTAGAAGGAGGCAGCAGAGAAGGGACTCACGAATGCCCATCTGAGGATCTCTATGGACTAACAGCACATTGATGGGTGGTCATAGGGAAGGCAGGATGGAGGTGGGAGATTGCATCTCTTCCCGATATCAGTGTCTTGTCCTAACTGAATGTGTCCTGGGTGCGCCAAGCTTGTTACAGACTGTTGTTTCCTTTGGGTAGCTAACGCTTGACCTTCCCCTTCAGACTGTGTCCTTGCCCTGGTTGAGCATATTCATCCTTCCACAACATTATGAGAGGCATCCTGCTCTGGATGCATGAACCAGACCTATTAGTGAATGAGGAGGCTTCCAGGTGAAAACATCTGCAAAGGGTCATGTTCTCTGTTTCCTGTGTGACTGTGGATAATATCTCAGCCCTATCATTGGTTCCTGCCCGACCTTGTTGGGGCAAAGGTATACATGATAGTGGGGGCGGGGGGAGTGAGAGGGCAAGGACCCTATCTGGAGCCCCTAAATATCACAGCAGGACCTAATTACTTTGCAGTAGCTCCCGGTACTATGTCCGGTTTGCCAGAGCCAGGGCTTTAAATCGTTTCATTCTGGTTAAGACCCCTGCTGAGAATTTGCATTTTCACCCCAGATATACTGATTCAGAATCTACATTTTAACAAAATCCTCAGGTGATGCTTTTGTATACCTTTCTGGGAACTTTTTAGAAATGCAATTCTCACCAGGGATTTGAACCAGAATGAATCAATTCAAAGAGCAATGAATCGGTCTGAAGCCCTGGCTAGCTTGAATGGATTCATTTGAAGCCCTGGCCAGAGCCCCTTCCAGCTCACTTGATGAGAAGCTTGAAGCTGTCCCCATCTACCACCTTGTCAGCTTGTCCAAAACAGTTCTGTGTGCTGCAGGGGAATCTCCCAAACATCTAGAAAAGAGTATTGAAACCCACTGCTTCATTTCCAGTGAAGGCAGGTGTTAGATGTCTTCATTTCCCTCCTAGATCCCCTCTTATCGGCCCTGCTCTCTGCTCTGGGGTCTGACTCATATGGACTGCATCATGAGTTCCCATGCCCTCAGCCTTTGGGTTGGGCTTAGTGAATGGGGATCCCTGACAGGAGATCAGAGGGAGGGAAGGAAGTATGTTCAGGGTATTCTCCACTGGTTTCCTCCCTGCAAGGCCACTTTGTGCTGGTTGTGCAATAATCAAAGCTCACTGCTCATCTTACTGCTCTCTACTCCACACAACTCTCTCCTCAGGTCCCCAGCACCATCCCTCTCCTGGTCTGGGCAGCCATAGGTGGGATCAGCCAAGCTGTTACTAGCCTCATGTTCTGCAATATACCTTGTGGTTCCTTTAGAAACTCACACTTTTTAAATGTTTTTGTTTTGGTTGCTGTTGAGTCAGCTATAACTCATGAAGACTCCATGCAAAATAGTACAAAATGTTGATCAGTCCTCTGCCATCTTCATGATAGTTGGTATGCTCAAGTCTGTTGTTGTGGCCACTGTGTATTTTGAATGCCTTTCAACATAGGGGGTTCATCTTCCAGCACTATATCAGATAATATTCTGTTGTGATACACAGGGTTTTCACTGGCTGATTTCAGAAGTAGATCCCAGGCCTTTGTTCCTAGTCTGTCTTAGTTTAGAAGCTCTACTGAAACCTGCCCACCATGGATGACCCTGCTAGTATTTGAAATACCAATGGCACAACTTCCAGCATCACAGCAACACACAAACCACCATCACAGTACGACAAACTGACAGACATGTGTTTGTTATAGTAGCACTAGATAACTAAGACACATAAAAAACAAACAAACAAACCCACTGATAGATGGGTGGAAGACTTTTAAATGTTGTTGCTGTTGTCAGGTGACATCCAGTTGGTTCTGGCTATAGTGACCCTATATACAACAGAACAAAACACTTCCTGGTCCTGTAAAAAATAAAATAAAATTTTTTATTTATTTATTTTTTTGCCATCCTTAAAATCGTTATGTTTGAGCCCACTGTTGCAGCCACTGTGTCAATCCATCTCATTGAGGGTCTTCCTCTTTTGTCCTGACCCTCTTCTTTTCCAGGCATGATGTCTTTATCCAGGAAATGGTCCCTCCTGATAACATGTCCAAAGTATGTGAGATGAAGTCTCACTATCCTCGCTCCTAATGAGCATTCTGGCTGTACTTCTTCCAAGACAGATTCGTTCTTTCTTCTGCTAGTCTATGGTATATTCAATATTTTTCACCAACACCATAATTCAAAGGCATCAATTCTTCTTTGTCTTCCTTATTCATTGTCCAGCTTTCACATGCGTATGAGGAGATTGAAAATATAATGGCTTAGGTCAGGTGCACCTTAGGCCTTAAGATGACATCTTTGTTTTTAACACTTTAAAGATATCTTTTACAATGTTCTTGTCCAACACAATAGTTGTTTCATTTCTTGACTGCTGCTTCCATGGGCATTGATTGTGGATCTAAGTAAAATGAAATCCTTGGCAACTTCAATATTTTCTCCATTTATCATGATGCTGCTTATTGGTCCAGTTGTGAACATTTTTGTCTTCTTTATGTAGAGCTGTTATCCATACTGAAGGCTGTGGTCGTTGATCTTCATCAGTAATGGTTTCAAGTCCTCTTCACTTTCAGCAAGCAAGGTTGTGTCATTTGCATATCGCAAGTTGTTAATGAGCCTTCCTCCGATCCTGATGCTGTGTTCTTCATATAGTCCAGCTTTTTGGATTATTTGCTGAGTATAGAAACTGAATAAATCTGATGAAAGCATATAACCCAGGCTCACACCTTTCTTGACTTTAAACCACATGGTAACCCTTTATTCTGTTCAGATGACTGTGTCTTGGTCTAAGTACAGGTTCTTCATAAGCACAATTAAGTGTTCTGGAATACCCATTCCTCTCAATGTTATACCTAATGTGTTGTGATCCACATAGTCAAATGCCTTTGCATAGTCAGTAAAACACAGATAAATATCTTTATGGTATTCTCTGCTTTCAGCTAGGATCCATCTGACATCAGCAATGATATCCCTGGTTCCACGTCCTCTTCTAAATCTGGCTTGAACTTCTGTCAGTTCCCTGTCGATATACTGCTGCAACCACTTTTGAATGATCTTTGCAAAATTTTACTTTTGTGTAATATTAAAGACATTGTTTGATAATTTCCACGTTCTGTTGGATCACCTTTCTTTGGAATGGGTGCAAATATGGATCTCTTCTTGTCAGTTGGCCAGAAAGCTGTCTTCCAAATTTCTTGGCATAGATAAGTGAGCACCTCCAGTGCTGCATCTGTTTGTTGAAACATCTTGATTGGTATTCCTTCAGTTCCAGGAGCCTTGTTTTCCGTCAATGCCTTCAGTGCAGCTTGGACCTCCTCCTTCAGTACCAGCTGTTCTTGATCACATACTACCTCCTGAAATGGTTTACTTAGACCAGTTTTTTTTTGTTACAGTGACTCTGTGTATTCCTTCCATCTTCTTTTGATACTTCCTGTGTTGTTTGACATTTTCCCCATAGAATCCTTCAATATTGCAACTTGAGGTTTGTCTTAGTCTAGGTTCTCTAGAGAAGCAAAACCAATAAATCGTATAAATATACATAGAGAGCGATTTATATTAAGAAAATGGCTCATGTGGTTGTAGAACTGGAGTGTCCCAATTCCATGGGTCAGGATAGAGGTGAGTTCTGACTCTTGTAGCCTCAGGGGCTGGTGAACCCAAGATCGGCAGATCAGAGATCATGGCTCTTGCTCACAGGCTGCAAAGATTGACAAATCCCAAGATTGGCAGGCAAGACCACAGGTAAGATGCTAGCTCAAGTCCAGAGAACTGGACGTCAGATGAACAGGAGCCAGCTGCAGGATCCAGAGCATGTAAAATCCCATGAACCTTTCCAGGACGTCCACTTACATTCGATGCAGGCTACACGGCCAAGGAACATCACTTTCAACTGATTGGCTACTCACAGAAGATTCCATCATGGAGGTGATCATGAGACACAAGTATTTTCACTTCTCTGGCCCATTCAGAGGGGTCTATCCATAAATCTCTTCTCCATACTTCCTTGTCTCCAATTTTCCAATCATGTTCCTTCCAAGTCCATAACAATCCAGCCCAACTGTTGGCCACAGCCCATGAATCAGTATACAATCGCACATCTGGCCATTTCTCCTTCCAAGCGCACTGATCAAAGTTCTGCCCTTTGGGAAGATTTTCCTTCACTATTGTCCTTCAGGGAAGTCCAAGAAAGGGGCTGTAGTACTGCCATTGTCCACTTTTGAGTGGTGCCTGCATATCATACAGAACCATCTGTAAACCAGGCATGAGTTTTCTCTTCCTCAGCTGATCATAAGGAGTTCCCCATGAGGCCATAGGTGCAGACTCGGAGATGGAAGGTAGTATGACAGGAGTGGAAACCATGGGCGTTTGGACCACTTCCTCATTCAACTTATTTGTGGCTTCAAGTTCTGCTCCAGCCTGAACTTGTATATACCACTTCCACTTAATGAAGGAGTGCTGCTGCACACATCCAACTTCATGATTCTGTGGACCAGACAACACCAAGTTCATCATGGGCAGCTTGGCTGTGTGGTAACTTGGTGTCCCACAGTTAAGTGTTCAGTCTCTATTAAGGCCCACTAATAAGCCAAAAGCTATTTCTCAAAAGGACCATAGTTATCTGCAAAGGATGGCAGGGCTTTGCTCCAAAATTCTAAGGGTCTGTGCTGTGATTCACCAATAGGAGCCTGCCAAAGACTCCAAACAACATCTCTATCTGCCATGGACACTGCAAGCACCATTGGATCAGCCAATCATATGGCACAAGGGGCAGAGCAGCTTGCATGGCAGCCTGAACTTGTTTCAGGGCCTTCTCTTGTTCTGGGTCCCACTCAAAACTAGCAGTGTTTCGAGTCACTGGAGAAATAGGCCAGAGTAGCACACCCAAATGAGGGATACCAAAACCAAAAAACCCACTGCCGTCGAGTCGATTTCAACTCATAGCAACCCTATAGAACAGAGTAGAACTGCTCCATAGAGTTTCCAAGGAGCGCCTGGCAGATTTGAACTGCTAGGTCAGCAGCTGTAGCACTTAACCACTATGTCACCAGGGTTTCCAAATGAGGGATATGTTGCTCCAAAATCCAAAGAGATCCACTAGGCATTGTGTCTACTTTTTAATTGTGGGAGGAGCCAGATGCAATAACTTATCCTTCACTTTAGAAGGAATATCTTGACATGCCACACACCACTAGACCCTAAAAACTTCACTGAGGTGGAAGGTGCCTAAATTTTTGTGAGATTAATTTTCCACCCCCTAACACACAAATTCTTTACAATAAGTCCGGAGTCACTGATGCTTCTTCCTTACTAGGTCTAATCAGCACAACATCATCAATGTAATGGACCAGTGTGATGTCTTATGGAAGGGAAAGGTAATCAGGGTCCCTAGGGACTAAATTATGACATAGGGCTGGAGAGGGCGTAGCCAGGAGCTGGGCAACTGAAGGTGTATTGCTGGCCTTGCCAGCTGAAGGCAAACTGCTTCTGATCATCCTTTGAAACAGGTATGGAGAAAAAAGGCGTTAACCAGATCAGCAGCTGCATACCAGGTACCAAGAGATGTATTATTTGCTCAAGAAATGAAACTAAATCTGGAACAGCAGTTCCAATTGGAGTCACCATCTAGTTAAGTTTTTTGATAATCTGCAGTCATTCTCCAGGATCCATCTGTTTTTTGCACAGGCTGAACAGGTGAGTTGAATAGGGATGTGGTGGGAATCACTACCTCTGTATCCTTCAAGTCCTTGATGGTGGCAGTATCTCTGCAATCCCTCCTGGAATGCAATGTTGCTTTTGGTTTACTACTTTCCTAGGTAAGGGCAGTTCTAATGGCTTCCACTTGGCTTTTCCTACCATAATAGCCCTTATCCCATTTGTCAGGGGTTCAACGTGGAGGTTCTGCCAGTTGCTGAGTATATCTATTCCAATTATGCATTCCTGAACTGGGGAAATCACTACAGGATGGATTCCAGGATCCACTAGACCTACTGTGAGATGAACATGAGCTAAAACTCCATTAATAATCTGACCCCCATATACTCCCACTCTGATGGGCCACAGTGATGTCTTGGGTTTCATTGAATTAGTGTCAGTTCAGAGCCAGTATCCAGTAATCCCCCCAAAGTCTGATTATTTCCTTTTCCCCAGTGAACAGTCAGTCTCGTAAAAGGCCATAGATCCCTTTGGGGAAGGCTTGGAGAAAGACTACCAGTATAAGTTTTTGGCAGTGTACTGGAGTCCTTCTTCAAGGGGACACACCCTCCCCTTCATTCAAGGAGTTGTGTGTCTTTAAATTCAGTCAAGTCTGGGAATTTGATGAGGCCGTGACTCTCTATTCTGGTGATTTGAGTGAGACTTGAATGTTCCCTTGAACTAGAATTCATCTGGCTGTTCTCTTGACCTAGAATTCATCTGCTTGTACAGTTCAAGTAAATATTTAGTAGATTTCCTATCTATTTCACCCCTAGGGATGTCATGACTAAGTAGCTGACTATTCTGATTACCGCATTGACTCTGAGGTCTTTTATGCAGCACTTGAGCTTTGCCTCCGAAATTCTGAGCTCATCTCTTTCTTTCACCAATTTGTCCAGCAAAAGTAGGACCAGCCAACCAGCTTCCTTATACTTCTCATTGTGACAAAATTGTAGAAAGGTATCACACGTGCAATCACCCAAAGCCTCGTCTTTCACCAGTACCTGATATATTGGTGGTGATATTTTGTGTATTTATGTTGCCGCCTCATCCTGTGGATTAGCAGTGCCCTCTTTACTATTTTTTTTTTCTTTACTATTGGAAGCAGAGTCATCAACATCTTTAAGACTAAACAGACTTGAGAACCAGTTTAGAAAACTCAACCTTACAATTTTGTTTCTCTAGAACCACCGTCAGTACCAAATGTCTTAGGCTGGGTTCTCTAGAGAAACAAAACCAGTAAAGTACATAAATATATATATAAAGATTTTTATTAAGGAAATGGCTCATGCGGTCCTAGAGGCTGGAACACCCCAAGTCTGGTCTTCCCTGAGGATGAATACTATCCTATCATTGACAGCATTGTACTTCAAGATAGATCTTGAAATCTTTTTGATGATGAATGTGACACCATTCCTATGCAGTTTGTCATTCTGGGCATAATAATAAAAAAAAAATAGACCATATGATTGTCTGATTTAAAATAGCCAATACCAGTTCATTGCTAATGCCTAGGATATTGATGTTTATGCATTCCATTTCATTTTGGATGACTTCCAATTTTCCTAGATTCATGCTTCCTGCATTCCACTTTCCAATTATTAATGGATGTTTACAGCTGTTTATTCTCATTTTGAGTTGTGTCACATCAGCCAATGAATGTCCCAAAATGTCCACCCACATCATTAAGGTCAACTCTACTTTGACGAGGCAGCCCTTTCCCAATCATATTTTGAGTACCTTCCAACCTGAAGGGCTCACCTTCCAGCACTACATCAGGCAATTTTCCGCTGCTATTCAAGGTTTTCAGGGGCCAATTTTTTCAGATGTAGACTTCCAGGTCCTTCTTCCCAGTCTGTCTTAGTCCGGAAGCTCTGCTGAAGCCTGTCCACCAAGGGTCACCCTGCTGGTATTTAAAATACCAGTGGCAAAGCTTCCAGTATCACAACAACATGCAAGCCACCACAGTACAACAAGCTGATAGACGTGGTGGGCTTTTTAAATAAAAAAAAAAATTTTTTTAAAGCCCAGGTAAATACATCCTACTCAAACTTTCCTATAGCCACTGATTTCCTATTAGAACCCTGACTGATGTGACACTTTTTTTTAAAAAAAGTGTTTTTGGTTAAAGTTTACACAAGTTAGGTTCCCACTGAAAATTTCCACATAACTTGTTCAATGACATCAGTTACATTTTTCACAATGTGTCAACATTCTTTTTAATTGTGTTCTGGTTGTTCCATTGCCACTAATCTATTTTTCCTGTTTCCTTATCTGCTCATCTTTGCTTTAGAGTAAATGTTGACCTTTTGGTCTCATACAAACGGATTTTTAGTAGAGCAATGTTCTTGTGGGTAATATTCTTTATTTTGTTTGCTTCTCTTTCTTTAAAAGCTAATGTCAGGAGATAATTTCCATTCCGGGTTTAAAGAATGCTTCAGGGTGATAGTCTCAGGGAGTTCTCTGGTCTCATCTGGTCCAGTCTGGCCTTTTTTAAGCATTTGAGTTTTGTTCTATATTTTCTTCCATTCTATCCGGGACCATTTATTGTGACCCTGGTCAGAACAATCAATGGTGGTAGCCAGGCACCATCTAGTTCTTCTGGTCTCAGGGTAGCTTGTGTAGTCTATCAGCCCTGTAGACTTGTTTCTTCTCTGAGATTTGTGTTACCTTACTTCTTCCCTCCTGATGAGTAGAGACCAATAATTGTATCTCAGATGGCTGCTTGCAAGCTTTTAAAACCCAGATGCTGGTCAATTCACTAGGATGCAGAACAAGAACTTTGTGAACTTCATTATGCCAATTGACTGTGTTGTCCCATGAGACTATAATCCTAAGTTTTCAAACCCAGAAAACCAATCTTGTAAGGTGTTTGGTTATGTCTAAAGAGTATCTGTAGTTGTGTCTTTGATGAATATATGTGCCTTCACATACATGTCTGTATTTACATGTACATATAGATACTTCCGTCTGTTCTCACATATGTACATACCTGTACCTACACCATATGCCTATACCCATCCATATGTGACCATACATTCATCTTTTGGTCTTTGTCGGAGTTGTTGCAGTATTATATATGTCAAATTCTTTAGTACAGGCATTCTTTTCTTTTGAGCGCTTCTCAACAACATCATTTACTTTGGTCATGTTGTGCTCGCTAAACCTACAGCCAGTGACACTTTTCCTATCACCAAAAATAACAAGTAACTACAATCTAAAGCATGCTCCTCCCTCTCCCCACCTCCTCTTCCTGGTAACCACCAATGAACATTGGTCCCTTTATATATATCTATCCTTGTCTTTGGAGCTCTGGTGGGTCCGTGGTTAAGAGCTTGGCTGCTAACCAAAAAGGTCAGCAGTTCAAATCCACCAACCATTCCTTGAAAACCCTATGGGGAAGTTCTACTCTGTCCTATAAGGTCCTATGAGTCAGAATCAACTCAACAGCAGTGGGTGTGGTTTTTTGGTTTGGTTGTTCTTGTCTTCTTATAGAAGAGGGATCATACGATATTCGTCCTTGACTTATTTGTGCTTCACTTATTTCACTTGGCATTATGCCCTCCAGGTCCATCCATGTTATATGTTTCATGGATTCATCATTTTTTTAATGGTTGCATAGTATTCTGTTATATGTATGTACCACATTTTCCTTATCCTTTCATCTGCTGATGAGCACTTTCTGTGTTTCCATTTTTTTTTTTTTTTTTTTTTGTGAATAATGCTGTGATGAACATAGGTGTGCATATCTGTGTTTCTGTCACAACTTTTGGGTCTCTAGGGTATATACCTAGGAGTGGGATTGCTGGATCAGAGAGTAGTTCTATTTCTAGTTTTTTGAGAAGGTGCCATAATGTTTTCCATAGTGGTTATACCATTTACAGTCCCACCAGTAATGGATAAGGGTTCCAATCTCCCACATCCTCACCAGTATTTGTTTTTTTTTTTTTTTAATCAGTGCCATTTTAGCTGAGGTGAGGTGTTATATTGTTGTAGTTTTCTGTTTGCATCTCTCTAATGGTGAATGATCATGAGCATCTTTTCATGTGTTTGTTGGCCACTTGGATATCGTCTTTGGTAGAGTCTCTTTTCATGCCCTTTGCTCATTTTGTAATTCAGATGTTTGTCTTTTTGTTGTTGAGTTGTTGCAGTTTTCAATATTTTAGAGACTAGACCTTTATCGAATGTATCATTTCCAAAGATCTTTTCCCCAGTGTGTAGGTTGTATTTTTGCTCTTTTGATAAAGTACTTTGATGAGCATAAGTTTTTCATTTTTATGAGGTGTGACACTTCATTTTTTTGTAAACGGTCTGTAGGCAAGGGGAACGCAATTATTGGCCCTGCGTCTATTCCTCTCTGTATTGAGCCTTTTGCCATGTCACTTTGCTCTGCCCTTTCAGGACTGGGATGACCTGTCTCCACCCTTCATACAATGCCTTTCAAGTCTACTTTTCTTTCTTTCAGGTGTGTATTGAATTTTCCCTTATAGGTTTTGTATAATTGTTTTTTAACTCCTAAGCGTCTTTATTTTTCACTATTGTAGATAGAGGCTTCTCTTCCATAATATCTTCTAAGTGGTTATATTTGTGTTTATAAAATCTATTGATTTTGTATGTTAATTTTATATCTTGCTATAATATTGAGTCTCTTAGGCTTTTTGTTTTTTCTCTTTAATTTTTTTTTTTTTGCTTGTTTTCTGATTGCATTAGCTAATATTGCTGTGTTAGTTATCTAGTGCTGCCATAACAGAAATACCACAAGTGGATGGCTTTAACAAAGAAAAATTTATTTCCTCACAGTAAAGTAGGCTAAAAGTCCAAATGCAAGGTGTCAGCTCCAGGGGAAGGCTTTCTCTCTCTGTCGGCTCTGGAGGAAGGTCCTCGCCCTCAATCTTCCCATGGTCGAGGAGTTTTCAGGCACAGGGACCCCAAGTCCAAAGGATGCACTCTGCTCCCTGTGCTGCTTTCTTGGTGGTATGAGATCCCCAACTCTCTGCTTCTTCCCTTTCCTTTTATCTCTTGAGAGATAAAAGGTGGTGCAAACCACACCCCAGGGGAAATTCCTTTACACTGGGTCAGGGAGATGACCTGGGTAAGGGTGGCGTTACAATCCCACCCTAATCCTCTTAACGTAAAATTACAATCACAAAATGAAGGCCAACCACACAATACTGGGAATCATGGCCTAACCATGTTGACACATATTTTTGAGGGGACACAATTCAAGCCATAACAATTGCCAATCCAGTATTATAGTGAGGCTAATAGGCATCCTTAATTTGTCCTTGATTTTAGTAAGAAGGAAATCTGATGTTTGGTTTACTAAAAGCCAGTAAGATTCTGGCTTTTGGCCTGAGGGGTGTATGTACCTGTGTGTACATATATTTTTTGTATTGAGGATTTTTTTTAACTAAAAAAAGCCTGAATATTATTACATGTCTTTTACTATCCATAGAAAATACATTAATTTTAATTATTTGATTTTTGATAACTATCTTATTTAAGGATAGGAAACCCTGGTGGCGTAGTGGTTAAGTGCTATGGCTGCTAACCAAGAAGTCAGCAGTTCGAATCTGCCAGGCGCTCCTTGGAAACTCTACGGGGCAGTTCTACTCTGTCCTATAGGGTTGCTATGAGTTGGAATCGCCTCAACGGCAGTGGGTTTGGTTGGTTTTTTGGATTTAAGGATATGAATTTTTCTCTAAGTACTCCTTTAGCTTTATGTCATAGATTCTGATATGCAGTAATTTCTTCATCATTATTTTCTAGAAATTACCTAACATCAGTTTGTGCTATTGTATTTTTGAACCAAGAGTTGTTAAGAGTTTTTAACATTTTCAGATGCAAAGTCTTTTTGTTTTGTTTTTTTAATTCTAGTTGTATTGCATTGTAATCAGAGAATGCTATTTATATTCTACTTTATGTAATTTCTTAAGGTCATATTGTCTAATACATAGTTATATTATAATATATAGTTATAATATAATATTAAAAAAAAAAAACCAAACTGGTTGGCGTCGAGTCAATTCCGACTCATAGCAACCCTATAGGACAGGGTAGAACTGCCCCTTAGAGTTTCCAAGAAGTGCCTGGCGGATTTGAACTGCCAACCTTTTGGTTAGCAGACATGGCACTTAACCACTACACCACCAGGGTTTCCGTAATACAATATATATAGTATATAGTAATATGCAGTATTATATAGTTATATTGTATAATGAATGTTCTAATTTTTTAAATTAAGGTTGTATTGTCTAACATATAGTTATATAGTAATATGTAGGATTTATTATTTTTTTATTATTATATAGTTATATTATGCAATGAATGTTCTAATATATAGCTCTAATATATAGTTATACAGTAATATATAGAGAGCCATATTATATAATGAATGTTCCACGTGTGCCTCAAAAAGTTAGAGGAAATCCAGGGTGGAAAGGAGGAGTGTGCTGACACATTATAGGGAGAGGGTTCACAGGAAGCATCTGACTACTCTGCCATCTTGGCCCCACCCTGCTCGCTACCTTCAAGACCCTAGATGCTGCTCACCAAAATGGGATGCAGAACATTTTCTTAATAAACTGTGTTATGCCAGTTAACCTAGAAGTCCCCTGAAACAAAGGTCCCAGAACCCACCCCTGCTACTCCGTCCTTCAAAGTGTTTGGTTGTATTCAGGAAACTTCTTAGCTTTAGGTTTAGTCTAAGTGTACCTTCTTCCCCTGTATCGTGTGTTGTCCTTCCCTTCACCTAAGATAATCCTTATCTACTATTTAATTAGTGCATACCCCTCTCCCTCTCTCCCCACCCTCGTAACCATCGAAGAATGTTTTCTTCTGTGTTTAAGCCATTTCTTGAGTTCTTATAATAGTGGTCTACAGTATTTGTCCTTTTGCAGCTGACTAATTTCACTCAGCATAATGCCTTCCAGATTCATTCAAAGATGCACTGTTCTTTAGCTTTTCGTAGTATTCCATTGTGTGAGTATACCATAATTTATTTATCCATTCATCTGTTGATGGGCACCTAGATTGTTTCCATCTTTTCGCTATTGTTAACAGTGCTGTAATGAACATGGGTGTGCATATATCTATTCATGTGACAGATCTTGTTTCTCTAGGATATATTCCAAGGAGTGGGATTGCTGGATCCTATGGTACTTCTATTTCTAACTTTTTAAGGAAGTGCCAAATCAATTTCCAAAATGGTAGTACCATTTTACATTTCCACCAGCAGCGTATAAGTGTTCCAGTCTCTCCACGACTACTTCAATATTTTTTTCTGTGTTTTGGATTAATGCTAGCTTTGTTGGAGTGAGGTGGTAACTCATTGTAGTTTTGATTTGCATTTCTCTAATGGCTAATGTTAGTGAGCATTTCCTCATGTACATGGTAGCTGCCTGAATGTTTTCTTTGGTGAAGTGCCTGTTCATTTCTTTTGCCCATTTTTTCACTGGGTTATTTGTCTTTGTGTTGTTGAGGTTTTGCAGTATCTTGTAGAATTTAGAGATTAGATGCTGATTGGATTTGTTGTAGCCAAAATTTTTTTCCCAGTCTGTAGGTTGTCTTTTTACTCTTTTGATGAAGTCTTTTGATGAGCATCAGTGTGTGATTTTTAGGAGCTCCCAGTTATCTAGTCTCTCTTCTGCATTGTTAGTAATGTTTTGTATACTGTTTATGCCATGTATTAGGGCTCCTAGCATTGTCCCTATTTTTTCTTCCATGACCTTTATCGTTTTAGATTTTATATTTAGGTCTTTGATCCATTTTGAGTTCATTACTATGCATGGTGTGAGGTATGGGTCTTCTTTCATTTTTCTGCAGATGGATATCCAGTTATGCCAGCACCATTTGTTAAAGAGACTGTCTTTTCCCCAATTAACAGACTTTGGGCCTATGTCAAATATCAGCTGCTCATAGGTGGAAGGATTTATATCTGCATTCTCAATTCTGTTCCATTGGTCTATGTATCTGTTGTTGTACCAGTACCAAGCTGTTTTGACTACCGTGGCGGTATAATAGATTGACACAGTGGCTGCAACAATGAGCTCAAGCATAACAACAATTGTAAGGATGGCTCAGGACCGGGCAGTGTTTCGTTCTGTTGTGCATAGGGTCACTATGAGTCGGAACCGACTCGATGGCACCTAACAAAATCAGGTAGTGTGAGACCTCCCACTTTTGTTCTTCTACTTGAGGAATGCTTTACTTCTCCGGGCCTCTTCCCTTTAGATATGAAGTTCATGATTTGTCTCTCCATTTTGTTAAAAAATGCCATTGGAATTTGGATCAGGATTGCTTTGGGTAGAATACACATTTTCACAATGTTAACTCTTCCTATCCATGAACAAAGTATGTTTTTCCACTTATGTAGGTCTCTTTTGATTTCTTACAGTAATGTCTTGTAGTTTTCTTTGTACAGGTATTTTATGTCTCTTGTTAGAGTTATTTCTAAGTAGTTTATCTTCTTGGGGCTATTATGAATGGTATTGATTTGGTGATTTCATTTTTGAAGTTCTCTTTGTTGGTGTGGAGGAATCCAACTGAATTTTGTATGTTTATCTTGTATCCTAATACTCTGCTGAACTCTTCTATTAGTTCCAGTAGTTCTTTTGTGGATTCTTTAGGGTTTTTCTTTGTGTAAGATCATATCACCTGGAAATAAAGATATTTTCACTTCTTCCTTACCAATTTAGATGCCTTTATTTCTCTTTCTAGCCTAATTGCTCTGGCTAGGACCTCCAGGACAATGTTGAATAAGAATGGTGATAAAGGGCATCCTTGTCTTGTTCTGTCTCAAGAGAAATGCTTTCAGACTATCTCCATTTAGGATGATGTTGGCTTTGTATAAATGCCTTTTATTATGTTGAGGAATTTCCCTTCTATTCCTATCTTGCTGAGAGTTTTAATCATGAATGGTACTCGTCTTTCTCAAATGCCTTTTCTGCATCAATTGATAAGATCATGTGGTTTTTGTCTTTTGTTTCATTTTTGTGATGGATTACGTTGATTATTTTTCTAATGTTGAACCATCCCTGCATACCTGGTATGAATCCCACCTGGTCATGGTGAAATTTTTTTTTTTTTGATATGTTGTTGAATTCTATTGGCTAGAATTTTGTTGAGGATTTTTGTGTCTATGTTCATGAGAGACATTGGTGTGTATTATTATTTTTTTTGTGTGTGGTAACTTTACCTGGTTTTGGTGTCAGGGTTACGCTGGCTTCATAGAATGAGTTTGGGAGTATTCCATCCTTTTCTATGCTCTGAAATACTTTTAGCAGTAGTGGTGTTAACTGTTCTCTGAAAGCTTGGTAGGATTCTCCAGTGAAGCCATCACAGCCAGGGAGTTCTTTAATTACCTTTTCAGTCTCTTCTCTTGTTATAAGTTTATTTAGTTTTTCTACCTCTGTTTGTGTTAGTTTAGGTAGGCAGTGTATTTCTAGAAATTCGTCCATTTCCTCTAGGTTTTCAAATTTGTTAGAGTACAATTTTTCATAGTAATCTGATATGATTCTTTTCTTTTCAGTTGGATCTGTTGTGATATCACCCATCTCATTTCTTATTGGGGTTATTTGCTTTCTCTCCTGTTTTTCTTTTCTCAGTTTGGCCAGTGGTTTATCAATTTTGTTGATCTTTTCAAAAAAACAGCTTTTGGTGTTGTTAACTCTTTCAATTGTTTTTCTATTCTCTGTTTCATTCAATTCTGCTCTAATTTTTATTTGCTTTCTTCTAGTACCCAAGGGCTTCTTTTGCTGCTCTCTTTCTGTTTGTTCAAGTTTTAGGGTTAATGTTTTGATTTTGACCCTTTCTTCTTTTTGGATGTGTGAGTTTATTGCTATAAATTGACCTCTGAGCATGGCTTTTGCTATGTCCCAAAGGTTTTGGTAAGATGTGCTTTCATTCTCATTTGACTTATGTGAATTTCTTCATTCTGTTCTTAATTTCTTCTATAACCCAGTAGCTTATGAGCAACATGTTGTTCAGTTTCCATGTGTTTGACTTTTTTTTCCTTGTTTTTTTTTTTTTTTTTTCCTGTTATTGATTTCTACTTTTATGGCTTTATGGTTAGAAAAGATGCTTTGTAATATTTCGATGTTTTGGGTTGTGTTAAGGCTTGCTTTATGACCTGGTATGCAGTCTATTCTGGAGAATGTTCCATGTGCTGTGGAAAAGAGAGTATATTTGGCAGTTGTTGGGTGAAGTGTTCTGTATATGTCTATGAAGTCAAGTTGGTTGATAATGGCATTTAGATCTTCTGTGTCTTTACTGAGCTTCTTGATGTTCTGTTCTTCACTGAATGTGGTGTGTTGAAGTCTCCTACTATTACTGTGGAGCTATCTATCTCTCTTTTCAATGCTGTTACAGTTTGTTTTATGTATTTTCAAGCCCTGTCATTGGGTGCATAAATATTTATTATGGTTAATGTTCTTCTTGTATATTGACACTTTAATCATTATATAAGTTCCTTCCATATCCTTTGTGGTGGGTTTTACTTTAAAGTGTATTTTGGCATAATTTAGTATTTCCACTCCAGCTCTTTTTTGATTGTTGTTTACTTGATATATTTTTTTACATCCTTTGAGTTTTAGTTTGTTTGTGTCTCTAAGTCTAAGGTGTGTCTCTTGTAGGCAGCGTATGGATGGATCGCGTTTTTTTTTACCCATTTTGCCACTCTCTGTCTCTTTACTGGTGCAGTTAATCCATTTACATTCAGCGTAATTATACATAGGAATGAATTCAGTGCTGTCATTTTGATGTCTTTTTTAATGTGTTGTTGACAGTTTCTTTGTTCCACTTTATTTTCTGTGCCGAGTTGTTTTTCTTTATGTATTTTCTTTTCATCTTTTTCATTGTTTTTGATTTTGTTTTTGCTGTGTCTTTATGTTTTCCTTGTTTCTATTTTGAAGTGTAGGATCGTTAGTTTCCTTTGTGGCTACCTTAATATTTACCCCTATTTTTCTAACTAAGCCAATCTCTTATTTCTTTGTATTGCTTTGACTTCCTCTCCATATGAAAGAGTTATGACTACATTTTTTAATCCCTTGTTTTTGTTTTAATGTTGTCATCTTTTACATCTTGATGCCCCTGTTTCCCTATTTTCAGCATTTTAGCTTTGATTTACTTTTGTGATTTCCCTATCTGGGTTTATATCTGGTTGCTCTGTCCTGTGTTCTAGTCTTGAGTTATCTGATGTTATTGACTTTCTACCTGGAGGACTCCCTTTAGTATTTCTTGTAATTTTGACTTGGTTTTTGTAAATTCCCTAAACTTCTGTATATCTGGAGATGTCCTAATTTTGCCATCATATTTGAGAGACAGTTTTGCTGGATATATAATTCTTGGCTGACATTTTTTTTCCTTCAAGTCTTTATGTATGTCATTCCATTGCCTTCTTGCCTGCATGGTTTCTGCTGAGTAGTCCAAGCTTAGTCTTATCGACTTTCCTTTGTAGATGACTTTTCGTTTATCTCTAGCTGCTCTTAAAATTTTCATGTTTATTTTTGGCAAGTTTGATTATATGTCTTGGTGATTTTCTTTTGGAATCTACCTTGTGTGGGGTTCGGTGAGCATCTTGGATAGCTATCTTCTCATCTTTCATGATATCAGGGAAAGTTTCTGCCAACAAATCTTCAAAAATTCTCTCTGCATTTTCTATTATCCCCCCCGTTCTGGTACTCCAATCACTCTTAGATTATCCCTCTTAATAGAATCCCTCAAAGTTCTTAGTGTTTCTTTTTTAATTTCTTTATCTGATTTTTTCCTCAGATAAGTTGGTTTAAAGTGCTTTATCTTCAAACTCACTACTTCTGAGTTCCATTGCCTCGATTCTGCTCCTATGGCTTTCTACTGGATTCTCTAATTCTGTAATTTTATTGTTAATCTTCCGAATTTGTTTTCTATCTCTCTGTGGATTCTTGCAGCCTGTTAAATTTGTCATTGTGCTCTTCTATAATCTTCTTAAGTTATTGTTTTGTCTGTGTGTTCCTTGGCTTGTTCTGCATTTTGCCTGATCTCCTTCCTGATCTCTTGAAGAATTCTGTGTGTTAATATTTTGTATTCTACCTCCAGTAATTCCAAGACGTTATCTTCCTCTGGAAGATTTCTTGATTCTTTGTTTTGGAAGCTTGTTGAAGCCATCATGGTCTGCCTGTTTATGTGATTTGATATCAACTGTTGTCTCTGAGCCATCAATAAGTTGTTATATATATTTATTTTATATTTGCTTACTGTGTCCTATCTTCTTGTTTTGTGTTGATATGACCAAATAGTCTGCTCATGTGAGCTAGTTTGATAATTGGTGCTTTTAAAGCTCTAACATCCTGTTATCCGGTGGTTAGATTTGTTACTAGGTAAGTGAGCCCAGGAGTCTGTTTACTTTTCTTGTATGGATTCAGAGAGCCAGTCACCAAGTGTGTGGTGCAGACTTTTACCTACATTCCTAGATAGGCAGGGGTTTTTGGGATAGGCATAGGCATGTGGCTGCAGTAGGGGGTAATGCACTGAGCAAGGCAGGGAGCTGATGGCTGCCCCTGAGTGTCTGGAAGGGAAGTGTGTCCCTGTACCTAGAGTGCCTAGGTGGATGGATTTGGCAGTGAGACTATGGGCACCCAATGCTGTTGGCTATAAGGACTGGGAGACACTGTTTATTCTTGGATGCCTGTTGCAAGTGGCGTGGGTGGAGCCACCAGTCCTCAGGCCCCTGATGTGGGTAGATGAGACCCCTGCTTAATGGGCAGAGAGGTGTCAAATGTCATGAATCTGCCACTCCACCATATAGTTGATACAGTAAAGTTCAAGGCATTGAAAGTCCATGGACCCCTTATGCCTGTGCCTAGGCAAAGGAGCTGTGCTTGCCCTTAGTTCCTGGCTTAGGGGAGCTGGCAGATTTTTTTTCCTGTTTGTTAATTTGTTCTCTCTCCCAGGCCAGAATGGCTCACAACACGTGACGGACCCTACATCTGGCCCAGGGGGAGTGGCAATCACTGAAGCTGGCCCAGGACCTGGTGCAGAGCGAGAAGTGAGCAGGTAAATGAGAGAGAGGTTCTTTCCAAATGGGGTACTTTTTGATTTGTGTGGTAGGTTAGACATATGTACTTCTCTTTTGCCGATTGAGGGCTGCTTCTTGCTGGTTCTGGAGAGTTTAGCAGTACACCGCTTGGTCTCTCCTGATGTGGAAAATGTGTCCCCAGTGCCACTGCTTGCCTCACTACAGATGCCAGCCAATCCAGCATGCAGGGTGCCAGTTCCTGCTGTGTCAGGTCTGGCACCTCCTTGATGCTTCTGAACCATCTCTCCCTCCTCCTTCCACTAAGTCTGATTCCTCAACTTCGCCTTTGATGTTCAGGGCTCCCAGATTGTCATATATAATGGATTCACTTGTTTTTTGGGGTCTTTGTTGTAAGAAGGACTACCGGAAGCATCTGACTACTCTGCTATCTCGGCCCCGCCTCTAATTGTTCAATTTTTGAGTATTAAAATTTTTTTTAATAGTCTTAATATTTGTAGGAAATTGACTGGATATAAAATACTTGACTTGCATTCTTTCCTCAACTTTCTTGAACTGTTACTTTATTGCTGCTTCCTATGTATATTTGCTGTTGAAATCTGATGCCAACCTGATTTTCTTTTTCTGTAAGTTACTTGATCTTTCAGCCAGAAGAGCCAAATATTTTTTTTTTCCATGTTCAAAATTTACTTTATTAGGTTATAGTTCAGAACGGACATATCAGTTTTCCCAGGAACGTAACAGAACATTTCCACATGTAGATTCAGTTCATCTTTTATTTCAGAAAAACTTCCTGAATTAAATTGTAAATATTCTGTTCCACTGTTTTATTTTACCTAAGGGACTTCAATTAGAAGTATGTAGTATCTCCTTTGACAGTATTTGTATCATCAATCTCATTCTGGTCTTTTTATTTTCTTTTTACCCTTAGCATTTCTCTTCTGTGTTCCTTATTGTGATTTTGGTTATGTCTCTTCTCTGTTTCCTTTGTAATTTAGTCTGCACTTTTTGGTTAACTTTGTCTTTCTCCTTTATTTCTCTCCTGAGTTTAGTTAGTTACTACTTTATAACTTAATATTTATCTATTTCTCTTCTGAGTTTCTGAATTTGGCTTTTGATTCATGGTGATCTTATTTGTTCATGTAATTATGTCCTTTACATTTTCATTGTTCTCCTCTGCATTATTTAAAGGTTTTATGCAAGATAAATATCCCAGTAGAAAAATAAGTTGAGAATATAAGTGGGCGTCTAAAAAAGTCACATATGACCAAGAATAATATAAATATTCTTTATTACAAAAAATAATATATTATCAAGAGTAATATTCAAACTTTTAATTAAGAAAATAATTGGCAAGATTAAAAATTTGATACACATTGGCAGTGAACTATGCCCAGTGCTGGGGTGGTTATGAGTATGTGATCACACTCATTCCCAGTTGATAGGAGTAAAAATTATACCGATATTGTTGAAGGGCCATTTGGCTCTACTTAACAGGAGATTTGAGTATATGTATAACATGGAAAACTTCTTTTTCTCTTCTTACCCCTAATTAGGCCTGGGTTCCCCAGAGATTTGGAAAACCTTTTCATTCACAGACATTTTTGAGAAGGAAAGAGTTGTATTTGAGTATTTTGATCTTAAGTTCAGCTAAGAAACTGACCTGGAGTTATTGAAATTGCTAAGAAGTTATTTCCTGTCTTCTTTGTATTGAAGGAGGTGGAGACTGGATTTCATTTCGGAGGATGGAATCTTTTACTGAAAAGAGCCTTTGATTGTGCAATGAAAAGTGAAATCATATTCTGAAGTGACGCTAATAACTAGGAGCTTAAATTATTTTACATTATAATACAGGATAGTTTCTTTCTAGGATGCAGAGTTAAGATAAAAAATCATAACTCTTATCATTTGTTTTCCATGTGGAGAGAGAATAGACTATGAGAGGGAGACTTGCTGACAGAGACTCCATCTCTGAACTATGAAGTCAAGCAAGGATTTCTCTGAAGGAACATGGCCAATAAACTCTAGAAGCAGTGATACAATCCGGTATTTAGGGAAATTCCATTGGAGTTAATTCAACCTTCATAAAAGGGGAATCGACTTCACGGCAGTGGTTTGGGTTTAAAAGGGTTGGTGATCCCCACAGCCTGTAGTTGGTTGTGACAAGGAATCAAAAGAGGTGGTGCATCCATGGAAGCACATAGATGGATGCAGAACTGCAAGTGCTGCAAGATGGCAGAGTAGCAGCAATGGTCCATGTTTGGAGGCTTCTCTTAGGCTTGTGTGACCCTGCTTTGCTGTTTGCCTCCATTGCTTCATGCTGTGGCACTCCCTTTGTTGTAAGTCCTTGAGAAAACATTCTGAACAGCTTTCTATCTTCAGAAAAATGCCATGCTTGCTTTATTATACTATCAAAATCCAGCATCAAAATCAAGCTATAGAGATTTAAGAAATTTCATCACAGAGGCTCCTTGAATTCCCTGTATGATGATTCTACGACTAATTTCCTCCCCCACCAAAAAAAGTTTTTTTTTTTTTTTGAGCAGGACATAGACCCCATAGGGAATCAGTCTAGACATAGCTATTCTGCTGCTTATTCTTACTGCTTCTGCCCCAGGATCTTAACAATGGAGGAAAAACCATGAACTGCAGGTGGAATGCTCAAAGATACAAGTACCTGTTGTCCTGTGTTCCCTAGAGTGCAGTGATATGACAAGAAGAATAGATCTGTGGATACAGACATTCTAAAATCAGGATGGGGATGGAGGAAGAAGAGGAAAATATCACACTACATGACAATACAAGAGTGCTCATGCAGCATGTTTTTGTAATAAAAGAAAAATGCAGCAGCAACTTTATTATCAATCAGTAGAGATCAGTCCCTTCTACAGGGACTGATCTCTCCTGACAACATGTCCAAAGTATGTAAGACGCAGTCTCACCATCCTTGCTTCTAAGGAGCGTTCTAGTTGTACTTCTTTCAAGACAGATTTGTTCGTTATTTTGGCAGCCCAGGGTATATCCAATATTCTTCACCAACATCACAATTCAAAAGCATCAAATCTTCTTTCGTCTTCCTTATTCATTGTCCAGCTTTCACATGCATATGATATGATTGAAAATACCATGGCTTGGGTCAGGCACACCTTAGTCTTCAAGGTGATGTATTTGCTTTTCAACATCTTAAAGAGGTCTTTTGCAGCAGATTTGCCCAATGCATTGCATCTTTTGATTTCTTGACTGCTGCTTCCATGGCTGTTGACTGTGGATCCAAGTATAATGAAATCCTTGACAACTTCAATCTTTTCTCCATTTATCATGATGTTGCTTATTGGTCCAGAAGTGAGGATTTTTCTTCTCTTTATGTTGAGGTGCAATCCATGCTGAAGGCTGTAGTCTTCGATCTTCATCAGTAAGTACTTCAAGTCCTCTTCACTTTCAGCAGGCAAGGTTGTGTCATCTGCATAATACAGGTCGTTAATGAGTTTTCCACCAATCCTGATGCCCCGTTCTTCTTCATATAGTCCATCTTCTCGGAATATTTGCTCAGCATACAGGTTGAATAGGTATGGTGAAAGGATACAACCTGATGCACACATTTCCTGGCTTTAAATGACACAGTATCCCCTTGTTCTGTCTGAATAACTGCCTCTTGATCTATGTACAGTTTCCACATGTGCACAATTAAGTGTTCTGGAATTCCCATTCTTCGCAAAGTTATCCCCAATTTGTCAGGATCCACACAGTCGAATGCCTTTGCATAGTCAGTAAAACACAGGTAAGTATCTTTCTGTTATTCTCTGCTTTCAGCTGATATCCATCTGACATCAGCAATGATAACCCTGGTTCCACATTCTCTTCTGAATCTGGTCTGAATTTCTGGCAGTTCTCTTTTGATAAACTGCTGCAGCCACTTTTGAGTGATCTTCAGCAAAATTTTATTTACATGTGATACTAATGATATTGTTCAACAATTTCCACATTCTATTGGATCACCCTTCTTGGGAATAGGCATAATATGGATCTCTTCCATATTTATGGCCTATTTTGTATTTAAAATAGACTAATTTAGCAACAGTATTTAACCCCATAATGCAAAAGAAGCCAAATGTTCCTCCTAAACTTTTGACTGGAAAAGGAGTGCTTTTTTCCTGTTGATCCCCCTTTCACTGTTTTATTTAAAGTAATAAAGCCTTGCTGTGTAAAATTCCCACAAAGTTTGTTTTATTATCCTTCATGGGGTGATCCAAACAAACATGTGACTCCCCATCTGTCTGCTTCAGATTCAGGGACTTCCGGGGTGAGGGGAGGAGGAGTGGGGCTTTTTCTGTTTCTTGTCCTGGATTGTTTAGCCCTTGTTGATGAATTATTAATGGAAGGAGCCGGGAGATCATAAATATTCAAGGGGATGCATCTGGTTTCCCTGATGCTTTAGGTAAGTAAAAAAAAAAAAAAAAGTACGTTTTTACCAAGTAGAACAACTTGTCAATGCTAAATCTCTTGCTTGCCTGGACCTGAGCACTACAAGGAGAAATAGCATCTTCTGACATGTCACATAAAAGTCCAGCTGAGCTTCGTTGGCGTGGGGGGTGTAGGTGCCAGGTTTAAACAATGTGAGCAGACAAATTCAGACATGCTCCCTGTAGTCGATATGATTCTGTTTGTGGGTGAGGGAGGGAAAGGTCCCCACAACATTTTTATACAGGTGAAATATAGTTTTCAAGAACACATTTTGAAGCCTTATAGGAGGAAAAAGGAGAAAAAAGTGCCCTAAAGGGAGACTGCAGAAGAGACCACGTGTGTGTAGGGTAAGGACTTGGGGAATCCCTAAAGGATTTGGGCAACACTACTTCCATCCACAGCTTTCCACCACAGAAAATAATGAAAATTGCCCAGATGTCAGTGTCTCCAGGGTGCATCTCTACTTTCAATACTCAACTGTAAGAGTAGAAGACAATTAGTAGAAACTGAGGGTGAAGGAAAGAAAGGGTAGAGTAGAAGAGATAAACTCCTGGTTGCATTGCTTTAGGTAGGTCCTGGGATTGACGCCCTCCCATATAATGAATACGATACTGCTCATTAACATATGGCCCTCAATCATGATTCTCAAAGATCAAGGTGTGTTTCATAAAAGGTGTGTTTCATAAAATCCTAATCCCAAGGAATGTGAATAGATATTATGTGAATATAAGGGTTCTATAGGCAAACAGGAGTCCCTGGGTGGTGCAAATGGTTAATGTGCTCAGCTGCTAACCAAATGGTTGGAGGTTCAAGTCCACCCAGAGATTCTTCGGAAGACCTGGCTATCTACTTCTGAAAAATCAGCCATTGAAAACCCTTTGGAGCACAATTCTACTCTGCAACAAATGTGGTCACCATGAGTCAAAATAGACTCAATGGCAACTTTTTTTTTTTTTATAGCCAAATAAGTTTATGAGATGTTGAGTCAAATAAAGTTTAATATCCTAAGGAAACATTTATGTTTCTGAGAAGACCTATAGAAACCTGTTTTTGTTGTTGTTAGTTGCCTTTGAGTTTATTCTGACTCATGGTGACCCATGTGTGCAGAGTAGAACTGTGCTCCATAGGGCTCAAAAGGCTGTGACCTTTTGGAAGCAGGTCACCAGGCCTGTCTTCTTAGGCACTCCTGCACAGGTTTGAATCCTTTGGGCTAGTAGTCAGATGCCAAACTGTTTGTGCCATCCAGGACTCTTAAACCAATGTTGTGAATTTCTAAGACTTTCTAAGAAGGGAATGCACACCACTGGACATTTGGCAATATCTGGAGACATTTGTTATTGTCAAAACTGGGAGGTGCTGCTGACCTCTAGAGGGTGGAGGCCAAGGATGTTGCTAAATATCCTACAATGCACAGGACAGCCATCCAAGACAAAGAGTAATACTGCTGAGAATGTCAGTAGTGCTGAGGTAGAGAAACTTTGGCATAAATTTATTAACAGTTACCTCTATCCCATCCCTACTTTTTCCTCTCCTCCACAGAGCCGCTCAGTAAACTAGTGTTCCGTGATACCCAGTTAAGAAAGTGCTGCATTTGTGCTCTGCTCTAAGAGTGATGAGAACATACTAGGGTGGATGTGAGGACCTATATATGGTCTGCATGGGCAATTGCTCCTCCTTCAAGACCCCTGGGGAACCACCACCTCATAGAGGACCATCACACCCTAACACAGGCTCTTTTCTGGGACCCTCTTTCAATTTTCCAAAATGCTGTCATGCCTTTGTGGTAGCACTAATTGCACTAGAGCACGAGCTTTGTGAACCAGGCAGCCTTTGCTCCCTCTGTATCCCTAACATTCACTGCATAGTTAATCTTCAAATATATGAATACAGATATGACCTTGCAGGATTAGGAAAAGGCATAGCAATGAATTCCAGTTAAACCTTATAAATGTTTAAGCAAATATTATTGGCTTTCGAACACAAGAACTTATAAATTAATGCCCCATAACCTCATATGAACCTCAAAAAAGGAAAGAAAAGAAAGAAGGAAAAAAAAAAAAAACCTTGGAGGTAAGGGGCAGCAATTGAGGAGGGAGGAACTTCTATATGCTGAAGAGATTAGAAAGAGAGAGAATGAAATGAGATGTATACTGCTCCCCAAGAATGAAGGAGGGGCAAGGGCATTCCAGTGCAGAAAGGTGTGAATGGAGGTCAAGTCTAGAATACAGAATAATCCCCAAACGGGGAGGCTTAGTAGGTAAAACTGGGAAAGAAGATACCAGAGAACAAGCATTTACCTGTAGTTGCTCACAACTTTTTTTAGCAAAGATTTTTTTTTTAAATCCTGCAATATTCATGACTTAAAAATACTAAAGCAATGAGGACTAGACTTGTTTTATGGAGCTTCCCTGAGTTTACGAATATAAATAGTAGTAGATTGTGGTGTTTTAATACATTTTTGCCCTGGGTTATTTTAAAACTCATTGGTTGTAGGATTATGAAATTATGCTAAATTACTGAAAGAATAACTTTTTTCCTACCATGGAATTGTATTGAAATTCACTCAACAATTTAGATGAGTGTGAAAACTTCATTTCAAACCTTTTAATCTGTCTTCGTTTTTAATCCTTTTAATTTGTTTCCAGTCAATTTATTTAAAGTGAAAGACAAAACTTAAGCTTTAATTCATGTTCAGTAATAATCTTTGTACTGTTTTTTAGGTAATGTTTTCATGAATTTTTAAAGCCTAGAGAGGAAACATGCTAATGAATATAAAACACAGTTAACAAAAAATGAAAGTTCCGTTATAGGACCAAAAAAAAAAAAAAATGCTTAAAGGCAGTTAACAAATGGTCCCTTTCAAGAAAAAAAAAAACTAATTAATGAGAAAATATTCAATTTTGATCCATTCACTGTCATATGGTATAATCCCAGTTATGCCTATTATGTGTTTGTTTTGTTTTTTCCCTGGAAGAGCAAGTTTCACCAGTTTTGGATAGAGCCCTGGGCAGTCCTCAATGCAACTTTAGGGACAGAGATGCAGACAATGATGGTGTTCCAGTGTCAGTGGTGGAGGGACCAGATGTCCCAAGGAATGTCAGAGGTCAAGGTCCAAAAGCTGGGCTGTCACTCTATCAGCCAGGCCAGGGTGTTTATGATATCCGCTGGGCTGATCAAGAAATGTGAAGGTGGCAGGAAAAATGGCCAGAGCAACAGTCTCTGCCCGGGTTCAAGTACATTGTCCATTTTCTACAAGAAAATGGAAGGACAGAGGCTCTACCTTTGGCAGGTGGGGGCTCTTGATCCTTAAGACTGTGGACAAACTTGTAGCAATGTTTTGCCCAGGATTCACAGGCCGATATGAAGACTGAGAACATTTGGGTTCAAATGTACTCTGGGAAACAGATTTATCCTTTATATAAATTACATTGTGGGGGGTCATTTTATCAACAATAATACCTTGCTCTTATAACAAGACCTTTCCTCTGAAAGGGAGATCAAAATTAACCTTCAAGTAGTGGGCAGGAAATTCGTAACTTTTCTATTGATTATATATAAGAAGGTAAAGAAGTTTTTCTCTAGGATTCTTTTTTTAAATCTTTAAAATTGTACTTTAAATGAAGGTTTACAGAGCAAATTAGTTTCTCATTAAACAATTAATACAGATATTGTTTTGTAACATTGGTCGCCAATCCCATGACCTGTCAACACTCTACCGTTCTCAACCTTGGGTTCCCCGTTACCAGCTTTCCTGCCCCCTCCTGCATTCTCATCCTTGCCCCTCGGCTGGTGTGCCCATTTAGTCTAATTTTGTTTTATGGGCCTGTCTAATCTTTGGCTGAAGGGTGAACCTAAGGAGTGACTTAAGTACTGAGTTAAAAGGATGTCTGGAGGCCAAACTCTCAGGGTTTCTCCAGTCTCTGTCCAGAAAGTCTGGTCTTTTTTTGAGAATTAAAATTTTTTTCTACATTTTTCTCCAGCTCTTCCCGGGACTCTCTACTGTAATCCCTGTCAGAGCAGTTAGTGGTGGTAGCTGGGCACCATCTGGTTGTGCTGGACTCAGTCTGGCAGAGGCTGTGGTAGTTGTGGCCTGTTAGTCCTTTGGACTACTCTTTCTCTTGTGTCTTTGGTTTTCTTCATTCTTCCTTGTTCCAGATGGGGTCAGACCAGTGGAGTATTTTAGATGGCCACTCACAAGGTTTTAAGACCCCAGATGCTACGCACCAAAGTAGGATGTACATTTTCTTTATAAACTCTGTTATGCCTTGAACTAGCTGTCCCCCGAGACCATTGTTCCTTGGCCTCAGCCCAGTAATTTGGTCCCTCAGGGAGTCTGGACATGTCTATGAAGCTTCCATGATCTTGCCTTAGTCAAGTTGTGCTGACTTTCCCAGTATTGTGTACAGTCCCACCCTTTACCAAAGCTACCACTTATCTATTGTCTATTTAGTGTTTTTCCCTCCCCGCCCCCTCCTCTCTTGTGACCATCAACAGTTGTTTCTTTTTGTACATAAACCTTTTTATGAGTTTTTATAGTAGTGGTCTCATACACTATTTGTCCTTTTGTGATTGACTTAATTCACTCAGCATAATGCCCTCCAGATTCATCCAATGTTGTGAGATGTTTCGCAGATTCATCACTGTTCTTTATTGTTGCACAGTATTCCATTGTGTGTCTGTACCATAGTTTGTTTATCCATTCATCTGTTGATGGGCACTTTTAGGTTGTTTCCATTTTTGCCATTGTAAATAATGCTACAACGAACATTGGTGTGCATATGTCTATTCATGTGATGGCTTTTATTTCTCTAGGATATATTCCTAGGAGTGGGATTGCTGGATTGTATATTTCTAGCTTTTTAAGGATGTGCCGTATGTTTTTCCAAAATGGTTGTACCATTTTACATTCTCACCAGCAATGCATAAGAGTTTCAATCTCCCCACAGCCTTTCCAACATTTGTTATAGTCTTTTTTTTTTTTTTTCTTTTGATTTTGTGCCAGTAATGTTGGGGTGAGATGTAGTTTTGATTTACATTTCTCTAATGGCTAGTGATTATGAGCGTTTCCTCATATGTCTGTTAGCCACCTGAATGTCTGCTTTGGTGAAGTGTCTGTTCATATCCTTTGCCCATTTTTTAATTGGATTATTTGTCTTTTTGCTGTAGAGCTGTTGGATTTTCCTGTACATTTTAGAGATTAGACCTTTGTCAGATTTCTCATAGACAAAAATTTGTTCCCAGTTTGTAGGTTCTCTTCACTCTTTTGGCCAAGTTTTGATGAGCATAAGTGTTTAATTTTTAGAAGATCCCAGTTATCTAGCTTATCTTCTGGTGTTTGCGTAGTTAGTTGTGGTTTGTATTCAACTTATGCTGTGTATTAGGGCCTTCAGTGTTGACCTTATTTTTTCCTTCTAAGATCTTTATAGTTTTTTGTTTTATATTTAGGCCTTTGATCCATTTTCAATTAGTTTTTGTGTATGGTGTGAAGTATGGGTCTTGTTTAATTTTTTTACAGATAGACATCCAGTTTTACCAGCAACATTTGTGAAAAAGACTGCCTTTTTTTAATGGACTTTGGGCCTTTGTCAAAGATCAGGTGACCATATGTGGATGGATCTACAACTGGGCTCTCAATTCTGTTCCATTAGTCAATGTACCTGTCATTGTACCAGTACAGGCTGTTTTGACTACAGTAGCTGTATAGTAGGCTCTGAGGTCAGGCAGTGCAAACCCTTCTACTTGATTCTTCTTCAATAGTGCTTTACTTATCCAGGTCCTTTCTCCTTTCCATAAAAAGTTGATGATTAATTTTTCCATCTCTTTAAAGAATGCTGTTGGCATTTGGATTGTAGATTGCTTTGAGTAGAACTGACATTTTCACAATGTTGAGTCTATCTGTTCATGAGCATGGTATGTTTTTCCATTTATGTAGGTCGTCTCTTTTGGTTTCTTGTGGTAGTGTTTTGTTATTTTCTTTGTATAGGTCTTTTACATCCCTGCTTAGATTTATTCCTAAGAATTAAAAATTTTTAGGTGTTATTATAAATGGTATTGCTTTCCTTGTTCTCTTTTCATAGCTTTCTTTATTAGCATATAGGAATCCCACTCATTTTTTTCTTATTTATCTTGTATCCTGCTACTCTGCTGAATCTTTCTATCAGTTCTAGTAGTTTTCTTGTATAATCCTTTGGGTTCTTTATGTATAGTATCATATCATCCACAAACAGGGGTAGTTTTACTTCTTCCTTACCAATTTGGATGCTCTTTTTTTTTTTTTCATGCTTTACTTAGGACTTAAACCACAACATTAAATAGGAGTGGTGATAAAGGGCATCCTTGTCTTGTTCCTGTCCTCAGGAGGAATGTTTTCAGTCTCTCTTCATTAGGAATGTTGTTTGCTGCTGGTTTTGTACAGATGCCCTTTATTGTGTTGAAGAATTTCCCTTCTATACCTATTTTATTGAGAGTTTTTGTCAGGAATGGATGTTGGACTTTATCAAGTGCCTTTTCTGCATCGATTGAGATGATCATGTGATCCTTTCCTTTTGTTTTATTTATGTGGTGATTATGTCGATCGATTTTCTAATGTTGATTCATCCTTGTGTACCTGGTATGGATCCCACTTGGTTGTGCTGTATTATATTTTTTACATGGTGCTGAATTCTGTTGGCTAGCATTTTGTTGAGAATTTTTCCATCTATATTTATGAGAGATATTGGTCTGCAATTTTCTTTTTTTGTGGTATCTCTGCCTGGTTTTGGTATCAGAGTTATGCTGGCTTCATAGAATGAATTTGGAAGTATTCCTTCCTTTTCTATCTTCTGAAACAGTTTGAGTAGTACTAGTGGAAGCTCTTTTCTGAATGTTTGGTAGAATTCTCCAGTGAAGCTTCATGGGCTAGGGCTTTTTATTGTTGTTGGGAGTTTTTTGTTTTTTGTTTTTTACCTTTTCAGTCTCTTGTTATGGGCCTGTTCAGATTTTCTATCTCAGTTTGTGTTAGTTTATGTAGGTAGTATTTTTCTACAGATTTGTCCATTTCCTCTAGGTTTTAAAATTTGTTGTAGAATTCTTAAAGATTGTTAATTTGACCTTAATTTCCTTATTTTAATTGATCTAACAGATCACTGTTCAAAATGATAATATGAACAATATAGTGGATGATCACAGCTTACGGATAAGTGAAATGAATGACAGCAATGTTATAAGGGGCAAGAGGGAGGAATTGGGAATACTTTATTACAAAGTAACTGAACTACCCATGAAGCAGTATAGTGGTATTTGAAAGTGTACTTAGATTAGTTGCAAATGTATATTGCAAGTTCTAGGGCAAGCACTAAAGATTTTTAAAAAGAAATATAATTGATATGCTAATAGAGAGAAATTGAATCTTATAAAATGCTCAGTTAAAACCAGAGAAGGCCAAAATAAGAGTGGAAGATCAAACAAAGAACAAGAGCAATGAATAGAAAGCAGTTACAAATATGATAGATATTAATTCAAATATATCAATAATCACTTTAAATTTGAATGGTCTAAATATACTGATTAAAAGACAATCAGAGTTGATTCAAAAAGAAGACTCAACTATATGTTTTCTAATTTTAAAGAAATTTAATTGAAATATAAAGACACAGATTAAAAGTAAAAGTAAAGGGATGGAGAAAGACCTACCATGCTAACACTAATCAAAAGAAATCTGGAGTAGCTGTATCAATTTCTGACAAAGGAGACTTTAGAGCATGGAAAATTATCAGGGATAAAGAGGGATATTACATAATGATAAAGGAGTCAATTCTCCAAGATGACAAAACAATCCTTAATGTGTATGTGCCTAACAACAGAGTGTCAAATTACTTGAGGCAAAAACTAATAGAACTTTAGGAATAAATCTAACCAGAGAAGTAAAAGACCTATACAAGGAAAACTACAACACACTACTGCAAGAAACCAGAAGAGATCTACATAAATGGAAAAAAATACCATGCTCATGGATAGGTAGACTTAATGTTGTGAAAATGTCAATTCTACCCAAAGTGATCTACAGATATAATGCTATCCCAATCCAAATACCAACACCATTCTTTGATGAGATGGAAAAACTAATCACCAACTTTATGTGGAAAGAAAGAGGCCCTGAATAAGCAAAGCATTATTGAAGAAAAAGAACAAAGTAGGGGGCCTAACTCTCCCAGATATCAGAAGCTACTATACAGCCATGGTAATCAAAATAGCTTGGTACTGGTACAGCGACAGATACACCAACCAATGGAACAGAATTGAGAACCCAGATGTAAATCCATCCACCTTCAGTCACCCGATCTTTGACAAAGGCTCAAAGTCCATTAAATGAGAAAAAGACAGTCTTTTTAACAAATGGTGTTGACAAAACTGGATATCCATCTGTAAAAAAATGGAACAGGATCCATACCTCCCACCATACACAAAAACTAACTCAAAATAGATGAAAGACTTAAATATAAAACCTAAAATGATAAAGATCATGGAAGAAAAAACAGGGACAATACTAGAGGCCCTAATAGATAGCATAAATGCAAAACAAACCATAACAAACAAAGCACAAACACCAGAAGATAAACTACATAACCAGAAAAAAAAAAACAGAAGCTCCTAAAAATTAAACACGTATGCTCATCAAAAGACTTCACTGAAAGAGTAAAAAGAGAACCTACAGACTGGGAAAAATTTTCGACTATGACATATCTGACAAGTGTCTAATCTCTCAAATCTATAGGCTACTTTAACACCTCAACAACAAAAAGGCAAATAATGCAATTAAAATATGGGCAAAGGATATGAACAGACACTTCACCAAAGAAAACATTCAGGTGGCTAACAGACACATGAGGAATTGAACATGATCATTAGCCATTAGAAAAATGCAAATTGAAATTACAGTGACATACTGTCCATCCTGACATTACTAGCATTCAACAAAAAAACAGAAAATAACAAATATTGGAGAGGTTTCAGGGAGACTGGAACTCTTTTGCATTGCTGGTGGAAATGTAAAATGGTACAACCACTATGGAAAATGATGTGGTGCCTCCTTAAAAAGTTAGAAATAGAAATACCATATGATCCAGCAATCCCACTCCTAGGAATATATCCTAGAGAAATAAGAGCCATCACATGAATAGACATATGCACACCCGTGTTCATTGCAGCATTATTTACAATAGCAAAAAAGATGGAAACAACCTAAGTGCCCCTCAACAGATGAATGGATAAACAAACTATGGTACACACAATGGAATACTATGCAACAATAAAGAACAATGATGAATCTGTGAAACATCTCACAACATGGATGAATCTGGAGGGCATTATGTGAGTCAATCACAAAAGGACAAATAGTGTATGAGACCATTATTGTAAAAACTCATGAAAAGATTTACACACAAAAAGAAACAATTCTTGATGCTTACTACAGAGGGGAGGTGTTGGGAGGGGAAATTACTAACTAGATAGTAAACATGTTAATTTTGGTGAAGGGAAAGACGACACACAGTATAGAGGAGGTCAGCACAATTTGACCAAGGCAAAATCATAGAAACTTCCTAAATACATCCAAACACCTTTACGGACTGAGTTACTAGGGCTGAGGGCTGGGAACCATGGTCTCAGGGGACACCTAGGGATATTGTCATAAGATAGTTTATAAAGACAGTGTTTTACATCCTACTTTGATGGATAGCTTTTGGGGTCTTAAAAGCTTGTGAATAGCCATCTAAGATACACCTATTGGTCCCATCCTGTCCAGAGAAAAAGGAGAACGAAAAAAACCAAAGACATAAGGAAAATATTACTCCAAAGGACTAACAGACCACATGAACCACAGCCTCCAATAGCTTGAGCCCCGAAGGACTAGATGGCATCTGGCTACCACCACTGACTGCTCTGACCAAAACCACAATAGAGGATCCTGGACAGAGTGGGAGAAAAATGTAGAACAATTTCAAATTCACAAAAACAGACCAGGCTTGCTGGCCTAACAGAGACTGGAGGAACCCCTGAGACTATGGCCCCCAGACACCCTGCTAACTCAGAACAGAAGCTACTCCTGAAGTCCACCTTCCAGCCAATGATTACACAGGCCTATAAAACAAACAGTAACGCACGAGAGGAATGTGCTTCTTAGTTTAATCAAATATACAAGACCATATGGGCAACACCTGCCCAAAAACAAAGATGAGAAGGCAAGAAGGGACAGAAAACCTGGATGAATGGACGTGGGGAACCTGAGGTAGAAAGGGGAAGAGTGTTGACACAGTGCAAGGACTGCAACCAATGTCGCAAAACAACTTGTATATAAATTTCTGACTGAGAAACTAATTTGCGCTGTAACTTTCACCTAAAGCACAAGAAAATTTTATAAAAGAACTTAAAAATTAAAAAAAAAACTAATATAAAGGCAAGGAAAAATAGGCAAATCCACTATTATAATTGAAGACTTCAGCACCGTTCTATCAGCAATTGACTGGTACAGTAGGCAGAAAACCACTAAGTATATAGTTGAAATGAACCCACCATCAATCTTTTGGTCCTAGTAACTAACCTTTATAGAATATTTCATCCAACAACAGCAGAATACACATTTTTCTCAAGATCACACGAAATATCCACCAAGATACACCATATTCTGGGCCATAAAACACACCTTAACAAATAATATCATACAAAGAATAAAAATATAAAACAAAGTATGTTCTCAGACCATAATGGAATTAAATAACAAATAAATATAATAAAGATAGCTGGAAAATCCCCAAATATGTGGAGATTAAACAACAAGGATCTAAATAACACATGAGTTAAAGAAGAAATATCAAGAGAAATTTTAAAAATATTTTAAACTAAATGAAAATACAACTTATCAAATGTGTGGGGTACAGTGAAAGCAGTGCTTACAAATAAATTTATAATATTGAATGCATACATTAGAAAAGAAGAAAGATCTAAAATCAATAATCTAATCTACTTTAGGAAGCTATGGAAAGAAGATCAAATTAAGTCCAAAGTAAGAAGATATTTAAAAAAAAAATCAGAGAAAGAGAAATCAAGTAAACTGAAAACAGGAAAACAATTGAGAAAAATCTATAAAACCAAATGCTGGTTCTTTGAAAAGTTCAATAAAATTGATAAACCTCCAGGCTGGCTAACCAATAAAAAAAGAGAAGACACAAATTACTAATATCAGAAGTGAAAGGGAGGCAATCACTACTGATCCCCTGGACATTAAAAGGATAATTAAGGAATATTGTGAAAAACTTATGCCCCCACATCTTATAATTTAAATGAAATGAACCAGTTTCTTGGAATACACAATCTCCCAAAACTCACACAAGTAAAAATAGATAATCTGAAGGCTTATATCTCGCAAGGAAATTGAATCAATGATTAATGATCTTCCACAATGGAAATCACCAGCCTCAAATAGTTTCATTGGTGAATCCTAGCAAACATTTAAGGAAGAAATTATACTAATTCTCCACAATCCCTTCCAGAGAGTAAAAATAGAAGGAATGCTAAAACCAGACAAAATTATTACAAGAAAGGTCACTATTTCTCATGAATATAGATGTAAAAATTCTCAATAAAATATTAACAAATCAAATCCAAAAATATGTAAAAGAATGATATACCACAATCAAGTGAGATTTATTCTAGGTACTCAAGGCTGGTTCAACATTTGAAAATCAATTAATGTAATCCATCACATCAACAAGCTAAAAAAGAAAAATTATATGATCATATCAACAGATGCAGGAAAAACATTTGAAAAAATCCAACATCCATTCAGGATTAAAAACTCTCAGCAAAGTAGGAATAGAGGAGAACTTCTTCAACTTAATAAAGAACATCTTTAAAAACCTACAGCTAGGAGGGGGCCAAGACGGCTGACTAGGTAGAAGCTACCTCAGATCCCTCTTGCAACAAAGACTCGGAAAAACAAGTGGATCAATCACATACATGACAATCTACGAACCCTGACCATCACACACAGATCTAAAGAGTTGACCTGAGTGACAGAGACTGAGAACGAACAACCACGGGGAAGCAGCGACTGTTTTTGGAGCCTGGAGCCAGCGTCCCAGTCAGGAAACCTTGGCGCCGGGCTTTGGACTGGGCGCAGGGGAGCTGAGCAGGACATCCTGAGACGGCGCAAACATGGGGCGCAGCCCTAGCCGCCTGAACTGACCTCGGGGGAAGCCCAGCCAGTGCGCTCAGGCAGCGCAGCGACACGGCTGACAGGAGGAGAAGTCATCAGGAGGCAGGGACTGGTTTTGGAGCCAGGAGTGCAGCATCCCAGCCGGGGAAACTTGGCGCTGGGCTTTGGACTGGGAGTGGAGGAACTAACCGCAGCTTCTGAGACAGCGCAAGCATGGAATGCCGGCCTGACCCTCGGGGGTATTCTCTACCCAGCCAGTGCACACAGCCGACGCACCCCTCGGGAATCTCAGATAAAACAGTCATCCCAAGCAAGATAAGTAACTTTGTCTATATTCCGGGGTGCTACTCTCTCCTATTTATCTGAACCCTCCCCTCCCCTTCCCAGGCAACTTCATTAACATTGGAATTTCCTGAGCCAGAGAGAGAACTGTGCTGCGATTTTTCTTTCCTTTTTTTTTTGTTTTTGTTTTTTGGTCTTTTCCTAACCCATTGTCCTGGCCTGAGAGAAGCAGCTACAAAAAAAATCAGGGACCAAAAATCCTTCCCTAATTGGACTAAAAACACAGAACCAGCTCCAGCCAAGCATGTGTGGTCCACAGCCTTGGGCTTTCATCCCTACAGGGAACAAGGTAGCTATTATAATGCAAAGGCATTTCTGATAGGGATCTGACTGTAATTGTTTTAGCAGATTACTGGAAAGACAAGTTTCCCAGGTCTGATATTTCTGCATATTCAACAGAGCCGTCACTGACCCACAACACGGAACTGAGGGCTGAAGCTCCCCCCAGACCACCTAGCCTCCTGCCTTAGAGGTCTAAGGAGGGTGACACCTACCAATCTGTAAAGGTACTTGCGTTGGGGGCCTAAGGTACAGCTGCAGAGCCCACCCACCAAAGTGCTTTAGGAATAGAGACACACCTACCTCACTGGCACTTGGGGGAAGCCTGTCAGCATCCTGCCCCCCCAGAGTGTGAACCCCTGCTGCTACTAGAATCTGGCGCACACAACTATCACCACTACTTCACAAGGTGGATAGGTGTCAGTCTGCACCACACACTTGATGACCCAAAATCGGATTCTACTAAAGAATAGTGAATGGGCTCTTAGGCTTATATATCTGGTAACAGCCCAAACCAGCTGGTAATAGGACATAAGTGACTCAAGGGCTACAACAATCAAGACAGTGCAATCTAGTAGCCCATCTACGTATATTGAAAGAAAACAAAACAAGATAAGACTCAGTGAGCAAATATAAAATAAATCACTACAATATCTTAGTGATGGCTCGGAGACAGCAGTCGATATCAAACCACATAAAGAAGCAGACCATGATTGCTTCTACAGCTCCCCAAACAAAAGAATCCAAATCATTCCCAAATGAAGATACAATCCTGGAATTGCCTGATGCAGAATATAAAAAACTAATTTACAGAATGCTTCAAGACATCAGGGATGACCTCAGAAATGAAATAAGGCAATCTACAGAAAAAGCCAAGGAACACACTGATAAAGCAGTTGAAGAACTCAAAAAGATTATTCAAGAACATAGGGGAAAAATTAATAAGTTGCAAGAATCCATAGAGAGACAGCATGCAGAAATCCAAAAGATTAACAATAAAATTACAGAATTAGGTAATGCAATAGGAACTCAGAGGAGCAGACTCAAGCAATTGGAACGCAGAGTGGGAAATCTGGAGGTCCAGGGGATTGACACCAATATAGCTGAAAAAAAAATCAGATAAAGGAATTAAAAAAAAATGAAAAAACCCTAAGAATCATGTGGGGCTCTAACAAGACGAATAACTTGCATGTGATTGGAGTCCCAGAACAGGGAGGGATAACAGAAAACACAGAGAGAATAGTTGAAGATCTGTTGGCAGAAAACTTCCCTGACATCATGAAAGACGAAGGATATCTATCCAAGATGCTCATCGAACCCCATTTAAGACTGATCCAAAAAGAAAATCATCAAGACACATTATCATCAAACTTGCCAAAACCAAAGATAAAGAGAAAATTTTAAAAGCAGCCAGGGATAAAAGAAAGGTCTCCTACAAAGGAGAATCAATAAGAATAAGTTCAGACTACTCAGCAGAAACCATGCAGTCAAGAAGGCAATGGGATGACATATAGAGCACTGAAGGAGAAAAACTGCCAGGCAAGGATCATATATCCAGCAAAACTCTCTCTAAAATATGAAGGTGAAATCAAAACATTTACAGATAAACACAAGCTTAGAGAATTTGCAAAAACCAAACCAAAGCTACAAGAAATACTAAAGGAAATTGTTTGGTCAGAAAACCAATAACATCAGATACCAGCACAACACAGTCACAGAACAGAACATCCTGATACCAACTCAAATAGGGAAATCACAAAAACAAATTAAGATTAATTTTAAAAAGAAAAAAAACGCTCAAAACAGGGAATCATTGAAGTCAATATATAAAAGATCACAATAATCAAAAAGAGGGACTAAATACAGGTGGCATAGAACTGACATATGGAGAGGGATACAAGGCGATATACGACAATACAAGTTAGGTTTTTACTTAGAAAAATAGGGGTAAATATTAAGGTAACCACAAAGAGGTATAACAACTCCATAACTCAAAATAAAAACCAAGAAAAACGTAATGACTCAGCAAACATAAAGTCAACTACTATGAAAATGAGGAACACACAATTTACAAAGAAAAACGTCTCAGCACAAAAAAGTAAGTGGAAAAATGAAATTGTCAACAACACACATAAAAAGACATCAACATGACAGCACTAAACACACACTTATCTATAATTACGCTGAATGTAAATGGACTAAATGCACCAATAAAGAGACAGAGAGTCTCAGACTGGATAAAGAAACACGATCCGTCTATATGCTGCCTACAAGAGACACACCTTAGACTTAGAGACACAAACAAACTAAAACTCAAAGGATGGAAAAAAATACATCAAGCAAACAATAAGCAAAAAAGAAGAGGAGTAGCAATATTAATTTCTGACAAAATAGACTTTAAACTTAAATCCACCACAAAGGATAAAGAAGGACACTACATAATGATTAAAGGGACAATTGACCAGGAAGATATAACCAAATTAAATATTTATGCACCCAATGACAGGGCTGCAAGATACATAAAACAAACTTTAACAGAACTGAAAAGTGAGATAGACACCTCCACAATTATAGTAGGAGACTTCAACACACCACTTTCAGAGAAGGACAGGACATCCAGTAAGAAGCTCAATAGAGACACGGAAGACCTAATTGCTACAATCAACCAACTTGACCTCATTGACTTATACAGAACACTCCACCCAACTGCTGCAAAGTATACTTTATTTTCTAGCGCACATGGAACATTCTCCAGAATAGACCACATATTAAGTCATAAAACAAACCTTTGCAGAATCCAAAACATCGAAATATTACAAAGCATCTTCTCAGACCATAAGGCCATAAAAGTGGAAATCAATAACAGAAAAATTAGGGAAAAGAAATCAAATACTTGGAAACTGAACAATACCCTGCTCAAAAAAGACTGGGTTATAGAAGACATTAAGGAAGGAATAAAGAAATTCATAGAATGCAACGAGAAAGAAAACACTTCCTATCAAAACCCCTGGGACACAGCAAAAGCAGTGCTCAGAGGTCAATTTATATCGATAAATGCACACATACAAAAAGGAGAAAGAGCCAAAATCAGAGAACTGTCCCTACAACTTGAACAAATAGAAAGTGAGCAACAAAAGAATCCATCAGGCACCAGAAGAAAACAAATAATAAAAATTAGAGCTGAACTAAATGTATTAGACAACAGAAAAACAATTGAAAGAATTAACAAAGCCAAAAGCTGGTTCTTTGAAAAAATTAATAAAATTGATAAACCATTGGCCAGATTGACTAAAGAAATACAGGAAAGGAAACAAATAACCCTAATAAGAAACAAGATGGGCCACATCACAACAGACCCAACTGAAATTAAAACAATCATATCAGATTATTACGAAAAATTGTACTTTAACAAATTTGCAAACCTAGAAGAAATGGATGAATTCCTAGAAAAACACTACCTGCCTAAACTAACACAATCAGAAGTAGAACAACTAAATAGACCCATAACAAAAAAAGAGATTGAAAAGATAATCCAAAAACTCCCAACAAAAAAAAGCCCTGGCCCGGATGGCTTTACTGCAGAGTTCCACCAAATTTTCAGTGAAGAGTTAACACCACTACTACTAAAGGTATTTCAAAACATAGAAAATGACGGAATACTGCCTAACTCATTCTACGAAGCCACCATCTCCCTGATACCAAAACCAGGTAAAGACACCACAAAAAAATAAAATTACAGACCTATATCCCTCATGAACATAGATGCAGAAATCCTCAACAAAATTCTGGCCAAGAGAGTTCAACAACATATCAAAAAAATAATCCACCACGACCAAGTGGGATTTATACTGCAAGGTTGGCTTATTATTAGAAAAACCATTAATGTAATCCACCATATAAATAAAACAAAAGACAAAAACCACATGATCTTATCAATTGATGCAAAAAAGGCATTTGACAAAGTCCAACACCCACTTATGATAAAAACTCTCAGCAAAATAGGAATTGAAGGAAAATTTCTCAACATAAAAAAGGCATCTATACAAAACCAACAGCCAACATCACTCTAAATGGAGAGAGCCTGAAAGCATCTCCCTTGAGAACGGGAACCAGACAAGGATGCCCTTTATCACCGCTCTTATTCAACATTGTGCTAGAGGTCCTAGCCAGAGAATTCAGGCTAGACAAAGAAATAAAGGGCATCCAGATTGGCAAGGAGGAAGTAAAATTATCTCTATTTGCAGATGACATGATCTTATACACAGAAAACCCTAAGGAATCCTCCAGAAAACTACTGAAACTAATAGAAGAGTTTGGCAGAGTTTTTTTAAGTTTTTTCAGGTGATAAGATAAACATACAAAAATCACTTGGATTCCTCTACATCAACAAAAAGAACATCGAAGAGGAAATCACCAAATCAATACCATTCACAGTAGCCCCCAAGAAGATAAAATACTTAGGAATAATCTTACCAAACGTGTAAAAGACCTATACAAAGAAAACTACAAAGTACTACTGCAGGAAACTATAAAGGACTGACTTAAGTGGAAAAACATACCTTGCTCATGGATAGGAAGACTTAACATAGTAAAAATGTCTATTCTACGAAAAGCCATCTATACATACAATGCATTTCCGATCCAAATTCCAATGACAGTTTTTTTTTATTAACTTTTATTGAGCTTCAAGTGAACGTTTACAAATCAAGTCAGACTGTCACATATAAGTTTATATACACCTTACTCCGTACTCCCACTTGCTCTCCCCCTAATGAGTCAGCCCTTCCAGTTTATCCTTTCATGACAATTTTGCCAGTTTCCAACTCTCTCTATGCTCGCATCTCCCCTCTAGACAGGAGATCCCAACACAGTCTCAAGTGTCCACCTGATATAAATAGCTCACTCTTCATCAGCATCTCTCTCCTACCCACTGTCCAGTCCCTTTCATGTCTGATGAGTTGTCTTCGGGAATGGTTCCTGTCCTGGGCCAACAGAAGGTTTGGGGACCATGACCGCCAGGATTCCTCTAGACAATGACATTTTTTAATGTGATGGAGAAACAAATCACCCACTTCATAAGGAAGGGAAAGAAGCCTCGGATAAGTAAAGCATTACTGAAAAAGAAGAAGAAAGTGGGAGGCCTCACTCTACCTGATTTTAGAACTTATTATACAGCCACAGTAGTCAAAACAGCCTGGTACTGGTACAACAACAGGCACATAGACCAATGGAACAGAATTGAGAACCCAGATATAAATCCATCCACATATGAGCAGCTGATATTTGACAAAGACCCAGTGTCAGTTAAATGGGGAAAAGATAGTCTTTTTAACAAATGGTGCTGGCATAACTGGATATCCATTTGCAAAAAAATGAAACAGGACCCATACCTCACACCATGCACAAAAACTAACTCCAAGTGGATCAAAGACCTAAACATAAAGACTAAAACGATAAAGATCATGGCAGAAAAAATAGGGACAACGTTAGGAGCCCTAATACAAGGGATAAACAGAATACAAAACATTACTAAAAATGACGAAGAGAAACCAGATAACTGGGAGCTCCTAAAAATCAAACACCTATGCTCATCTAAAGACTTCACCAAAAGAGTAAAAAGACCACCTACAGATTGGGAAAGAATTTTCAGCTGTGACATCTCCGACCAGCGCCTGATCTCTAAAATCTATATGATTCTATTAAAACTCAACCACAAAAAGACAAACAACCCAATCAAGAAGCAGGCAAAGGATATGAACACACACTTCACTAAAGAAGATATTCAGGCAGCTAAGAGATACATGAGAAAATGCTCTCGATCATTAGCCATTAGAGAAACGCAAATTAAAACTACGATAAGATTCCATCTCACTCCAACAAGGCTGGCATTAATCCAAAAAACACTAAATAATAAATGTTGGAGAGGCTGCAGAGAGATTGGAACTCTTATACACTGCTGGTGGGAATGTGAAATGGTATAACCACTTTGGAAATCTATCTGGCATTATCTTAAACAGTTAGAAATGGAACTACCATACAACCCAGAAATCCCACTCCTCGGAATATACCCTAGAGAAATAAGAGCCTTCACACTAACAGATATATGCACACCCATGTTTATTGCAGCACTGTTTACAATATCAAAAAGCTGGAAGCAACCAAGGTGTCCATCAACGGATGAATGGTTAAATTAATTGTGGTATATTCACACGATGGAATACTATGCATCGATAAAGAACAGTGAGGAATCTGTGAAACATTTCATAACATGGAGGAACCTGGAAGGCATTAATTATGCTGAGTGAAATTAGAGGCAAAAGGACAAATATTGTATAAGACCACTATTATAAGATCTTGAGAAACAGTATAAACTGAGAAGAACACATACTTTTGTGGTTACGAGGGGGGGAGGGAGGGAGGGTGGGAGAGGGTTATTTACTGATTAATTAGTAGATAAGAACTACTTTAGGTGAAGGGAAGGACAATACTCAATACACAGAAGGTTAGCTCAGCTGGACTGGACCAAAAGCAAAGAAGTTTCCAGGATAAACTGAATGCTTCAAAGGTCAGCGGAGCAACGAAGGGGGTTTGGGGACTATGGCTTAAGGGGACTTCTAAGTCAATTGGCAAAATAATACTATTAAGAAAACATTCTGCATCCCTCTTTGAAATGTGGCATCTGGGGTCTTAAATGCTAACAAGCGGCCATCTAAGATGCATCAATTGGTCTCAACCCACCTGGATCAAAGGAGAATGAAGAACACCAAGGTCACACTACAACTATGAGCCCAAGAGACAGAAAGGGCCACATGAACTAGAGACTTACATCATCCTGAGACCAGAATAACTAGATGGTGCCCGGCCACAATCGATGACTGCCCTGACAGGGAGCACAACAGAGAACCCCTGAGGGAGCAGGAGATCAGTGAGATGCAGATCTCAAATTCTCACAAAAAGACCAGACTTAATGGTCTGACTGAGACTAGAGGAATCCCGGCAGTCATGGTCCCCAAACCTTCTGTTGGCCCAGGACAGGAACCATTCCCGAAGACAACTCATCAGACATGGAAGGGACTGGACAATGGGTTGGAGAGAGATGTTGATGAAGAGTGAGCTACTTGTATCAGGTGGAAACTTGAGACTGTTGGCATCTCCTGTCTGGAGGGGAGATGGGAGGGAAGAGAGGGTTAGAAACTGGCAAAATTGTCACGAAAGGATAGACTGGAAGGGCTGACTCATTAGGGGGAGAGTAAGTGGGAGTATGGAATAAGGTGTATATAAGCTTAAATGTGACAGACTGACTTGATTTGTAAACGTTCACTTAAAGCTCAATAAAAATGATTAAAAAAAAAACCCTACAGCTAACATCATACTTAATGGTGAGAAGTTAGATGCTTTCTCATAAAGATTAGTAACAAGACAAGAATGACCCCTCTCTACACTCCTATTCAGCACTGTACTGGAAGTTCTAGCTAATGCAATAAGACAAAAAAAAGAAAGAAAGAAAGATTATACAGATTGGGCAGAAGAAATAAAATTGTTTCTGTTTGCGGTTGAAATGATTGTCTACAAAGAAAATCCCAAAAAATCAACAACAACAATAAAAAATTCTGGAATAAGTGATTATAGCAATGTTGTAGGATACAAGACTACTGTACAAAAGTCAATTCTTTTTCTACATATCAGCAAAGAGCAATTGGAATTTAAAATTAAAAAGACAACACCATTTACAGCACCAAAAAGTAAAAGAGAGAAATAGACATAAATATAGAAAAATATGTACAAGATCTACATGAGGAAAACAACAAGACTCCAATGGAGAGGCAGGGGGATAAGATCTAAATAAATGAAGAGATATCCCATGTACACAGGAAAACTCAATATTGTTAAGATGTCAGTTCTTCATAAAGTCAACACAATCTCAGTCAAAATTCCAGCTAGTTATTTTGTAGATATTGACAAACTGATTCTAAAGTTTACTTGGAAAAGCAAATATATAGACAGACAGGCAGGTAGGTAGGTAGATAGATAAATACATTCATATATGCATACATAAATACATAAATAAAACCAGAATAGACAACACAATGCTGAAGAAAAATAAAGTAGGAGGACTGGCACTACCCAACTTTAAGACCTGCTATAATCCCATAGAGATAGTTCTTTAAAGAGCACAATGCTCAAGGCAGATATTCTTTATTAATTAAGCAAACTATGTTTGATTTAAAGAAGACTTCAGGGGATATTTTTGGTTTAAGGTTTAAAAATTATATCAGGGCAATAATTTCTTGGGTTCATCCATCCTTAGTGGCTCCAGAAGGGCTGGATTCCATGAAAATTTGAAATTCTGTTCTGCATTTTTTCCCCCTTTTGATCAGGATTCTGTTATAGAATCTTTGATCAAAACATTCAGTAATGGTAGCTGGGTACCACCCAGTTCTGGTCTCAAAGGAAAGGAGGCAGTTGTTCATGGAGGCAAGTAGCTACACATTCCATTTCCTCCTACTCCTGACTTTCCTTTTCTGTCTGTTGCTCCAGGCAAGTAGAGGCCAACTGTTGTACCTTGGATGACCACTTTCAAGCTTTTAAGACCCCAGATCTAACAACTCAAAAGGTTAGATAGGAAGCTTAGAGGGCAGTGAGTTTATGTTAATGGTAGAGGAATAATTTCCTCCATGGTGGCACAACTTGAAGAATGTAATCAATGTCACTGAATTGTAATGCAGAAATTGTTGAATTGGTTTATTATTTTGCTGAGTATATTTCCAACAAAATTGGCCATTTTGAATCAGACAAGCATATGGTCTACCATTCCAGGAATGACAAATTGAAGAGGAATTATGTTGCATTCATCATCAAAAAGAACATTTAAAGATCTATCCTGAAGTACTGCACTGTCAGTGATAGGATAATATTCATACACCTACAAGGAAGACCTGTTAACATGACAATTATTCAAATTTATGAACCAAACACTACAGCCAAAGATGAAGAAATTGAAGGTTTTTACCAACTTCTGCAGTCTGAAATTGATCAAACATGCAATCAGGATGCATTGATAATTACTGGAGATTGGAATGTGAAAGTTGGAAACAAACAAGGATTGGTGGTTGGAAGATATGGCCTTGGTGATAGAAACGATGCTGGAGATTGCATGATAGAATTTTGCAGGACCAACAACTTCTTCATTGCAAATACATTTTTTCACCAACATAAATGGCAACTATACACATGGACCTTGCCAGATGGAATACGCAGGAATCAAATCAACTACATCTGTGGGAAAAGATGATGGAAAAGCTCAATATCATCAGTCAGAATAAGGCCAGGGCTGAATGTGGAGCAGAGCATCAACTGGTCATATGCAAGTTCAAGTTGAAAAGATGATGGAAAAGCTCAATATCATCAGTCAGAATAAGGCCAGGGCTGAATGTGGAGCAGAGCATCAACTGGTCATATGCAAGTTCAAGTTGAAGTTGAATAAAATTAGCACAAGTCCATGAGAGCCAAAGTACAACCCTGAACATATCCCACCTGAATTTAGAGACCATCTCAAGAATAGATTTGACTCACTGAACGTTAGTGACCAAAGACCAGACTAGTTGTAGAATGATATCAAGGACATCATACGAGAAGCAAACAAGAGGTCATTAAAAAGACAGGAAAGAAAGACAAGACCAAAATGGATGTCAGAAGAGACTCTGAAAATTGCTCTAGAATGTCAAGTAACTAAAGCGAAAGAAATGATGAAGTAAAAGAGCTGAACAGAAGATTTCAAAGGGCGGCTAGAGAAGACAAAGTAAAGTATTATAATGAAATGTACAAAGGCCTGGAGGTAGAAAACCAAAAGGGAAAACATGCTTGGCATTTCTCAAACTGAAAGAACTGAAGAAAAAATTCAAGCCTCGAGTTGCAATATTGAAGGATTCTATGGGAAAAACATTAAATGATGCAGGAATCATCAAAAGAAGATGGAAGGAATACACAGAGTCACTGTACCAGAAACGATTGGTCATCGTTCAGCCATTTCAGGAGGCAGCATACGATGAAGAACCAATGGTACTGAAGGAAGAGGTCCAAGCCGCAGTAAAGGCACTGGTGAAAAACAAGGCTCTGGGAATTGACGGGATACCAACTGAGATGTTTCAACACATCGGTGCAGCGCTGGAAGTGCTCACTTGTCTATGCCAAGAAATTTGGAAGACAGCTGCCTGGCCAAATCTATCTTGGAAGAAGTACAGTCAGAATGCTCATTAGAAGCAAGGATGGCAAGACTTCATCTCAATACTTTGGACATGTCTATCAGGAGGGACCAGTTCCTGGAGAAGGACATCATGCTTGGTACCAAGTAGAGGGTCAGTGAAAGTGTAGACCATCACAGAGATGGATTCACACAGTGGCTGCAACAATGGGCTCAAGCATAACAGTGATTGTGAGGATGGTACAGGACCAGGCAGTGTTTCGTTCTGTTGTTCATAGGGTCACTATGAGTTAGAGCTGACTCAGTGGCATCTATCAACAACAACATATTTTCAACAACAATAAAAAATGAAATTAATCATTTTTAGAAAAGGTACAGTAATCAAGACTGTGCTATTGGCAAAATAGACAAATAAATCAATAAAACAAAATGCAAAGTCCAGAAATAGACTCACACAAATATAACCAGCTGGTCTTTGAAAAAAGTGTAGAGGAAATTCAATGGATAATGGATAGTCTTTTCAGCAAATAGTCCTGGAAAAACTGGACATCCACATGCAAAACAATAAATCTAGACACAGACCTTACACTTTTTCACAAAAGTTAACTCAAAATGGATCATAGACCCAAATGTAAATGCGAGAGTATAAAACTTCTAGAAGAAAATGTGGGAGAAAATCTGGGTGACCTTGGGTTTAGTGATGACTTTTTACTACAACACCAAAAGCATGATCCATGAAAAAAAAATTGATGTTGGATTTAATTAAAAATTTCTGCTGTGCGAAAGACACTGTTAAGGATATTTTTCTGGCAAAGACTTTTATCAAACATATACGAAGAACTCTTAAAACTCAACCATAAAAAAAAACACAATCGTCATAAAATTTTAGCAGCAAAAATAAAGAAGATCCCAAAAATTTCCAGAGGAGAAAAACTATTTATGAAACAAAAATCAAGCTGTCATTCAACTTCACAGTTACAACACTGGATGTTATAAGACTGGGGAGCAATGCCTTCAGTTCTTAGGAAAATCATTTTTAATGTTAATTGCAAGCTGACTGTGAAGACAGAAAAAGATCTTGAGGCAAACTCTAAGTTTATTTCTCTAATAGTCAAATAACTTAGGAGGTCATTTAAGAATGTACCACAACAAAACAAGGGGAAATAAGAAGAATATCTATTGTTGTTGTGTACTATCTAGTTGATTCGAACTCATAGTAACCCTATAGGACAGAGAAGATCAGCCCCATAGGGCTTCCTACAAGAGCAGATCACCAGGTCTTTTCTCAAGCGGAGTCTCTGGTGGGTTCGAATCACCAACCTTTCAGCTAGCAGCTGAGTGCTTAAACGTTGTGCCACGATGGTTCCTTTAAGAATATCTAGACTTCAGTAAACAATCTAGACTTCAATTTAACCCCCTAAAAAGATAATAAATGGAAGTTTCAGGGTAACATGTATGCAAAGGAGTAATAAATTGATACATCCAAATTGGAACAGGATGACGCCGGGTTTCTGGGGTGTTGTGGGTTGAATTGTACCTCCCAAAAAGATATTTTCAAATCCTAAGCCCCCAGTACCTGTGAATGTAACTGTGTTCGGAATTAGAGTTTTTGGATATAAAGTTAAAATGAGGTCATGCTAGATTAGCATGAGCCCTAATTTAATGACTGGTGTCCTTATCAGAGGAGCCCCTGGGTGGCACAAATGGCTAAGCACTTGACCACTAGCCAAAAGGTTGGTGGTTTGGACCCATTCAGAGGTGCATCAGAAGACAGCCCTGGCAATCTACTTCTAAAAGGTCACAACCTTGAAAGCCCCTGGAGCAGTTCTACTCTGCACACAGGGGGTCACCATAAGTTGGAACTGACTCAACAGCAGCGAACAACAATAACCCTTATAAGTTTGGACATAGACGCAGACACACAGGGGGAACACCATGTGATGATAGAGACAGAGATTGGAGTGATGCATCTACAATCTAAGGAAGCCAAAGATTACGAGCATCCACCAGAAACCAGAAAGAGGCAAGGATCCTCTTCCAGAGCCTTCGTGGTCTTGCCAAGACCTTGATTTTGGACTTCTATCCTCCAGAACTGTGAGACAATAAATTTCTGTTGTTTTAAGTCACCTAGTTCATGGTATTTGTTACAGTAAATAATTTTTTTTTTTTTAGTTCATGGTATTTGTTACAGTAGTACTAGGAAACTACTATATGGGGGGAAGAGGGGGACGTTCACACAGATCTGAGGGGGTTTTGAAGATGCTGAAAGAATTTAAAGATGTGATTAAAAAAACATAGTGGAAGAAAAGAAACAATCAAACTTCAAGAAAAATAATACTGAAAAAGAAAAGAAATATAATATAATCATAGTTTACTCTTTGAGCTGACACGGAGCAATACTTTTAATTCGGCATACAAACACGCCTTACTGATTTTCAGCTTTTAGCATGAACTAATGGACAGCACAGAAAAGACAATCCTGGTTGCAAAATAGAATGTAACCTGCCAAACTTGACAATGCAAAGTAAATAGGGAGGGGGAGGAAGGTTGTAAGACAGGGTATTACATTCCTTATGCTTCTCCAGAAAGGGGCAAGTAAAGAGATACCATCTAGGTAGAGTTAGGTAACCAATGAGGAACGAATAGTGAACTAAATTCTCATCCTTTGTAGAAAGAAATCCATATTTATGAAATAATAATAAAGATTATTTTTTAGAGATGAGTGAAAACATCAGGGAAAAAGAGAGCCGAGAGTTCACAATGGTTGCTTCTGAGTGGTGAAATCAGAGTTGGGAAGGAGTAGGCTGGAGGAGAATTGGTTTTCATTAGAAGTGACTCAAACTATTTGACTTTTTAGTCGTGTACACAAATACTTATGAAAATATCCAAAAAATGGTCTCAGTATCAAATCAACTTTGTACTTTTGCTAATCCTGAGCCCAAAGTTTACAGAGGCACTAAAGACACTTGCTAGATCTGTGAGCCCAAAGCTTAGAGAGAGGCACTGGAGACAGTTACTAGTCTGTTATAGCCACTTCCTGCAACAGCACCATCTAGAGCTGTAGTCAGCAGACCAGGCTGCTTATCACTAGGGCTATGAACTCACAATGGTTTTTACGCTTTTAAATGATTACTTTTTAAATGGTTCCATAAGTGCCTATTTAACAGCCTTAATTTTGCCTTTTGGTCCACCACCACCACCAGTTAAAGTAGTCAGTTCCTACTCATGATGGCCCCACGTGTGTCAGAGTAGAACTGTGCTCCATAAGGCTTTCAATGCCTGATTTTTCAGAAGTAGATCACCACTTGGTCCTCAAAGGCTGAAATATTTACTATCTGACTCTAATGAAACGTGTGCTCACCTTTGCTGTAGAGGGGCATTTTAGAGATTAAGTATACAATATGTTCAAGAGATGTAATGATTAAGAACACAAGCTTTGGAGTCAGACTAGTAGCCTGGAGCCTAGCTCCACCCCTGAGTACCTGGCCTCAGGTAAGTTATGTCTTACCTGAGCCTTAGCTTATTAGAATTCACTGATGACGTGTCTGACCAGCTTGGTCCAGTTGCTGGTGTGTGGCTAGCCCTCAAATGTGATTCTTCAGCTGTGTTGCCCTCTGGTGGAGTGACCGTCATGTGGGGACAGGAAACTAGGACAGAGTAGAATTGCCCCATTGGGTTTCCAACGCTATAAATCTTTACAGAAGACTGCTACATCTTTCTCCCACAGAGTGACTGGTGGGTTCAAACTGCTGACCTTTCAGTTAGCAGCCGAGTACTTAACCACTGTGCCATCAGGGCTCCTTCCAAGGAAGAAAACGAAACCAAAAATAACCAAATCCATTACCCTTGAGTCAACTCCAACTTATGGCGGCACCATGTGTTACAGAGTAGACTGGCTCCATAGAGTTTTCTTGGCTGTTATCTTTACAAAAGCAGATCACCAGGCCTTTCTTCCACGGTGCCACTGTGTGAGTTTGAACTACCAACTTTCAGTTAGTAGTCGAGCACAAACTGACAGAAGTCTTCAAAGAAGCCAAGTGGACACTGGCACAAGGAGTTCACTGACTTGTCAGGAAGAGGTCTGTGAGATTTGGAAAAACCAAAAACGCTGGTTATTCAGGGGTCGGTACTGGGAACAGGCTGTACGCAGGATAAAGCATAGCCTAAAGGGCAACAGGTGGCCAGAAAGGAAGGCTTTATACAAATGTACGTATTCTAAGGAGGGCGGCATGTTCACAATAAACACAGAGATCCTCCTACCCATAAATGTCATGTCCCTAAATAAAAGGGCAGGTGGCTGTCTCAGCAGCTGGACCATTGCCGAGCTGACTCCAGCACAGAGTGCTGCGGAGGGGAGGCTACCAGCAGGAATGGGAACAAGCTACACAACCTTAATTCAGAAGGAGAAAAGGAAGAAAGGCAATCTTAAAATTGTACTCTGTAAACTAGTTTGAAATTGGTGGTTTAAAATATTCCCTGCTGCAAATATACAAGTGTAAGGCTGGAGAAAATGGCTACAGACACATCTTATCCTCCTAAAGCTGTGGATGGTTTCTGGATATACGGGTGATCTTTTCCCTGGATGGAGTGATTTTACCTAGAGGCATACGTGGTGAAATGACTACCCTTAGGCGAATGTGTGAATCAGTGCCTTAGACCTCTTCATGTGGCTCATCTGTCTGAGACCTCTTACTTCCCTGAAATATTTAAATTGTCCAACTTAAAAGTTACTCTTGAGCAAACCTGGAAATTATCAATAGTAGTGTTAAAAGTAATATATAGACATGGAATTAACGTGTTAACTTTTTCAAGTCATGCAGCTAATACAAACATAGGATAAATTTAATATAATGTGATTTTGAGTCTCTTTCTTTTGTATACAAAGTGAAAACTACTTCCTTTTTTCCTTTTTCAGTTATGGTATATTTTTTTCTGGAAAGGTAGGAATTTCCAGAGGATCTCTCAGAATAAGACTGGGGTTTCCCAGAAGACCTCTGCAAACCTTCTTATTGGCCTGAGTGCTATCAAATGCCTGTTACTGAACCAATCACTAGCCTAGAAGGGAATTAGCCAATTAGCTAATTAGCCACCCCTTTTTCAGGTGAGCTGAGATCAGCTTCTCCTGAGGAATGTGGAGAGTGTGACGGTCAAAAACTAATATCTCTGGGTCTGTTGAAAGCAAAAGTAAAGAGTTTTATTGAGGGAAAATACCAATTTGAATCGGGCAGCATTCAGGAAGAATTTCCAAAATGCTCTGCTTTTCTGAAGAAAAAGTTGAGATTTTATACACAAAGCTAGGCATCAGTAATCCCACAAATGTTTCAAAAACAGCTCTTCATATCAGTTAACCATGTCTTCTTCCAGAAGACCATCTTCCAAAAACACTATTTCCAAGGACATCGCATTTGCATCGCATGCTTCCTGGAACATTCTAAGCTCATACATTACTTTTCTTTCTGTCTCCCTCCCCTGCTTACTCAGAGTGACCTGGATTAACCCTTTATTGAGAGCCTAGTTCTCAGCCATCTTGGCCTTGCTAAGAGCCTCAGTTTGATTTTAGAAACTTCTTATCAGACCAAAAGTCAACACACAAAGGGGGTCTGCTTGAAAGGAGGAAGCAGGGCCTGGACACTGGATAGGCAACCAACAATGCCTGTTACAAACTCTCACTTATTTATTACTCAGGTGGTTCAAAATGGCTACTGAGCACAGCATTAAAGCAATCAGGGGAAAGAGGCTTAATTAAAGTTAAATTTTAAATTGCAATTCTACATGGTGGTTCCCCTGGCAATTAAGAATTGACTTTTAAAAAACCTTTTAATACAGTGTTTTAGGCTGGGTTCTCTAGAAAAGCAAAACCAGTAAAGCGTATAAATATCTATATAGAGAGATTTATATAAAGGAAATGACTCATGTGGTTGTCGAGGCTGGAAAGTCTGAAGTCCGTGGGTCAGGATAGATGCTTCTCCTGATTCACATAGCCGCAGGGGCTGGCAAACCCAAGACCAGCAGGTCAGCGAGCAGGGCTCTTGTTCACAGGCTGCAAAGACTGATGAGTCCAAAGATTGGCAGGCAAAACAGCAGGTAAGCAGCTAGCTCAAGCCCCAGGAACTGGAGGTCAGATGAACAGGAACCAGCTACAGGATCCAGAGTGAGTGAAAGCCCATGAGGCTTGCCAAAAAGTCCACCTATATTGGATGCAGGCCACACCCCCAAGGAAACTCCCTTTCAGCTGACTGACTTCTCAGCAGATCCCATCATGGAGGTGATCACATTGTATTAAGTCTCATCATGAAAGTGATCATATCATCATATGACTGCTGAACTACATCATAATTGCCAAATCACTGAGAATCATGTCCCAGCCAAGTTGACACACAACTTTAAGGATCACATATGGAATTGTTAAAATCTGACCATTTTTTATGTTGAAAATAATGGCATGAAATTAGAGATAACTTTGTGATATGTTTTAACATGAATAGAATTGGGTATGTCCTTGAGTCTGAGTGACTAATTTACTAAGGAGAAACGTCTTACTGATGTTAACTGATTATTCTAAGATTTCACGCTTTAAGGTGACAAAACTATAAAAGCACAATTCTCAAACTGTTTTTTAAAAGTTAGGTAAAATAAGCACATTTCAAAGTTTTATTTAACTCATTAATGAGTGAACAAGCAGAGAACTGAGAAAGCTGGTTCAAAAAGGGTTTGAGGAAATGGGCTAACATAGTGAGAATAGGAATGCTGAAATAAGGCTGCTAAAAACTTCTTAGTGACCTATAGGGCAATGAAGCCATAACCTTGAGGTTATCTATCTATTCCAGGAAAACCAAAGATAGCAACAGAGGCTTCTTAAAATAAAGAGAGGCACCTAGGCAGATTAGGTGGGAGCAATAAAAATTTGCACAAAAGTCATAGTGGTGTTCCCCTAGAGTGTAAACTCCCTGAGGGCAGGGCTACTTTCTGTGTAGTTCACTGTTGTAGCACCAGCGGGCTTAGAACGGTTCCAGGCACTAGGTAAATGTTCAAGACCGTACTTTTTGAATGAACCAATGCTAGTCAGACTCCTATTCTCCTTGGCAACACCCTGCAGGAATTTTAGGGTATGAGTAAGCATGTGTAGAATTGAAATGTGCAGAAATGCATAACAATCAGGAAGTTCAGGCCACAGACTTCAGTTTGCTCAAAATATCACTTTTATTTATATTTCAAACCCTGTTTTCCCCGGGTGGGTGGCTTCCGTCAATTGCCAAGCTGCAGGATGATTGTAGGATTTTGCCCATTGCCACAGAGGTAGGGAATGAGGCAGGCCAGACGGGCCTCAGTCAGGGTCCCATGGTTACCCCCTCCCATGATGCATCAGAACGTGGAAGTCCACGTTCCTTTCTACTGGATCAGCGGGTCTCAGCTCTAGCTGCAAGTTCACATCACCTGGAGGGCTTTACAAATATACTGATACCTGTCTCTGGTCCTCCTTCTGATTTCAATTGGTCTTGGTGTTTTGTTTTGTTTTTAATAGCTCTCCCAGATCGTTCTAATGTGCAGCCAGAAGAGAGCATCTCTGATTAGCTGCCACACCTGGCCATCCCTGCTGCCTACGTCAATCCTGGGGCTCAGTTAGGAACCTGAGAGGTGCTTCCCTACCATTTCCATGCCCCTTCTCCTGCAGCCTCCTCCTCCCTGCATGAAATATTTTTTTATAGTCTAGGGTGGCTATGAGTCGGAATCGACTCGACGGCAGTGGGTTTTTTTTTTTTTTTAAGGGTGGCTGCACAGTGGCTGCAACAATGGGCTCAAGCATGGTGACAATTGTGAGGATGGTGCAGGACCAGGTAGTGTTTTGTCCTGTTGTGCATAGGGTTGCCATGAGTCAGAACCGACTCGACGGCACCTAACAACAACAGTCTAGGGTAGGATGGAGGGTGGAATTCTGGGCCGAGCTTCTGGCCAGGACAACTTGTTTACACCTAATTTCTATGGAATTTAGGTTTTTTGGAAACAAGCTAAGGAGACATAGGGGCTCTCTTTGCTTTTGGCCCAATCAGATCTTACCTTGAGTCAATAAGCCAGGGTTTGACTCAGGCTCCTACTGGCTCTGGGACTGTTGCTTGCTGACACCCTCCTCATTGGACCCCTGCTCGTCTGGGCTGCCATCTGCTTCACTTGCTCTGTCCTCTGGGTGGGGAATACGAACTTCGCCATCCTAATGGCCTTCCTCCAATAACCTACAAATGAATTTCCCTCACTTCCTACCCCTGGAGCCCCATCTGGATTCACAAAAAATGAGATTTGTAAGAAGATTATATGGAATAGATATAATATTTTATTGCTTCAAAATACATTATAGTTCCCTTCCACACTCTCTTTTTACCAGAATTTGTGAGGTAGGTGTGATTGGCGCTAATTCCCTTTTGCAGAGAGGGGAGTGGAGGTCCATTGATGGCAATGACCAACGCAGGGCGCCAACAGCAAGGGAGACCTGGGTTCTAGCTTTGCATTGCTCCTGTTTCATGATTGGTAGTCAGGGGCAGATTAACCTGTAAACCCAGTATGTACCAGCTTACACTGAGCAAAGTTCGTATAGGCTTAATTGTGCTTACTTGATAATCTGTAGTGAGCAATTTCATGTGGGTTTCACCACATCTTTGCTGTGGTGGTGGCGGGTGAAAATGTGCGTTGCAGGTTGGTGGCAAGGCACAATTGGGCCTGTGAATACCTTGCTTATTGAGTAATTCAGCCCTGTTAGTAATGCCTGGAGGAATCCTGGTAAAAGAGATTTGGCTCTAAAGGACTTCAGTAATTGGATTGGGCTGAAAGCATAGAACAACATTTCTCATCAAAGGATGGTCCAGCCACTACTGAGATAGAATGAGGCCAGCAACCCAAGTGGGCAGCACCTGATATCTCTGGTTAAGGGATGCCGGCTTCCATCTGCTGATGGAACAATTACTTTATTTTAACCTGCAGCTAGAGCCTCCAGTTTAAAAAATTCTGCTTGCTTTCCAGCTATCATCACTGACCTTACCTTGTCCTCTAGTTATGCTTGACCTACAGCTCAGAAAACGATAAACGTGCCTTGCCCAATCCAGTCCACCATAGAGTTTACACTACAACAGTGACTAGGAAGTTCTAGACTCACTGTCCAAGTTCTTAATTCAGGGCCATGTCTAATTAGGGGCTACAGAACTGCTTTTGTAATCAAGTCTGCAGTCTGCCTTGTCTTTGGGTAACTTACCTATGAAACCAGTCTATTCCGGCTTTCCCCTGGAGAGTAAAGGACTTCTCTTGCCAGTGGAAGATAAGCTGACAATATCAGTTATTCCTTTGGCCATTTGGGGCTCAGTGACATTTCTAGTAGCTGCTGCTAACCCTGAGGGAGCAATTAAAATTCTGACAGTGCATCAACCTGGTGCTGGAGAAACAAATGGATTTGCCACGTTCTCCTAGGAAAAGGTGCCATTGTCCATCCGGTGAGGGAGAGGGGAGGAGGCCTAGAGATCTGGTCAGGTGTTCCAGAACGGGCTCAATTCAACAGCTTTTAGTGATACTTTTAAGCTTCAGAAATTCGATCTCTCTGTAAAAATGCTACCAACTTTAGGGCATGGCCATTTTTGCATCTAGCAATGAACCAGAATTGCCTTTAAAAACATAGAAGCCTGTAATTAGTAAAGAATGTCTCCCTTGAGAATTGTGCTCTTTTAAAGAACTAGCTTCATGGAATCAGACTGACAACAGCTCTGAAAGTTAGAGAAGAAACTTAGGGGGCAGTGAGCTCATGTTAAAGGTGGAGGAATAACTTGGAAAAGGAGGGTGAGAATGGTTGGACAACTTGATGAATATAATCAATGTCACTGAATTGTACATGTAGAAATTAGTGTATGTTTTATTGTGTACATTTTCAATGACAATGAAAATAAATAAAATATTTTAAATAATACAGATGCCTGGGCCCCTTCCTCTAAGATTCTGATTTAATAAGTCGAGGTGAGGCCTGGAAACTATCTTTTTAAAACTCTTTAGAGGATAAGAAGGCAGAAGGGGACAGGAAAGCCAGTAACTAGGAACCCAAGGTTGAGAGGTGGAGAATGTTGACATATTGTGGGACTGGCAACCAATGTCACAAAATAATATGTGTATTAATTGTTTAATGAGAAACTGATTTGCTCTGTAAATCTTCATCTAAAGTATAATAATAAAAAAAGAGTTTTAAATAAATAAATAAAAACTTCTTATAGGCTTCCACTTTCTGTTCCTTACAGAGAGCTACCCGCTACACAGAGCACATACCCTGGGGGAACTCAGTAAATTTGTGGAAATTTCACCTCTCCCTGTTGGCATTAGAAAACAATTGCGGAGACAGTGACTTCACCTTGCAAACACTGAGGTTCTTCAACCAAAGCTGGTTGATAAAATAGTTAACCTGAGCCATGTGCTAGGAAACATCACTATTAACCTGTTTTGGTTAATTGTATGAACTAGACGACACTGGAGAAACTCATTAGTGCTCTTCTAAAACAAGGCAAAAGGGTTTAAATCTTGTGGCTTGGTGGGAAAAAAAAGTATCTGATTTGGGGGGTGCTTTATAAATAAACTATTTTCAATGACTAAAACTTGTTGGGACTAATTTCTTAACTCCCTGGACATTGTACCCTGGACATTGTACACACCAGTCAAAGACTGGATGGTTAATGAGACTTTCTTTGCTCCGATTTTATAAACATTGAAGTTTGAATTAGAACCTTTTCAGCTACAAGTGACAAAATAAAACTAAAATGAAAAAATTAGATTAGATTAAATAACAGCAACTAAAGAACTCATTAACTAAGATGGAAAAGCATAGTAAGTATAGATTCCTCTCGGCATGGCTTGTTCCTGATACTCAAATAACGCCACCAGGACTCCGTCCTTCCATCTCTTGTGTCCACTGTCCTCTGCGTTCGCATCATTCTCATGTGGACTCTCTTCACAGGTGGCAAAGATAGCCCCTGGTAGAAAACCCAGTGAGAAAAGTGAATAATGTTCTTGCAATACCTGCAAAAATAGAAAAAGTTCAGGGATTGCTTTCATTGGCCTGGCTGGGGTCACATGACCAAATATGAACCAGTCACAGTGGATGGGAGGTGGAAACCTTTGGTCAGGCTTAGATCATGTGCTCCTCCATGAGGCAGGGGTTGGAATGAGCAGCAAACAAAGCAATGAACCAGAATTGCCTTTAAAAACATAGAAGTGGTATATTCAACATGAATGAGAAGAAGGGTGGTTCCCAATGGACGATCAGGGAGCTATTACTAAGTGAAGGGCTAAGTAGGCTGAGCAAGCAGAACAACAGATGCATACCCCAGATATTGTGCTAGGAAAGCTTGCCAAATATACACCTTCATCAAGGGTGGAACTGTGTTTTGGAAATGGGGAGGAAGAAAGAAAGGGGATGCAAAAGAATGAAATACAATCTTGAAAGTATTTCGTATCTAGTATGAGAGTATGAAAAGTGTTCTGCATGAATGTCACCGCCTTGAAGAGAGCTACATGCTCCGTAGTTGACCACAGACGTCACCTTGTACCATGGTATGACACCCAGCTGGACCCATTCATATCACCTCCCTATTTGTAAAAAATGCCATTATGTTTTTAAAACAGTTACTTTTATTTATGTTTCTAACAGTTTTTTCAGCTAGGAACTTTGTTTAAAAAGTAACTGGCAAAACCACACAAAAACCAAAGCTACACAAAAGCCAAAGCGGAAAACAGATGCGAGGGGGCTGCCCTGGCCGGGGGAGTGGGAGGCCCAGGCCTGCCCTGGCCGGGGGGTGGGAGGCCCAGGCCTGCCCTGGCCGGGGGGTGGGAGGCCCAGGCCTGCCCTGGCTGGGGAGTGGGAGGCCCAAGCCCTGTCACCTTGTACCACTCCATGCTTCTCCCCAGGGAGCCCCTGAGGGGAAAACTGTAAAACAACTGGCAAAGATGAGTATTTACTGACATGAAATGATGTTCACAATGCATTATGTAAAAACACAAATTATAAAACACCGTTACGGTAAGTTATAATTTTGTAGAAAAATACATATATTAAATGTTTTTATTTTTAAAAGTGTGGAAGGCTGTAATACCAAAGTGTTAGCAGTAGATATTCCTGAGGGCATTTTAAAAGTTTTGGGAGTCTGTATTTTCTCATTTTTCTACAATGAATATTAGTTGACTTTTATATAAATTTTTAAATCCTCTAAAACCCTTTTCCTTGTTGAAAGCTTACCTGGTCCACTAACATAGACACCTTCCTTTAAGAGGCTTCCTGCCCTTGTGGAGCCTGCATGACTCATCTACATTAGCACCTTGAACACATTCCCTGCACAGTACAAAGGGCACATTCCCGACGAGCACACGAACACCTAACAGCAGGAGCCCTGAGATTACGCAAGAAGATGTGCTGCCTGGGCTGACAAAGTGCTGGATAAACAGCATTGACCTGCAGGAGAGGAAAACTTCTCTTGAACCTCCTCTGTTGGCTTAAATGTACACATGTATAAAAGGCGTAATTAAAAAAAACAGAGCTAGGAATAAACTCATATGCATGTGAAAGCTGGACAAGTGAATAAGAAAGACTGAAGAACAATTGATGCATTTGAATTATGGTAAATGTTGAATATACCATGGACTGCCAGAAGAATGAACAAATTTGTCTTGAAGAAGTACATTTCAGAGTGCTCATTAGAAGAGAGTCTCACATACTTGGGGCATGTTATCAGGCAGGACCAGTCCCTGGAGAAGGACATACTGCTTGGTAGAGTAGAGGGTCAGCGAAAAAGAAGACTCTCAACGAGATGGACTGACATAGTGGCTGCAACAATGGGCTCAAGCATAACAACAATTGTGAGGATGGCTCAGGACCAGGCAGTGTTTTGTTCTGTTGTACATAGGGTCACTGTCTTAGTTATCTAGTGCTGCTGTAACAGAAATACCACAAATGGATGGCTTTAACAAAGAGAAATTTATTCTCTCACAGCCTAGTAGGTTACAAGTCCGATTCAGGGCATCGGCTCCAGGGGAATGCTTTCTCTCTCTGTCAGCTCTGGAGGAAGGTTCTTGTTCTCAATCTTCCCCTGGTCAAGGAGCTTCTCAGGTGCAGGGACCCCTTGCCCAAAAGGATGCACTCTGCTCCTGGTGCTGCTTTCTTGGTGGCATGAGGTCCCCAATTCTCTGTTTGCTTCCCTTTCCTTTTATCTCTTGAGAGACAAAAGGTGGTGTAGGCCACACTCCAGGGAAACTCCCTTTACCTTGGATCAGGGAGGTGACCTGGGTAAGAATGGTGTTACAATCCCACTCTAATCCTCTCAAGATAAAATTACAGTCATAAAATGGGGGACAGCCACACAATACTGGGAATCATAGCCTAACCAAGTTGAGACACACATTTTTGGGGGGACATAATTCAACCCATGACATTCTGCCCTTTCCCTTTGGCCCCCCCACCAAAATCACATTCTTGCAACATGCAAAACATATTCATCCCATCATGTTGTTGTTGTTGTTGTTAGGTGCCATCAAGTCGGTTCCGACTAATAGCGACCCTATGCACAACAGAACAAAACACTGCCCGATCCTGAGCCATCTTTACAATTGTTGTTATACTTGAGCTCATTGTTCCAGCCACTGTGTCAATCCACCTCGTTGAGGGTCTTCCTCTTTTTCACTGACCCTGTACTGTGCCAAGCATGATGTCCTTCTCCAGGGACTGATCCCTCCTGACAACATGTCCAAAGTATGTAAGATGCAGTCTCGCCATCCTTGCTTCTAAGGAGCATTCTGGTTGTACTTCTAAGACAGATTTGTTCATTCTTTTGGCAGCCCATGGTATATTCAGTATTCTTCACTGACACCACAATTCAAAGGCGTCAACTCTTCTTCGGTCTTCCTTATTCATTGTCCAGCTTTCACATGCATATGATACGATTGAAAATACCATGGCTTGGGTCAGGCATACCTTAGTCTTCAAGGTGACATCTTTGGTCTTCAACACTTTAAAGAGGTCCTTTGCAGCAGATTTACCCAATGCAATGCATTGTTTAATGTCTTGACTTGCTGCTTCCATGGCTGTTGATTGTGGATCCAAGTAAAATGAAATCCTTGACAACTTTAATCTTTCCTCCATTTATCATGATGTTGCTCATTGTTCCAGTTGTGAGGATTTTTGTTTTCTTTATGTTGAGGTGCAATCCATACTGAAGGCTGTGGTCTTTGATCTTCATTAGTAAGTGCTTCAGGTCCTCTTCACTTTCAGCAAGCAAGGTTGTGTCATCTGCATAACGCAGGTTGTTAATGAGTCTTCCTCCAATCCTGATGCCCCATTCTTCTTCATATAGTCCAGCTTCTCGTATTATTTGCTCAGCATACAGATAGAATAGGTATGGTGAAAGAATACAACCCTGGCGCACACCTTTCCTGACTTTAAACCAACTGCCTCTTGATCTATGTAAAGGTTTTTTATCGTATGCTACCTCCTGAAATATTTGAATGTCAGCCAGTTCTTTTTGGTACAGTGACTCTGTATATCCCTTCCATTTTCTTTTGATGTTTCCTGCATCGTTCAATATTTTAGCTATAAAATCCTTCAATATTATAACTTGAGGCTTGAATTTTTTCTTCAGTTCTTTCAGCTTGAGAAATGCTGAGCATGTCCTTCCATTTTGGTTTTCTATCTCCAGGTCTGTGCACATTTCATTATAATATTTTACTTTGTCTTCTTGAGCCACCCTTTGAAATCTTCTGTTCATCTCTTTTACTTCATCATTTCTTCCTTTCACTTTAGCTACTCCATGTTCTAGAGCAATTTTCAGAATCTCTTCTGACATCCATTTTGGTCTTTTCTTTCTTTTCTGTCTTTTTATTGACCTTTTGCTTTCTTCATGTATGATATCATCCCACAACTGTCTCGTCTTCTGTCATTAGTTTTCAATGTGTCAAATCTATTCTTGAGATGGTCTCTAAATTCAGGTAGGATATATCCAAGGTCATGCTTTGGCTCTCGTGGGCTTCTTTGAATTTTCTTCAGCTTCAACTTAAGCTTGCATATAAGCAATTGATGGTCCGTTCTACAGTCAGCCCCTGGCCTTGTTCTGACTGATGATGTTGAGCTTCTTCACCATCTCTTTCCACAGATGTAGTGAATTTGATTCTTGTGTATTCCATCTGGAAATATTGTTGATAGAAGTTGTTTCCAATGAATAGGTCATTGGTCTTGCAAATTTCTATCATGTGATCTTCAGTGTCATGTCTATCACCAAGGCTGTATTTTCCAGCTACTGATCCTTCTTCTTTGTTTCCAACTTTCTCATTCCAATCACCAGTAATTATCAATGCATCTCAATTTTGTGTTTGTGGCTTGCATGTTGCTGTGTTGCTGGAAGCTGTTTGAAATACCAGCAGTGTCACTCATTGTGGACAGGCTTCAGTGGAGCTTCTGGACTAGAACAAACTAGGAAAAAGAACCTGGAAGTCTACTTCTGAAAAATTGGCCAGTGAAAACCTTATGACTAGCAGTGGAACATTATATAGTGCCAGAAGATGAGCCCCTCAGGTTGGAAGGAGCTCAAAATAGGACTAGGGAAGAGCTGCCTCCTCAAAATATACTTGACCTTAATGATGTGGATGGAGTAAAGCTTTTGGGGCCTTCATTTGTCAATATGGCATGACTTAGAATGAGAAGAAACAGCTGCAAACATCCATTAATAATGGAACATAGAATGTAGGAAGTGTGAATCTAAGGAAATTAGAAATCATCAAAAATGAAATAGAATGCATAAAGATCCATATCCTAGGGGCTCAACTTCTAGCATTATATCAGACAATATCCTGTGGCTATCCGTAGGACTTTCACTGGCTAATTTTCTGAAGTAGCTCACCAGACCTTTTTTCCTAGTTTTACCTTAGTCTGGAAGCTCCACTGAAACCCATCCACCACAAGCGATCCTGCTGGTATTTGTGGCATAGCTTCTAGCATTACAGAAACGTGCAAGCCACTACAGTATGACAGACAGGTGGTCATACATACCCATATATATCCATGAAACCATCAGTACAACCAAGACAATGAACATATCTATCAGTAAACATTTTTTTGATCCTCGAAGGGGTTGCCCATAAATGACACTGATAAAGTTGTGCAAGAACCCATATGTGGAATCTCTGGTGAAATTCAAGGGTCTCAGTGTCATAGAAGTTGTTATTTCATTTTCTCACAGTTCTAAGCACACATTTTCAAAACATACTTGCTTTGCATTCTTCATCCCAACAGTATGATTTCTACTTTCCAGTCTTAAAGGTCAACTTTACTCAGTCTCTTGTGTCAAGACTTTAACTAAGGCAAAGTGTAGTTTCATCCCACCCCACTTGTTAAGCCACACATAGCTAAGAGTAGGGGTTGCTATGAAAGCCACCCTTCTTTTCACGTTTTAAAGGCCTAGCTTGAGAAAAATTCCCCACCACTCTAGTCTGATGCATTCTTGCCTCCTTTAAATACCTAAAGCATCTACTCTCTCTGCCATTCTCTGGCCTTAGAGCTCACCTCTTTTATTATCTGTCTACTTAGGTCCTTTCTGCTACAGAGTAGGGTATAAAACAATGATCTCTTTATTCTGGCCTTTTCAGCTCCTTGAGGGTAGGAACTACTGGAATGGAAAGAGCAAGGGCACGGGACACACCTCTTGGTTTAGGCCAGCTCTGTGGCCTTGGGACCTGGGTTGGGGAAGCTAACTTGCTTGCTTTCCTCTATAAAATCAGGGTAATGCCTAAATCACGGGCAGTGTGAGAAATCACAAGACAAAGTACCTACTCAGATCCTGGGACCTAGTAAACCAGTAAGCAAAACCAGTTGCTGTTGAGTTGATTGTGACCCAAGCGACCTCATGTGTGTCAGAGTAAAATTGTACTCCACAGGGTTTGCAATGGCTGCTTTTTTGGAAGTAGATCACCAGGCCTTTGTTCCAAGGTGCCTCTGAGTGGGCTTGAATCACCAACCTTTTGATTAGTAGCTGAGTTCTTAAATGTTTGCACCACACAGGGACTCCTTGGCACCTAGTAGGCCCTCCATAAATGTTCGTGTTAGGCACAAAATGAGACACTTAAAGTTTGCTGAGTGTCTTATAGGTAATGGGTACTTGATAAAAACCTTTCATCATTTTTAGGCTTTTCATCCATCCCTAGTGCTAAGCTGAACTTATTTGCATGTATGTTGAGAATGGCTTACTTGGTACATAACAGTCTTTAAGATGATTGAATTTGGTGGACTGGAAACAACACCAAAAGAGCTGTTATAAAAACAAAGCATTTGGAACAGCTTAATCACACTGTACCTGTAAGCACAGGCACAAAAACAGGGGTACCTTCTGCCCTGTTGGAATAGCACTGGGTTTTTCAGTTAGTGCTAATGAGGTGAAACAAAACCAAACACTTCTGCATTATTGATTGGCCAGACCATCAGAGAGGGAAAGTTCTCAGAGCAGGGGGATGTGAGAACCGGCATCCAACTCCTAGGTGCTTCAATGGTCTTAAGTGTTGGCCTGGTTCTCTTTAAAGCCCTTTGCAGAGAGTACCCATGTCCTGGACTGCTGTGAGTGTGGGGAGAAATGAAGGTGCCACCCCACCCTCATGGACCATACACTTCCTTTGCAAGAACATACCCCATGCAGTATCTGATCACTACCTTCTACCATTTAAATGTTGTAACATCAATTTTTTTTTCTGTGAATGTACATACTTGTGTGACATGTCAGCATTTTTTTTTTTCAGAAATGACAATCTTACACATCTGCTCAAGTGAACTGCTATTACTGCCAAATTTTTTGAGACGTAAATGTTAAGTTAGCATTTGACTCATGACAAAATTGCATGAAATTTTGTGCCAGGAATCATGGAGACATGGAAACCGTCTTTGCTTTCTCTCTGTTTACAGCCACATATACTTATCTCTCACTGGCAATCTCTTCTCTTCTCTGGGTGGACCTGTGTTGTGCAAGGTGGCTCCTTTCTGTGTAGGGTGCTGACATTATTTATTGTCCAAACCGGGACACTTTTAGGATGAGGGAGAGAGCTAGTGATAATTATACCAGAGGACAAGTGAAAATTTGGGCTATCCTGCTTGAGTTCAGAATGAATTACAGTATGTCACAGAATGGGTTAAGGAATTAGGCTTTACTAGGAAAAGTGAAAACGTAAAAGGCCATGGCACAGCGAGGATCCCTTACTTCCCCTTGCTCCTACAGAAAGCTGTGCTTGGGGCTGGCTCTCTGCCAGGCAAGCAGGTTAGGTCTAGGTGCCAGTGGAGGGACATTGCCCTTTTTACCAGGCAAATGTGAGAAAACAACCTTCTCTGTGGGAAATATACATCAAGGCTCCAGGCAGTCTGCGTTGGGGTGCCCGTGGTGTAGAGGGTTGACTGGGAGTGCCAGCTGCTCAGCACTTGGGGTCTTGGGCCCATGGAAATTGCAATCCCCTTGCCAGAAGGAAGAGCCAATCGTCCTGTAGGAGGCCAAGTTTAGGTGCAGCACCTCCTGCTGGGAGAAGTGAGGGGAAGACCCTGGTTCCTGTTGGACAGTTTCCAAACTGCCTAGAATGAGCTCTTGGAGTCACTGTCAGATGATTCTCTTCTTGCAGAATCGGTTTGCAGGTGCAAATTCAGTAGCAAAGGCTGAAGGGGCAAGCGAAGAAGAGAAGGGTAAAGAGGCATTTCAGAGTTTCTCAAGGTGCAGAACTAGGCACCAGTCAAGGTCCTTTGGTGGCAAGCAATGGAAACTGACTGTGGCCCTTTTAAGCATGAACATCATTATAGAAGAAGATAGAGTGGTTTACAAATTCAAAAAAAAAAAAAAAAAAGGAACCTGGAAAATCAGGTGAGGAAGGGGCAGGCCCCAGGCAGCGCTGAGAGCCTGGATAGCAGTAGGATGGATGGTTTCCTCAGGGCCCTGATGCTACTGGGCATATATATCAGCTCCAACTAGTTTTGGACCACTATGTCACTGCTTGAGATGCAAATTCTAGGAAGAAGCATCCTATTGGCTCAGGTTGGGTCACATGCTCACCTGTTGGTTGCAGAGGAAAACTGTGTTGGTTGACAGGTCTGCCTGATTGTATCCAATGGTAGGATAGCTACTTCAAAGGAAAACCGGGTGCTATATTACCAAAGGAAGGGAGAATGTATGCTCAGAGGCAAAAACAATGCCTAATCTATACCTATTAACACTTATTTCTTTAGAAAGTTTTGTATAGCATGTGTCATAAGAATTTGGAAAAGGGAAGGCTCCAGCTGACCTAGAGTAGTTATAGAGGATGTTTAAAGGACATAGAACTTGGCTGAATCTAAGAGAAGGTAGAATTCTAGTACTCAGAAGACCAACACAGGCAAAGGGTGAAGCAGGGACAAGCCTGGCATATTCTGGGCATGAGGTGAAGAGCTGAAAGTTAATTAGAAAAGAAAGCTCAAGTGATTTAGTGTCCATCCTTGTGTGAAGATTCTGTCTTGGCTAGTGCAATATGGCTCTAGGGTGCCTTACTGCAAGGACTGATGCTCCCTGCCAGTGGAAGGGGCAGCTTGGGACAAAACGGAAGGCTTCAGGCCAGGAAAGTCCTAACCTTGCCTCTCTCCCCACCTCCCAAGAAAGCTCTTACATTATTTTCATTCAGTTGTTTGCATTTCATGCCCAGGGTTCAGTTCTGTTATAATTCAATGATTGCAGGAATAAAGGGCACCCACAGCCAGTCAGAAGAGACAAGAGCACACGGTGTTCTGCTGAGGAGCACATTTTAACCTAACATCTCCAATAACAAGAAGCAGTGGCACAATATTGTGCAGTCTGTAGAGAAGATATGAGTTTGGGAGACTAAGCATTTATTTACCAATTATTGTCAAATGATTGTCAAGAGTAGCTACTGTATGAGGCAAGACACTGAATAAAGACCTGATGCATTGACTCACATGGCAGCCAGTGGGCTCTGAGCTCTTCATGACCAAGAGAGAGCACTTCACACACACTTCCTGCTGATTCTGCTGTGTGTGAAAGTGCAATGGCGTTCTCTTTAGATTTCTTCCTTTAAGGCCACTGATGCTCAAAGCATATAAAAACAAAGCACATTACTTCTTTTCATTGCTGAAACTATTTTTAAATAGATTTACATTTTAATGATCTGTCTTAAATATGATTTTCTGTGAAATATCTTCTGTTTTACATAAAAATGGGTTAATATGGGATGAAACTGCTAGCAAGCAATGGAATGGGGAGCCTCCGCACTCCCTATTGTATCATCCACCGGATAGACTCCTCAAGAAAGCAACAGACCCCAATACTTTTGTAGGTAATTTTTTTCAAATTTTTGAATAACAGAGAACTCATTTCTTTTTGCCTTTCAAACTGTTCCAGAGAATAGAAAGAGAAAATATCATAACTCATTTTTTAAGTTTAATATTAATTCCAAAACATGACAGAGTAAAAAAAAAAAATCCTATTGATTAATCTCACCTATTAAAGAGGTTACAGAAGTACTTATAGAGTATTAGGGAATGGAAGCCAGTGCTATGTTAAACGAATACCACACCATGGCAAAGTGGGATTTATCCTGAGAAAGATAACTCAATGTTTGGCAATATATTATTCTAATTTTTCAAATTATTAAGTTAAACCTACTCCGTATGTTTCATTTTACCTAGTTATATACCTAGTGTGCAATAAAATTTTTATTTTCCATTTTATATGCATGATTGTGTACTACATATTTATCTGCCGTCATTGTAATTACCCCTTTGAATTGTTTCCTTGGTGTGCATTTCCAGAAGTGGGATTAATATGTCAAATTGTTTGAATATTTTATGGACTATTTAAATTATTTCCCCAAAAATTATGTTAGTATATACTGCTATCAGTAATGAGGAGCCCTGGTGGGGCAGTGGTTAATTGTTCAGCTGCTTACCGAAATGTCAGTGGTTTGAACCCGCTAGCCGCTCCACAGGAGAAAGATGTGGCAATCTGGTTCCGTAAAGATTTACAGTCTTGGAAGCCCTATGGGGTAGTTCTGCTCTGTTCTGTAGCGTGGCTATGAGTCGGAATCAACTCGAGAGCAGTGAATTTGGTCGTTCTTTTTTTGGGGGGTGTTATCACTAATATATGAGTGCCAATCTCATCACAATCTCACCGTTTGGTAGTATAATATTTTTAATCATGTACTCTAACAGGTACAAACTATATTTTATAGTTAAAATAGTTAAATTCTTGTTGTTGTCAGGTGTCATCGAATTGACTTTTAACACATAGTGAGCCCATGTGACGGTGTGGAACTGCCACATAGGGTTTTCTAGGCTGTAATCTTTATGGGAGCAGGTTGCCAGTTCTTTCTCTTGCAGAGCTGTTGTTGTTGTTGCTGGTAGCCATCGAGTTGGCTCCAGCTCATAGCAACTTTATGTACAACAGAGCAAAACACTGTCTGGTCCTGTGCCATTCTCACAATCGTTGTTTTGCTCGAGCACACGGTTGCAGCCACTGTGTCAATCCATTTCATTGAGGGTCTTCCTCTTTTTCACTGATCTCCTACTCCACCAACCATGATGTCCTTCTCCAGGGACTGGTCCCTCCTAATAACATGTCCAAAGTATGTAAGACAAAGTCTTGCCGTCTTTACTTCTAATGAGCATTCTAGTTATACTTCTTCCAAGACAGATTTGTTTGTTATTTTGGCAGTCCATGGCTCTATGCAAGAGCATTTCAACTGTGTGGATCATAACAAATTATGGATAACATTGTAAAAAACGGAAATTCCAAAACACTTAATGAGTCTTCCTCTGATCCTGATGCTGTGTTCTTCTTCACGTAGCCCAGCTTCTCGGATTATTTGCTCAGCATACAAACTGAATAAGTATGGTGAAAGGATACAACCCTGATGCATACCGTTCTTGACTTTAAATCATGCAATATCTCCTTGCTCTGTTTGAACTGCTGCCTCTTGATTTATGTACAGATTCCTCATTGAGCACAATTAAGTGTTTTGGAATTTCCATTTTTTGAAATGTTATCCATAATTTGTTATGATCCACACAGTCAAAATGCTTTTGCATAGAGCCACTAGATAGGTTAAAACTGCCAATCTTTTGGTTAGCAGTTGAGCGCTTAACAGGTGCACCACCAGAGTTCCTTAAATTAAAAGACGTGGCTTTTGAGTCAATTTCGACTCATATGGACCCTGTAGGACAGAGTAGAACTGCCTCACAGGTTTTCCTAGGCTGTAATCTTTATGAGAGCACATTGCCGGGTCTTTTCTCCTGATGAGCTGCTGGTAGGTTCAAATCACCAACCGTATGGTTAACAGCTAAGTGCTTAACCATTGTACCATCAAAACCAAAACCAAACCAAACCCATTGCCATCGAGTCGATTCTGACCATAGCGACCCTATAGGACAGAATAGAATTGCCCCATGTTGTTTCCAAGACTGTAAATCTTTATGAAAGCAGACTGCCACACCTTTCTCACTTGGAGTGGCTGGCAGGTTCAAACCACTGATGTTTCGATTAGCAGCTGAGCACTTAATCACCGCATCACCTGGGCTTCTTAAATTAAAATATAGGGAAGCATATTTTCATTATCACAATCTGAATTGCTAGACTTTTTTTTTTTGTATTAATTTACATTTTGTCTAGGATCCCAGAATCCTCTTCCTTTAAACTGCCTAACTTTTGTCAATCCAGGATATCTGGAGTAATATTTTACATCTATTTGGTTTCTGTTGTAATGCATGGTTTGGAATGAAGGAAATTCAGTATCAAACCATCAACTCTTTGTCTGATCTGTGACTAAAATCATTTTCATCTTTAACTCATTTGGAAATCTTGCCTTTTTACTCTTTATTGAATTCTTCTATCTAGAAGTGAGGATGGTGAGACTTCATCTCACATACTTTGGCATGTCATCAGGAGGTACCAATCTCTGGAGAAGGACATCATGCTTGGTAAAGTAGGGGGTCAGCAAAAAAGAGAAAGACCCTCAATGAGACGGCTGACACAGTGGCTGCAATAATAGCCTCAAACATACCTATGATTGTGAGGATGGCACAGGACTAATATTTCCTTCTGTTATATATAAGGTCACTATGAGTCAGAGCCAACTCAACATCACCTAACAACAATCTTACGTACTCCTAATGCATCCTCTTTGTTTGTGGAATCATAGAATATTGGATTTGGAAGGACTCTTAAGAGTCATGCTGTTTGACCCCTACCCAGTACTTGGGACCTGGTAAACCTGTACTGGTTCGAATGGCAGGGAGCTTAAATCTTAAAGTTAGAGTTGGAAATGGCTGTTTTTTCCCAATATGTTTGTGTGTTTAGGCTTGCTTATGATAGGTTGACTTAGAATCCTCTGTTTCAATAAGGCTTTTTATCATAAATAACATTCCTAAGTATCAATGAAGTTTTTAGTCACTAGGATGTCATACATAAGACTTAACCAAAAAACCAAACCCATTGGCTGTCGAGTCGATTTTGACTCATAGTGTCCCTATAGGACAGAGTAGAACTGCCTTATAGGATTTCCAAGCCTATAATGTTTATGGAAGCCGACTGCCACATCTTTGTCCCACAGAGTCTCTGGGTGGGTTTGAACCGCCAAACTTTTGGTTAGCAGCCGAGCACTTAGCCACTGCACCACTAGGGTTCCTACCTCCCCTCAAATTGGCTGTCTGTGGACCATTGTAATATATAAACTGTGGTACGAAAATGTGATGAGATAATTTTTGGATAGAAAAATTCAACTGTAGGGGTGAATTACTTATGCAGCAAGCCACACGCTTCTGAAAGCTGGCCTGGGCATCATTTAGAACAACAAAAAAATTACAAAGTGATTGTTGAGTGCCCTTCAAATTGATTAAGGTACTTTAGTACCTATTTGCCTAGAATTTATGAAATGCCTCTTTTACAAGGAAGAAAATATCTTACTATCCTATACAGTACTGAAATGAACACTCAATGTTCATATAAAAATGCGTTTGAGATGGACACCTCTATAGCAAATCAGCTTTGTACAGGTCAATTCTGAATGAGGTCAACCTGCACAGGCTTCCTTCCCAATGGTCAGAGGACATCACAGGTATCAAGAGAGACCCAGGAATTTAGGAGAAGCCAAGCTGGTCAAGATAAAATTAAGAGCCAGCTCCTGTGTGCTGCAGGCTTTTACAAAACATCCTGTATAACTCACCCCTTGTCTTATTGTATAGTTCAGGATCCCCAGCCTTCTCCAGGGATCGATGCCTCCTGACAACATATCCAAAGTATGTGAGATGCAGTCCTGCCGTCCTTACTTCCAAGGAGTATTCTGGTTGTACTTCCTCCAAGACAGATTTGTTCGTTCTTTTGGCAGTCCATTCAATACTCTTCACCAACACCACAATTCAAAGGCTTCAGTTCTTCTTCAGTCTTCCTTATTCATTGTCCAGTTTTCCCATGCATACGAGGCGATTGAAAACACCATGGCTTGGGTCAGGTGTACCTTAGTCCTCAGGGTGACAGCTCTGCTTTTAACACTTTAAAGATATTTCTTGCAGCCAATTTGCCCAATGCAATGCATCTTTTGATTTCTTGACTGCTGCATCCATGGGTGTTGATTGTGAATCCAAGTAAAATGAAATCCTTGACAACCTCAATCTTTTTTCCACTTATCATGATGTTGCTTATTGGTCCAGTTGTGAGGATTTTTGTTTTCTTTATGTTGAGGTGTAAGCCATACTGAAGGCTGTGGTCTTTGATCTTTATCGGTAAGTGCCTCAAGTCCCCTTCACTTTCAGCAAGCAAGGTTGTGTCATCTGCATAACCAAGGTTGTTAATGAGTCTTCCCCCCATTCTTCTTCATATAGTCCATCTTCTTAGAATATTTGCTCAGCATACAGATTGAATAGGTTTGGTGAAAGGACACAACCCTGATGCACACTTTTCCTAACTTTAAACCATGTCTATCCCCTTGTTCTGTTCCAACAACTGCCTGTTGATTCATGTACAGATTCCTCATGAGTACAATTAAGTGTTCTGGAATTCCCATTCTCTGCCATGTCAGCCACAATTTGGTATGATCCACACAGTTGAATGCTTTAGCTTAGTCAATAAAACACAGGTAAACATCTTTCTGGTATTCTCTGCTTTCAGCCAGGGTCCATCTGACATCAGCGATGATATCCCTGATTCCACATCCTCTTCTAAATCTGGCATGAATTTCTGGCCATTCCTTGTCAATATACTGCTGCAGCCACTTTTGAATGATCTTTAGCAAAGTTTTGCTTGCATGTGATAGTAATGATATTGTTCGATAATTTCTGCATTCAGTTGGATCACCTTTCTTGGGAATAGGCATAAATATGGATCTCCTCCAGTCAATTTGCTGGGTAGCCGTCTTCAAAATTTCTTGGCATAGACAAGTGAGCACTTCCAGCCCTCGCATCCGTTTGTTGAAACATCTCTATAGATATTCCATCAATTCCTGGAGCCTTGTTTTTCACCAATGCCTTCAGTGCAGCTTGGACTTTTTCCTTCTGTACCATTGATTTCTGATCATATGTTACCTCCTGAAATGGTAACATCAGCAACTGATTCTTTTTAGTATAGTGACTCTGTGTATTCCTTCCATCTTCTTTTGATGCTTCTTGGGTCGTTTAATATTTTCCCTGTGGAGTCCTTCAGTATTGCAACTTGAGGGTTGAATTTTTTTCTTCAGTTCTTTCAGCTCTAGAAATGCTGAGCATGTTCTTTCCTTTTGGTTTTCTATTTCCAGGTCTCTGAACATGTCATCATAATACTTTGTCTTCTGTTCAGCTCCTTTGCATCATCATTTTTTCCTTTCGCTTTAGCTACTTGATGTTCAAGAGCAAGTTTCAGAGTCTCTTCTGACATCCATTTAGGTCTTTTCTTTCTCTCCTGTCTTTTTAATGACCTCTTGTTTTCTTCATGTCTGATGTCCTTGATGTCATTCCACAACTCACCTGGTCTTCGATCACTACTGTTCTATTCCTGAGATGATCTCTAAATTCAGGTGGAATATACTCAAGGTCATACTTTGGCTCTCATGAATTTGTTCCACTTTTCTTCACTCTCAAGTTGAACTTGCATATGAGTAATTGATGGTCTGATCTACAGTCGGCCCCTGGCCTTGTTCTGAGTGATGATATTTAGCTTTTCCATCATCTCTTTTCACAGATGTAGTCAATTTGATTCCTGTGTATTCCATCTGGTGAGGTCCATGTGTATAGTCACCATTTATGTTGATGAAAAAAAGGTATTTGCAATGAAGAAGCCATTGGTCTTGCACAATTCAGTCATGTGATCTCCAGCATTGTTTCCATCACCAAGGCCGTATTTTCCAGTTATCAATCCTTCTTTGTTTCTAACTCTTGCATTCCAATCACCAGTAATTATCAGTGTATCCTGATGGCATGTTTGATCAATTTCAGACTGCAGAAGTTGATAAAAATCTTCAGTGTCTTCATCTTTGGCCTTAGTGGTTGGTGTGAAAATTTGAATGATAGCCATATTAACTGGTCTTCCTTGTAGGCATATGGATATTATCCTATCACTGACAGTGTTGTACTTCAGGATAGACCTTGAAAAGTTATTTTCGACAGTGAATGCAATGCCATTCCTCTTCAAATTGTCATTCCTGGCATAGTAGACCATGTGATTCTCCTATTCCAGATGATCAATGCCAGTCCACTGCAGCTCAGTAATGCCTAGGACATTGATCATTATGCATGCCATTCATTTTTGAGGATTTCCAATTTTTCTAGATTCATACTTCATACATTCCAGGTTCCCGTTATTAATGGATGTTTGTAGCTGTCTGTTTTGCTTCTGTCAGTTTGTCATACTGTGGGGGCTTGTGCATTGCTGTGATGCTGGAAGCTATGCCACCGGTATTCAAATACCAGCAGGGTCACCCATGGCAGACAGGTTACAGCTAAGCTTCCAGACAAAGACAGACTAGGAAGAAGCACCTGGTGGTCTACTTCTGAAAAGAATTAGCCAGTGAAAACCTTATGAATAGCAGCGGAACATTGTCTGATATAGTGCTGGAAAATGAGCCCCTCAGGTTGGAAGGCACTGAAAATATGACTGGGAAAGAGCTGCCTCCTCAAATTAGAGTTGAACTTGATGATGTGGATGGAGTCAAGCTTTCAGGAACTTCATTTGCTGATGTCGTGTGACTCAAAATAAGAAGAAGCAGCTGCAAACATCCACTAGCCATTAAAGAAATAAGAATCACAACCATTGATGAGATACCCTCTCACCCTTGCAAGAATGGCATTGATCAAAAATTCAGAAAACGATAAATGCTGGCAAGGTTGTGGGGATATTGGAGCTCTCATACACTACTAGTGGGACTGTAAAATAGTACAACCACTATGGAAATTGATATAGCACTTAAAAAGCTAGAAATAGAAATACCATATGATCCAGCAATCCCACTCCTAAGAATATATCCTAGAGAAATAAGAGACATCATGTGAATAGACATATGCACACTCATGTTCATTACAGCATTATTCACAGTAGCAAAAAGATGCAAACAACCTAAGAACCCATCAACAGATGAATGGATAAACAAATTATGGTACACATACACAATGGAATACTACGCAACCATGAAGAACAGTGACGAATCCTCAAAACATTTCACAACATGGATGGACCTGGAAGGCATTAAGCTGAGTGAAATAAGTCAATCACAAAAGGACAAATATGGTATGAGACCACTATTATGAAAACTCAGGGAAAGGTTTACACATAGAAAGAAATAATCTTTGATGGTTACCGAGGAGAGAGGGGAGAGAGAAGAGGAAATCACTACCTAGCTAGTGGACAAGTATTAACTTTGGTGAAGGGAAAGGCAATACACAATATACGGGAAGTCAGCACAACTCGACCAAGGCAAAGGAAGACACTGAGAGAAACACAAGGAAAAAAAAAAAAAAAAGGCAACCTCAGTAAATAATTTAACATATACAAACCTATAACATCAGTAAAAGAAAAAAAAAATACAAGCAGATACCTTGGTTGATAGGTGTGCTGAATAAGGAAAAGAGGGCATATAGGAGTACACCCATGCACAGATATAGGTTAGACTGTGGATGTTTTTACATACATATTTTTATGGGCAGCATATATGTTCATACATATAATACAGCACAAAGGGGGCACAATCACAGAAGCTTCCCAGACATAACCAAACACTTCGAGGGACTGAGTTACTGGGACCGAGGGCTCGGGACCATGGTCTGGGAGGACATATAGGATAATTGGCATAACATGGGTCATAAAGAAAATGTTCTCCATACTACTTTGGTCAGTAGTGTCTGTGGTCTTAAATACTTACAAGCGGTCATCTAAGATACTGGTCTCGTCCCTACTGGAGCAAAGGAGAATGAAGAAAACCAAAGATACAAGGAAGATATTAGTCCAAAGGACTAATGGACCACATGAATCACAGCCTTCACCAGCCCGAGCCCAGAAAAACTTGATGGTGCCCGACTACCACTATCTACCACTCCGACCAAAATCACAATACAGGATCCCAGGCAGAGTGGGAGAAAAATGTAGAACAAAATTCACATTCACAAAAAAGACCAGACTTACTGGTCTGACAGAGACTAGACAAACCCTTGAGACTATGGGCCCTGAATAACCTGCTAACTCAGAGCTGAAGCCACTCCCAAAGTTTACCTTTGAGCCAAAGATTACTCAGGCCTAGAAAACAAATCATAACACCCATGAGGAATGCGCTTCTTAGATCAATCAAGTATATGAGACCAACTGGATAACACCTGCCCAAAAGCAAAGACAAGAAAGCAGGAAGCGACTGAAAAATGGAAACAGGGAGCTCGAGGTGGAAAGAGGATAGTGCTGAAGCGTTGTGGGGATTGCAACCAATGTCACAAAACAATTTGTGTATACATTTTTGAATGAGAAACCAGTTTGCTCTGCAAACTTTCACCTAAAGCACAATAAAATATTTTTTAAAACGAACAATTTAAAATGCTAATAAAAACTTCAAACTGGCAAAAAAAAAAAAAAAAGTGAGTTAATAAGTCTAGCCCACACTCAAAAGGGACAGGGTTGCACAAGAGTGTGGATACCAGGGAGCAAGGGCCATGGGTGCCACCTAAGAGGCTGCCTACCACACCCAGCAACTATAATCCTTTGATGAAGATGTTCTGGTGATTCCTGGAAAGCACCCTCTGAGAGTCCAGACTGGCAGTTTCAGATATCAAACCTCTTGCAAAGTTTTTCATTTACTTTCCTTCTAAGACATTGGCTTGTTCCTGAAGTAACTGTGAATTTTAGATAAATGAGGACATGAGTATGGAGCCCTCTGGAGCTGTAAGCTTTACCTGTGAAATTTTGAAAAGAGATGAGCCCTGAGAATGTAGAATGCCTTTGGTCGCACGCTAACACAACACTAGAAAAACTGCAAAATGGTTCTGTGACATTTGACTTGCTGAAAATACTTAACATTTTAAATATTTCTGCTTAAAAAAAAAAAAGACATATTTGGACATTTTGCCGCATCGGTTCTATCCAAACAACTATCTGTGTGAATTTGCATTTACTCAGCGCTCAGGCTGGTTTTCAACAAAGAAGAATATCTTCTTCCCTTGGGTAGGGAGCTCTATTGGCCGCTGTTTCTCCTCGCCGAGAAGTGGGGATTGGTGATACAGGAGGCCTCCTCACTTTTTGCAGAATCCTTTACTGGTACATAAGGAAATGAGTTACATAAAATTTTGAAAGAACTAATTCCTGGCCTGTCCCTTTTGCTGTCCCACTATTATACATCTGTACCCCATCTTTTTCCAAAATTACTCTAAAGGGGGGTTCTGCTTCCTTCTTTGGACAACCACAAAAAAAATTATCTAACGATTATTTATACCTGCCTCAAAATGATCACCTCTTTGGGGGTGTGACCAACTGCCGACCACCCACCAATGGAAGCCAATAGCCCTCTGAAAGCAGCCTTGGAGCACCTGATTATTTTTATTATGTTATAAAGGCCTTGGGGGGGAGGGGAATCTGTGCATTTCTGTCTTGATATATTATGTTATCATTGCAATGAAATCGGCTGAGAGCATGACTCAAGCAGAAAGCTTTCTTGTTTGGGACCTGGAGAGTGTTTTGCTGCCTTTACTCCCAGCAAGGGAGCCCTGTGGTGCAGTGGTTAAGTGTTCTGAGGCTAACCGGAAGGTTGGCGGTTGGAACCCATCCAGTTGCCCTGCAGGAGAAAGACCTGGTGATCTGCCCCTATAAAGATTACAGCCAAGAAAATCCCGTGGGCAGTTCTGCTCTGCCGCGTGAGGGCTCTGTGAGTCCAAACTGACCGAGAGCACCTGACAGCAACAACCCCAGCAAACAAGGGAGAGGGCCCGTGTAAGACAATGTGGGCTCCCAGCACCTTTGACTCCTACGCCACGTTCTATGAAACACTGCTTCTGTGCGGTCCACCGCTTGGAAACACTACTTGCCTTCCTATATGATGACTGTGAGCTCTGAATTTTCCAAGCTAGTTCTAATTCTCTGTGTGTGTGTGCTTTAACAATGAAAAGTCTACGCCAATGAGCTCCGTTTACTTAACTTGGAGCTCTTTTTCATTCAGCTTCTTACCAGGATTGGACCAACCGAATAAAACTCATGAGCGATTAGCCACACAGTCAAGGCAGCTGCCTGGCACTGCTGCTTTCTGCTGCTAAGTTCTCACTGGTGTCCTAGCTGCTGATGCCAGCGCAGACCTGACCGGGTGACACAATCCCTCCTGGGCATGTCGTGAGCATCTCTACACTATCACCCCAAAAGGGACCTTCCATCTCAGCAGTGGCTGCCAGGCACCATCACTCCAGGTGCTACCACGAGTGAGCTCCAGGAAGTCCAACGCCGACACAGATAACTCAGACGGCCCAGTCAGACACCACCACTCAGAGACTCTGCTCTCCTAGTGAAGCGGAAAGACACACTGTGGTCTTTTGGTTTTAAAAGCTGTATTGCATTTTTCCTCCCCTGAACCTCATCCTCAAGGGCCCACCCAGACTCTGCTCTATCAGGTTCCCTGATCACCAGTCAATTTTGTTACTTGGTTAATGAAATCTTTGGTCTCTATTAGTCTTCGTCTTTCTTTAACACTGGTGTAGGGGTATTCCCGCGATCCATTCCCTGTTTGTTCAGAAGAAGATAACTGACGAGTGTGCAGCTGAATGCGACTAAGGCTTACAGCGTTGTAGGTGTTTTCTTCCGAGTTGCAGTAAACAAGGCCGCTTGTCTTCCCACCTCCTCTTTGTGGTCGTCTGCCGAGTAGTGTCTATCGCACCTCCAAGTTCATTCTCCACCCTCTGCCCCTGCTCCTTACAAAGGTTCTCCAGTCCCACCCATACCATGATAGGAGCCTCTGGGGACTAGAATCTGGTTCTCTTGCTTTCGAATTCTGTTGGATGCAACCAACAGGAGCATCGTCAGGGTCTCCGAATGAAGGAGGAGAGAGGGCAGGGTATTTTACCCTGCTTTCCTTCCCTCTGGGTTTGACAGGAGCTGGCTTCTCTCCTCTGGCTACAGCTCTTGTTGGGTTTCAGGAGCCACACCTTCCCCTAGATTATCAGGCCTATAGGTGAAACCAGGTGTTGCTCATCCAGGTGTCTCACCATCCCTTTTTCTTTCCTTGCCTTCACTTTTATAAAGAGTCCCTTCATTAAACTCCCTTGGAGGATGTATTTTTAAATGTACCATCTATTTCTAGCAGGGACCCTGCAAGACACAGGTATCATTTCATCTCTAGCAGAGCTCTAACTCATAGCTCTCCCCAGCCCCTGGGGGTGAGCACGTGACTCAGGTTGTCAATCAGATTTCCTTGTCCTCTAGCATGGTGACTGGCCCAGAGGTAGCCTGTGTCTCAAGCAGGGCCACAGAGTGTTATTTGAGAGGGGCGAAAGAGGTACTCTCTTCCTTTTGGATCCCAAAGCATAAGGATTTAGCCTTGTTTCTCCCAGTGGCCAACTTCCCCATCATGGGGGAAAGGTCAGCCCAAGAATGAAACTAATTCACAGAGGGAGCAGAGCCAAGAAATGAGGAGAGAATGACATCATTTAAGCCCATGAATACAGATCTGCCAGAAGTCAGCCCCAGCCTTGGGCCTTCCGGTTGTGTGATCCACAAATTCTTCCTTGCTTGAGCTAGTTTGAGTTCGCATCCTTTCATTTGCAGCCTAAATCATCTCGACTCATGCCAAGGGAACAACTTTGATAAGCCACAGGAGCCGGTTTTGCAGGAGAGCATTGCATTGTGTGTAGTTTGTGTAGACATGATGACACGGAGTCACAATTAAGAGCAGCCTCACTTCTTGCCCGAGGTGGTCACAGATCTCCTTAGCACTGCTTCCTACGACTCCCCTCAGCATCGGGCATCATTAAGAACGCAGGTGGCTGCCTCTCGGCCCTGGGCATCCCAGACCCAGAGTCTGCTCATTACAGCCACCTGACGTCTAACCCAGCAGCTGTCTTGGTTCTGCTTCTTCCTTCACTGGGATTCTCACGTCTGCTTCAAAGGCTGAAATAAGTGTCTTCAAAAGGATCCTTACCCCTCAGTGTTACTCAGCGCATTCCTTCTTCTGTGTTCCTGTTTTCAAGCCTTCTGTACGGTCCCTGCCCTCTTGGAGCCTATATTCCAGGGAGGGAAATAGACACTCAGCGATCGACATGTTCATTCTAAAGCACCAACTGACACAGCAGTGCTCTCTCTCCGCCACTGAAGTGGCTGCTGCTGGGGCTTTAGCCGCATTCCGACAAGGAGGATTGTAAATGGGGGGTTAAACAGCCCCCGGTTGTCTCCAACCCTGTCTTGTCTTTGCTCCCTTCCCCAGGCCTGTTCCAGACAGGTTGGGACACGTCCGTCCGCACCTGCCTTCCCCATATCAGAAGTGACTGCACTGCTGGGCAGGAGCTGCAATTTTCATCATCTTTGGCAAGTGACAGATGATATTGCAGTTTCTGAGCAAATTAAGTTATCAACTCCCAAGCGCCCCTGACATCATCAACAATGTCTGGGCTGGAGAGCCACAGGCCTTCAATTTATTATTGGAAATAATGGGCAAAAGGCAAGCAATTATGTGTTGACATTGGGATATGCTGCTGTGAAGGGGTGGAGTTGAGATTCCTGCCCTTGGGTCATATCAAGATTTGGAACCAGGGCCCAATTTGAAATAACATAAACTAAAAGAACTTTATTAAACCAGGTGTCATTTGGAGTCCATCCCTTTGAACTCCCCATAAATTCCTGTAGGTTATAATCTAATGCACAATAATTGTACCTGTTTCCAGGGGGCTGTGTAGAGCAGTAGCAGAATATGTGATGGGTCCTTCCAACCTGTCTGGACTCACCCTTTTACCTGTAAGACTTCTAGTTTCCTTGTTCTTTTAGCACTTGTACATCACACAAGCCACAGTAGCTGCTACAGGTATGGGCCCTCAATAATTAAGGCAGATGATTACAAGCAGAGGTGTCCACTGAACTACCCTAAAGGCATGCTGTCCTAGTTATCTAGTGCTGCTCTAACAGGAATACCACAAATGGGTGGCTTCAACAAATAGCATTTTATTTTCTCAGAGTTTAGGAGGCTAGAAGTCCAAACTCAGGGTACCAGCTCTAGAGGAAGGCTTTCTTTCTCTGTTGGCTCTGGAGGAAGGTCCTTGTCTCTTCGAGCTTCTGCTCCGGGCAATCTTCATGTGGCTTGGCATCTCTCTCCCCACATCTCTCCTTCTCTCTTTTGCTTGTTTAATCTCTTTTTATACCTCAAAAGAGATTGATTTCACACAGACACTATCCTAGTCCTGTCTCATTAATGTAACAAAGACAACCCATTCCCAAATGGGATTATAAGCATGGGCATAGAGGTTAGAATTTACAACACATATTTTGGGGGACACAATTCAATTTATAACACATGTCAAGGGAGGAGGAGATGGCGAGGTAAAGGCAAAGTGTCTGCAAGGAGACAGGAGAAATCTGATTCTCCGGCTCTGATGTCAAAGACCTGGGCAAGGCCAGGTATGATTGACAGTACAGAGAGTGTGGCAAGGTGATAGAGGCCTGGGAATTGGTCAGGACAAGGGTCTGCTTGGGCCCAATAGCACTGAAGACAAGGGTCAGGAAAGAGAACCAAGCCTGCCCCCAGGGCCACTGTAGACCTTAACCAGCCCACTGTGGGTGTGGGAGCCCCCATGCTTATTTCTCTGATTTTTAGGGGTAGTGGTATAAATTCAAAGGCTCGCTGATAGTGCAGTGGTTGAGCACTTGGCTGCTAACCAAAAGGTTGGCTGCTCAAACCCACCAGTCACTGCAGGAGAAAGATGTGACAATCTGCTTCCGTAAAGATCACAGCCTTGGGAACCCTATGGAGTAGGGAGCTCTTCCATGTGGGGTGGGACATCTACCGCTCCAGCCTGACTCCTCCCCCCATACCTGCCTTTCCCTAATCATGGCTGTCCTCTCACCATGATGGCCTCTGTCTCTCTGGGGCCTAGCTTGGGCAAGAGCCTCCCTAAGATTCCTAAGGCACAGCTGACACCAGACTAAGATCATTAACCTGGCAAGCTTGTACTAGACCCCATCCCCAAGGGGTTCTCTGAAGCTTGGCTCCCTGCCCAGATTCCAGCACTTCCATGCATCAGTGCCCTTTCCTTAGAACACACCTAGACTTCTTCCACCATCTGTCAGTTTGTCGTACTGTGGGGGCTTGCATGTTGCTGTGATGCTGGAAGATGTGCTACCTGTATTTCACATACCAGCAGGGTCATCCATGGTGGACAGGCTTCAGTGGAACTTCCAGACTAAGATCCTTTCAGATGCCTTGGGGCTAGGAAGAAAGGCTTAGCAATCTACTTCCAACAATTAGCCAATGAAAACTATGGATCAAAACAGAACATTGTGCAATATACTGCTGGAAGATGAGCCCTCTAGGTTGGAAGGCACTCCAAATACACAGTGGCCACAACAATGGACTCAAACATATCAATGATTTTGAAGATGGTAGGACCAGGCAACATTCGTTCTGTTATACCTGGAGTTGTCATAACGACAATAAACAAATTTAGGTTGCTTCTTTTCTGAGCCTAGTTTCCCTTATTTGCCAAATGTAACGAGCAAAACTGTCCTGTCTATTCTCCTGCTGAAGGTTTGAAGCAAGAACCAAGAGATACTATCTAGGAACCCACACTTATCCCAAGAAAGATCTCAGTGTGAGATAGAATGTTTATATCTCTCAACCCCAAAGCATCCGAAAGGGTCATAGTCCAACAAGTACAAAAGAATCAGGAAATTAAATACTTTGCTATCTTGGAGGCAAGAGAAGGCTAACTCATAGTAGCTGGGGCAATGTCTCTTCTATAGCGTCAGTAATTTTCCCTCCTGTGAAAACACACAGAGGCTTTCTCTGATTGATTGGGAACCAGGGCCCAGCCACAACACAGATTCATTCCAGTCTTCCTAGAAAGATCTCCCTGACTCTGCTGGTCTGCAGCCAGTCATTATTTCCTTTGAAGATGAGACCTTGGTGCCAGGACAAACCTGCTATACTGGAGATACTTTTGCTCCTTCTCGTCTTTACTCAAGATCCAGAAGTCTGGGCTCACGTCATTCAGGCTCCTTTCTCTTTGTCAAAATTGGCTCCAGTGTTCTCACTTATGGTGACCTCTTAAGCTGACACAGCACTTAGCTGTAGCTCAGCCCTGTCCAAAGCCTAGTTGGAAATACAAGAAAAACAACTCGGTGTCTTCAGAATCCTGTAGAAAAGTTGAGGCTAACAGCAAGAAAGTTTCTGTTAGGGTGGGTAGAGATATACTTTTGCTGGATATTTACATTTAAAGTCAAGAAAAGATCAGTTTGGGCCACCCCTAATGAGGCAAGTTTGTTGAAAGAGTTCATACTTGAGCCAGATTTTGAAGGAAATATAGAATTTGGAAAGGTAAAAATAACATCTAAACAACAGTTTAATATTAGCTTATGTTTGTGTTAACTCTTCAAATTCTTTTCACAGTATAGCATAGTGGGAAAAGCATGTATTTTTTGAGGCAGATAGACCTGATTTAAAATCTGGGCATGGTTGCTTACTATGTAACATTAGGAAAGTTTCTTAAACATCCATAAACCTACCTCCTCAGGCTCAGTAAAATGCCAATATTAACAGTACCTACTCGTACATGGATGGAAGGAATACACAGAGTCACTGTACCAAAAATAATTGGTCAAGGTGCAACCATTTCAGGAAGTAGCATATGATCAAGACCTGATGGTATCAAAAGAAGTCCAACCTGCACTGAAGGCACTGGTGAAAATGAGGCTCCAGGAATTGATAGAATACCAATCGAGATGTTTTAACAGTAGAAGGACTCATTCATCTATGCCAAGAAATTTGGAAGACAGCTACCTGGCTAACTGACTGGAAGAGATCCATATTTGTATCCATTCCAAAAAAAGGAGATTGAACAGAATGTGGAACTTATCAAGCAATATCATCAATATCACACATAAGTAAAATTTTACTGAAGATCATTCAAAAACAGTTGTAGCAGTACGTTGAGAGGGAACTGCCAGAAATTCAAGCTGGATTCAGAAGAGGACATGGAGCTAACATATCATTGCTGATGTCAGATGAATCATGGCTGAAAGTACAGAATACCAGAAAGATGTTTACCTGTTTTATTGACTATGCAAAGACATTCAACTACGAGGATAGTAACAAATTATGGATAACAGGGCAGAGAATGGGAATTCCAGAAGACTTAATTGTGCTCAATGAGGAATCTGTAAATGGACCAAGAGGCAGTCATTCAAACAGAACCAGGAGATACTATGTGGTTTAAAATCAGAAAAAGTGTGTGCCATGGTTATATCATTTCACCATACTTATTCAATCCGTATGCTGGGCAAGTTGGATTAGAAGCTGGGATATATGAAGAAGAAGAACATGGCTTGAGGATTGGAGGAAAACTTGTTCCCAGCCTGAGATACGCAGATGACACACCTTGCTTGCTGAAAGAGAAGAGGACTTGAAGCACTTACTGATGAAGATCAAAGATTACAGCCTTCAGTATAGATTACACCTCAACATAAAGAAAATAAAAATCCTCACAAATGGACCAATAAGTAACATCATGATAAACTAAGAAAAGATTGAAGTTATCAAGGATTTCATTTTACTTGGAACCACAATCAATGCCCATGGAAGCAGCAGTCAAGAAACCAAACAATGTATTGAATTGGGAAAGTCTGCTGCAAAAGACCTCTTTAAAGTGTTGAAAAACAGATGTCACTTTGAAGACTAAGGTGTGCCTGACCCAAGCCATGGTATTTTCAGTTGCTTCATATGTGTGTCAAAGCTGGGTGATGAATAAAGAAGACTGAAGAAGAATTAATGCCTTTGAATTACGGTGTTGACAAAGAATATTGAATATACCATGAACTGCCAAAAGAACAAATAAATTTTTCTTGGAAGAAGTACAGCCAGAATGAGCCTTAGAAGCCAGGATGGTGAGACTTCATCTCAAGTACTTTGGACATGTTATCAGGAGGGATCCGTCCCTAGATAAGGACATCATGTTTGGTAAAGTATAGTGTCAGTGAAAGAGAAGAAGACCATCAACGAGATGGACTGACACAGTGGCTGCAACGATGGGCTCAAGCATAGCAACAATTGTGGGGATGGTGCAAGACCATGCAGTGTTTTATTCTGTTGTACATAGGGTCACTGTGTGTCAGAACTGACTTGACTGCCCCTAACAACAATAACAACCTCACACATATTTACAAATCTCCGAAGTCCCATCCCTAAAAAGTATCAAGAATGTTTTGGTGAGCATACTTACATTCATCTTTCCTCCCCCACCTCAGCCACTGACTTTCAAGTCATGCCCTAGTTCTTATCCTCACCAGCACCCTTCTCCCTCTGAAGTCTTAACATCCAGCTTCTTAGCCTCCAACTACTCTCCTTACCCTTCCGACATCCTGCCCACAGGACTCCCACTCCAGCAAGTCCTCAACCTCAGTGAGACCATCAATCCATTGACTGCACTTCTTTCTCACATGCTATCAACCATCTCATATCTCACAGCACAAATATTTTTATTATTAAGTTGAACATATGAAATTTCCGATATTCAACCATTTTGACTTACAAAATGGCAATTTCATGTGGTTCAAGCTAATAATAAAAATATGACAATTTTGCAAGCAAGAGAATCCCAGACCATTGGATTCCCAATTTGAGAAACTAGAAGATGAAATTCAAAGTCGTAAAATATACAGACAAGTGATAATACAGGTTTAATCCCAGTGGCTGCCAGCATTGAATAGCTAGAAGAATACAGCCTGGACTGGTTTTCTTATCAGGATCTTGGCTGACTGAACTGCTACCCTTTCAGCCAAAGCTAGTCATCCTAGACTGACAATAACTGGCAGTCATGGTGTTCTGTGTCTTGGTAAACCCAGGCAGTATCAGTGCATAGTGAAAAAGTTTCATGAACCTCAGTTCTTAATTCTAATTCTGTCATCAATTAGGCACATGATACTAAAAAATGCCTCTAAATGGATATGGACTTTATTTTCTTTCTTTTTGGAGTATTGCCTTATTGCAACTGCTTGCCATGTATCTATGGAAATCTCCCCGTTTTGTTCTTTCTCTGAGCTACCATGCCCCCACCCCCATAGCTCCAGGTGCCTTCCTCCATTTTGCTTCTATGAATTGCAACAACCAGCATATTAGCACCCCTTCCTGAGAAGAAAATGAACCTGCACAGGAGTTGACGTCACCATCTGGCCAAAGCTGCTGGAGCCAACAGATGGAAAAATGAAAAATAGAACCACACTCCAGGGAGACCAGGGAGGACCTTGACACCCCCCCCCCCCCGCCCCGGGGACTGGAACCTTCAAACTGTTAATCATCAGGTCTGAAGACAGCCTGGTTCCAATCCTGGACCTACCGTTTTCTCTGTGACCTTGAGCAAATTCTTTAACTTCTCCAAGGCTCATTTCTTCATCTGTAAAATATTAACAGTAACAATTCTTTCCTAGTAGGGTTGTTGAAGGGATAAATCAGAAAGAAATATGCATGCAAACCATGTGCCTTAGTGACTGGTAAACACTGAAAGAGCTCAGTGAGTGTTGTGATCATTGTGGTTGTGTAGTTCCAGGTAGATCCTACCCGAGCATGCTAGTGGGCTCTACCTAATGCAAAGGATTTAATTACCAAAAGCTGTGTGTGATGCAAATCTATGAAAAACTCAACAATTTTAAAAGTCTTCACACCTTGTATCCAAATACTTCCTGTACTGCCTACCAAGCACTTTTCTGAGCCCTGTTGATGATCCATGCCACCCCGATCCTCTAGCCTCTCGCTTCTAAGGCGTTTGTGTCCTGTTTCACACCACTTAGCCCTGGAAGACGCATGGTTGGGTCTTTTGGTCTCTCTTCTGAGTGCTTTGAGAACATAAAGGGAGTAGAAGTCACAGGTCTTTCCACTTAGGTGCTCCGTTAGCAGGAGAGTCCAATCTTATGCATATGCAAAACATAATATTAGCTACACAGGAAGTCCTTGATATATACTTGTGTTATTGAAATGGAAGAATTGTGTTAATAGGAAAAGTCCTCCTCTCCCACCAACTCCTATAATATCCATTTAGATTTTCCTGTATCCAAAAGAGCACATCAGACACTAAAGGCTTTAGCATTTCACACTACAAAACACTTGCAAAGTATGAGATGATTTAGGATGGCTACGTGAACTAGTGGAGTTCCTGGGTGATGCAGATGGTTAATGTACTTGGCTGCTAACCAAAAGGCTAGAGATTCCAGTCCACCCAGAGATACCTCTGAAGAAAGGCCTGATGATCCACTTCCAAAAAAGTTAGCCATTGAAAATCCTGCTGTGACACACATGGGGTTGACGCAATAGCGTCAATGAATTAGTGTTTCTTAACATTTTTTGTGTCACAGACTGCTGGAAAATCTCATGAAAGCTATGGATCCTCTTCCTAGAAAAATGCACATGGCTGTGAATGCGCACACACAAGGGCTTCCTGGATACCATACCTGTCCCTCTCTGTGTGTAGGCAAGATTTCAGAGGCAGAAAGACCGGAGTTTCAATTATAGCACAGCCTTTTACAAGCTGCAATTCTGCAAAACACACTTATTTTCTCCTGGTACTCAGTTTCCTGCTTACCGGGCAGGTAAAGATAATGTCTGTAAAAAACCCAGCATGTGTTATGTGTTCCAATACATGGTACCTCTTATCATATACTCAAATAGCACTTCTCAAAACATTTTTCCCCAATAAGATGTTAGTTATAGAAAGTTAGATAAAGAAACTTGGGAATACTTTTAAAAATAAATTAAAAATTAGCATCTCTATCACATATTTTGTCAGAGGCTTTGGCTTGACACTATCAGTGTGATTCTCCAAGGGAAAATGGAGACTGTAGCAATTTTACTTATTTATCCGACCATATTTCCACAGTGAATCGCTGGACACAGTTTGGGAAACTTGGCCCTGATGGTCAGTGTTCCAACTAGATTGGAAACTACTTGGAAACAGCAACTATCATATTCATGGTTGTATGCTAACAACTAGCACTTGGTAGGTATTCAATAATACTTTGCTGAAAGAATGAATAAATGAAATATATCTGCAGAATAATGAGAGATCTTATTAGTCCCAGGCTGTTCAGTCTCTCCTGCCAGCTCTGCTGTACCCGAAGACCCATTTCTGATGATAATTACTGGCCCACATCTCTCTTGTATAATTTCTATCCTAATCAATAGCTAAGTAAGCCCTGGCAATATTCAATACCTTTTTATAAGAAGAAAGAAACTCTTAGGACTAGAAATAAAAGAGAACTTCCTTAATCTCATAAGGAATACCTAAAAAAAAACCTAAGAAATATCATATTTTTAAAAACATTATTGAAAGCTTTACCCCCCCAAATTTGGAGCTAGATAAAGATGCTCACCATCATTACTTCTCTTTAGCCTTGTACTGGAATTTCTAGCCAGAGCAAAAAGGCAAGAAAAAGTAATAAAAAGCATAAACATGGGAAGAAAGAAATAAAATGTCATTATTCATAAATGATATGGTAGTATAAGTAGAAAGTCCAGAAGAATCTATAGACTATCAGAATCAATAAGTGAATTCAACAAGTTCACTAAATATAAGGCTAATATATAAAAATCAATTTTATTTCTGATACCTGTCGAAATAGTAGAAATAAAGTGTAAATATATGGTATCTATTTAAAATAGCATCAAAAGATCAAATACTTAAAGAGTAAATCAAAGAAAAGATACACAAAATATACACTAAAAATTATACAAATTATTGGAATTAAATAAGACATAGTAAATGGAGTCTCTGGGTGGCACAGTTAAGCACTCAGCTTCTAACTGAAAGGTTGAGTGTTTGAGTACCCAGAGGCTCCTTGGATGAAAGGCATGGCAGTCTACTTCTGAAAATCAGCCATCGAAAACCCTGCTAGGCACAGTTCTACTCTGACACACATGGGGTCACCACGAGTTGGAATTGATTTGACAGCAACTAGTGGTGGAAATAAATGAATAGATATACCATGTTCATAGATTGGAAGGCTTAATATTATAAATATGTCTAATCTTCCCATATTGATCAATGCCAATCAAAATCCTAGCAGGATATTTTGTAAATATTGATAAGCTGATTCTAAAATGTATGTGGAGGGGGTGGGGCCAAGATGGCAAAGTAATCAGACACTTGTGGTGACTCCTCTTACAACAAAGACCTGAAAAAAACAGGTGAATCAATTATATATATGACAAGCTAGGAACCCTGAGCATCAAAGGCAAAGTTAAGAAATTGGACTGAGTGACAATGGAGGGAGAAACAGTGCAGAAGCAGTGAGAAGTTCCCGAGTTGGCAGCAGCACTTCAGCTCCAATTCCCTGGCACAACTGCAGTGGGGCTGGTGGTAGTGTTTGGGGACGCAGCTGCTTCAGCGAAAGAAGGCAAGTGAAGTGGTGCAGCCCCCAGCCTCTGGCGTGATCATGGCAGGGACCAAGCTAGCACAGACAGTCTGCACACACCTCTGGAATCAGAGATAAAACAGTGCTCTTGGCATAAGATAAGTGATTTTGTCTTATTTACTGCCTGAATCTAATAGCTCCTCCTTTTGAAAGAGCCCTCTCTTATTTATATGATCCCTCCTCCCTCTGCCCCAGCTGGCTTCACTAACGGTTGATTTCCATGGGCCTGAGATAGGTCCTACTGTGCTCCCTGAGCCATTCTTCTGGCCTTGTAGAAGGAACAAATTAGCAAACTGGAAAAATACTCTGCCGACTCCCCTAATCTGGAATCTCAGAGCAGAAGCAGCTCCAGTCCAGACACAAGAAGTCCACAGACTTTGTCTTTCACCCCTGCATGGATCCAGGTGGCCCCATTACAGCAGATAGGATCTGGCTGTTATATTGCAAGGGCAAATTTGTTTGAGGCCTGACTGTAACTGTTTCAGCTGTGTGGTGGAGAGGCAGATTTTTGACGTCTGATACTGCTCTGCCTATTAAACAGGGCCCTCACCTACCTACAGCAGGGGCCTAAGGACTGGAGGTTCCACCCACATGACCTAGCCACCTGTGACAGGGGTCCAAGGATAAGAGATGCCTACCAGTCCTTACAATTAAAAGCATTGGGTGCCTATGATATGGCTACAGAGCCCACCCATAAGAATTCTCTAGAGAACAGGGATGTACTTTCCTCACAGACACTCAGGGGAAGGTTGTCAGCCCCCTGGCTTCCCCAGAGTGTGACCCCCTGTTGCTACCAGAAACCTGTGCATATGCCAATCATCACTGCTCTGTTAAGATCATAGGTGAGAGCCTGCACTATGCACTAGGTGACCAACTACCAGGACACCTGAGCTGAATCTATACAAGAATAGTGAATGGACTCCTCAGCTCATACACTTGGTAACAGCTCTAGCCATCTGGTAACAGGACATAATGCTCCAAAGTCTCCAATAATCAAGTTAGCTCACTCTAGTAGCCTATTTGGGTATATCAAAATAAAACAAACAAGAAGCTAGGACACAGAGAGCAAACATAAAATAAATTAATACAATAACTTATAGATGGCTCGGAGACAACAGTCAATATCAAATCACATAAAGAAGCAGACCATGATTGCTTCAACAAACTCCCAAAACAAAGAATCAAGGACTGTTCCAGGTGGAGATGTATTCCTGAAATTACCAGATGTACAATACAAAAGATTAATATGCCAAACTCTTCAAGATATCAGGAAGGAGATCAGGGAAAAAGCAGCACAAGCCAAGGAGCACACAGACAAAGCAGTCAAGGAAATTAAGATTATTCAAGAACATAACGAAAAATTTAATAGGTTGCAAGACTCCATAGAGAGACAGCAATCAGAAATTCAGAAAATTAACAATAAAATTACAGAATTATACAATTCAGTAGAAAGTCAGAGGAGCAGAATCGAGCAAGTGGAAGGCAGAATTGGTGACCTTGAAGATAAAGCACTTGGCACCAATATATTTGAAGAAAAATCAGATAAAAGAATTTAATCAAATGAAGAAACCTTAAGAATCATGTGGGACTCTATCAAGAGAAATGACCTACGAGTGATTAGAGTACCAGAACAGGGAGGGATAACTGAAAATACAGAGAAAATTGTTGAAGATTTGTTGGCAGAAAACTTCCCTCATATCATGAAAGATGAGAAGACATCAATCCAAGAAGCTCATCGAACTCCTCATAAGGCAGATTTTAAATAAAGTCACCAAGACATATTATAATCAAACTTGCCAAAACACAAAGATAAAGAGAGAATTTTAAGAACAGCTAGGGACAAACAAAAAGTCACCTACAAAGGACAGTCAATAAGAATAAGCTCGGACTACTCAGCAGAAGCCATGCAGCAAGAAGGCAATGGGATGACATACATGAAGCATTGAAGGAGAAAAATTGCCAGCCAAAAGTCATACACCCAGCAAAACTGCCTCTCAAATATGAAGGTGAAATTAGGACATTTACAGATAAACAGAAACTTAGGGAATTTGCAAAAGCCAACCAAAACTGCAAGAAATACTAAAAGGAATTCTCTGGTTAGAAAATCAATAGTATCAGATATCAACCCAACACTAGAACACAGGACAGAGCAACCAGATATCAACCCAGATAGGAAAATCACAAAAATAAAACAAGATTAAAAAAAATGCTCAAAACAGGGAATTGAAGATGTTATCCTGTAAAAGATGACAACAGTAAATCAGTACAGGGGGCCTAAATAAGGTAGTCATAGATCTTCCATATGAGGGGAAATCAAGGCGATATAGGAAGATACAAGTTAGGTTTAAACTTAGAAAAATAGGGGTAAATATTAAGGTAACTACAAAGGAGACTAACAATCCTACACATCAAAGTAAAATACAAGAAAAACATAAAGACTCAGCAAAACAAAACCAACAACAATAAAAAAAAAAAAAAAAAAGACAGGCACACAATTTACAAAGAAAAACTACTCAGCACAAAAAAAGGGGGGGGGAATGAAACTGTCAACAACACACAAAAAAAGAAGACATCAAAATGACAGCACTAAACTCATAAAAAAAACTATCTATAATCACGCTAAATGTAAACGGACAAAATGCATTGATAAAGAGACAGAGAGTTGCGGAATGCATTAAAAAAACATGGTCTGTCTATATGCTGCCTACAAGAGGCACTCCTTAGACTTAAAGATACAAACTAAAACTCAAAGAATGGAAAAAAAAGAGCAGGAGTGGCTATAAAATTTTCTGACAAAACAGACTTCGAACTTAAATCTACCACAAAGGATAGGGAAGGACACTATATAATGATTAAAGTGACAATATACCAGGAAGATATAACCATATTAAATATTTATGCACCCAACGACACGGCTTCAAGAAACTAAAAGAAACTCTAAGAGCATTGAAAAGCGAGATAGACAGCTTCACAGTAATAGTAGGAGACTTCAACACACCACTTTCAGTGAAGGACAGAACATCCAGAAAGAAGCTCAATAAAGAGATATGGAAGAGCTAAATGCCACAATCAACCAACTTGACCTCATAGACATGTACAGAACACTCCGCCCAACAACAGCCAAGTATGCTTTCTTTTCCAACACACATGGAACATTCTCTAGAATAGACCACATATTAGGCCATAAACCAAGCCTTAACAGAATCCAAAACATTGAAATATTACAAAGCACCTTCTCTGACCATAAAGCCATAAAACTGGAAGTCAATAACAGAAAAATCAGGGAAAAGAACTCAAACACTTGGAAACTGAACAATACCCTGCTCAAAAAAGACTGGATTATAGAAGACTTTAAGGTGGAATAAAGAAATTCATAGAATCCAATGAGAATGAAAACACTTCCTGTCAGAACCTTTGGGACACAGTAAAAGCAGTGCTCAGAGGCCAATTTGTATCAATAAAAGCACACATACAAAAAGAAGAAAGGGCCAAAATCAAAGAATTACCCTTACAACTTGAACAAATAGAAACACAGCAAAAAAAAAAAAACCTCAGGCAACCAGAAGAAAGCAAATAATAAAAATTAGAGCAGAATTAAATGAAATAGAGAACAGAAGAACAATTGAAAAAAAAGCTGGTTCTTTGAAAAGATTAACAAAATTGATAAACCATTGGCCAGACTGACAAAAGAAAAACATTAGCTGAATAAGAAATGAGATGGGCGATATCACAACAGACCCAACTGAATTAAAAGAATCATAACAGAATACTATGAAAAATTGTACTCTAACAAATTTGAAAACCTAAAAGAAATGAACAAATTTCTAGAAACACACTACCTACCTAAACTAACACAAACAGAGGCAGAACATCTAAATAAACCCATAACAAGAGATTGAAAAAGTAATTTAAAAACTCCCAACAAAGAAAAGCCCTGGCCCTGATGGCTTCACTGGAGAATTCTACCAAACTTCCAGAAAAGCGTTAGCGCCACTAAAGGTATTTCAGAGCATAGAATGGGATGGAATACTCCCAAGCTTATTCTATGAAGCCAGCATAACCCTGACACCAAAACCAGGTAAAGACACCACAAAAAAAGAAAATTACAGACCAATATCCCTCATGAACTGAGATGCAAAAATCCTCAACAAAATTCTAACCAATAGAATCCAACAGAGTATTAAAAAAAAAAAAAAATTCACTGCATCCAAGTGGGATTCATACCAGGTATACAGGGAGGGTTTAACATTAGAAAAACAATCAATGTAATCCATCACGTAAATAAAACAAAAGACAAGAACCGCATGATCTTATCAATTGATGCAGACAAGACATTTGACAAAGTCCAACACCCATTCATGATAAAAACTCTCAGCAAAATAGGAATACAAGGAAAATTCCTAAATGTAATAAAAGGCATTTATACAAAGCCAACAACCAAAATCATCCTAAATGGAGAGAGACTGAAAGCATTCCCCTTGAGAACGGAAACCAGACAAGGATGCCCTTTATCACCACTCTCATTCAACATTGTGCTGGAGATCTTAGCCATAGCTGTTAGGTTAGATAAAGAAATAAAGGGCATCCAAATTGGGAAAGAAGAAGTAAAGGTATCTCTGTTTGCAGATGACATGACCTTATACACAGAAAAACCTAAAGAATCCTCAAGAAAACTACTGAAACTAATAGAAGAATTTAGCAGAGTATCCGGATATAAGGTAAACATACATAAATCAGCTGGATTCCTCTACACCAACAAAAAGAACATCGAAGAGAAAATCACCAAATCAATACCATTTACAATAGGTCCTAAGAAAAAATACCTAGGAATAAATCCAGCCAGAGACGCAAAAGACCTACACAAAGAAAACGATAAGACACTATTGCAAGAAACCAAAAGTGACCTACGTAAGTGGAAAAACATACCTTGCTCATGGATAGGAAGACTCAACATTGTAAAAATGTCTATTTTACCCAAAGTGATCTATAGATAAAATGCAATCCCGATCCAAATACCATTGACATTTTATAATGAGACGTATAAACAAATCACCAACTCCATACGGAAGGGTGAGAGCCCCAGGATGAGTAAAGCATTACTGAAAAAGAAGAACAAACTGGGAGGCCTCACACTACCTGATTTTAGAACATATAATGCCACCGCAGTAGTCAAAACAGCCTGGTACTGGTACAACAACAGATACATGGACCAATGGAAAGAATTGAGAATCCAGACATAAATCCATCCACAGATGAGCAGTTGCTATTTGACAAAGGCCTAAAGTCTGTTAAATGGGGGAAAAGACAGTCTCTTTAACAAATGGTACTGGCATAACTGGATATCCATCTGCAAGAAAATGAAACAAGACCCATAACTCACTCCATGCACAAAAACCAACTCAAAATGGATCAAAGACCTAAACATAAAATCGAAAATGATAAAGATCATTGAAGAAAAAATAGGGACAATGCTAGGAGCCCTAATACATGGCATAAACAGTATAGAAAACATTACTAACAATGCAGAAGAGAAACCAGATAATGGGGAGCTCCTAAAAATCAAACACCTATGCTCATCCAAAGACTTCACCAAAAGAGTAAAAAAGATTACCTACAGGCTGGGAAAAGGTTTTTAGCTAGGACATTTCTGATCAGTGCCTGATCTCTAAAATCCACATGATACTGCAAAAACTCAACTACAAAAAGACAAATAACCAAATAAAAAAAAAAATGGGCAAAGGATATGAACAGGCACTTCACTAAAGAAGACATTCAGGTAGCTAACAGATACATGAAGAAACGCTCACAATCATTAGCCGTTAGGGAAATGCAAATCAAAACTACAATGAGATTCCATCTCACTCCAACAAGGCTGGCATTAATGCAAAAAACACAAAATAATAAATGCTGGAGAGGTTGTGGAGAGACTGGAACACTTATACACTGCTGGTGGGAACGTAAAATGGTACAACCACTTTGGAAATCGATTTGGCCCTTCCTTAAAAAGCTAGCAACCCACTCCTTGGAATATATCCTAGAGAAATAAGAGCCTTTACACAAATAGATATACGCACACCCATGTTCACTTCAATACTGTTTACAATAGCAAAAAGATGGAAGCAACCAAGGTGCCCATCAATAGATGAATGGACAAATAAATCAGAGTATATTCACACAATGGAATATAAAGAACAACGATGAATCCATGAAACATTTCATAACATGGAGGAATCTGGAAGGCATTATGGTGAGTGAAATTAGTCAGCTGCAAAAGGACAAATATTGTATAAGACCACTAAGAACTGGAGAAATAGTTTAAACAGAGAAGAGAATATTCTTTGATGGTTACAAGTAGGTGTAGGGATGGAGGGAGGCAGAGGGGTTTTCGCTAATTAGATAGTAGATAAGAGCTATTTTAGGTGAAGGGAAAGACAACACACAATACAGGACAAGTCAGCACAACTGGACTAAACCAAAGGCAGTTTCCTGAATAAACTGAACCCTTCGAAGGCCAGTGTAGCAGGCGCAGGGGTTTGGGGACCATGGTTTCAGAGGACATCTAAGTCAATTGGCATAATAAAAGCTATTAAGAAAACATTCTGTATCCCACTTTGGCGAGTGGGGTCTGGAGTTGTTTAAGCTAGCAAGCGGCCATCTAAGGTGCATTGATTGGTCTCAACCCACCTGGAGCAAAGGAGAATGAAGAACACCAAAGACTCAAGGTAATTATGAGCCCAAGAGGCAGAAAGAGCCACATAAAGCAGAGACTACCTTAGCTTGAGACCAGAAGAACTAGATGGTGTCTGGCTACAACCGGTGACTGCCCTGACAGGAAACACAACAGAGAACCCCTGATGGAGCAGGAGAGCAGTGGGATGCAGACCTCAAATTCTCATAAGAAGACCAGACTTAATGGTCTGACTGAGACTAGAATGACCCTGGAGGCATGGTCCCCAGACCTTCTGTTAGTCCAAGATGGGAATGATTCCCAAAGCCAACTCTTCAGGCAAGGATTGGACTGAAATATGGAATAGACAATGATATTGGCAAAGAATGAGCTTTTTGGATCAGGTAGACACACGAGGCTATGTTGGCATGTCCTGTCTGAAGGGGAGATGAGAGGGTAGAGGGGGTCAGAAGCTGGCCGAATGGACACGAAAAGAGGAGGGAAGGAGTGTGCTGTCTCATTAGGGGGAGAGCAATTAGGAGTATATAGCAAGATGTTTATAAATTTTTGTATGAGAGTCTGACTTGATTTGTAAACTTTCACTTAAAGCACAATAAAAAAAAACAGAAAAAAAAAAGAGTATTTCAAATGGCCGAAAAATGAATGAAAAGTGCTCAACAGAGCAGAGAAATGTAAATTAAAACTATAATGAAATACTATTTTCACATCCACCAGAATGATAAAGGAATCCCGGTGGTGCGGTGGTTAATAGCTCAGTTGCTAACCAAAAGGTCAGCAATTGGAATCCAGCAGCCACTCCTTGGAAACCCTATGGGGCAGTCTACTCTGTCCTATCCAGTCACTATGAGTTGGAATTGACTTAACGGCAATGGGTTTAGAATGATAAAATGAAAAAAACAGAAAATAATGTGTGTTAGCAAAGATGTGGATAATTTAGAACACTCCCTATAGGACAGAGTATAACTGGACCATAGAGTTTTCAAGGAGTACCTGGTGGATTCAAACTGCCGACCTTTTGGTTAGCAGCCGTAGCTCTTAACCACTACACAACCAGGGTTTTCCATACACTGTTAGTGGGTGCAAACTGGTACAGCCACTCTGGAAACATTTTTGACAGTATTTACAAAGGCTGGATATACATATATCCTTGCCCAGTAATTCCATTTCTAGGTATAATACCAACAGAAGATATACATAGATGTATTCACCAAAACACATGTTCAAGAATGTTCCTAGCAACATTATCCTCATAGTAGCCAAAATCTGGAAACAAATCAATGTTCACCAACAACAGAATGAGTAAGTAGATTGTGGTACATTCAGGCAGTGGATTACCCTATAGCAATGCAAAACGACGAAATGCCGACACACACCACAACATGGATGAATTTCACAAGCGTACTAAGCCAAAGAAACCAACCACAAAAAAAGGACACATTCTCTGACTCTACTTATATAAAGTTCAGAATCAAGCAACATTAAACTATGCTGCTGGAAGCTGGGATAGTGGCTACCCAAGGCATTTCTGATATGTCAGTTATGTTTGGCTTCTTGATCTGGGGGCTGGTTACTTTGTGAAATTTATGGAACTGTAAACATATTAACTGCATGTTTTTCTACATGTGTGTTATGCTTCAATTAAATTTAATAAAATAAAGGTGGGAAGCCCACTTACTCAGACATTTGCTTGCTCAAAATTCTTCATTTTTCACAATTAGCTACAAATTAAACCAAAACCAAAAACCAAACACATTGCTGTCGAGTCGATTCCAACTCATAGGGACCCTATAGGACAGCGTAGAACTACTCCATAGAGTTTCCGAGGAGTACCTGGTGGATTTGAACTGTTGAAATTTTGGTTAGCAGCCGTAGTTCTTGAGGGAAAATGTGGGTGGTATGAGGAGTGAAGAGAAAAAATATGTGAATATTTTTACTGAAAGTAGTAAAACTAAGACAAACAAGGAAAAGAAAATAATTCTACATCCCCTATTGTTATTGTGATAAAATTAACTTTTTGGCAATTAAAGATGGGAATGCCTCGTTATCATTCTGTTTTGTATATAGGCCATGAAATCACCCTTCCAGGACACAGGATAGGAAGTAGATTGGGTTATTTTTAGTTCTCATAAGAGCTCTAACCTCAAATAGAACAAAATGTCAAGTTTAATGATTCCTCCAACCACTAAGCTAGAAATCAATTTTAAAACTCATTTATTGTGCCATAGCCAGGTCACTAGTAGACACTTTTAATAAGAAATTGCAGCTACCAGCTATGGGAGCTCTAATTTTCTGTATAAACTGTACCAGTCTTTTTCTAAAGAAAGACAACCACACCTATTAAATGATAAAGTCTCTCCCTAGGAATAAATTGGGAAATTAAAGTGTAAATAATTTCATGAATTAAAATTGATTCTCCTAAAGAAAAATAAAACCAGATCCTACCTAACACTACATTTGTATGTTAGAGAACTCCTTAAACAAACATTTTAAATAAAAACTATAAGGTGCACACACACAATGCATTTGATTATATGAAAAAAAAGGGTTTCTGCTCAACAAAGAACTGGTCAAAGTTAGTGGATGACAGAAAGAATGGAAGAAAATGGTGTAATGTCCAAAACTGACAAAGAAAAAGAATTCTTGGAAATCAGTGAGAAAAAGACAGAAACTCCAACAGAAAAATGGGTAAACGGTCTATACAGGCTAATTTACAGAAAAGAAAAGTCCAAAAGGCCATCAGGCAAATTTTAAAAAATGTTCAAGCTACTAGTCATCAGAGAAGTACAAATTAAAGCATTATAATATCACTTTACACTCATTTGATTGGAAAAAACTAGAAATTTGGAAATGCCAAGTGTTGGCAGGCATGTGGTAATATCGAGAGCCTGGGCATTGCTGGTGCAGATATATGGCTGGTGTAGTCGTTTCTTTTTTTTTTATTTTTTTATTTTTAGTCATTTCTGGGGATTCATCTGGACCGCTTAGTCCTTGCGTATCCCATGACCTAGCAATGGCATCCGTGAGTACATCTGTGGTAGGCTGGGTTATTGGCCTACTCTTCCCTCCCCTGGAATGACGTATATGTCCTCACTCTTTGCCATGTAACCTTGCTGTTCCTTTCCATTGCGGGTAGAGCATACTCCCTAGCCCACTGATGGTGTGCTTGTCTAGGTGATTTGCTTTGGCCGGTGGAATGCTGATGAACAGAACAAAAGCAGTGGATTTAAACGTGCTTGCATTATTTTTCTTTACTTCTTACACTCCAGCCATTCACTATAACAAAAACATGCCCTGGATGGCTTCTGGTCCAAGGAAAATGAAGAGAGACAGGCCTAAACCCACCCTACAGCCTGACACTAAGCCCAGCCAATCCAGCCAAACCCAGGAGATCCCCAACTGACCTGAAGACCTGTGAGAAAGAAAATTAAATGTTTGCTGTTGTAAGCACTGTTTAAGGTGGACTGCTACACAGGACTATTGCAGCAATAGCTGACCCATAAGGAGACATGTTCAAAGGGGTTCATTGCAGCATCCTTTGTACTGACCTGTGTACCCATCACCAGGAGAGAGATGTGGAAAATGTGGGCATGGGCACCATGGAGGACTAAGCAACTGTTCGAGCGTAACAGATTTGACATGCCTTCAGAACATGGGTGGCCCCCAAAGGCACAGCACTGAATGAAAACAGGAGGAGGTGTATAACATAATGCCTTTTGCATACATTTAAAATACATGCACACCAAGCAGCAAATTTTGCAAAAAAAAAAAAAAAAAGGTACTTTAAATAGAATGGTTGCTCGTGATGTGAAGAGAAATGACAGTGGAGAATGGGGATAAAAGGATGTAAATATACAAACATTTTAAACAAGCAAGGAGCCTTAACATAGTATTATGAGTTAAACTTGGCTAATTCTCCTGGTTTTCCAGTAGCTTGACCTGCTATGCTAAACAGCTTCATCTGTGACATGAATTTTTTCCCTGTTATTGAGGACAGATGTTCCTTAGCACAGACTCTCGAAATTTCTCAACTAGAAATCTCTGTGGGATTTCAGTTATCGGTAAGTTCCTCATTCATCAAGTGGCAGGTATTGAGTAGCAACTACCTGTTGTGATGAAGAGGATAAGATGTGGCAGCTGTCTTCAGAGACTTGGAATCTAGTTGGGAAATACAATCTTAATTAGGTTGGACTACGTATCACAATTGTTGGCTAGGAAAATTGTGTTTAGCAATTGCTATAATGGAAACCCTGGTGGCGTAGTGGTTAAGAGTTTGGCTGCTAACCAAAAGGTCAGCAGTTCGAATCCACCTTGGTGGGGGAGTTCTACTCTGTTCTGTAGGTCGCTGTGAGTCAGAATCTACCGGACAACAATGGTTTTGGCTTTTGGGTTTATTGCCACAATGATGCTACTTAAAACCAATCATAAAATATCAGTGGCATATATTAATAAGATTTTGTTTCCAGCTCACTCGTCTGTGCGTGGGCTGCGCAGCTCTTCTTCAGGCTGCATATCTGTGGGTGGCTGGGGAGATTCTGTTCCAGGAATTTTCTACTCGGACAGACAGCAGAAGTGCAAGAAAGTAAGCCCAGCTGTTGTTGTTAGCCGCCATTGAGTCGGCCCCTGACTCACAGCAACCCCATGCACAACCGAAGGGAATGCTGTGCGTCTTGCATCATCCCCATGATCAGCTGAGGACTGGACCATGTGATCCATGGGGTTTTCACTGGCTGATTTTTGGAAGTAGGTCACCAGGCTATTCTTCCTACTCCATCTTACTCTGGAAGCTCTGCTGAACCTTGTTCAACATCATAGCAACACGCAATCTGCCATTTACAAATGGGTGCTGGCTACTAATGAAGTGCATTGGCTGAGAATCAAACCTCAGTCTCCCATATGGAAGTCAGGAATTCTACCACTGAATCACCAGTGCCCCCACACCCAACTGCATAAGCATATTCAAATATTTGTTCATATCACATCCACCAACATCCCATTGGCTGAAGCAAGACACATAGTCAAAGTCAAGAGGTAAAAAAGTACACTCCCCACCATAAGGCTGTGGCAAATGTGTGTTATAGTATAACACTACTCCAGTGAGAGAGCAGAGACAAGAGGGGAGACACAACTCAGATGTCAAAATATTGAGATTTCAAAGATATCCCATAGAATTCTAAAATCACAGATAAGTCCCAGATGGGTAGAAATGAAATGAACCTAGAGTAGGCGACCGGGCATCTCAGTTTGCCTGGAACCGAGGGGCTTCTGGGACGCAAGGCTTTCAGTGCTAAAACCAAGAAAAAGCTGGGTAGGCCGAGATGCCTTGGTTAACCTAAATGAACTTTAGAGATCATTTAGCCCAAGAATAACAAATAAATTTCAACCTTTGTGTTATGTCCATCACCTGGTAGGGGACGCCAAAAGATTTCCATTAAGAATGAAGTTTTATTCACATCTGGGATCAGGAAAGACAGGTGTGATTGAGGAGTGATGTCTGGGATGGACCCAAGATGGAAGAGTGGTAGAGAAGTGTCATATGTTTTTGATCTTTGACTTATTCCTAGAATGAGGACATAGGAGCTAGGTCAGGTGCAGCTGTCTTAGACCACGAGACGTATGCTGAAAATGATAATGCCGCAAGATAAAGAGGCCCCAGGGCTATGAAGCCACAGTGTCAGCCCTGGATGACTTTTGCTCAACTATTACCTGAAAGAAATAATAAAAATCTTTTTAAAATACTATTATTTTCCCTTTCTTACACAAGCTGTATCCTAAGTAACACAGACTTCTACTGACCTTCAGAGTTGAGAAAGAATGACCTCTATTAAATAAAATATATGTCAAAGTCTCTGTTCAATAGTAGATCCTCAGCTAAAACTCAGTTATAGAGGTTTTTCCTCAAGTGTACAAGCCAATATATTAATACTTTGCTAACTCGGGGCTTTTAGCAATACATTTCTTTCAATAGATTATACTGTCTTTCTAGGTAGTACTTGGTGGATGAGCAGAGAAAAAGCCTGATGTTTGTGCCCTTTCTAAAGGAGACATTGGTTAAATTTTGAGGATAAGAAATAACATACATGTTCATCAAAACCATGAACCTTGTTCATCGATAGGGAGCTGGTTAAACACCGTCCCGTCACTACAAGAGAATAACAACTGTCCTGGGTGGACTTCATAAAGACTATGCTAAACTGTATTTATGGACCATTTAACCCATGACTACTGCCCTATGTATGGGCTTGAGACCCAGCTTCCTCACAGGCGAGAGCTCATTCTATGAGGTGGGGTCATCAGCTACTGTACCGACGGTGCTTTCTCTGTACTTGCTTGTCTGCAGGCTCAGTCAGGGAAGGGGCCGTATCTTTACCGCTCACTGTCATATCCTTTTTTTGTCATATCCCCAGAGCTGAGAACAGAGGCAGGGACACACTATCAGCTTGTTAAATATTTGATGAATGAATAATAGGACATGATCTGGCCAAGACTAGACTCAGATCATTTTTTAAATCTTGACGAGTAAGAGCTAGAAATAGGGCTGGGATACTGCCATTTTAAAGCTGCAAGCAGGTCCCCTTCACCCTCCACCCCCAGCTGTGACATCTTTAACTTATCTTTGAGTTCAGACCTCTCTTTAGGGGAAATGAATTTAATGGGCCTTTTCTCCTCCTCCAGAGGCAAAGTAAAGTCCTATACAGGAATTGACAAATGAGTCCGCAAAAAAAGTTGTTTGTCTATGCTGTATACTTGTTTGCATTTCTGCAGACTGTTTAGGAAACATATTTATTTAGGCAAATGTTTATTTCCTTCATAAAAAAATGTTTATTTAGAAAAATGGATTTGCATTGTCCCTGGAACTGATTATTAGTTCTTGGGAAATGTGTATGTTTCCTTGTTCAAACAATGACCTCAGAGACTGGGAGGAGAGGACGCCAGGGCAGGAGATCTTCACACTGGTGAAGGAGATCAGCCTGGGAGTACAGGATGTGAGTGTTGGGGCACTAATGGGTGGCTGGACCCTAAGGCAAGACTAACCTGTCTGGGTAAGTGGGATGGGGGGAGGTGTCTGAATGTCAAACATCTGGCAAAGGGGTAGATCTGAGAATGGCATGAAGTTGGTAGCCTGAACCCTGAGTAGGGGAGACATGCTCAATGCAACTCCTTTTTCACAAAGATAAACTAGCACTCCCCCAACACAGCAGCAGGCTGGAGCTGGAGGACATAGATGGCCAGAAGGGGCTCCAAAGAGGAGCTTGGGCTCATGGCATCCACTTATGGCCATGTCTTATGCACCTCTCAGGAAAGCCTTTCCCAAGTGTTGCCAATCAAATGTGTCCCCCAAAATGTGTGTTGGAATCCTAGCCCCTACACCTGTGACTCTAACCCTGTTTGGAAGTAGGCTTTTCTTTTTATGTTAATGAGACCATACCAGTGTAGTGTTTCCTAAGTTTAATCACTTCTGAGTTATAAAACCAGCAGATTAGACACAGACACGTGAAGACAGACTAGCTGAGGGTGGAGGCAGATGTGTCTACAAGCCCAGGAACGCCCAGGATTGCTGGCAGTCACTAGAAGCTGAAATAGACAAAGAAGGACCTCCACCCAGAACCACGCCATGAATTTGAACTTACAGCCTCCTGAACTATGAAAATACAAAATTTTCTTTTATAAAGCCACCCACTTGGGGTATTTGTGTTGCAGCAGCACTAGGAAACTAAGACACCAAGCCCCTCAGCAACTCAGGAGAGATGCACAGACTCTTGCCAGGGGTAGGATGAAAGTCCCGACAGGTGACTGGGCCCACCCTTTGGACAAAGCCTAGAGAGCAGGATGTGGGCAAGCATCCCCTGACGCCCCTGGAGCAGGAAGTAGGTAGTCTGTAGCAGCATCTTCTCTTGAGTGGTCTGGAAAACCACCTGCATGCACACCATGGTTTTCCGAGCCAGCACGAGAGAACTCCAGTCAGACGCCCAAGAGTGATTCATCCTGGAGTGTTTGGGACTAAGAAAGTCTTGTTACTATTTTAGTTTTTCTTCAGCCCTGGAGGCTGATAACAAAGCTGGCCAGAAATAACATATTCATTCATATTTTAGTAATACATATAACAAATCTGATTTAACATTTGCTATTAGTTCAAAATTCTCGGATTTGATAGCATTGGTCAGTAAAATGTTAAACTTTGTAAAGAGGAAACTAGCAGAAAAACTTTTTAAATGCTGGTTCAAATAGTATTTAAGGACTAGAGATGTTTATGGTCAGTCAGGAAAGGAATGCCTAAAAACATTGCTGAATTAGATATTATACTGGTGAAGATGGCACCTAACAAAAACACCGCCTCCTAAACAGAAACCAAAACCAAACCAGTTGTTGCCAAGTCGATTCTGACTCATGGCGACCCCATGTGTGCAGAGTAGAACTGTGGTTCCGTAAGGTTTTCAATGACGATGACCTTTTGGGAGTAGGTTGCCAGGCCTTTTATTGGAGGCACTTTTGGATGGATTATGAACCACCAGCCTTGGGGTTAGTAGTTGAGCACTCAACTGTTTGTGCCACCCAGGGACTCCAAGTTAACCTTCTACAGGGCTATAAAACCCTAACAGCTTTGGGATTACCTTCTCTACTGGGCTGTAAAATTACAACGACTTATCAATGTTGGTAGGTTAACCTAACCTTGTTGTTGTAGTTAGTTGACAACTCATGATGACCCCATGTGAACGGAAGGAAATGCTGCCTATGCCTGCACCACGTTCATGACCAGCTGTGGCGCAGACCGCTGTGGTCCACGGGGTTTTCATTCGCTGATTTTCCGAAGTAGATCACTAGGCCTTTCTTCCTAGTCTATCTTAGCCTGGGAGCTCTGCTGAGGCACGTTCAGCTCATTGCAACACACAAGCCATCGCTGGCAGCCACACTTGAGGTGCATTGGCCGGGAATCAAACATGGGTCTCCATCACGGAAGGCGAGAATTCTACCACTGAGAATTCTACCGTTGAACCCTCCTCATCTGTAATATGAATGTGATGTTAACTTGCCAGCCTTGTTGGCAAGTAAAGACTACAGGAATGTACGAATGTAAAGAATTTTGCATAGTGTCTGCCAAACTATAAAGTTTAATGAATCTTAGCTATTCTTAGCCATTAACATGAAGCTAGAGATGTGTTGGAGTCCCTGGGTGGTACAAACTGTTAATGTGCTTGGCTGCTAACCAAAAGTTGTAGTCCACCCAGAGGTGCCTTGGGCAAAAGGCCTGGCAATCTGCTCCCCGAAAGTCAGCAATTGAAAACCCTATGGAGCATAGTCCTACTCTGACACTCACGGAGTCTCCAAGAGTCGGAGCTGACTTGATGCAAACTGGTACTGGTACCGCAGAGAGGTATTAAGGGTTAGAAACGGAGAATGCTGAACATCACCCGCCTTTAGGAAGCAAAGACTTTACCCTGTAGATGAGAGAAAGTCACTGAAGAACTTTAAGCAAGGGATTATAGGATGTGGTCAGTTTTGCAAGCTCACTTTTACTTCAGTGTATCTAGAAGCAAGACAATCACCACAGTAGTCCAGGCAAGGGTATCAGGGTCCAAACTAGGGCTGTGGCAGTAAAAGCGCTTGCAAATTAAGTCACCCAGGTTCCAAAAGGGGTGCACATCATGCTTAGCAATATAAACAAGAGTCTTCAGGGAGCTCCACAGGACTTTGCTTGGTTTTTTAACAATTTTTATTGTGGAGCTGGATGGAGTGTAGGCCAGTGGTTCTCAGATTGCGTGTGCATTAGAATTACCTCCAAAAAACAAAACCAAACCCAGTGCCATTGAGTCGATTCTGAGTCATAGTGACCCTACAGGACAGAGTAGAACTGCCTACCTCAGGAGGTTTTAAATTTCAATGCCTTGACCCTCACCAAGCCAAAGAAAGTGGAGCCTCTGGGGCTGAGACCAATGCATCAGTGTGTTAATATGCAGCAGATTTTGAAAAGCAGAGCCTTAGGCTGAAGCTGAACCCAGTGTTCATTCACCTGGACCTAAGAAACATCTGGATCAAGTGTTTTAAAAAATAACTGGGTGGGACCCCAAATCTACTGATCCAGAACTTACAGAGAGAAGCCTGGTGATGGAAGTATTTAGCAACTGCCCCTGGTGATCCTTATAATCAGGGCACTCAGGAAACAGGAAACATGGGTGAATGTAGGCTGTGCGTGAGAAGCAAAGCAGCCACCCAGGCTCCAGCTCAGTTGAGGAAAGAAAAGCCATAAGGTCTGAGGTTCGGTTTCAGGGGCAAATCAGGGAGTATGTAACAAAATGTGTGTTTTGAGTATGTTCTAAGAGTTCATTCCTCTACGGGGAGACAGGGGAAAACAAGATGCATTCTGAATATGATTCCACCCCCCTGGGGCGGCAGAGAGCAGTGCTCCGAACTATTCAGACATTTGTACATTATGGGCCCTCGGGGGCTTCCAGGCGCAAAGGTGACAGAGGATGTAGGAGCTGGGACGCCAAGTGCTAGAAGGCTGCTGGCCCTGGGCGGGGCCTGGTCGGATGGTGAAGACAGACCACACTTCTGGCTCGGGCTCCCAGTAGGGGTGGTGGCCCCCCAGAAGGCCGTTGAGGAGGACACTCTGGGGTTATGACTCCATGCCATTTACTCTACCTCAGGGGTGTAGGGTCCTCATTGACCCTCCTCCTGCCCCTAAAATATTTCCTTTGTGCTCACAGCTGTTCTGATTCCCCTCGAAACATGCCTGAGTAGAAGAAAGGCCCAGTGAGGACCCACCTCTCAGCAACCGGCCTCTGCAGATTAGGGGCCTAACAGCAAACAAGGGGGCAGTGGTGGTTCACTGGTAGAATTCTTGCCTTCAAGTGGGAGGCCTAGGTTCTATCCTGGCCAATACGCCTCAAGTGTGGTCTGTCAGTGGAGGCGTACATGTTGTTATGATGCCGAACAGGTTTCACTGAAGCTTCTAGACTAAGACAGACTAGGCAGTAAGGCCTGATGATCTACTTCAGAAGACCAGCCAACAGTCTGATACCCTTGTGAATGGGGTTTCCATGAGTCAGGGGCAACTTGAAGGTAGCTAACAACAACAGTAAAGACACGTTTCACAAACTCATAAGAGGCCTGTAGAGTCAGAGATGTCCAGCTCCTCTGATATTTTGGCCCAGGACTTCACCCCCAAAATGTCCCACCCTCCCCTAGCATCAGAAATAAATGAAGCAGAGTCACAGGCAAACACATATAGCCTTTACCTGGTCACACTGTAATTTTGTGTTGTGAACTGCTGTACATTTTATTGCTAAATAAAAACCAGACCATCGCCATTGAGTCGATTCCAACTCATAGTCACTCTATAGGACAGAGCAGAACTGCCTTATAGGGTTTCCAAGGAGCAGCTGGTAGATTCAAACTTTTAGTTAGCAGCCAAATGCTTAACCACTGTGTCACCAGGGCTCCTATTACAAAACAGAGTATGTAAAATCTACTGGACTCTGCTTTGAAGTCAGTGCCATCAGTGAACCCTTCTGCACGTACTCAATAAAGTGCTTTCACATAAAGCACTCATCTGGTCCACACAGCAGGTGTTCACCAGGTCACAGCAGGCCTTCTCATGTATGGGCTGGGGCAGGACTGGCCTAAACTCACACAGCCAGTAAGTGGCAGATCTGAATGGGGACACTAGGCCCTCAGCTGCATGGCTGGGATGGGGACACACCTGTATCACCACCACGGGAGGAATTACTCTGAGCCCTAGTCAGCTCTGGAATGGCGCCCATCCTGAGAGATTTGAAAAGTACAAGCATGCATGGGTGGTTCCTTCTGTAACGGCCAGCCACACAGTCATGGATCCCAATGATTAGTCCTTGAAACCAGTTACCATTGGCCATGGACTCAACTGCAACTCACAGAGACCCCGTGTGCATCAGAGAACTGTGCTCCGTAAGGTTTTCAATGGCTGATTCTTCAGAACTAGATCACCAGGCCTTTCTTTTGAAGCACCCTTGGCTGGATTTGAACCTCCAAACTTTTGGTTAATAGCTGAATGTTAACCATTTGCACCACCCAGGGACTCCTTCGTCTTTGAAAGGCCTTGTTAAACAAAACCAAGAGAAGGATGCTCCTTAAGCCATCGGAAACCATGAATACCTCAGCATGGCCCTTAAGCAAAAACAGAGCACTGAGGACTGCAGCGTTCATTCATTCACAAATATTCACTAGGAAACCTCCTATCCGTGCCAGGCACAGAAAATGAGAATGTTTTGAGAAGAGCAGTAAAACAGACAAATGTCAGAGCCTGGGTAGAGCTAATGGACTCCCTGTGTAACAAGGGTGTAGGGTCTGTATCTTCTAAATGTAGCATTCTAAATTCCTTTTTTAATATAAATAAGTATAAAGAAAAAAAAAGATCCACTATTCTGACACAGGGGAAATCTCTAAAGACACTTAAAATAAAAATGATAACACATTTATGGGCCTAAAAAATCTAAATGAGACAGCAAGAATTATGGATTGAATTGCGTCCCCCCCAAAATATGTGCTGTAAGTGCTAACCCCTATACCTGTGGCAGGAGTCCTGGCAGTGCAGTGGTTAAGAACTTGGCTGCTAACCAAAAAAGGTTGGCAGTTTGAATCTACCGGCTGCTCCTTGGAAACCCTATGGGGCAGTTCAGTTCTACTCTATCCTATAGGGTCGCTGTGAGTTGGAATCAACTTGAAGGCAATGGGTATGGGTATACCTGTGGTTATAATCCCATTTGGGAATGGATTTTCTTTGTTATGTTAGTGAGGCAGTATTAATGCAGGATGGTTTTAAATCAATCTCTTTTGAGACATAACAGAGCAGGCTGAGCAAGCAAGAAAGCACCGATCGGGGAAGGTGCCACAGCTCGTGAGATCTCCAAGGAACCAAGAAACAGAAGCTGAGAAGAGACAAGGACCTTCCCTCAGAGCCAACAGGCAGAGAAAGCCTTCCCCTAGAGCTGGTGCCCTGAATTCAGGCTCCTAGCCTCTCAAACTGCTAGAAAATAAATTTATGTTTGTTAAAGCCACCCACTTGTGGTATTTCTGTTATAGCAGCACTAGATAATTAAGATAGCAAGTTACAGAAAAAAACCTTCCCTGCCCCACCCCAGTCCCAGTACCAAAAGGTAGTTACCATTAACAATTTCTTGATGCCCCCCTCCCCGCCAAAAAATCAGGTATTTTTATATGACACATGGACTCATTCACTTTGTTTTGGCTGCTTTGACACAGCTATTTTGACATTAGGAACAATCTGAAACAGCCAAGACAAACAATCAAACAAACGAAATATGGACCTTGTACTTCTCATTTTAAAAAATTATTTGTACTAAATAATGAGTTTATACAATACCCGCCACCTGGCTTAAGAACTAAACCCTCACCAATGTCTTAGGCCTCCTCATGTCACTTTTCCCTGATCCCACTCTTCTTCCTCTTAATTTTGTGTTTACCATTTTCTTGCTTTTGTTTATAGTCTTACTACTTATGTATGTGTTCCTAAACAGTATATTGTATAGTTTCCTGTATTTTGAACTTTACGTGTATTCTTGGATAACTCGCATTTTTTACTTCTTATGCTCCTGCAATTCATCTAAGATGATGTGTGTAACGAGAGTCCATCCATTTTCGCTGCTGATTGGCCCTCAGCGGTAAGAACATATCCCAGGTGTCCATTCTCTGGAAATAGACAGGGAGCTATGACAAACGGCGCCACTATGAATAACCTTGGACACGTCTCACAAATGATTAGGCGTTTACCTGGGAGTGTGACGGATCTAGGTTTGCGCATCTTCGGCTTAACTAGATAATGCCAAATTCTTTTCCTAAGTAGTTATACCAGTTTGCGTATCTATCATCTGTGCGTTAGAGCGCTTGCTGCTCCTATTTCTCCCGACACTTGACAGTATTGGATTTCTTTCTTTTTGCCAATTCAGAGGATGCATTTTTCAAAATTATTATCATCCAGTAATGTGTGCAAAACAGACATTGCCACCTCATCCTTGAGCCCTGTCCCTTTGCAAACCCAGGTAGGAATCACATATGCTATCAGCAAGTGCCGAGGATCAGGGATGGCTGTGTCAAAGTGTCTTGCCTGGGTCATAGCAGCAGGTATAGGGTGCATGGGGCTGGGGAAAGAGATGCACTAGAGACAAGCCATCTCCACCACAAGTGGTAAAACACCGGGCAGGACACCTCAGAATTATAATATTCATAGCAAAGTCTTCTCCAAAAATGGTTGAGAGAGAGGAAGCTAACATCTACTGAGCACCCATGATGGGCTGGAAACTGCTAGGTTCTTGGATTACTCATTTAACTTACAACATCAAGTATTTGTCTTCCCTGCTCTCTTCTCTCTTCTGATGGCTGGAACCCAGATCTGAGGCATCAGGCACACAGACAGTTTCAAGAGAGCGGTAGGGCAACACGCTGGAAGGAAACTGGGTCTTTGATAGACTCTGAGAAGCAGAGCTGCCCCACTGCTTGCTTTGGTACTGTTATCCCAAAAAGAAGTACTTCTTTGTTCTGTAGACACTGTATTGTTGAGTTCCTTGTAGAACAGCCTAGCTTTCCCTCCAACTAATCAGTTGCTGGTGAGTTGACTCCAGCTCATGGTGCTGCTAATGTCTGTCTGGGTAGAAGTGTACTCCAAAAGGTCAGCAGTAGGGTTTTCAGTGGCTGATTTTGGGGAGGTAGGTTGCCAGGCCTGTCTTCTGAAGCACCTCTGGGTGGACTCGAACCTCCAATCTTTTGGTTAGCAGCAAAGTGAGTTAACCATTTGCACCATTGGGGACTCTCTAGCCCGACCATATACTTTCTAACCTGTCATTTCCCCTCTTTTTTAGGAGTAACTTTAATACACTTTTAAATCCCTCTTAAACAAATCAGGGAACTGCAGGTTAGAAAGTACAGGGTCACACTAGAGAGCAGTGAGCTCTGGTACTGGGTCAAGGTTCCTCTGCCTTCAGGGCCCATGCCATGTTCCACCCCATTCACTGAGGAGTCCCTCCATGATTCCAGGAGAGCAGCTTCTCTGAAGGAACCTGTAGTGCAAAGGAACAAAGGGGTCCCTCCCCCTGTGTTGGTGGCACAACAGTTAAGCACTCAGATGCTAACCAAAAGGATAGCAGGTCAAACGCACCAGCTGCTCTGTGGTAGAAAGACCTACGGACCTGTTCCCATCTTAGGCTGGGTTCTGTAGAGAAATAAAACCAGTGAGGTGTATCTATCTATCTGTCTGTCTGTCTACCTACCTACCTACCTATCTACCTACCTATCTACCTACCTGTCTACCTATGTACCTACCTACCTACTAACCTACCTATCTACCTACCTACCTGTCTACCTACCTACCCTACCTATGGACTATTACTATCTGTGATTACTTTAGAGCCTTTATCCATTCTCAGTCTACACAAATTCTAGCCATGTCTGAAAGCCAGTTCAAGTACGCCCTGCTTCAGGAAACCTTCCCGGATTTCTCTTTCCCCCATCCAGCCCACTCTGCACCTCCTGTAGAACAAGACAGAAGTGAATGGCTAATCAGTCCGGATAATCTGTAAACATTGTACCACTGAGTACAGTTCTAAACTCCCTAACTGCGTGCTTTTTCTGCCTAAGAATCAGTATCTTCCACCAAAGCCCCACTGGGTCATGCACTTCCTTTCTGCCCCTGAAGCACCAGCAGAGTCTAGGGTGGCAGGTTCTCCATAAACACCAGTTGCCTCAGCACCAGGCACATCTCCCTGGAGAGGCCTTCTCTTGTGCTGACACACTTTGTGGCTGTGCAAGAAGGGCCTGATCACTCTGGTGAACTCAAGGCAACAAAAGCAGCAACTGCTCCAGGGCAGCACTCTCTCGTGCGAGTGCTCATCAACGCCCTCCCTCTGTCTGCCTTGGGGAGCTCTGGCCCCTGCAGTGCCAGCTGGGCCCTTGGAGTTGACAGAAATGGTCGTTTCTGGTTGACGAAGCATTCGTTCCTACTTTTCATAGGAAACAGCAATGTTACAGTGTTCTGCAAGTGGGTTGGCAGCTTTAGAGCTTGCTCTTTCCTCCATTAATAATGGAAGCCCCCCTCCCCCTGCTCCCAATTATTCCACCTTAAATTGGAACACAGAAAGAAGAAAGGGCCCAGAAGAGATCTCGGAAAGGAGGCCAGGGCGATGGGGCAGCCCAAGCAGGGGCCAAGGAGTGAGGTGCCTGGGGCCTGCATCCTTCTGCAGCCTCGGTGGAAACTCCAGGACCCTGACCTCTTATCCCTGCCATTGGCTCATCCAAGTGTAGCCCAAAGGTCCAGCCCGGGACTAGAAAAAAGGTACTCCCTTTGCTACTAGCCTGAGGCTAGGAAATAAGACCACATTTCTTGTGATGCCCTAATTAAAATGGTCTCCGGCCCCCACTCACTGAACCAGCAGGAAGTCCATCCCAAACATTGCTGAGAAACCTCACAAACACACCTGCTCTTCCGTGAGTCAGATCTCAGGGCTCTCCAGCTGCAGCCTCTGGGGAAAGCGACAGTTCAGATGTGTCCCTGGAGGCAGGCCAGAGCTGCTCCTGATTGCTGCCTGCTGACCCCCCAGAGCATCATGGCCCTCCACTGGGCACTCCTGCGCTGCTTGTCCATTGCCCCCAGCACAGGTCCCTTGCCCAGGGCACAGCTACCCCTCAGGTAAGAGAGTGTGCTCAGAGTGGGGCATCTGCAGCAGAACTATCAGTGGGAAGGGAGCAGTTGTTCTGTTCTGGAAGCATCAAAAAGGGAGGATGTCAGACACAAACTTACGTCTGGGGACTCAGGTAGTTGGACCACAAGAACCCCATTGGGCCAATCATGCCTACCGGGACTGCAGGCTGGGAAGAGCCTGTTAGCTGGCCCAGGCATTTCCCTGGTCACAGTGTTGCAGAACTAAGAGTCTGCTTCCCGAAGTCTTGAGCATCATCTACACATGTGTGGGGAGATTGAGGCTGGTTAGCAGGGCTGTGCCACACTGGGCATGTTGTCACATGCTACACCCTCAACCATTTTGCTTTACTGTGTAACCTCAGATTGACAAAATGCAGGGATCAGGGTAGATGGTCCCTGTAATGGTTAAGATTGTGTGTCAACTTGGCTGGGCCATGATTTTCAGTGTTTTGGCAGTCATGTTAAGTTGTGGTCACTTCCCTGTTGAGATTTGATATATGATCACCCACATGATGGGATCTGCTGTGAGTAGCCATTTGGTTGAAGAGGAGTTTCCTTGGGTATGTGGTCTGCATTGAGTGTGGGCAGATGTTCTGGTATGTAGGGCTCAGGGGCTTTTGCTCCTTCTGGATCCCATAGCTGGTTCCTGTTCATCTGACCTCTGGCTCTTGGGACTTGAGCTAGCAGCTTACCTGCAGTCTTGCCTGCTGATCTTGGGATTTATCATTGTTCACAGCCTGTGAGCAGGAGCCCTTGGGTTCACCAGCCCCTGTGGCTATGTGACTCAGGAGCAGCTTTTATCCTGACTCATGGACAGCCTCTACAGCCGCATGAGCCATTTCCTTTATACTCTTTACTGGTTTTACTTCTCTAGAGAACCTAGCCTAAGAAAGTCGCCAACACATACATTTTCAGACCAGCCAACAAACAGAACCACTCCAGCTTTGTGTGTATCAGGCTAGGTTTAGAGGCCTCCTTCAACTTCCAGAAAGTCTGCTGTGATCTGTGCTCACACTTACTTTCCACACTTGGTGTCCCTCGGGAGGCCCTTTGAGGGAGACAGAGGTGCTCACACCTCCCCCTCCACTGCCACGTGTTCTGACCTGCTGACTCCCTTATGTTGCCTTTAAAGAAGTGAATTCATTTAAGTAGTGTCTGTGTCATGGAGAAAGACGTGGCAATCTACTTCTGTAAAGATTACAGCCTTGGAAACCTTTTGGGGCAGTTCTACTTTGTCCTATAGGGTCGTTATGAGTCAGAATCGACTTGACATCAGCAGGCATAGTGTCTGTGTTGGGTCTCTACCAATCCAGATGGACATGTATGGAGCGTGACAATGCTACTGCCAGCCACAAGGGACTGAGATGTGGTCATATGAAGTTTTTATTTGCTTTCTTAATGAAAAGTCCATTATTTCTATATTTTTCTAGAGCAAAGAAAAATATGTCTCAGGCTGTACAATTTGTCTCTGAAAAGGATAAAATGAAATCAGCAGTCCCTCAAACCTTTTCCTCTCTGGCATATTTCCCACCCTGAACATACAATGTCTGATCCACTAGATATTTGTGTCATTTCCAAACTCTGATTCCAGCCTCCCTAAACAGCTTTCTGATTATGATTTGGATCTGGCTTTAGGGAATGCTGATTATTATATGGACTTTGAGTATTCTGGTCCTTATGACAGTTATTTCTCATCTTAGTGTGAGGCATTCACTGGCATTTGGTCTTATACATCAGTCTTAAACACTTGGTTAATGTGAGGTGCGCGTGCCTTCACCAGCACTGACAAAATCATGTTTCTGAGCATGCCAGGTGTCTTAGTCATCTAAAGCTGCCATAACAGAAGTACCAAAAGTGGATGGCTTTGACAAAGAAAAGTTTATTTTCTCACAGCAAAGTAGGCTAAAAGTCCAAATTCAGGGCATCAGGTCCAGCTGTCGGCTCTGGAGGAAGGTCTTTCTCTGGTCAAGGAGCTTCTCTGCACAGGAACCCTGGGTCCAAAGGATGCACTCTGCTCCTGGTGCTGCTTTCTGGGTGGTACGAGGTCCCCAGCTCTCTGCTTGCTTCCCTTTTCTTTTATCTCTTGAGAGATAAAAGACGGTGCAGGCCACACCCCAGGGAAACTCCCTTTACCTTGGATCAGGGAGGTGACCTGAGTAAGGGTAGTGTTACAATCTCACCCTAGTCCTCTTAACATAAAATTAAAATCACATAACGGAGGACAACCACACATGGCCTACCCAAGTTGATGCACACATTTTTGGGGGGACAGAATTCAATCCATGACATTCTACCCTTTGGCCCCCCCCAAAATCACATCCTTATAACATGCAAAACATACCCATCTCATCATATCATAGCAAAAGTCTTAACTCTAAGTCTTAAATCTAAAAATTTTTCTTTATTTGTGAAATCTAGAATACAAGTTATCTGTTTCTAAAGGTACAATGGCAGAACAGGCATAAGCTAGACATTTGTATTATAAATGGGAGAAACACTAGGGAAAGAAGGCATAACACACACCAAGCAAGTCAGCAGAACACGTTACTTTAGCCCTCAAAGCTTTGAAAATAATCCTCTGTTTTCTGAGACAATTTGTACAATAACCCTGTCCTCTAGTCTCTAGGTATTGGCTACAGTCTCTGGATTTTGAGTGGAGACCCCTATCTTTACCTTGGATCAGGAAGGTGACCTGAGTAAGGGTGGTATTACAGTCCCACCCTAATCCTCTTAACATAAAATTGAAATCACAAAACGGAGGACAACCACACATGGCCTACCCAAGTTGATACACACATTTTTGGGGGGATATAATTCAATCCATGACTCGAGGCTTCGGGTTCATCCTGACTGGGGCAATACCCCAAGGTAATGAAGGGCTCTCGGAGAGGCCTCTTAAAACAGCCTACCTCACGTAGGCTCTGTCCAGTCCCAACATTGCTGTGTGGCTCAAGACAAGAGTCTCAATGCCACACAAAATTGCCAAGAGATATTCTTTATCTATTTCCAGCTGTCCAGTTACCACACAGAGAGGCTGCATTGAAGGTCAAGACCACAAGTTGCAGTCATAGGCTCAAGGAATGGGATTCGATCTATAGGTAAGCTCTTCTCAAACTTGAGGCTGCGTCTGAGTCCCCTGGCAGACTGGTTGACACACTGGTGGGCCTGCCCAGGGTATCTGACTCAGCAGTTCTGGAGTGAGACCCAAAAACTTGCACCTCTAACAACTTCTCACTACTCTTACAGAGTTGATACTGTATTATCAAGAAATGTATTTTGGGGAGGCGGGGCCAAGATGGAGGAATAGCCAGACACTTCCTACAAACACTCTTACAACAAAGACCTGAAAAAACAAGTGAAACAATTATATTTATGACAAGCTAGGATCCCTGAACATCAAAGGCAAAGTTAGAAAATGGACTGAGTGGCAAGGGGAGGGAGAGTCAGTTCAGAAGTGGAAAGAGGTTACCAGGCCTGAATAGCCGGGAGCCCTTAGGCACCATCCCCAGGAGTGGCTGCGGTGGACTAGTGGTAGCATTCGGCTGCAGTTTCCTCAGGAAGAAGCAGCCAGCTGCACAGCCTACTCACACCTCCAGAACCAGAGGAGAATGGTGCTCTCAGCAAAAGCTAAGTACTTGCATATATTTTACCCTGCCCCCTACCCCCAAGCCAGCTTCAGTGGCTGTTGATTTCCCTGGGCCTGGGATAGGCCCTGTTAAGCACCTGGAGCCATCCTCCCAGCCTTAGAAAAGGAATAAATTTGCAACTGGAGGAAAAGATAATTTGCCAGCTCCACTAATCAGGGGAGCTCAGGACAGAAGCAACTCCAGTCCAGGCATAAATGGTTCATGGACTTTGAATACCTTTCCCCCTGCATGGACCTGTGTGGGCCTATTTCAAGAGAATAGGCTCTTGTTGGAAGACTACAATTGTTTCAGTTGTGCAGTGGGGAGGTGGGTGTTTGATGTTTGACACCACTTTGCCTATTAAACAGGGTCCTCACCTACCCACATCAGGGCCCTAAGGACTGGTGGTTCCACTCAGGTCACCCAGCCACCCATGACAGGGGTCCAAGGATAACTGGTACCTCCAAGTCCTTACAACAAAAAACATTGGGTGCCCATGTTCCGTCTGCAGAATCCACCCATCTGTACGCTCTAGGGAAGAGGGGCATGCTTTCCTCAGAGACACTTAGGGGATGATTCTCAGCTCCCTGCCTTGTTCAAAGTGTGACCCCCTACTGCAACCAGATACCAGTACCTACACCAATCCCCCTCACCACTTTAAGACTGTAGGACACAGCCTGTACCACCCACTTGATGATCAGCTACCTGGACACCTCAGCTGAATTCATACAAAAAAAGTGAATGGACTCCTAGACTGATATGCCTGATAACAGCTCTAGCCATCTGGTGACAGGACGTCAGAGTGTCAAAGGTGAAAATAATCAAGCTAGCTCACTCAAGCAACCCATTTGGGCATATTGAAACACTACAAAGCAAGAAGCTATGATACAGTAAGGAAACATAAGACAAACTAATACAATAACTTATAGATGCCTCAGAGACAACAGTCAATATCAAGTCATATAAAGAAACAGATGATGATCACCTCAACAAGCTCTCAGAATGAAGAATCAATGAATCTTCTGGATGAAGGTGCCTTCCTGGAATTACCAGATAAAGAATTCAAAAGATTAACATATAGAACTCTTCAAGACATCAGGAATGAAATTAGGAAGAAGATGAGGCAAAATGCAGAACAAGCCAAGGAACACACAGATCAAGTAGTTGAAGAAATCAAAAAGGTTATTCAAGAACATAATGAAAAATTTAATAAGCTGCAAGAATCCATAGAGAGACAGCAACGAGAAATTCCGAAGATTAACAATAAAATTACTGAATTAGACAAATCAATAGAAAGTCAGAAGAGCAGAATTGAGCAAAGGGAAGGCAGAACTGGAGAACTTGAAGATAAAGCACTTGGTACCAATATATATGAAGAAAACTCAGATAAAAGAATTTTAAAAAATGAAGAAACCTTAAGAATCATGTGGGACTCTAGCAAAAGAAATAACCTACGAGTGATTGGAGTACCAGAACAGGCAGGGATAACAGAAAATACAGACAGAATTGTTGAAGATTTGTTGGCAGAAACCTTCCCTGATATCGTGAAAGATGAGAACATATCTATCCAAGATGGTCATTGAACTCCACATAAGGTAGATTTTAAAAGTCACCAAGACATATTATACTCAAACTTGCCAAAACCAAAGATAAAGAGAGAATCTTAAGAACAGCTAGGGATAAATGAAAAGTCTCCTACACAGGAGAATCAATAAGAATAAGCTTGGACTACTCAGCAGAAACCATGCAGGCAAGAAGGCAATGGGATAACTTATACAAAGTATGGAAGGAAAAAAATTGCCAGCCAAGAATCACATATCCAGCAGAACTGTCTCTCAAATATGAAGGTGAAATTAGGACATTTCCAGATAAACAGAAGTTTAGGGAATTTGTAAAAACAAAACCAAAACTACAAGAAATAGTAAAGGGAGTTCTCTGGTTAGAAAATCAATAATACCAGGTATGAACCCAAGACTAGAACACTATCAGATGTCAACCCAGACAGGGATATCACAAAAATAAATCAAGATAAAAAAATGCTAAAAGCAAAAGAAGATAACCTTAAAACAATAAACAGGGACTAAGAAATGTAGTCATAGATTTTTCATATGGAGAGGAAGACAAGGTGGTACAAAGAAATAAAAGTTAGGTTTAAATTAAGAAATATAGGGGTAAATATTAAGGTAACCACAAAGGAGACAAACTATCCTATACATCAAAATAAAATACAAGAAAAAAATAGAGACTCTACAGAAACAAAATCAACAACAACAAATAAGAGGAAAAGACAATATATAAACTACTCAGCACAAAGAATTAAGTGGGAAAAAGAAACTGTCAACAACACACAAAAAAAGATATCAAAATGACAGCACTAAATTCATACCTATCCATAATTACATTGAATGTAAATGGACTAAATGCACCAATTAAGAGACAGAGCATGGCAGAATGGATTAAAAAACAAGATCCATCTAATGCTGCCTACAAAAGACATACCTTAGACTTAGAGACACAAACAAACTAAAACTCAAAGGATGGAAAAAAAATATATCAAGCAAACAACAATCAAAAAAGAGCAGTAGTGGCAATATTAATTTCTGACAAAATAGACTGTAAACTTAAATCCACCACAAAGGATAACAAAGGACAGTATACAGTGATTAAAGGGACAATATACCAGGTGGGTATAACCATATTAAATATTTATGCACCCAATGACAGGGCAGCAAGATACATAAAACAAATTCTAACAGCATTGAAAAGTGAGATAGACAGCTCCACAATAGTAGTAGAAGACTTCGACATACCACTTTCGATGAAGGAAAAGGACATCCATAAAGAAGCTCAATAAAGACACAGAAGATCTAAGTGCCACAATCAACCAACTTGACCTTATAGACATATACAGAACAATCCACCCAACAGCAGTCAAGTATACTTTCTTTTCTAGTGCTCATGGAACATTTTCTAGAATAGACCACATATTAGGTCATAAAGCAAGCCTTGGCAGAATCCAAAACATCTTCTCTGACCATAAGGCCATAAAAGTGGAAATCAATAATAGAAAAATCAGGGAAAAGAAATCAAACACTTGGAAACTGAACAATACCCTGCTCAAAAAAGACTGGGTTATAGAAGACATTAAGGATGGAATAAAGAAATTCATAGAATCCAAAGAGAATGAAAACACTTCCTATCAGAACCTTTGGGACAAAGTGAAAGCAGTACCCAGAGGTCAATTTATACCAATAAATGCACACATACAAAAAGAAGAAAGGGCCCAAATCAAAGAATTATCCCTGCAATTTGAACAAATAGAGAGAGAGAGCAACAAAAGACACCTTCAGGTACCAGAAGAAAGCAAATAGTAAAAATTGGAGCAGAATTAAATGAAATAGAAAATAGAAAAACAATTGAGAGAATTAACAAGACCAAAAGCTGGTTCTTTGAAAAAATTAACAAAATTGATAAACCATTGGCCAAACTGACAAAAGAAAAACAGAAGAGGGAGCAAATAACCCAAATAAGAAATGAGATGGGAGACATTACAAGAGACCCAACTGAATTTAAAAGAATCATATCAGATTATTATGAAAAATTGTACTCTAACAAATCTGAAAACCTAGAAGAAATGGATAAATTCCTAGGAACACACTACCTGCCTAAACTAACACAAACAGAGGTAGAACTAAATAGACACATAACAAAAGAAGAGATTGAAAACATAATGAAAAAAACTCCCAACAAAAAAAAAGTCCTGGCCCAGACGGCCTCACTGCAGAGTTCTACCATACTTTCAGAGAAGAGTTATCACCACCACTACTAAAGGTATTCCAGATCATAGAAAAGCACGGAATACTCCCAAACTCATTCTATGAAGCCAGCATATCCCTGATACCAAAACCAGGTAAAGAGCACAAAAAAAAAGAAAATGACAGATCTATATCCCTCATGAACGTAGATGCAAAAGTCCTCAATAAAATTCTAGGCAATAGAATTCAATAACATATCAAAAAAATAATTCAGCATGACCAAGTGGGATTCATACCAGGTATGCAGGGATAGTTCAACATTAGAAAAACGGTTGATGTGATCCATCATATAAATAAAAGACAAGAATCACATGATTTTGGAATAGCTGGGGGCGGGGCCAAGATGGTGACTAGGTAGATGCTACCTCGGATCCCTCTTGCAACAAAGACTCGGAAAAACAAGTGAATCGATCACATACATGACAATCTACAAACCCTGAACAACAAACACAGATTTAAAGAGTTGACCTGAGTGACAGAGACGGAGAACGAACAACTACGGGGAAGCAGCGACTGTTTTCGGAGCCTGGAGCCAGCGTCCCAGTCAGGTAACCTTGGCGCCGGGCTTAGGACTGGGCGCAGGGGAGCTGAACACGACATCTGTGGCGGCGCAAACACGGAGCGCAGCCCTAGCCCCCTGAACTGACCCCAGGAGGGGGCCCAGCTGGTCCGCGGAGGTGGAATAGCCACGCGGCTCGAGGGACGAGAAGTCCCTGGGAGGCGGTGACTGGTTTTGGAGCCGGGAGTGCAGCGTTCCCAACCGGGGAACCTTGGCGCCGGGCTTTGGATTGGGCACAAGGGAGCTGAACGCGGCATCTGGTCATGGCACAAACACGGGGCGCAGCCCTACTCCCCTGAACTAACCCCGGGAGGGGGCCCAGCCGGTCCGCGGAGGCGGCACGGCGACGTGGCTGGTGGGACGAGAAGTCCCCGGGAGGCAGCGACTGATTTTGGAGCCGGGAGTGCAGCATCCCAGCAGGGGAACCTTGACGCTGGGCTTTGGACTGGCAGCAGAGGATCTGACCGCGGCTTCAGGGGGCCACACCCTCGGGGACAATCTCCACGCAGCCAGCACACATAGGCGACACGCCCCTCGGGAATCTCAGATAAAATAGTCATCCCAAGCAAGATAAGCAACTTTGGCTATATTCCAGGGTGCTACTCTCTGCTGTTTTTCTGAACCCTCCCCTCCCCTTCCCAGGCGGCTTCATTAACATTGGAATTTCCTGAGCCAGAGGGAGAACAGCTCCGGCTCCGCGACTTTGCTTTTCCCTTTTTTTTTTTTTTTTGGTCTTTTCCTAACCCATTCTTCCAGCCTGAGAGAAGCAACCACAAAAAACCCAGGGACCAAAAATCCTTCCCTAATTGGACTAAAAACAGAGAACCAGCTCCAGCCAAGCATATATGATCCAAATCTTGGGCTTTCATCCTTACAGGGAACAAGGTGGCTGTTATAATGCAAAGGCAGTTCTGATATGGATCTGACTGCACTTATTTTAGAGGATTTATTGGAAAAACAAGTTCCCCAGGTCTGATATTTCTGCTTATTCCACAGAGCCCTAACTGACCCACAACAGGGAACTGAGGGCTGAAGCTCCCCCCAGACCACCTAGCCTCTTGCCTTAGGGGTCTAAGGAGGGTGACACCTACCAATCTGTAGAGGTACTTGCATTGGGGGCCTAAGGTACAGCTGCAGAGCCCTCCCACCAAGGTGCTTTAGGAATAGAGACACTCCTACCTCACTGACACTTGGGGGAAGACTGTCAGCATCCTGCCCCGCCTGGAGTGTGAACCCCAGCTGCTAATAGAATCTGGTGCACACAACTATCACCACTACTTCTCGAAATGGATAGGTGTTAGGGTGCAGCACACACGTGATGACCCAAAATCAGATTCTACTCAAGAATAGTGAATAGACTCAGGCATATATATCTGGCAACAGCCCAAACTAGCTGGTAATAGGTCATAAGTAAGTCAAGGGCTACAACAAACAAGACAGCACAATCTAGTAGCCCATCCACGTATATTGAAAGAAAACAAAACAAGATAAGACTCAGTGAGCAAATATAGAATAAATCACTACTATATGGCTCGGAGACAGCAGTCAATATCAAACCACATAAAGAAGCAGACCATGACAGCTTCTACAACCCCCCAAACAAAAGAATCAAAATATTTCCCAAATGAAGATACAATCCTGGAATTATCAGATACAGAATATAAAAAACTAATACAGAATGCTTCAAAACATCAGGGATGACCTCAGAAATGAAAGGCAAACTGCAGAAAAAGCCAAGGAACACACTGATAAAACAGTTGAAGAACTCAAAAAGATTATTCAAGAACATACTGGAAAAATTAATAAGTTGCAAGAATCCACAGAGAGACAGCATGCAGAAATCCAAAAGATTAACAACAAAATTACAGAATTAGACAACACAATAGGAAGTCAGAGGAGCAGACTCGAGCAATTAGAATGCAGAGTGGGAAATCTGGAGGACCAGGGAATTAACACCAACATAGCTGAAAAAAAATCAGATAAAAGAATTTAAAAAAATGAAGAAACCCTAAGAATCATGTGGGACTCTATCAAGAAGGATAACTTGCGTGTGATTGGAGTCCCAGAACAGGGAGGGAGGACAAAAAACACAGAGAAAATAGTTGAAGATGTACTGACAGAAAACTTCCATGACATCATGAAAGATGAAGGATATCTATCCAAGATGCTCATCGAACCCCATATAAGATTGATCCAAAAAGAAAAACACCAAGATATATTATCATCAAACTTGCCAAAACCAAAGATAAAGAGAAAATTTTAAAAGCAGCCAGGGATAAAAGAAAGGTCTCCTTCAAGGGAGAATCAATAAGAATAAGTTCAGACTACTCAGCAGAAACCATGTAGGCAAGAAGGCAATGGGCTGACATATATAGAGCACTGAAGGAGAAAAACTGCCAGGCAAGGATCATATATCCAGCAAAACTCTCTTTCAAATATGAAGGTGAAATTAAAATATTTACAGATAAACACAAGCTTAGAGAATTTGCAAAAACCAAACCAAAGCTACAAGAAATACTAAAGGAAATTGTTTGGTCAGAAAACCAATAATATCAGATACCAGCACAACACAAGGTCACAGAACATCCTGATATCAACTCAAATAGGGAAATCACAAAAACAAATTAAGATTAATTAAAAAAAAATGCTCAAAACAGGGAATCATTGAAGTCAATATGTAAAAGATCACAATAATCAAAAAGAGGGACTAAATACAGGTGGCATAGAACTGCCATATGGAGAGGGGCACAAGGCGATATAGGACAATACAAGTTAGGTTTTTACTTAGAAAAATAGGGGTAAATATTAAGGTAACCACAAAGAGGTATAACAACTCAATAACTCAAAATAAAAGCCAAGAAAAACGTAACGACTCAACAAACATAAAGTCAAATACTATGAAAATGAGGACCTCACAATTTACAAAGAAAAACGTCTCAGCACAAAAAGTAAGTGGAAAAATGAAATTGTCAACAACACACATAAAAAGGCATCAAAATGACAACACTAAACACTTATCTATAATTATGCTGAATGTAAATGGACTAAATGCACCAATAAAGAGACAGAGAGTCTCAGACTGGATAAAGAAACACGATCCTTCTGTATGCTGCCTACAAGAGACACACCTTAGACTCAGAGACACAAACAAACTAAAACTCAAAGGATGGAAAAAAATATATCAAGCAAACAATAAGCAAAAAAGGAGTAGCAATATTAATTTCTGACAAAATAGACTTTAAACTTAAATCCACCACAAAGGATAAAGAAGGACACTACATAATGATAAAAGAGACAACTGATCAGAAAGATATAACCATATTAAATATTTATGCACCCAATGACAGGGCTGCAAGATACATAAATCAAATTTTAACAGAACTGAAAAGTGAGATAGACACCTCCACAATTATAGTAGGAGACTTCAACACACCACTTTCGGAGAAGGACAGGACATCCAGTAAGAAGCTCAATAGAGACACGGAAGACCTAATTACAACAATCAACCAACTTGACCTCATTGACTTATACAGAACTCTCCACCCAACTGCTGCAAAGTATACTTTTTTTTCTAGCGTACATGGAACATTCTCTAGAATAGACCACATATTAGGTCATAAAACAAATCTTTGCAGAATCCAAAACATCGAAATATTACAAGGCATCTTCTCAGACCACAAGGCAATAAAAGTAGAAATCAATAACAGAAAAACTCGGGAAAAGAAATCAAATACTTGGAAACTGAACAATACCCTCCTGAAAAAAGACTGGGGTATAGAAGACATTAAGGAGGGAATAAAGAAATTCATAGAATGCAAAGAGAATGAAAATACTTCCTATCAAAACCTCTGGGACACAGCAAAAGCAGTGCTCAGAGGCCGATTTATATCGATAAATGCACACATACAAAAAGAAGAAAGAGCCAAAATCAGAGAACTGTCCCTACAACTTGAACAAATAGAAAGTGAGCAACAAAAGAATCCATCAGGCACCAGAAGAAAACAAATAATAAAAATTAGAGCTGAACTAAATGAATTAGAGAACAGAAAAACAATTGAAAGAATTAACAAAGCCAAAAGCTGGTTCTTTGAAAAAATTAACAAAATCGATAAACCATTGGCTAGACTGACTAAAGAAATACAGGAAAGGAAACAAATAACCCTAATAAGAAACGAGAAGGGCCACATCACAACAGACTCAACTGAAATTAAAAGAATCATATCAGACTCTTACGAAAAATTGTACTCTAACAAATTTGAAAACCTAGACGAAATGGATGAATTCCTGGAGAAACACTACCTACCTAAACTAACACAATCAGAAGTAGAACAACTAAATAGACCCATAACAAAAAAAGAGATTGAAACGGTAATCAAAAAACTCCCAACAAAAAAAAGCCCTGGCCCGGATGGGTATACTGCAGAGTTCTACCAAACTTTCAGAGAAGAGTTAACACCACTACTACTAAAGGTATTCCAAAGCATAGAAAATGACGGAATACTGCCTAACTCATTCTATGAAGCCACCATCTCCCTGATACCAAAACCAGGTAAAGACACCACAAAAAAAGAAAATTACAGACCAATATCCCTCATGAACATAGATGCGAAAATCCTCAACAAAATTCTAGCCAATAGAATTCAACAACATATCAAAAAAATAATCCACCACGACCAAGTGGGGTTCATAGCAGGTATGCAAGGTTGGTTTAATATTAGAAAAACCATTAATGTAATCCACCATATAAATAAAAGAAAAGACAAAAACCACATGATCTTATCAATTGATGCAGAAAAGGCATTTGACAAAGTCCAACACCCATTCATGATAAAAACTCTCAACAAAATAGGAATTGAAGGAAAATTCCTCAACATAATAAAGGGCATCTATACAAATTTATTTTATACAAAGCCAACAGCCAACATCATTCTAAATGGAGAGAGCCTGAAAACATTTCCCTTGAGAACGGGAACCAGAAAAGGGTGCCCTTTATCACTGCTCTTATTCAACATTGTGCTAGAGGTCCTGGCCAGAGCAATTAGGCTAGACAAAGAAATAAAGGGCATTCGGATTGGCAAGGAAGAAGTAAAATTATCTCTATTTGCAGATGACATGATCTTATATACAGAAAACCCTAAGGAATCCTCCAGAAAACTACTGAAACTAATAGAAGAGTTTGGCCGAGTCTCAGGTTATAAGATAAACATACAAAAATCACTTGGATTCCTCTACATCAACAAAAAGAACATTGAAGAGGAAATCACCAAATCAATACCATTCACAGTAGCCCCCAAGAAGATAAAATACTTAGGAATAAATCTTACCAAAGATATAAAAGACCTATATAAAGAAAACTACAAAGTACTAGTGCAAGAAACTAAAAAGGATCTACTTAAGTGGAAAAACGTACCTTGCTCATGGATAGGAAGACTTAACATAGTAAAAATGTCTATTCTACCAAAAGCCATCTATACATACAATGCACTTCCGATCCAAATTCCAATGTCATTTTTTAAGGGGATAGAGAAACAAATCACCAACTCCATATGGAAGGAAAAGAAGCCTCAGATAAGCAAAGCATTACTGAAAAAGAAGAAGAAAGTGGGAGGCCTCACTCTACCTGATTTCAGAACCTATTATACAGCCACGGTAGTCAAAACAGCCTGGTACTGGTACAACAACAGACACATAGACCAGTGGAACAGAATTGAGAACCCAGATATAAATCCATCCACATATGAGAAGCTGATATTTGACAAAGTCCCAGTGTCAGTTAATTGGGGAAAAGATAGTCTTTTTAACAAATGGTGCTGGCATAAGTGGATATCCATGTGCAAAAAAATGAAACAGGACCCATACCTCACACCATGCACAAAAACTAACTCCAAGTGGATCAAAGACCTAAACATAAAGACTAAAACAATAAAGATCATGGAAGAAAAAATAGGGACAACCTTAGGAGCCCTAATACAAGGCATAAACAGAATACAAAACATTACCAAAAATGACGAAGAGAAACCAGATAACTGGGAGCTCCTAAAAATCAAACACCTATGCTCATCTAAAGACTTCACCAAAAGAGTAAAAAGACCACCTACAGACTGGGAAAGAATTTTCAGCTATGACATCTCCGACCACTGCCTGATCTCTAAAATCTATATGATTCTGTCAAAACTCAACCACAAAAAGACAAACAACCCAATCAAGAAGTGGGCAAAGGATATGAACACACACTTCACTAAAGAAGATATTCAGGCAGCTAACAGATACATGAGAAAATGTTCTCAATCATTAGCCATTAGAGAAATGCAAATTAAAACTACGATGAGATTCCATCTCACTGCAATAAGGCTGGCATTAATCCAAAAAACGCAAAATAATAAATGTTGGAGAGGCTGCAGAGAGATTGGAACTCTTATACACTGCTGGTGGGAATGTGAAATGGTACAACCACTTTGGAAATCTATCTGGCGTTATCTTAAACAGTTAGAAATAGAATTACCATACAACCCAGAAATCCCACTCCTCGGAATATACCCTAGAAAAATAAGAGCCTTCATACAAACAGATATATGCACACCCATGTTTATTGCAGCTCTGTTTACAATAGCAAAAAGCTGGAAGCAACCAAGGTGTCCATCAACAGATGAATGGGTAAATAAATTGTGGTATATTCACACAAAGGGATACTACACATCGATAAAGAACAGTGACGAATCTGTGAAACATTTCATAACATGGAGGAACCTGGAAGGCATTATGCTGAGCGAAATTAGTCAGAGGCAAAAGGACAAATATTGTATAAGACCACTATTATAAGATCTTGAGAAGTAGTATAAACTGAGAAGAAAACATACTTTTGTGGTTACGGCAGGGGGGAAGAGGGTTTTTTACTGATTAATTAGTAGCTAAGAACTGCTTTAGGTGAAGGGAAGGACAATACTCAATACATGGAACGTCAGCTCAGCTGGACTGGACCAAAAGCAAAGAAGTTTCCGGGATAAACTGAATGCTTCAAAGGTCAGCGGAGCAATGGCGGGCTTTTGGGGACCATGGTTTAAGGGGACTTCTAAGTCAATTGGCAAAATAATTCTATTATGAAAACATTCTGCATCCCACTTTGAAATGTGGCATCTGGGGTCTTAAATGCTAACAAGCGGCCAACTAAGATGCATCAATTGGTTGCAACCCACCTGGAGCAAAGGAGAATGAAGAGCACCAAGGTCACACGATAACTAAGAACCCAAGAAACAGAAAGGGCCACATGAACCAGAGACTTACATCATCCTGAGACCAGAAGAACTAGTTGGTGCCCGGCCACAATCGATGACTGCCCTGACAGGGAGCACAACAGAGAACCCCTGAGGGAGCAGGAGATCAGTGGGATGCAGACCCCAAATTCTTACAAAAAGACCATACTTAATGGTCTGACTGAGACTAGAGGAATCCCGGCAGTCATGGTCCCCAAACCTTCTGTTGGCCCAGGACAGGAACCATTCCCGAAGACAACTCATCAGACATGAAAGGGACTGGACAGTGGGTTGGAGAGAGATGCTGATGAAGAGCAAGCTAAGTATATCAGGTGGACACTTGAGACTGTGTTGGCATCTCCTGTCTGGAGGGGGGATGGGAGGATAGAGAGAGTTGGAAGCTGACAAAATTGTCACGAAAGGAGAGACTGGAAGGGCTGACTCATTACGGGGAGAGCAAGTGGGAGTAAGGTGTATATAAACTTATATGTGACAGTCTGACTTGATTTGTAAACGTTCACTTGAAGCTCAATAAAAGTTAATAAAAAAAACCGAATCACATGATTTTATCAATTGATGCAGAAAAGGCATTTGACAAAGTTCAACACTCATTCATGATAAAAACTCTCGGCAAAATAGGAATAGAAGGAAAATTCCTCAGCATAATAAAGGGCACTTATACAAAGCCAACAGCCATCATCATCCTAAATGGAGAGTCTAAAAGCATACTTCTTGAGATCAGGAACCAGACAAGGATGCCCTTTATCACCACTCTTATTCAACATTGTGCTGGAGGTCCTAGCCAGAGCAATTAGGCTAGATAAAGAAATAAAGAGCATCCAGATTGGCAAGGAAGAAGTAAAAGTATCTGTATTTGCAGATGGCAGGATCTTATACACAGAAAACCCTAAGGAATCCTCAAGAAAACTACTGAAACTAATAGAAGAGTTCAGCAGAGTATCAGAATACAAGATAAATATACAAAAATCAGTTGGATTCCTCTACACTAACAAAAAGAACTTCGAAGAGGAAATTACCAAACCAATACCATTTACAATAGCCCCCAAGAAGATAAAATACATAGGAATAAATCTTACCAGAGTTGTAAAAGACTTATACAAGGAAAACTACAAAACGCTACTGGAAGAAACCAAAGGAGACCTACATAAGTGGAAAAATACCTTGCTCATGGATAGGAAGACTTAACATTGTAAAAATATCTATTCTACCAAAAGTGATCTATAGATACAATGCAATTCTCATCCCAATTCCAATGACATTTTTTAATGAGATGGAGAGACAAATCACCAACTTCATATGGAAGGGAAAGAGGCCACGGGTAAGTAAAGCATTACTGAGAAAGAAGAACAAAGTGAGAGACCTCACTCTACCTGGTTTTAGAACCTATTATACCACCACAGTAGTCAAAACAGCTTGGTACTGGTACAATAACAGATACATAGACCAATGGAACAGAATTGAGAATCCAGACATAAATCCATCCACATATGAGTGGTTGATATTTGACAAAGGCGTAAGTCAGTTAAATGGGGGAAAAGACAGACTTTTTAACAAATGGAGCTGGTATATCTATCTGCAAAAAAATGAAACATGACCCATACCTCACACCACGCACAGAACCAACTCAAAATGGATCAAAGACCTACATATAAAATCTAAAACAACAAAGATGTTGGAAGAAAAAACAGGGACAACATTTGGACCCCTAATACATGGCATAAACAGTATACAAGACATTACTAACAATGCAGAAGAAAAACTAGAAAACTGGGAGCTCCCAAAAATCAAACATCTATTCTCATCCAAAGACTTCGCCAAGAGAGTAAAAGATTACCTACAGATTGGGAAAAAGTTTTCAGTTATGACATTTCCAATCAGCACCGTGATCTCTAAAATCTACATGATACTTCAAAAACTCAACTACAAAAAGGCAAATAACCCAATTAAAAAAATGGGTAAGAGATATGAACAGACACTTCACTAAAGAAGACATTCAGGTAGCTAACAGATACATGAGGAAGTGCTCACAATCATTAGCAATGAGAGAAATGCAAATCAAAACTACAATGAGATTCCATCTCATTCCAACAAGGCAGCATTAATCCAAAAGACACAAAATAATAAATGTTGGAGAGGTTGTGGAGAGACTGGAACACTTATACACTGCTTGGGGGAATGTAAAATGGCACAATCATTTTGGAAATCGATTTGACGCTTCCTTAAAAAGCTAGAAATAGAACTACCATATGATCCAGCAATCCCACTTCTTAGAATATATCCTAGAGAAATAAGAGCCTTTACATGAACAAACATATGCACACCCATGTTCACTTCAGCACTGTTTACAATAGCAAAAAGATGGAAGCAACCAAGGTGACCATCAACAGATGAATGAACAAATAAATCATAGTATATTCACACAATGGAATATAAAGAACAATGATGAATCTGTGAAACATTTCATAACATGGAGGAACCTGGAAGGCATTATGCTGAGTGAAATTAGTCAGTTGCAAAAGGACAAATATTGCATGAGACCACCATTATAAGAACTCGAGAAATAGTTTAAACAGAGAAGAAAATATTCTTTGATGGTTATGAGATGGGGGAGGGAGGGAGAGGGGTATTCACTAATTAGATAAGTAGATAAGAGGTATTTTAGGCGAAGGGAAAGACAACATAAAATACAGGAGACGTCAGCACAACTGAACTAAACCAAAAGCAAAGAAGTTTCCTGAATAAACTGAGTGCTTCAAAGGCAAGCGTAGCAGGGGCGGGGGTTTGGGAACCATGGTTTCAGGGGACATCTAAGTTAATTGGCATAATAAAATCTATTAAGAAAACATTCTGCATCCCACTTTGGAGAGTGGCATCTGGGGTCTTAAACACTAGAAAAAAAAATGCATCAACTGGTCTCAACACACATAGAGCAAAGGAGAATGAAGAACACCAAAGACACAAGGTTATTATCAGCCCAAGAGACAGAAAGGGTCGCATAAACCAGAGACTACATCAGCCTGAGACCAGAAGAACTAGATGGTGTCTGGCTACAACTGATGACTGCCATGACAGGGAACACAACAGAGAACCTCTGAGGGAGCAGGAGAGCAGTGGGATATACAGACCCCAAATTCTCTTAAAAAGACTAGACTTAATGGTCTTAGACTAGAAGGACCCTGGTGATCATGGTCCCCAGACCATCTGTTAGCCCGACAGGAGCCATCCCCGAAGCCAACTCTTCGGACAAGGATTGGACTGGACAATAGGATAGAAAATGATACTGGTGAATAACGAGCTTCTTGGGTCAAGTAGACTCATGAGACTATGTTTGCATCTCCTGTCTGGAGGGGAGATGAGATGGCAGACGGGGTCAGAAGCTGGCTGAATGGACATGAAAAGAGAGAGTGGAGGGAAGGAGTGTGCTGTCTCATTAGAGGAAGGGCAATTAGAAGTACATAAACCCACTGCCGTTGAGTCGATTCTGACTCATAGCGACACTATGGGACAGAGTAGAACTGCCCGATACAGTTTCCAAGGAGCACCTGGCGGATTCGAACTATCGACCTCTTGGTTAGCAGCCGTAGCAATTAACTACTATGCCACCAGGGTTTCCTAGGAGTACATAGCAAGGTGTATATAAATTTTTTGTATGAGAGACTGACTTGATTTGTAAACTTTCACTTAAAGCACAATAAATTTTTTTTTTAAAAAGAAATATATTTTATTACCAGCAAGTAATTATAACCAGTTTGTAAGCAACATACCGTCAATTTTCTATATAATCTCTTCTTAGATGCCAAAAGCGGTAGTAGAGTAGCTTTCTGGGGTGAGCTGAGCAATGGGGTGGTCTACTTCCATCCACACCAAGGCCAACCATCACCTTCATGAGATATTACACATTCTCTTGTTCAACTTTATAGTGGGAATAATCTGAGTTAACATATTTGAACCAGTAAGTGAATGTCTGCAGTGGAAACACTTTCCACGTTTACAAATGAAGTCACAGCAGGCATTTTAGAGCTGGGCACACCTGTCCCCAGCTGTGACAACGCACACACTTGAGACCGATGGCCTGCGTGCCCAGTCAAACACAGCTGACAGTGCTCTGCGTGAATGCGTGCTGAGCTTATGCACAATATGCTATCCTTAACACCACCAACTAGCTTGTGCGGTAACCTCCACACGACACAGTCAAATCTGTGACGGTGAACTGAGTTTCACAGAGCAAGACTGGTAAAGTCAGTAATAGGGTTTGACATTGTGCTGGTTTAGGGTCCCTCTCCTCCTTTTCCCCAGCCCATGGGAGAAGAAACCAGAGCTTTAAAGGAGAAAGGAGGAAGGAGGAAGGACTTGGAGAAATGGAGATGTGAGGCAGAGGCTACTGAGCATGTCAGGGAAAGGGAACAGTGGGGAAAAAGAGGCTGCGGACACAAGGGGAGGTGGCTGCGGGCAGAGAGGAAGCTCTGAGGCAGTGGGCCTGGGTCCGCATGGCCCTGCCAGTCAGCACTGTATAACCTAGAGCAAGTCACAAACCTCCCTGACCCTCAGTTGCTTAGCTGTAAAATGGAATGACTGCCACCAGCTTTGCAATCCTGCTGTAATCCTGCTTAGATGTTGTTGGGAGATTGTTGACTGCCTTCTAGGTGTCCAGTAAATCATAGTGATTATTACAGTACAGAATGGAGGCCCTGGATGGTGCAGGTGGTTCAGTACTTGACTGCTAACTGGAAAGGCTGGCGGTTGGAACCCACCTGGAGGCACCTCCGAGGAAAGCCCTGGTGATCTGTTTCCAAGAGGTCACAGCCTTTGGAGTGCAGTTCTGCTGTGTACACCTGGGTCGCCATGGACCAGAATCCACTCAATGGCAACTACAGGATTTCCCCTGCGAAGACTGTTGGCAGTCCCTGCAGTGATTTGGTGAATTGGAACTGGAGAGAACACGCACACCTTTTATTCTTCATCTCTTCTTTCCACTCTCCTTTGCTATGTATCTCTTCTTTCTTGCAAAAAATATTGATAGAAATTCAAGCAAGAAACCATCCGCCTTGCGTTTCAGCAGGAATGTTTTCAAATCCCTGGGCAGGACCCTGCATTACCAAGCAGCGCCACTAGGTGCCGCTGTCACACCCGCCACGGGTAGCAGGGCTGCGTTTCGGCGGACACAGAACCTAGAGATGCCCGGTCTGATAGCCGCTGGCTGCATCTGGCTACTGAGCACTTGAAATGTGGCTAGTGCAACTGAAAACTGACTTTTTAAATTTTAATTAATTTAAATGTAAAAGCGGAAGCAGTGTAGATTATTTTTCCTTTAAGCACAACATTATCGTTTTGATAGGACTAATTTTGCTTAATGGTTGAAAATTCAGCATCCAAATTTTTTTTATATATATATATTTTTTTATAACCACTGGATTTGAAGACAGTATGAAAAACGAATGTAAAATATCTCAATAAATTTTTATATTCATTACATGTTGAAATGATAATATTTTGGTTACACTGGAGTAAATAAAAAACATACTGCTAAAATTAATTTCACCTATTTGTTTTTACTTTTTAAAACGTGGTTAACTAGACAGAGAGATGCCTTCGAGTGAACTCCGACTCACGGAGAACTTCGGTACAACAGAATAAAAAGTTGCCCAGTCCTGTGTCATCCTTACCATTACCAGTGTGTTTCAGTCCATCATTGCTGCCATCGGGTCAATCCATTTCACTGAGGGTCTCCCCAGCCCTCGCTGGCCCTCTATTTCACCAAACATGGTGTCTTTCTCCTGTGATTGATTTCTCCTGATGATGTGTCCAAAGGGAGCTGGGCAATGTTCTGGTGTGATTCATAAAGTTTTCATTGGCTGGTTTTTGGAAGTAGATTGTCAGGCCTTTCTTCCTAGCCTGTCTTGGTCTGGAAGCTCCACTGAAACCTGTCCACCATGGGTAACCCTGCTGGTATTTAAACTACCTGTGGCATAGCTCCCAGCATCACAGCAACACACAAACCACCACAGCACACTGACCAGCAGTGGTGGAATGTGGTTAACTAGTACATTTAAATTACCTACGTGGCTCAAGTTAAATTTCTATGGGACGGTGCTGATCTCAAGAGCCATTGGGGTCTTTGTTCATCTGATCTGACAGGGTGAGGACTCAGGAGGCCACTGCTCAGCCAGGAGAAGCTAGAAGCACATGAAGGCAAAGCTGGAGGGTCTTAGGAATCAAGACCGACCATCCCTTGGTGCTGCATGAGAAGGCAGAAGCCCAGAGAGGGGGAACAATGCGCCTCTGCTCAGGGTGCAGGTGCTTGGGCTCTGACTTCCGCCAGTCTTTTAAAGTTGTGTGTAGCAAAGGGTTCATCCTGGGCCTCTGTTTATGGGCTGGGGGCTTCACTGATTCTAACTACTTTACTGAGCACTCACTGTACCCTGGGCCGTGCGCCCATGCTAAGGAGCTAGAGACCCTATGCTTAAGGGAGGGGCACACTGATGAGCCCAACGGACCAGAGAGGGATGGGGCAGGCCCAGCCTGTGAGCACCAGGGGAGGTGCTTCTGCCCAGGGGGCTCCTGTGCCCAGGCACCAAGGAGATGGGGGGGACGCAAAACCTGGGCATGACTCAGTTCAAGTCTGGAGGCTCAGCCTGGGCCACTTCTCCACAACTCCCAAGCTACCCAGCTCCCCTCTTACCCTCCCCCACGAGCGGGCCGCTCTCGCCCAGGGCTAGCACCTCTGAGAGACACTGGCCTCCCTCCCTGGACCTCAGATTCACTTCTGGAAGATGAGATGGGAGCCATGCTATGGCCTTTTCTGGGAATGACACAAACTTTTGGGGCAGTGGTTCTCACAGTTTTTGGTCTTCGGGCCCCTTTATTCAACAATATTTCCCATATCAGAAATGAAAACTGAGACATTAAAAAATGCTTATGCACGAGACGTGGGCCGGACCCTCGGGGGCAATCTCTACCCAGCCAGCGCATACAGTAAAGCCCCCCTCGGGAATCTCAGATAAAACAGTCATCCCAAGCAAGATAAGTAACTTTGTCTATATTCCGGGGTGCTACTCTCTCCTATTTATCTGAACCCTCCCCTCCCCTTCCCAGGTGGCTTCATTAACATTGGAATTTCCTGAGCAAGAGAGAGAAGGGCAATGCTGTTTTTCTTTTCTTTTTTTTTTTTTTTTTTTTTTGATCTTTTCCTAACCTATTCTCCTGGCCTGAGAGAAGCAGCTACAAAAAACCCAGGGACCAAAAATCCTTCCCTAATTAGACTAAAAATACAGAACCAGCTCCAACCAAACATATGTGATCTACAATCTTGGGCTTTCATCCCTACAGGGAACAGGGTGGCTATTATAATGCAAAGACACTTCTGATAGGGATCTGACTATAATTGTTTTAGCGAATTACTGGAAAGACAAGTTTCCCAGGTCTGATATCTTTGCATATTCAACAGAGCCCTCACTGACCCACGACAGGGAACTGAGGGTGGAAGCTCCCTCCAGACAACCTAGCTTCGTGCCTTAGAGGTCTAAGGAGGGTGACACTGTAGAGGTACTTGCGTTGGGGGCCTAAGGTACAGCTGCAGAGCCCACCCACCAAAGTGCTTTAGGAATAGAGACACACCTACCTCACTGGCACTTGGGGGAAGCCTGTCAGCATCCTGCCCCCCCAGAGTGTAAACCCCTGCTGCTACTAGAATCTGGCGCACACAACTATCACCACTACTTCACAAGGTGGATAGGTGTCAGTCTGCACCACACACTTGATGACCCAAAATCGGATTCTACTCAAGAATAGCGAATGGGCTCTTAGGCTTATATATCTGGTAACAGCCCAAACCAGCTGGTAATAGGACATAAGTGACTCAAGGGCTACAACAATCAAGACAGTGCAATCTAGTAGCCCATCTACGTATATTGAAAGAAAACAAAACAAGATAAGACTCAGAGAGCAAATATAAAATAAATAACTACAATATCTTAGAGATGGCTAGAAGACAGCAGTCAATATCAAACCACATAGAGAAGCAGACCATGATTGCTTCTACAGCTCCCCAAACTAAAGAATCAAAATCTTTCCCAAATGAAGATACAATCCTGGAATTGCCAGATGCGGAATATAAAAAACTAATTTACAGAATGCTTCAAGACATCAGGGATGACCTCAGAAATGAAATAAGGCAATCTACAGAAAAAGCCAAGGAACACACTGATAAAGCAGTTGAAGAACTCAAAAAGATTACTCAAGAAAATAGTGGAAAAATTAATAAGTTGCAAGAATCAATAAAGAGACAGCATTCAGAAATCCAAAAGATTAACAATAAAATTACAGAATTAGACAAGGGAGTAGGAACTCAGAGGAGGAGACTCGAGCAATTGGAATGCAGGGTGGGGGATCTGGAGGACCAGGGAATTGACACGAATATAGCTGCAAAAAAATCAGATAAAAGAATTTAAAAAAATGAAGAAACCCTAAGAATCATGTGGGACTCTATCAAGAAGAATAACTTGCGTGTGATTGGAGTCCCAGAACAGGGAGGGATAGCAGAAAATACAGAGAGAATAGTTGAAGATGTACTGACAGAAAACTTCCATGACATCATGAAAGATGAAGGATATCTATCCAAGATGCTCATCGAACCCCATATAAGATTGATCCAAAAAGAAAATCACCAAGACTTATTATCATCAAACTTGCCAAAACCAAAGATAAAGAGGAAATTTTAAAAGCAGCCAGGGATAAAAGAAAGGTCTCCTACAAAGGAGAATCAATAAGAATAAGTTCAGACTACTCAGCAGAAACCATGCAGGCAAGAAGGCAATGGGATGACATATATAGAGCACTGAAGGAGAAAAACTGCCAGCCAAGGATCATATATCCAGCAAAACTCTCTCTAAAATATGAAGGTGAAATTAAAACATTTACAGATAAACACAAGCTTAGAGAATTTGCAAAAACCAAACCAAAGCTACAAGAAATACTAAAGGAAATTATTTGGTCAGAAAACCAATAATATCAGATACCAGCACAACACAAGGTCACAGAACAGAACATCCTGATATCAACTCAAATAGGGAAATCACAAAAACAAATTAAGATTAATTTTGAAAAGAAAAAAATGCTCAAAACAGGGAATCATTGAAGTCAATATATAAAAGATCACAATAATCAAAAAGAGGGACTAAATACAGGTGGCATAGAACTGCCATATGGAGAGGGATACAAGGCGATATAGGACGATACAAGATAGGTTTTTACTTAGAAAAATAGGGGTAAATATTAAGGTAACCACAAAGAGGTATAACAACTCAATAACTCAAAATAAAAACCAAGAAAAACATAACAACTCAGCAAACATAAAGTCAAATACTAAGAAAATGAGGAACACACAATTTACGAAGAAAAACGTCTTAGCACAAAAAAGTAAGTGGAAAAATGAAATTGTCAACCGCACACATAAAAAGGCATCAAAACGACACCACTAAACACATACTTATCTATAATTATGCTGAATGTAAATGGACTAATTGCACCAATAAAGAGACAGAGAGTCTCAGACTGGATAAAGAAACACGATCCGTCTATATGCTGCCTACAAGAGACACACCTTAGCCTTAGAGACACAAACAAACTAAAACTCAAAGGATGGAAAAAAAAATATCAACCAAACAATAAGCAAAAAAGAGCAGGAGTAACAATATTAATTTCTGACAAAATAGACTTTAAACTTAAATCCACCACAAAGGATAAAGAAGGACACTACATAATGATTAAAGGCACAATTAACCAGGAAGATATAACCATATTAAATATTTATGCACCCAATGAGGGGCTGCGAAAAGTGAGATAGACACTTCCACAATTGTAGTAGGAGACTTCAACACACCACTTTAGGAGAAAGACAGGACTTCCAGTAAGAAGCTCAACACAGACACGGAAGACCTAATTGCTACAATCAACCAACTTGACGTCATAGACTTATACAGAACACTCCACCCAACTGCTGCAAAGTATACTTTATTTTCTAGTGCACATGGAACATTCTCTAGAATAGACCACATATTAGGTCATGAAACAAACCTTTGCAGAATCCAAAACATCGAAATATTACAAAGCATCTTCTCAGACCATAAGGCCATAAAAGTGGAAATCGATAACAGAAAAATTAGGGAAAAGAAATCAAATACTTGGAAACTGAACAATACCCTGCTGAAAAAAGACTGGGGTATAGAAGACATTAAGGAGGGAATAAAGAAATTCATAGACTGCAACGAGAATGAAAATACTTCCTATCAAAACCTCTGGGACACAGCAAAAGCAGTGCTCAGAGGTCAATTTGTATCGATAAGTGCACACATACAAAAAGAAGAAAGAGCCAAAATCAGAGAACTGTCCCTACAACTTGAACAAATAGAAGGTGAGCAACAAAAGAATCCATCAGGCACCGGAAGAAAACAAATAATAAAAATTAGAGCTGAACTAAATGAATTAGAGAACAGAAAAACAATTGAAAGAATTAACAAAGCCAAAAACCAGTTCTTTGAAAAAATTAACAAAATCGATAAAGCATTGGCCAGACCGACTAAAGAAATACAGGAAAGGAAACAAATAACCCTAATAAGAAACGAGAAGGGCCACATCACAACAGACTCAACTGAAATTAAAAGAATCATATCAGATTATTACAAAAAACTGCACTCTAACAAATTTGAAAACCTAAAAGAAATGAATGAATTCCTAGAAAAACACTACCTGCCTAAACTAACACAATCAGAAGTAGAACAACTAAATAGACCCATAACAAAAAAAGAGATTGAAACGGTAATCAAAAAACTCCCAACAAAAAAAAGCCCTGGCCCGGATGGCTTCACTGCAGAGTTCTACCAAACTTTCAGAGAAGAGTTAACACCACTACTACTGAAGGTATTTCAAAGCATAGAAAATGACGGAATACTACCCAACTCATTCTATGAAGCCACCATCTCCCTGATACCAAAACCAGGTAAAGACATTACAAAAAAAGAAAATTATAGACCTATATCCCTCATGAACATAGATGCAAAAATCCTCAACAAAATTCTAGCCAATAGAATTCAACAACATATCAAAAAAATAATCCACCACGACCAAGGGGGATTTATACCAGGTATGCAAGGTTAGTTTAATATTAGAAAAACCATTAATGTAATCCACCATATAAATAAAAGAAAAGACAAAAACCACATGATCTTATCAATTGATGCAGAAAAGGCATTCGACAAAGTCCAACACCCATTTATGATAAAAACTCTTAGCAAAATAGGAATTGAAGGAAAATTCCTCAACATAATAAAGGGCATCTATACAAAGCCAACAGCCAACATCACTCTAAATGGAGAGAGCCTGAAAGCATTTCCCTTGAGAATCGGAGCCAGACAAGGATGCCCTTTATCACTGCTCTTATTCAACATTGTGCTAGAGGTCCTAGCCAGAGCAATTAGGCTAGACAAAGAAATAAAGGGCATCCAGATTGGCAAGGAAGAAGTAAAATTACCTCTATTTGCAGATAACATGATCTTATATACAGAAAACCCTAAGGAATCCTCCAGAAAACTACTGAAACTAATAGAAGAGTTTGGCAGAGTCTCAGGTGATAAGATAAACATAGAAAAATCACTTGGATTCCTCTATATCAACAAAAAGAACATTGAAGAGGAAATCACCAAATCAATACCATTCACAGTAGCCCCCAAGAAGATAAAATACTTAGGAATAAGTCTTACCAAAAATGTAAAAGACCTATACAAAGAAAACTACAAAGTACTACAGCAAGAAACTAAAAAGGACCTACTTAAGTGGAAAAACATACCTTGCTCATGGATAGGGAGACTTAACATAGTAAAAATTTCTATTCTACCAAAAGCCATCTATACATACAATGCACTTCCTATCCAAATTCCAATGACATTTTTTAATGTGATGGAGAAACAAATCACCAACTTCATATGGAAGGGAAAGAAGCCCCAGATAAGTAAAGCATTACTGAAAAAGAAGAAAGTGGGAGGCCTCACTCTACCTGATTTCAGAACCTATTATACAGCCACGGTAGTCAAAACAGCCTGGTACTGGTACAACAGGCACATAGACCAATGGAACAGAATTGAGAACCCAGATATAAACCCATCCACATATGAGCAGCTGATATTTGACAAAGGCCCAGTGTCAGTTAATTGGGGAAAAGATAGTCTTTTTAACAAATGGTGCTGGCATAACTGGATATCCATTTGCAAAAAAATGAAACAGGACCCATACCTCACACCATGCACAAAAACTAACTCCAAGTGGATCAAAGACCTAAACATAAAGACTAAAACGATAAAGATCATGGAAGAAAAAATAGGGACAACCTTAGGAGCCCTAATACAAGGCATAAACAGAACACAAAACTTTACCAAAAATGACGAAGAGAAACCAGATAACTGGGAGCTCCTAAAAATCAAACACCTATGCTCATCTAAAGACTTCACCAAAAGAGTAAAAAGACCACCTACAGACCAGGAAAGAATTTTCAGCTATGACATCTCCGACCACTGCCTGATCTCTAAAATCTACATGATTCTGTCAAAACTCAACCACAGAAAGACAAACAACCCAATCAAGAAGTGGGCAAAGGATATGAACACACACTTCACTAAAGAAGATATTCAGGCAGCCAACAGATACATGAGAAAATGCTCTCGATCATTAGCCATTAGAGAAATGCAAATTAAAACTACGATGAGATTCCATCTCACTCCAACAAGGCTGGCATTAATCCAAAAAACAAAATAATAAATGTTGGAGTGGTTGTGGAGAGACTGGAACACTTAAACACTGCTGGTGGGAATGTAAAATGGTACAACCACTTTGGGAATCTATCTGGCGTTTTCTTAAAAAGTTAGAAATAGAACTACCATACAACCCAGAAATCCCACTCCTCGGAATGTACCCTAGAGAAATAAGAGCCTTCACACGAACAGATATATGCACACCCATGTTTATTGCAGCTCTGTTTACAATAGCAAAAAACTGGAAGCAACCAAGGTGTCCATCAATGGATGAATGGATAAATAAATTGTGGTATATTCACACAATGGAATACTACGCATCGATAAAGAACCGTGACGAATCTGTGAAACATTTCATAACATGGAGGAACCTGGAAGGCATTATGCTGAGCGAAATTAGTCAGAGGCAAAAAGACAAATATTGTATAAGACCAATATTATAAGATCTTGAGAAATAATATAAACTGAGAAGAACACATACTTTTGTGGTTATGAGGGGGGGAGGGAGGGGGGGAGAGGGTTTTTTACTGATTAGTTAGTAGATAAGAACTACTTTAGGTGAAGGGAAGGACAATACTCAATACATGGAAGGTCAGCTCAACTGGACTGGACCAAAAGCAAAGAAGTTTCCGAGATAAACTGAATGCTTCAAAGGTCAGTGGAGCAAGGGTGGGGGTTTGGGGAGTATGGCTGAAGGGGACTTCTAAGTCAATTGGCAAAATAATTCTATTAAGAAAACATTCTGCATCCCACTTTGAAATGTGGCGTCTGGGGTCTTAAATGCTAACAAGCGGCCATCTAAGATGCATCAATTGGTCTCAACCCACCTGGATCAAAGGAGAATGAAGAACACCAAGGTCACACGATAACTATGAGCCCAAGAGACAGAAAGGGCCACATGAATCAGAGACTTACATCATCCTGAGAACAAAAGAAGTAGATGGTGCCCGACCACACCCGATGACTGCCCTGACAGGGAGCACAACAGAGAACCCCTGAGGGAACAGGAGATCAGTGGGATGCAGACCCCAAATTCTCATGAAAAGACCAGACTTAATGGTCTGACTGAGACTAGAGGAATCCCGGCGGTCATGGCCCCCAAACCTTCTGTTGGCCCAGAACAGGAACCATTTCCGAAGACAACTCATCAGACATGGAAGGGACTGGACAATGGGTTGGAGAGAGATGCTGATGAAAAGTGAGCTACTTGTATCAGGTGGACACTTGAGACTGTTGGCATCTCCTGTCTGGAAGGGAGATAGGAGAGTAGAGAGGGTTAGAAACTGGCAAAATTGTCATGAAAGGAGAGACTGGAAGGAGGGAGCGGGCTGACTCATTAGGGGGAGAGTAAGTGGGAGTATGGAGTAAGGTGTATATAAGCTTATATGTGACAGACTGACTTGATTTGTAAATGTACACTTAAAGCTCAATAAAAATTATTAAAAAAAAAAAAAAAAGAGAGAGCCCTGGCAGCAGAGACCTGGCAGCAGGAGATAGCGCAGTGGGCTTCCCAGCCCATGGAGAGAGAAAGCTGAGTGACTTCGGGCAGAAGCTGAGGGCCAGGGAGAGATGTGCCTGCAAGCACAGCTGGGGAGAGGCTGTTCTGAAGAAAGAACTGTATCCTAATTGTTCCGGAGCCTGAGTTGTAACCTGTTGCTTCCCTAATAAACCCCGTAATTGCGAAAAAAAAAAAAAAAATGCTTATGTACCCAAAACCAAAACCATTCCCGAAGCCAACTCTTCAGACCAAGATTAGACTGGACTATAAGACATAAAATGGTACTGGTGAGGAGGAGCGTGTATCTTAGCCCAAGTAGGCACATGAGACTATGTGGGCAGCTCCTGTCTGGAGGCGAGATGGGAAGGCAGAGGGGGACAGGGGCTGGTTGAATGGACACGGGAAATACAGGGTGGAGAGAGGGAGTGTGCTGTCACATTGTAGGGAGAGCAACTAGGGCCACATAACAATGGGTGCATAAGTTTTTGTATGAGCAACTGACTTGAATTGTAAAATTTCACTGGAAACACAATAAAAAAAGAAAAAATGCTTATATATTAATACATTTAAAAAACCAGTAAGACCCATTATTTGTCAACATAAATAACATTTTAGGGAAAATAACTACATTTTCCAAAAAAAAAAAAAAATTACTAAAAAGAACAGGACTGCTTTACCTTTTTTTTTTTTTCTCTTAACATCATTTATTTCTACTGACTGGTCTTAAGCCAGGGAATATAGAAGTGTTGGACTATGAGGGACCTTATGAATTTTCTACTCCTACCTCTTATTTTCTGGCCTAAATATATTTTTTTCTCTTCAATATTTTCTGACCTAAATATATATTTTTTTTCTCTTCAATTCTTTTTTGGAACTGCTTTACCTTTTGTAAATCTCATTAACACCACTTTTTTGATATCTGGATTCTCAGAAGTCAGCCTGTTGCGATGGCACATGTCATGGAGCCTCTGGAAAATTTCAGCATGCACTCTGGAGAGAATGAGAGTGAAGAAGCAAACAATGCCTTCGTATGGTTATGGAAATAAGTTTAACCTTGCAGAAGTAGTGGGGGTAGGGTGGTTCTCAGGACCCTAGGGGTCCCTGGACTACACTCTGAGAACAGCTGTTGTCCAGCTTGAGATGGTGGGAAGCCATCAGAAGTCAGAAGCCAGCACAGTGTGCCATCCAGCCAGGTGGAGGAGCCAAGCCCACCAAGTGAACCAGAGAGAACCCACAGTAGGTGGTCTACGAGGTGCCTGGTGCCCCCCCTCCCCAGGATGGCCTGTGTATCCCCACAGCTCCTCGAACCTCCCCACACCTCCTTCCCTCTTCAACCTGAAGCAGGACTGGTATTTAGCTAATATGCCTCTAGCCCTCCAATAACCCCCGCTGCCCACATATCCTCCTCCTGACCCCCAGACCACCCCACAATCCTGTAAACAGAGTTAGCACTGGTCATCTCAGTGCTAGACCTGAGTCCTCTCTGACTGGCCGGGGCTTTTGCTTAGTGGAGAGTCACCCCGGGGTTAGGCCCTTAGGGGAGCTCGTGTAGTACCCCTCTCCACTCTGCTTGCCTTTCCGAATTCTACTCCTTAGAGACCAGCTCAAATTCCACCTCTTCCAGGCAGGCTGCCTGAGACCCTGGCCCCACTGCCACTTCCTCCTCTGAGTTCTGGCTGTTTGCCCTGCTGGCTTGAAGCTATTTCTCACTTTCCTTACATATATTTTATACCGTTAAATTTGGGAGGGCCTTGCTTCTGTGAGCACAACTGAATTATAAGTTCACTAAAGCCAAGGATCTTATCTATTCCCTTAGAGACTAAACTGAGCACACTGTAAACAAATCACCTCAACAAGCGTTCATCAACTGTTTACCAAACACTCCCGATGCGCTTAAAGAAAACCTTCCTCCCCCTCCTCCGTAAGCAGGCCTTTTCACCCCCAAGGGATTTATACTTGCAGGATTTCGTGACAAGCTTACATTCACTTCTTTGATGCTTTCCATGATTTTATAAATGTTACCTTTCTCTCCTCACAGCCTTCATCTTTCTGGATGAAAGAATTGAGAAGTTTCCCTCCTGTCCTCATCTGCATGGCTCAGTCCTGCTGGAATCCCTTTCTGTGATGGTGTGACCATAATTTTCCCAGAGGTTAACTTCACACTCATCGCAGAGATCAGTTTTCTTCCAGATTCAGTGAACTGGTGGAGCCAGTCTTAGATGTCAGAGTGTGATTATTCAAAGTTAAAAACGAGACTCTCATACAAATATAGAATGAGCATGCATCAAATATTAGTTTAATGTATTAGTGACAACGAGGAACATGGTAAAGTTGGTCCAAAGAGAGATTGAGGGCCAGAGTTAGATGCGGTCAGTGTAGGCTAAACTAAGTCTGCTAAGTTAAAGACAAAAATGATTGATGTCCTACAGGGAAATAGCACGGTAGCCTTTGGAGCCTTCTTCTCTACCAGGCAGAAATCATTTGCATCTCTACTGAAAAAAAAAAAAAAAAAACTACAAATTAACATGTAACTTCACAGAATCTGGGGCCAAATCAATAGCAAGCAGCTAGTCAAACGAAGGTCCTTTCCCCTGGAGAGTTAAAGGGCCACCGAGTGGCCCTGCAGTTAGTGCTGCACGGCGAAGCTGAGAGACACGCCGTCTCCTTTGGCCTGAGTTCCAAGTTTGGGGTAACTTTAATGATATAACAGAGAGATGAGTCCCTGGGTGGTGCAAGTGGTTAATGATCTCGGCTGCTAACTGAAAGGCTGGGAGGTCCGAGTCCGCCCAGCGGTGCCTCAGAAGAAAGACCTGGTAATCTGCTTCTGAAAAATCAGCCATTGAAAACCCCACTGAGCACAGTTCTGTTCTGACACCCACGGGGTCACTATGAGTCCGAGGTGACTCAATGGCATTTTTTTTTTTTTAAGGACAGATGAATAGTTAATTCTCTGGTGTGATTTCAGACCAATGTCTGTACTTCTTTCTATAGAAGTCAGAGCCTGCATTTCTCTTTTGGAGACGGATGGGACAGGAGCCCATGGTGCACAATCACACTGAGGGGGACAACTGTTGGGATGCCCCCAAAAGTGGGCATGGATCTGTGGGTACACGGAACTATTACCAGTGCCAAGGACAGAGAAAGGACACACTGAGGAGCCTTTTCTGAAAGTCTCACAGTTGTGCTGAACAGTTTCAGTGAGTCTGATAGGATCTCTCCGAGGTGAGGGGCAGGTCCCCCACCCTCCTTCCAAAAGCCTCTGGCCAAATCTGCTCCCACCTGGTCATTCCTAAGACCCCGCTAAATAAACTCGACAAGATGCTCTGTTACCCACCCATCCCTGCATGAGCCAGACCACTCTCACAGAAAGAGGGCCAGAAGGTAGTAGCCACAGACAGTCTCAGCTCAGCTCTCATCACCTTTATGAACTAGGAAAAAGTGAAGTCAGCTTCCTGGGCCTCCATCCCTTGCTCTGCAAAATGGGAATAACGCCTGCCTCAGCTTCACCTCAGGGTTCTCAGGAAAATTCCTTTGAAAAACCACACCCAAAGCACTTTAAGAAATAATTATACCTCGAATACAAATTTTGATCCAGCAAATCTTTATGCAAACTTAAGCTCCTCCAATGGATAAGAAAGACCAAAGAAGAATCAACGCCTTTAAATTACGGTGTTGGCAAAGAATATTAAATATGCCATAGACTAACAGAAGAATGAACAAATCCGTCTTGGAAGAAGTACATCTGGAGTGCTCATTAAAAGCGACAGTGGCAAGACTTCATCTCACATACTTTGGACATGTTATTAGGAAGGACTAATCCCTGGAGAAGGACATCATGCTTGGTAGAGTAAAGGGTCGGAGAAAAAGAGGAAGACCCTCAATGGCACGGGTTGACACAACGGCTGCAGCAATGCACTCAAGCATAAAGATTGTGGGAATGGCACAGGACCAGGCAGTGTCTCTTTCTGTCGTACATAGATGGGGTTACTATGAATCAGAACCGACACAATGGCACCTAACAACAAGTTCCTCCAGTTACTGTGTGACCCTGGTCAGGTTACTTGGTTATCTTCTGTAAGCCTCAGTTTCCTCTTCTGCAAAATGGGGGTACCACTAATAGGGGCTAATATTTATGGTTCTTGCTGCTTTCTGCGAATGAATTGATTTAATCCTAACAAGGTTAGAGGTAGTTAACATCTATTAATAACTCCACTTTATAGGTGAGGAATCTGGGGGTCTGAAAAGTCAGTTACTTGGCCAAGTTCATGCAGTTCATCTGTGGCAGAGTCCCCTTTGAGTCCAGCAGTCTGCTTGCAAGGCCTCTCACCATGCTCTATGCTGTCCCACTTACTTCTTGGGGCAGAGGAGAGGGTCAAATGAGATAATGCATGTAAAGCACACAGTGCAGGGTTCAGTAAACTTCAGGCACTGTTATTATCATTGCAGTTATGATTGTTATTGTGTTATGTTCAGGGTTGTCTCAGATATCGCTGTGTGATAAACTATCCTAAAATATGGTGGCTTACAACAACAACCATGTGTTATTTTCCAGGATGCTATGTTTTGGGCTTGGCTCCACTGGATGGTTTTTCTGCTTCACTTGATGTCTCATGGGCCTGGAGCATCCGAGATGGCTTCATGGCTCCCCTGTCTGGTGCCTCATCTGAAACAGAAAAAACCTTGGGGGCTGGTTGGACAAATCACTATTTCCATGTGACTGTCTTGAGCTCCTTAATGGGACGGTGGTCTCGACGCAGTCAGACTTCACAAATAGTCACTGGCCCCCAAGAAGAAGTAGTCCAAGTGTAGGAAAACAGAAGGTGTAGACCACTCACAGGCTTGGAAGTTACACAGTGCCACTTCCTCCCCAGGGCAGTTACAGCCAGCCCAGGCTCTAGGGGCAAGGAAATGACTCTTCCTCTCCTTAGAAGGGGTGGCAAATAATCCACCACAAGAAATATGTGGGGGTGCTCCTTTCCTTCAGGCCCCTCTGTGATTACTGACCAATTCTGTGAGGCAAATGCCAGGCAGACACCAGTGGTCATATCACTGTCATTCGGCTTTCCTGATGGCAGACTGTCCACAAATCTCAGTGGGCCACTTCTTCACATCCTCACCTCTAAATTTCAGTGTTAAGTTGTAGTGTCCAGAATCCTTTAAGAACATGGATGTGTGAAACAAACTCAAAGCCCAGAGAGTAACTTAACAAATATTTAAAATTACTTTCTTTCAGGTTTTTTCTTCATGTCTGTGTATGTGTACACACATGCATATAAATTTCTAGAGGACGTGAGAGAAAATGTTGTGGTAATACCATGTTCACAGAAAAGCTGCAAACATTGAATAAGGAGACAGACTAATAAAGGTAGAATTGCAAAACTAGAGCAAAGTGAGAAGCAAACACTTAGGAAGTAAAGGGGGTAAAACGCTAAATTATGTCTCCCTCCTCCCTCCTCACGCTCTGCCAGGATCATACCACCTCCACCCAGTGGGGACCAGTGCATGCTTTGTTACTCCACAGCTGAGCCCTAAGTTCATTACTCCTTCTTTTTAGAGAACTTAATAAAGTTGTATTAAAACTAGTTTGGGTATGACTTATAATATGGGGCATAGTCATGAAGCAACAAAAAACTTTTCACAAATCTTCTCCAACTTCCATATTCTAAGGAAGCTGAACTCTTACCGAAGCAAGGCTATTATTGATCAGAAAATGTGGGGGATCCTTTCTGAGAATTAATCCAGAGCTTTAGAGTATCATCATCAACGTGGTCGCTCATATTTGCTCAGTGTTTTCCAGTTTACTAAGTCACCGGTGCTGCCTAAATTGTCCCTCAACACTGTGAGGAAGGCAGTATTGCCCCCATGTTTAAAGATGAAGAAACCAAGGTTCAGAGAGGTTAACTGGTTTGCCCAGGATATTCTTGGCTGGAAATGTTTGGAGGACAGCCTACATTTTTCATGGAGAAACAAATATGACCCAGAGACCAGATTTGCGAGAGTAGAGCAGTTTATCTTTGCTCCTGAATACATTCCGTGCTGTCATGGGGACAGGATAGTAATCCTCGCTTCTGAGTGGTGCTCTGTGCTTTACAAAACAATTTCAAATCCAGTATCTCATTTCCTGTACTCAGCCCCTTGTGAAGGATGGGGCTCCCTGAGAATAAATCAAAGTGGGCTGCCCTCATTTCTCTGCTCAGTAGGGTCAGTGGAGTGATAGATGGGAGATGCTACAGAGGCTAAATCTTGAATTTAGCAAGATGTTTAATGATTCGTGACAGCCTGGCAGAAAACATGGAAACATGTGAACATCAACACTGTCATATCAGGAGGAGGACTGGAATGCTATATGCCATGTCGTAGCATTGCTGGTGGTTCAAACGAGGCATTGGTGGTCCAGTGGTAGAATTCTCACCTTCCATGCAGGAGATCGGAGCTCAATTCCCAGCCATTTCAGCTCAAGCACAGCCACCACCCATCTGTCAGTTGAGGCTTGTGTGTTGCTATGATGATCAACAGGTTATGGCAGAGCTTCCAGACTAAGATGAACAAAAACCAGCCAATGAAAGCCCTACAGATCACAACAGTCTGATCCCCGGCTGATCATGGGGATGACGCAGGACCGGGCAACATTTTGGTCCACTGTACATGTGTTACCATGACTTGGGGGCTGACTCGACAGCAGCTAACAACAACAACAATATTGGAGATGGCAGCTCACACTTTTGAGTGCTAACCACATGCCGGGCATTGTTTAGGTCAGTGATTCTCAACAAGGGTGATTTTAACCCCCCACAGACAATTGGCAATGTCTGGAGACATTTTTGTTTGTCAAAATTGGGAGGGTGCTGTTGGCTTCCAATGGGTGGGGGCCAGGGATGCTGCTAAGCATCCTACAATGCACAGGACAGCCCCCACAACAGAGAGTCACCTGGCCCCAAATGTCAATATTATTGAGGTTAAGAAAGCCTGGTTTAGCTGCTTGACCTGTATTATCACTTTTCATCTCACAACAACCATGTGAGATAGACACTGTGAGCGTTACAGTCTATAACTTACTGCCAAAGACAATGAGAAATAGAGACCTTAATTAACTTCAAGGTGGGAGTCATAAGAGTAAACTGTCAAGGAGGCAAGACAGGCTGGTGGATGAGTGTGGAAGGCACCAGAGTCAATTAGGCTGACTTGTAACTGGTTAAGTGATTGCAACCAAAGTGGGAATAAGTACCTGTAGTAACTGGTGGCTGTCACCCTAAAGAGAAGGTCTGTCTCTCAGGGCTCTGTCCTGAGCCCTGAACTGGCCAAAGTTGTACTAATAACCTGAATAAAGATTCAGTGTCAAAGTTAATGAAATGTTCTAATTGGACAAAACTTGGAGAGATGCCACATATAGACTAAGACCAATAAGGTGAAACTTAACAAGGACAAATGTGAAATTCTATATTTGGTGCTGACATCAATCATTCTGGCACAGAGCAGGCAAGGCCAGCCTTGGAAAAGATTCTTCTGACGGAGTTCCGACCCCAGTCCCTTTCTTCACCTACTCCTCACTCACAAACATTGGCAGCTTAGTGAAGAGAACATAAGTGTAAATGCAGCTATTTGAATATAGCAATAATATCTGAATCTTGGACAGTGTTTTACAGAGCACTTTTGTGTGCATTAGCTTATGTGATAAGACTAAAATCTGTGGAATAGAGAGGGCAGTAGTATTGTTAAGCCCATTTTATAGATAAGAACACTAAGGCTTAGGGAAGTGACATGACTTGCCAAGATTATACATAGTAGCAGAGCTGAGTTTGGAAACAAGGTATTTTATTCCAAATTCCATGCTCTTCCCACTATGACCAGAGCTCCAGGACAGATCATGTACAACAGGGAGCTTCCTCTCGGTGGTAGTCTGAGATACAACGTGTGCAATGGGTGCTCTTTCCCCATAGGCCAGCAAGGTGCTTTGGTATACTGCATGCCTTATAGACCCCTTACTGATTTAGCCAGCACTGGGGCTTGCCTGGAAGAAAGACTTGGCAGTCTGCTTCCATAAAGCTTTACAGCCTTGGAAACCCTATGGGGCAGTTCTACTCCTAAAGGGTTGTCCTATAGGGTTTCTATGAGTCTGAATCGACTCGATGGCAGTGGGTTTACTGGGTTTGGGTGTTTACCTGGAGGAGAAAAGCTTTCTCAGCTTGGAACATCTCCCCTTTATGTAGGAAAACGTCAGCTAAGTCCACAAATAACATCTCACTGTGGTAGCAATAGGAAACTACTGGCTTAAATCCTAGTGAATCAGAGACTTAAGGGGCATAAGTTTACATTTATTTTTCAGCCATTTTAGAAAGCACAGACAATCAAAATTAAATAAATATAGTTCCACCACCCACAGAAAAATGCCATTAATATTTTGTACGTATTTTTATAGTCTTTGTTCTTGTTTCTTTCTCTCTCTCTTTATATATGTATAATATATATCCACCTTTTATGTGTAGTATGATCCCAAATATATTTATGTATTTGTACTTGTGTAGGTATATCCACCTACACATGTACAAATACATAAATATATTTGGGATCATACTACGCATAAAATCATACAATCACACTTTTTGATGTAACAATATGTATGATCATATTCCAATGTAATTCAAATTCTTCTAGAGCATTGTTTGCTACATAAAATCACGCCATATGATTGAACATTAATTTAATCAACCCTTGTTATATAGCATTTAGTTTCCAACTTTTTGCTATTAAATACAACCCTATGAGTTGTCTGTTGTTGTTTTTTCTCTCTTCACATGCTTACATTCAGAGTTACAGCTGCATCTATAATTTGTTTCTCCATTCCACTTGCTTGCCAAAAACTAAGCCATTGCCATCAAGTCTGTTCTGACCCCTGGTGGCCTGATCTGTTACAGAATAGAACTGCTCCATAGGATTTTCTTGGCTATAATCTTTATGAAAGCAATTCACCTGGCCTTTCTTCCATGGAGCCACTGGTGGGATTCAAACTGCCAATCTTTAGATTAGCAGCTGATTGCAAACTGCTTGTGCTACCCTGGCTACTTCTGTTCTACTCAGGTAACACTAGACCATGTCTATTAAGGATATTGAGTTCCTTTTGGCTATATTTCACACAGAAAGCACAAGCAGCTGATGTCAACCCTGATTTGCTACAAGCAGGCACCTGACCTTTTTCTCAATGCTGGAGAACCCAGGTGGCAACTACTAACCTTTCCAAACTCATTTCCCCATCTGTAGAAGGAGGATTAAACCACTTGATGAGTTGTGACACTCTTGAAATAAATAATTTAAGTATTTATTTACTTTATATAATAACCTAATCAAGCTATTTGTAAATTGAAACACACAATTTGAAAACAAATGAATGTAACAGAATAAGTTTTGTCATTAATTTGTGTATTTTTGCCCTTTTATCTTTCCCGTTCAAGCAACTAGCCCAGCAATACGCTGATTTGCCTAAAAGGAGGATTATGGCAGCTTCATTATGCTGCTTTTGCTGCGATTTGTTTTCCGAAAGTCCAGGCCAAATGAGGAGATTGCCACAGGTGTCCTTGGAGAGAGAGGGAAAAACAGGAGAGGGAATCATGCTCCAGAAATGAAAAAGAGGTCCTGTTGAGCTGGGGGAAAAAAAAAAATCTGTGGACTTTGCAGTAACAAGGATCTGTGTAGGATGACAAACAACCAATCTTGCTAGAGATTCCCAGCCCAGGACGTGGCCCAGAAGCACCAGAGCTATTGGAGCACTTGAGCCAGGAGAATTGGGAACCAGTAGTACCAGTGAGAACTGATGACTGATGACCAAAGGGCATCTCCAAGGGCTTGGCATGACATAGGAGCCCAGAACTCTGGGAAACCCTGAAGAGCTCCAAGAGTGACTTGTGTTCTATTTTTTGCCAATCTGATTGGACTAGATCTTAGAACTGAGAGCCAATTTGATTTAAGAAAATTTACCAGTACCAGTGGCCATTGAGTTGATTCTTACTCACGGTGACTCCTTGTAAATGTCAGACTAGAACTTTGTTCTGTAGTTTTCGATGACTAATTTTTTTGGAAGTTGACTTCTGAGCCTTTATTTCAAGGTCCGTCTTGGTGGACTTGAGCCTCCAACCTTTTGGTTAGCAGCCAAGTGCATTTAACCATTTGGACCACCCAGGGACTCTAAGAAAATAAGTGTCTGTAATTGGAAGGAAAATGGGAGAGGACTGGCATGGGGACAGGGTACACAGAGGGCTCAAGTATATTTATAATGTTTTACTTCTGAAAGAAGCAGAATTAGAAAAACTGTAGAAAATATTGGATGGCATTCAGATTTGATAAATGAGACTTCATGTTCTGAGGGAATATGGTGGCAGCTTAGTTTTGAATCTTCATATTTCTCCTCATGGCAACTGTACAATATCAACAATAAGGAACAGAAGAGGGAGCCCTTGAGTTATGACTCTTAGCCAGTTACCCTGGGACTTTTCTACTTGTACAGGAACCTTCTACCTCATAAAATGTAAATTTAAAAACTGGAGAAAAAAAAAAGCATCCACCATAAAATACTGGGAAAAAAGTATAAAAGCAGCATCTTTTTTTTACAAATAAGAAATGCCATAAAAATTATATGAGGGTTGCTGGTTAAGATGGTGACTTAGAAAGATGCACCTTAAGGTCTCCCTACAACAAAGTCTTGAGAAGCTAAGTAAAGCTGATAGAAACAATGATCCCACATCTCTGACCAATAAACAGAAGGTTGAAGAATTGGACTGAACACCAACTGGAAAAAGAGTTAGAACAAAATCAGTAGGAATGTAGCTCAGAGCATCCATGGTCAAATGGTCAGCCCAGCAAAGTGTGGAAATTTTGAGACAGCAGCAAACAACATTCTCAGGTGAGGAGCCAAGAAAGCCATCTTCACAGAAAACACAGATGAGGGCAGACAGAGTAAATAAACCTGAAAAGAAATGAGAGTAGTACTGCCTCCCTAGGTGTGTGAAGATGAGCCACCCTGCTTTGCAGAGGCCACATTCATAGCATGCACCAATGCAAAAGAACCATCTGGCTCCACAGGAGCTGTGGAGGGATCTTGATCACATGACACCTGGAGTCCCACATCAGAAAAGAGACCTGCTCACCTCCACACACTCCTATAAGGGAAGACATATGTGGCCAATGACAGAGGATTCCCAAGTGATTGTGGCCCATCGTACCCACCAGTGACAGAAAATTACTCCCAAGCAACCAGCAGCACCACAGCCACACACAGACCAATATTACCAAACAAGAATTAATATAATACAAAGGAAGGTACACAATACAAAGAGAAAAGGAACAAGCTAAACTTCAGATATATCAAAGCAGAAGCAAAAGAATACAAAAAAAATAACAAACATAAATCAATAAAGAAATATATAAACCAAATAGAACCTTAATGTCTCAAAGACAGCAGTCAATTACAAATCATATGAAAAAAACAAAAACAGAATAAGATGGCTCAAGTAAATGAGCAAAGTAAAGAGACAGAAAACTTTCCTGAGGAAGAACAGATAATGAAAGTACCTGACAAGGAATTCAAAAAACTAGTATTAAGTCTCCTCAAACAGAGCAAAGAAAACACAGAAAAAGCCTAGAAGAATTCAGGAAAACAATACAACAATAAAATGACAAACTCAGCAAAGAAATAGAAACCATACAAAAACAACAATTAAAAATTCAGAAGCTTAACAATAAAATAGCAGAAATAAACAACTCCATACAAGGACATGGAAGTAGAATGAAAACAATGGAAGAAAGACTCAGTAGATTCTTTCCAAGAGAGGACAAATCTCTTGATACTAATTTGTGTGATGAACAAACAGAAAAAGATTGAAGAAAAATGAAGAAAGCCTAAGGGTTATGTGGGAGAGCATCGACAGGAACAATATATGCATAGTAGGAATCCTAGAAAGGGAAGAGAGAAAAAGAGTACAGTGAGGTTTTTATAATGGCAGAAAACTTACCAAATATCATGAAAGACAGGAAGATTTCCATCCCAGAAGCTCAACAAACCCTCCACAGGATAGACCTCAAAATAAATTCAGTAAGATATATTGTAATCAAACTTTCCAGAACCAAAGGCAAAGAAACAATTTTGGGAACAGCTCATGAAGGGCAAAATATCACTTACAAAGGGCATCAATAAGACTAAGTGCTGATTTCTCATCATAAACCATGTAGACGAGAAAACAATGGGATCACATATAGAAAGCATTGAAAGAAAAGAACTACCAGAATTATATATCTAACAAAAGTGTCTTTCAAAAATAATGACGAAATTAGGACATTCAGAGATAAGCACAAATTAAGGGAATTTGTAACCACCACACAAGCCCTACAAGAAATATTAAAGGGAGTCCTTCGGATGGAAAACCAATGACATCAGACAACAACCTGAGATAAAGACACACAGCAGCATCACCCAGATGCCGAGCCATGTAAAGACTTTACAAAAGTAAAATAAAGTTACGAAGTTGATTACAGGTAACCTGAGATATAAAGTTGTAATTAACAACAACTTAAAAATAAAAAAGTATAGTTATAGAACTTCCATGTGCAAAAGAAGTTGAGGCAATTTCAAGATCTAATAGACTGTTTTAAATATAGGATGATAAATGTAAACTGCAGGGTAATCACACAGAAAATTAATAAATCTACTCATCAAAATAAAAAGAAGAAAATAAAAAATACTCAGTAAACACAAAAACAATAATAAATGAAAGGAAAAGAAAAGCCATTTACAAAAAGAGCTCAACACAGAAAGTAAAGAAGAACAAAGAAACCATTAACTCCACAAAAAAGCATAATAAAATGGCAGCAGTAAATTCTTACCTATTGATAGTCACACCAAAAGTAAATGAATTAAATGCAAAATCAATAACTTAACAAGACAACTTGAGCAAATAAAAAAGGAAAAGAAAGAAAATACCAAAGTTACTAGAATAAAGGAAATAAGAAAGCTCAGAGCAGAAATAAATGAAATAGAAAAACAATAGAATCAACACTAGAAGTTGGTTTCTTGAAAGGATCAATAAATTGGCAAACCACTGGCTACCATGACAAAGGAAAAAAATGAGAATACGCAAATAAGCAAAATAAGAAATGAAATTAAAGACATTACAACAGATTCTACTAAAATAAAAAGGATCATAACAGAATACTATGAAGACTTGTACTCCAAAAAATTTGGAAGATCTAGAAGAAATTTCTAGAAACACACTACTTAACTAAACTAACACAAATAGAGATAGAAAACTTAAACAGACCCATAAACAAAAGAAGAGATTGAAAAAAAAAAGTCTTGGCCCAGATGGCTTCATTAGATAATTTTACCAAACATTCAGAGAAGAGTTGCCACCAGTTCTACTCAAACTCTTCCAAAACACAAGAAAGGAAAGTATACTCCCTAACTCATCTATGAAGCCAGCATCACTCTGATACCAAAGCCAGGTATAAAAGACATCACAAAAAAAAAAGAGAGAGAGAGAGAGAGAAAATTACAGACCAATACAACTCATGAATAGAGACACAAAAATTCTCAACAAAAATTTGGAGAACAGAATGCAACAACATATTAAGAAAAGTATACATTCTATACCAGGAAATCAAGGGTGGTTCAACATTAACAACTAAATCAATGTAATTCACCACATAAATAAAACGAAAAAAAAGAATCACATGATCATCTCAATCAATGCAGAAAAGGCATTTGATAAAATCCAACACCCTTTCCTAATAAAAACTCTCAGCAAAATAGGATTAGAAGAGAAACTCCTTAACAGAATTAAGGGCATATATGCAAAATCAGCAACCAACATTATTCTCAATGGAGAAAGACTGAGGGTCTTCCCCTTGAGAACAGGAATGAGACAAGGATGCCCATTATCACCACTGTTATTCAATATTGTACTGGAAGTCTCAGCCAGAGCAATAAGGTAAGAAAGGAAAATAAAGGGGATCCATACTGAAAAGGAAGAAGTAAAACTGTCTCTATTCACAGACGACATGATCCTATGCATAGAAAACTCCAGAAATTCCACAAGAAAGCTATTGGATCTAATAGAATTCAGCAAAGTGGCAGGGTACAAGATCAACACACAAAATTCAGTTGAGTTCCTTTACACTAACAAGGGATATTTCAAAAAGGAAAACAATACCATTTACAACAGCCCCCTAAAGGATAAAATACCTAGGAATAAACCTAGCCAGGGATGTAAAAGACCTATACAATGAAAACTGTAAAATACTACTGCAGGAAACTGAGAGTCCTACATAAATGGAAGAACATACTGTGCTCATGGATTAGAAGACTTATCACTGTGAAAATGTCAATACTACTCCAATGCAATCTATGGGTATAATGCAATCCTAGTCCAAATTTCAGCAACATGCTTTACTGAAATGTAAAAACTAATCACCAGCTTTACATGGAAAGGAAAGAAGCCCCAAATAGCCAAAACAATATTGAAGAACAAAGAAGGAGCCCTCACAATTATTGATCTCAAAACATATACAGCCACAGTAATCAAAACAACCTGGTAGTTGTTCAACAACAGACATGTAGACCAATGGAATAGAATTGAGAACCCAGATATAAATCCATCCATCTATGGGGAGCTGATTTTGACAAGGGGTCAAAGTCCATTCAATGGGGAAGAAACAGTCTCTTCAACAAATGGTTCTGGCAAAATAGGATATCCATTTGCGGAAAAATGAAACAGAATCCTTACCTCACATCATACATAAAAACTAACTCAAAATGGATCAAATACAGAAATGCTAAAGAAAAAACTATACGTTCCTGGAAGATAACATAGGGACAAAACTATGGGACTTAGTTTTAAAAATAGATCATCAAGCACACCTACAAATGCACGAACAACAGAAGACAAATTAGATAACTGGGACCTCCTAAAAATTAAATACTTATGTTCAGCAAAACACACTATCAAAAGGGTAGAAAGAGAATCTATAGACTGGGAAAAAATCTTCAGAACAACATATCCACTAAGGGTCTAATCTCTAAAATATACAGAAAACTTCAACAGTTCAAAAACAAAAAGGCAAATAATTCAAGCAAAAAATGGGCAGAGGAGATGAACAGACACTTCACCAAAGAGGAGGTCCAACAAACACATGAAAAATGCTCGAAACCATTAGCCATTAGGGAAATGCAAATCGATACTATAAGGAGATACCATCTCACCCCTGCAAAAGTGCCACTGATAAAAAAAAAAATTTAAACAGAAAACAACAAATGCTAGCATGGATGTGGGGAGATTAGAACTTTTATACACTGATGGTTGAATTGTAAAATGGTACAGCCACTATGAAAACAGTGTGGTGCTAGCTCACAAAGCTAGAATAGAAATACCTTATGATCCAGCAATCCCACTTCTAGGTGTATACCCTAGAGATCTAATAGCAGTGGTACAAATAGACATATGTACACTTACGTTCATTACAGCATTATTCACTATAGTAAAAAGATAGAACCAACCTAAGCACCCATCAACAAATGAACAGATAAACAAAATGTGGTACATATGTACAATGGAATACTACACGGCCATAAAGAATAATCGTGTGTCCTTGAAACATATTATAATGTGGATGAATCTGGAGGACATTATGCTGGGTGAAATAAGTCAATCACAAAAGGACGATTACTGTATGATCACCCTTTAATAAGAAGACAAGAATATATACATGTAAAAAAAAAGTTTTGTTTTTTGGTTTTATATGTATATACGTATATATATATATGTATATACAGACCAACACTCATTAGTGCTTACCAGGGATGAGGGAGGAGGGGAAAGTACTCTCCAGATAGTTGACAGTTGTTATTTTTGGTGATGAGGAAGGTAGCATTGAATGCAGATGAAGAGCACGGTTTCACAAATGTGTATATAGGCATTTTTGTGTATGGGTAGGAATATGTGGGTACATATGTATGCACAGATAGATGTATCTATAGGCATATGTACTACTATGGATTGAATTGTGTCCCCCAAAAATACGTGTTGTAAATCCTAACCTCTATGCCTGTGGTTATAATCCCATTTGGGAATGGATTGTCTTTGTTATATTAATGGACAGTGTCTTGAGTCAATGTCTTTTGAGATATAAAAGAGATTAAATAAGCAAGCTAGGAAGAAGAGTTTAGGGAAGACTGATGCCCAGGCACATGGAGATCTCCAAGGAACCAGGAAACAGCTGACAGAGAGAGAAAGCCTCCTTCTAGAGTTTGCACTCTGAACTTGGACTTCTAGCCTTCTGAATTGTGACAATTTCTAGCAGGTGCATGTCATTATACCTCTGCAGCTGCTTTTGAATGATCTTCAGCAAAATTTTACTTGCATGTGCTATTAATGATATTGTTCAAAAATGTCCGCATTCAGTTGGATCACCTTTCTTGGGAATAGGCATAAATATGGATCTCTTCCAGTCAACTGACCAGGTAGCTGTCTGCTGAATTTCTTGACATAGGTAAGTGAGCGCTTCCAGAGCAGCAGCAGCCATTTGTTGAAACATCCCAGTTGGTATCCAGTCAATTCCTGGAGTCTTGTTTTTCGCTGATGCCTTCAGTGCAGCCTGGACATTTTCCTTCAGTACCATTGGTTCCTGAGTATATGTTACCTCCTGAAATGGCTTCAGAGCTTTGGAGCACTTACCCCAGCAGGGTAGATGCGGACATGAGACCCAAGGAGTGAAGAGGCCAAGAAACCAGGAAGCAGAAGCTTAAGAATCAAGGAACACAGGAAGCTGAACTGCCTCACTCTCAAAAGGTATGGCCTGAACCTCCTGGGTTTCAAAGGGTGGAGCCATGGCCTCTAGTGTTTTTAAGGGTGGAGTTGCCACTCATATGGCCTAGAAGAATTGTGTGTCTAAAGCCAAGGGAGCAGAGCTGCTGTCCCACTCGGCCTGGAAGGCAGAGCTGAAGCCCAGGGCCAAGGGGCCTCCACTCAGAATCTGGAGAGTGTGGACAATACCTAGAGTTTGGAGGGCAGGGCTATTGTGTAAATTGCCGCAGAGAACAGAAGATTATTTTCAAGATTGAGGGCTAAAATAATGTGTTCTGCTGACTTGCTTGGCGCCGGTTATCCCTTCCTTTCCTCCAGCTTTCCCATTTGTAATGGAAATGTCTAGCTTGCGCCTGTTCCTCCCTTGTATTTTGGAAGCAGATAACTTGAATTCTAGATTTCGCAGATGAAGAGGAATTTTTGGATTTTGGACTTGGAGTTAAGACTTTTGCTATGATATGGTGGAATCAATATGTTTTGCATGTTGCAAGGATCTGATCTTTTAGTGGCCAAAGGGTGCAATGTCATGACTGAATTATGTCCCCCCAAAAATGTATGTATCAATTTGGCCGGGCCATGATTCTCCATATTGTGTGGTTGTCCTCTATTTTGTGATTGTAATTTTATGTTAAAGAGGATTAGGGTGGGATTGTAACTCCCTTACCAGGTCACATCCCTGATCCAATATAAAGGGAGTTTCCCTGGGGTGTGGCCTGCACCACCTTTTATCTCTCAAGATGTAAGAGGAAAGGGAAGCTAGCAGAGAGTAGGAACTTCATATCATCAAGAAAGCAGCACCAGGAGCAGAGTGCATCCTTTGGACCTGAGGTTCCTGCACTGAGATGCTCCCAGACCAAGGGAAGACTGCTGACAAGGACCTTCTTCCAGAGCCAACAGAGAGAAAGCCTCCCCCTGGAGCTGATGCCCTGAATTTGGACTTCTAGCCTACTGAACTGTGAGTAAATAAATTTCTCTTTGTTAAACCCATCCACTTGTGATGGATGACTAAGACAGCATGCAAAAGAGGAACAATGAATAAGGAAGGCCAAAGAAGAATGGATGCCTTCGAATTGTGGTGTTCGTGAAGAATATTGAATATACCATGGACTGCCAAAAAAATGAACAAATCTGTCTTGAAAGAAGTACAACCAGAAAGCTCCTTAGAAGTAAGGATGGCGAGACTACATCTCACATACTTTGGACATGCTATCAGGAGGGATCAGTCCCTGGAGAAGGACACCATGCTTGGTAAAGTAGAGGGCCAGCAAAAAATAGGAAGATCCTTAATGAGATGGATTGACACAGTGGTTACAACAATGGGCTCAAGCATAGCAACAATTGTGAGGATGGCACAGGACCAGGCAGTGTTTTGTTCTGTTGTGTATATTTGCTACGAGTTGGAACTGACTCAACAGCACCTAACAACAACAACAAACTTTGAGAAAATAAATTTCTGTTTGTTAAAGCCATTGGTTTGTTATATTTCTGTTATAGCAGCACTAGATATTTAAGATGTGTACATACAGGCATGTGTGTGCATGCATGTGTATCCGTATATATAATAAACCACGTGGGGGCACAGTTATGGATACTTCTTAGACATAAGCAAACAGCTCAAACAATTGGTTTTCTGGGTTCGAAGGCTTAGGACAATAGTCTCCTGGGACAATTCAGTTAATTAGCATAATACAGTTTATAAAGTGTATGTTCTACGTCCTAATGTGGTGAGTAGTATCTGAGTTCTTAAAAGCTTGCAAACAGCCATCTAAGATACAGCTATTGGTCTCTACTGGTCCAGAAGGAAACAAAGAAACCAAAGACTCAGAGAAGAAAGTAGTCTACAACATTAATAGTCTACATGAAACAGGGCCTCATCTACCCTGAAACCAGAAGAACTAGAACTAGAAGAACTACCACTATGGACTGTTTGGATTAGGGCCACAATAGCTGGATTTTGATGGAAAGGGGAAAAAATGTAGAACAGAATTCAAATTCTTTTTGTTGTTGTTGTTATTGTGTTTAGGTGAAGTTTACTAAGAAATTAGTTTCTGATCAAACAATACACAAATTGTTTTGTGGCATTGGTTGCCAACCCTGCAATGTGTCAACACTCTCGTCTTCTTGGCCTCAGTTTCCCCATTTCCATTCATCCACTTTTCCTGTCCCTTCCTGCCTTCTTGCCTTTGCTTTTGGGCTGGTGTGCCCATTTATTCTTGTATACATGGTTGAACTATGTGTGTTATTGTTTGTTTTACATGCCTGCCTTATCTTTGCCTGAAGGGTCAACTGCCGGAGTGACTTCAGTACTGAGTTAAAAGGGTGTCCAGGAGGCTTACTCTCAGAGTTTCTCCAGTGTCTGTCAAACCAATTAAGTCTGGTCTTTTTCTGTGAGTTAGAATTTTGTTCTACATTTTTCTCCAGCTGTGTCTGGGAAATTCTATGGTGATCCCTGTCAGAGCAGTAGGTGGCGGTAGCCGGGCACCATCTAGTTGTACTGGACTCAGTCTGGTGGAGGCCGTGGTAGTTGTGCTCCATTAGTCCTTTGGACTAATCTTTCCCTTGTGTCTTTGGTTTTCTTCATTCGCCGTTGCTCCAGTCAGTGTGGGACGGTATATGTATCTTAGATGGCCACTCACAAGCTTTTAAAACCCCAGTCACTACTCATCAAAGTAGGATGTAGAACATTTTCTTTAAAAACTATATTATGCCAGTTGAGATAGATGTCCCCCAAGACCATAGTCCCAGCCCTCAGCGCAGTAATCAGGTCCCTCAAGGAATTTGGATGTGTTTAGGAAGCTTCTATGTCTTCACCTTGGTCAAGTTGTGCTGACTTTCCCAGTACTGTGTACTGTCTTACCCTTCACCAAAGTTACAAATTGTCTATTGTCTAACAATAACAACAAAAAACTCGTTGTCATCAAGTAGATTCTGACTCATGGCAACCCTATAGGACAGAATAGAGCTGCCCCATAGGGTTTCCAAGGAGAGGCTGGTGGATTTGAACTGCCAACCTCTTGGTGTTTTTTCCCTCCCCACACCTCCCCTCCCTCTTAACAATCAAAGATTTTTTCTTTCTGTTTGTAAACCTTTTCATGAATTTTTATAATAGTAGTCTCATACAGTATTTGTCCTTTGGTGATTGACTTATTTCATTCAGCATAATGGCCCCCAAATCCAAGTTGTGAGATGGTTTGCAAATTCATCCTTGTTCTTTATCATTTGGCGGTGTTCCATTGTATATGTACCATGGTTTGTTTATCCATTTATCTGTTGATGGGCACATACGTTGTTTCCATCTTTTTGCTATTGCGAATAACGCTGCAATGAACATGGGTGTGCATGCGTGTATTCGTGCAACAGCTCTTAATTCTCTAGGATACGTTCCTAGGAGTGGGATTGCTGGATCATATGGTATTTCTATTTCTAACTTTCTAAGGAAGTGGTATATCATTTTCCATCTCTTTAAAGAATGCTGTTCGTATTTGGAGAGGGGTTGCATTTATTTGTAGATTGCTTTGGGTAGAAATGAGATATTTTCACAATTTTAAGTCTACTTATCCATGAGCATGGTATGTTTTTCCATTTATGTAGGCCTCTTTTGGTTTCTTGCAGTGGTGTTTTGTAGTTTTCTTTTTATAGATCTTTTACGTCTCTGGTTAGATTTTTTCCTAAGTACTTTATTATTTTAGGTGCTATTATAAATGTTACTGCTTTCCTGATTTCCTTTTCATAGTTCCCTTTATTGACGTATATGAATCCAATTGGTGCTTGTATGTTTATCTTGTATCCTGCCACTCTGCTGAATCTATTAGTTCCAATAGTTTCTTTGTGGGATCTTCAGGGTTCTCTAGGTATAATATCACATCATGAGCAAATAGAGATAGCTTTACTTCTTCCTTACCAATTTGGATGCCTTTTCTTTCTTTTTCTTGCCATTTTGCTCTAGCCAGGACTTCCAGCACAATGTTAAATAGGAGTGGTGATAAAGGGCATCCTTGCTTGTTCCTGTTCTCAGGGGAAATATTTTCAGCCTCTTGCTGTTGAAAATCATGTTGGTTGTTGGTTTTGTGTAGATGTCTATTATGGTGAGGAATTTTCCGTTGATTCCTATTTTATTGAGAGTTTTTATCAGGAATGGATGTTGAACTTTGTCGAATTCCTTTTCTGCATCGATTGAGATGAATCATGTGATTCTTTTGTTTTATTTACGTGGTGGGATACATTAATTAATTTTATAATGTTGAACCACCCTTGCATACCTGGTATGAATCCCACTTGGTCGTGGTGTATTTTTTTTTATATATATGATGCTAAATTCTATTGCCTAGAATTTTGTTGATAATTTTTTTATCTACATTCATGAGAGATACTGGTCTGTAATATTCTTTTTTTCTGGTGTCTTTGCCTGTTTTTGGTATCAGGGTTATGCTGGCTTCATAGAATGAATTCAGAAGTATCCTTTACTTTTCTATATTCTGAAATAGTTTAAGTAGTACTGGTGTATGCTAGAATTCTCCAGTGAAGCGATCTTGGCCAAGGCTTTTGTTGTTGTTGTTGGGAGTTTTTTTTTTTTTTTTTATTACCTTTACAATCTCTTCTCTTGTTATGGGTCTGTTCAGATTTTCAACTTCAGTTTGTGTTAGTTTAGGTAGATAGTGTTTTTCTAGAAATTTGTCCATTTCTTCTAGGTTTTCAAATTTGTCAGAGTACAGTTTTTCATAGTACTCTGCTCTGATCCTTTTTCTTTCAGTTGGATCTGTTGTAATGCCCCGTTTCATTTCTTATTTGGGTTATTTGATTCCAATTTGGCCAATGGTTTGTCAATTTTATTGATCCTTTCAGAGAACCAACTGCTGGTTTTGTTGACTCTTTCTATTGTTTTTCTGTTTTCTATTTCATTTATTCTTTCTCTGATCTTTATTATTTCCTTTCTCATGGTGGCTATGGGCTTCTTTTGCTGTTCTCTTTCTATGTGTTCGAGTTGTAAAGCTAACATTTTTATTTTATCTGTTTCTTCTTTTTTGATCTGTGCATCTATTTCTATAAATTGACCTATAAGCACTGCCTTTGCTGTGTCCCAAAGGTTTTGGTATGATGTTTTTTCATTCTAGTTTGATTTTAGGAATTTTTTATATCATTTTTATTTATTATCCACTGGTTTTTAAGCAAGGTATTATTCAGTTTTCATATTTTTTATTTTTTTTCCTTGCTCTGCCTGTTATTAATTTCTACTTTTATGGCATTGTGATCAGAGAAGATGCTTTATATTATCACGGTGTTTTGGATTTTGTTGCATGTTGCTTTGTGGCCTAAGATATTGTCTTAGTTATCTAGTGCTGCTATAACAGAAATGCTACAAGTGGATGGCTTAACAAAGAGAAATTTATTTTCTCACAGTCTAGTAGGCTAGAAGTGTAACTTCAGGGTGTCTGCTCCAGGGAAAGACTTTCTCTCTCTGTCAGCTCTGGAGGAACTGATAAGTGCTGTCTGGCACTGGTCTCCTAGTTCTGCTGCTGCTAGTTCACTGCTGCTGCTGGTCTTCTGCTGCTGTTTCTCACCATCTGTGCCTTCTCTGGTGTTAACAGTTCTCCTCACTTCCTTCTGAGTCTTTATCCATTGACAGTTTTAAAACCGCTTCCACATTTTAGGTATCTGTTAGAGCAGCACCCCACTCTCTCAGTACCAAATTCTGACTTAGTAATCTAGTGCTGTTATAACAGAAATAGCACAAGTGGATGGCTTTAACAAAGAGAAATTTATTTTCTCACAGTCTAGTAGACTCAAAGCCCAAATTCAGAGCATCAACTCCAGAGGAAGACTTTCTTTCTCTGTCAGTTGTGGAGGAAGGTTCTTCTCATCGATCTTCCCCTGGACTAGGAGCTTCTCCACACAGGAACCCAGGGTTTAGAGGATGCGCTCTGCTCCTCGTACAGCTTTCTTGGTTTTATGAAGCCCCCAACTCTCTACTTGATTTCCTTTCTGTTTATGTCTTATAAGATACAAGGTGGTGCAGACCACATCCCAGGGAAACTCCCTTTAGATTGAATCAGGGATGTGACCTGGGTGTTACAATCTCACACTAATCCTCTTTAACATAAAATTACAATCACAAAATGGAGGACAACCACACAATACTGGGAATCATGGCCTGGCCAAGTTGACACATATTTTGGGGGGACACAATTCAATCCATGACAGATGTGGTCTATTCTGGAGAATGTTCCATGTACGTCGGAAAAGGATGTATACTTTGCCGCCATTGAGCGGAGTGTTCTATAAATGTCTATGAGGTGAAGTTGGTTGATTGTGGGCTTTAGATCTTCTGTACCTTTGTCGAGTTTCTTTCTAGATATTCCTTCCTTTTACCGAGAGTGGTGTGTTTAAGTCTCCTATTATTTACGTAACTGTCAGTTTCTCTATTCAGTGCTATTAGAGTTTGTATTTTGGAGCCCTTATGTATTTTGGAGCCCTGTCTTTGGATGCATAGATATTTATTATGGTTATGTCATCATGGTAGATTGTCCCTTTAATCATTATATAATGTCCTTCCTTGTCTTTTATGGTGGATTTTGACTTAAAGTCTATTTTATCTGATATTAGTATTGCCACTCTGCTCTTTTTTGGTTGTTGTTTGCTTGATATATTTTCTCCATCCTTTGATTTTTAATATATCTATGTCTTTGTTTCTAAGGTGTGTCTCTTGTAGACACCATATTGATGGGTCACAATTTTTTTTTTTATCCATCTGTCACTCTCTGTTTCTTTATGGGTACATTTAAGCCATTTACATTCAGTGTGATTATCGATAGGTGTGAGTTTATTGTTTTCATTTTGTAGGGTTTTTTTGTTGCTGTTTTTGTTTGTTTTTTGTGGAGCTGATGTTTTCTTTGTTCCTCTTAGTCTCCTGCACTGAGTTCCCTTTGTGGACTTTCTTTTTCTTTCTTTCTTTTTTGTAGGTTTTATGTTTACAGAAACTTTATGTTTTTTGTCTTTATTTTGTTGAGTAGGTTTGTTAACATTCTTTGGGGTTATCTTGAAACTTACCCTTATATGATTAAGTTTGAACCAGTTTTTTATTATCTGATATCACCATAACTTCTCTACTTGAAAGTTCTATATCAACACCATTTATTCCCCCTTGTATTGTTCTGATGTTGCCATTTACAAATTGACATCTCTGGTTCCCTGTTGTAAGTCTTTCAGTTTTGTTTTATCCTTGAGAGTTCATTACCTAGGTTGATGTCTGGCTGATTATGTCCTGTGTCCTAGATTCAGGTTGTTTTCTGGTGTTTGGTTCTCTAAATGAAGGACTCCCTTGAATAATTCTTGTAAATTTAGTTTTTTTTTTTTTTTTTTTACATGTTCTCTTAATTTCTGTTTATCTGGAAATGTTCGAGTTTTGTGATCATATTTCAGTGAGAGTTTTGCATTATATTTTACTCTTGGTTGGCAATTTTTTTCTTTCAAGGTTTTATATATGTCATCCCATTGCCTTCTTGCCTGCATGGTTTCTGCCAAGTAATCAGAGTTTAGTCTTATTGTTTCCCTTTTGTATGTGACTTTTCATTTTTCTCTATCTGATCTCAGGATTCTTTCTTTGTATTTGTCTGGTCACTCAGCTATGGTGCAGCAGGGCAAGTCCAGTGGGGGTGAGGGGTGAGGATGGGTTGTTTTTTGCAGCCCCAACTGGGGCCAGCAGGGTGGAGCCAGAGGTCAGCTGTGCAGGGTCTAGGGGTTCAGAGGTCCAGGCCAGTCCTGTTTGAGGGCGTGACACAGGGCAGGGTCCTTGGCATGGGGCCTAAACATCCAGAGGACTGGGCTGGTACCACTTGGGGACACCGCACTTTGCAGGGTGGGGCTAGGAGAAGCAGAGTGAGGGCCAGGGGTCTGGATGTATTAGCCAGTCCTGCTCGGGTACAAGCACTTGGCGGGGTGGGCCTGGGGGCAGCAGAGAGTGGTCTGGAGGTTTGAGCAGGTTCTGGTCAGGGGCATGGTGCTCAGTGGGGCAGGGCCGGGGGCAGCATGGGGTGGTGTCTGGGGACCTGTGCCAGTGCTCTGGGGACATGGTGCTCAGCAGGGCAGGTTTGGGGTGGTGTACAGCAGAGTCTAGAGATCTGCAGTAGTGCTGCTCAGGGGTGTGGCACTCAGTATGGCAGGGCCAGGGGACTGCTCAGGGCCTGGCCCATTAGTCCAGAGGTGCACGCAAATGCCTCTGGGGACATGGATCTCCACACAGGGTGCACAGAAGCAGAAGAGAAGGGAGAGGATGTGATATGCAAAGCTAAGTGGGAGACAAAGAAGAGAGATGAGCAGAAGCAAAGAAATGAAGAAATAAATAAAAATAAATCAATAAAATGGCGGCATGGTGAAAGTTGGTGGGTGGAGGTGGAGCAAACCTGGAAATGCTGTGTGCTGGTGGCCCCCTATTCAAATGATGCAGTACAGCCCATTGGGAAGGGGCAGGGGAAGCGTATGGGGCTAAATGGGAGGAAGAAAAGAAAGGAAGGAAGGGAAAGAGGAGAAGGAAAAAATACAAATATATATATATATATATATAGTGCTGAAGGAACCAGCCATTGAAGGCAGGGGAGAACTAGGGTGGTGGCAAGCTGGTGTCTCTCTTGCTGAGTGGTGTGGCATGACCTGTCAGGAAGGTGAGAAGGCAGCATAGGACCTAAGTGGGAGGGAGAAGGAAAGGGAGAAAGGGAAAGAAAAAGAAAAATAAAACATGTGGCATTGAGGGAGCCTGTGGTAGGGCAACCCCATGGAGGCCTCGTGCCAGTGCCTCTCTAGCCAAGCAGTGCAGCTTGGTCCATTGAGGGGGGTGGGGGTTGCACATAGACTAGATGGGTGGGAGAAAAGAAAGGAAGGAAGGGGGAGAGAAAGAAGAAACAAAAAACAAAATACGGTGCTGAAGGAACTGGCCATTGGGGGCGGGGTAGAACCAGGGTGGCGGCGAGCTGGTGCCTCTCTCACTGGGTGGTGTGGCACAGCCTGTCAGGAAGGTGTCTAGGCAGTGTGGTGACTACAGGAGAAAGATAAAGAAAAATAAAAAATATAGCACTGAGGGAGCCACTGGGTGGGGGCTGGGCAAACCTGTGGAGGCCTCTTGCCGATGACTCTCTAGCTGAGTGGTACAGCACAGCTTCCCAAGAAGAGGCAGGGATGGCACGCAGAGCTAGGTGGGTGGGAGAAAGGAAAAGAGGGAAGGGAAAGAGAGAAAAGAAATGAACAAAACAACAATAAAAAAAATATGGCACTGAGGCAACCAGCCGCTGGGTACAGCGTAGACCTGAGGTGGCAGTGAGCCAGTGTCTCTCTGGCCAAACGACCATGGCCTGTTGGAAAGTTGGAAGTAGCGTACAGGGCAGGATGATGGGGGTTATTGGGTGGTCTGTCTCCTGTTGGGAGCTCTGTAAAGTTGTTTCCTGTACTCACTGTCTGGGGTCGTTGCTGGCTGTCCTCCAAGATCCATGCCATATTAGCTAGCAGGGGAGCTCCCATCTGTAGCTCTCCTCGTCCTCTGTTCTCTCTCGGTTTCTTTTTCCATTAGGGTGTTTGATCTAGTTCTTTATCCCTTCGTTTGATGCTTAGGGTTCCAGAATTGATGTTTTGTCATGGATTGAATTGTGTCCCCAAAAAATATGTGTATCAATTTGGCTAGGTCATGTTTTCCAGTATTGTATGATTATCTACCATTTCATCATCTGATGTGATTTCCCTGTGTGTTGTAAATACTATCATTATGATGTTAATGTGATAGATTAGCAGCAGTTATATTGATGAGATCTACAAGATTAGATAGTGTCTTAAGACAATCTCTTTTGTGATATAAAAGGGAGAAGCAAGCAGAGACATGGGGACCTCATACCACCAAGAAAGCAGTGCCAGGAGCAGAGTGCATCCTTTGGACCTGCAGCTCCTGTGCAGAGAAGTTCCTAGTCTAGGGGAAGATTGATGACAAGGACCTTCCTCCAGAGCCCACAGAGAAAGCCTTCCCCTGGAGCTGACACCCTGAATTTGGACTTCTAGCCTACTGGACTATGAGAGAATAAGCTTCTGTTTGTTAAAGCTATCCACTTGTGGTATTTCTGTTACAGCAGCACTTGAGGACTAAGATGTGTTTGAATCTGTTTTGCTTACTTTTTCAGGTCTTTGCCACAGATGGATAGCATGGTTATTCTGTCTATAGTGCCATGTTGGCACCTCCTCATCCAGTTTTTAGATCCCTGTTTATATATGTAGATCTAGTTCATTCTTAGCTATTGAATGAAAAGACCCCACTTTATTTGTTTTCCTACTGATGGCCTTTAGGATCTTTTTCCAGATTTTCATTATTATAAACAATGCTACAGTGAACACCCACCTGTCTGTGCCATGGTGTGTTTTTCTAGGGCAGGCACCTAAGAGAAGAAATGCTGGGTCAAATGATATGCATTTAGCCTTAGAGACACTGCCAAATTGCTCACAAAAGTGGCTGGGCCAATTTATACTTCCTGCAGTAATGAAAGTGCCTATTTACCTTAAATCATGCTAAAATGACCCATTTTTCAATCTGGTGGGTGACAATGGTTTCTCATTTAGTTTTATTACTCTCATTGTTAATCAGGTTGGAAATCTTTTCATGAATTTATTGGCAGATTCTCTCTCTTTTTATAAGGCTCCTATGAAAGCAGTTTTGTAGGAAGTAGGGAGGTAGATTTGAGTTTGGGTGCCAGCTACTCAGAGACGTCGCCCTGTGCTGATTATACTGAGAAAGTTCGTGAGAAATTGAGATCGTGTGCAACCTTTCCCTCTGGGATGAGGAAGAGCTTCTGGTTCCAGCCAGGTCATTAATCTAGAGAGTCACTGGAATCAATCCAGTACACAAATTGCTTGTCTTTTCACAACATTACTTTGTGAAGGGAAGGACAAGGATGCTATGATGTTGGCTGGACTAATTGTCCCTGATAGTCAGTGCAAAATAGGCTGCTGCCACACTATGGGGACAATGGCAGAGGGTGGATGGAACTCAGAGGGCTTCCCTGGGTAAAAGTTAATGGAAGATAACTGACAAACAAGTACATAGGCCTCCTGGGTTTAGTTTGGGACACTTCACTCAAGCAAAGTAGAACTGTCCCATAGGTTTTCAAAGAAGCAGCTGGTGGATTTGAACTGCCAACTTTTGTTTAGCAGCTGAGCTCTTAACTGCTGTGCCACCAGGGCTCCAGACACTACCTAAGCCTCAACGTATTTTTCCTATATGTCATCTGCTAGGTAGCAAAAAAAAAAAAAAAAAGAAGGTTAATAACATGATGAGTTGCTTTAATCCTCGTTTCAACAACTTTCTCCCTAAATTTTACTTTGTTGTTCTTATTGATAATATACACAGCAAAACACACACCAATCCAACAGTTTCTACATATACCATTTAAACCCATTGCTGTCGAGTCAGTTCTGACTCATAGAGAACCTATAGGACAGACTAGAACTGCCCCATAGAGTTTCTGAGGGGCACGTGGGGGATTCAAACTGCCAACACTTTGGCTAGAAGCTGTAGCACTTCACCACTATGCCGCCAGGGTTTCCATGTACCATTTGGTGACATTGATTATATTCTTCAAGTTGTGCAGCCATTCTGACCCTCCTTTTCTGAGTTGTCCCTCCCTCATTAACATAAACTCACTGCCCCCTAAGCTGCCTTTCTAATCTTTTGAATTGCTATTGTCAGTTTGATCTCATATAGTTTTTAAAAGAGCATAATGCTCAAGGTATTTTTTTTTTTTTTTTACTAGTTAAGGGAAAGTTCAGTTTTAAGATGACTTCAAGGGGTATTTTTTATTTAAAGATTAACACAGGGCAACAGTTTCAGGGGTTCAGTCATCCTTCATGGCTTCAGAAAGTCTAGAGTCCATGAGAATTTGAAATTCTGTTCTGTGTTTTCCCTATTTTGATCAGGATTCTTCTATGGAATCTTTCATCAAAAATGTTCGATAATTGTAGCTGGGCATCATCCAGTTCTTCTAGTCTCATGGCAAAGGAGGCAGTTCTTTGTGGAGGCAAATAACCACACATTCCATATCCTCTTCCTATCCCCGACTCTTTTTTCCTGTTGCTCAAGGCAAATAGAGACCAATTGTTGTGCCTTTGATGGCCACTTACAAGCTTTTAAGACCCCAGGCAATATGCAACAACTAGGAGGTAAAACAGAAGCACTGAACATGTTATTAGGCCAATTAACAGGGATGTATCATGAACCCATGACCCTAAACCTCCAAACCAAAGAACCAAATCCCGTGAGATGTTTGGACACAAGCAGCCTCGGAAGCTACTCTCTTTTTTTGTCATTGTTTTAGAAATATCTATCACACAACTTTCGCCAATTCAACTTTTTACAGATGTACACTTTATTGACAGCAGTTACATTAATTGGCTATGAACCCTACCGTTAATCAACGTGATTTTTGCATCACCATAATCCAAACCTCAGTACTTCATAAGCAATAATCCCTTCTCCCTCCCTCCCTCCCACCTCTGGTAACCACAAAGAAACTTTGATCTCTATACATTTGCCTTTTCTTGTCTTTTTATATAAGTGAGGTCACACAATATTTGCCCTTTTGTGATTGACTTATTCACTAACATAATGTCTTACAGCTCCATCCATATTGTAATATGTATCAAGACTTCATTTCTCTTACTGGCTGATTAGTATTCCATTGTATGTATATACTACATTTTGTTTATCCATTCATCTACTGATGGGCATTTAGGTTGTCTCTACCTTTTGGCTATTGTGAATGGTGCTGCAGTGAACACTGGCATACAAGTATCTGTTTGGGTCTCTGACTTCAAATCTTTTGGGTATATGTCTAGGAGTGGAATTTTTGAGTCATATGGTAGAGCTATTTTTAGTTTTTTGCATTCCCACCAACAATGGTAAAGGGTTCCAATTTCCCCACATTCTTGCCAACATTTTTTATCTTCTGTTTTTCCTTTATTTGTTTGTATGTTTTTTTTTAGTCTTAGCTATCCTAGTGGGAGTGAAATGGTATCTCACCGTGGTTTCGATTTGCACCTCTTTCATGGCTAATAGTGCTGAGCATCTACTCATGTGTTTGGTGGCCAATTGAATGCCCTTTTTGGTAAAATGTCTATTCAAATTCTTTGCCCATTTTACAGTCAGGTTATCTTTTTGGTGTTAAGTGTCAAAGTTTTATATATTTTTTGGTTATTAGATTCTTATTAAATATATGGTTTCCAAAGATAACCTCCTAGTTGGTGGCTTGTCTTTTCACTCTTTTGATAAAGTCTTTCGATGAACAAAAGTTTTTAATTTTTATGAGGTCCCATTTGTTTATTTTATTGTGTCTTTTGCTCTTTGTGCTTCTGTTATTATGTAATTCATTGTTAAAAGTTAGGCCTGACAGCATTGGCCCTGCATTTTCTTCTAAGAATTGCATGGTATTAGTTTTCACATTTAGGTCCTTAATCCATTTTGAATGTGTTTTTGTGCATGGTGTGAGACAAGGATTCTGTTTCATTTTACAGCATGTGGAAATCCATTTTTCCCAATACTATTTATAGAAGAGGCTGTTCAAATGTTAGACATTTTGATATTGTCCCACAGGTTATTGTGGTTCTGTGATTCTGTTCTTTTTTTAAAAAAATTTTTTTTCTCTCTGTTCTTCAGAATTTCTTTTGATCTATCTCCAAGTGCACTGATTCATTCCTCTGACATCTCCATTCTGATACTAAGTGGTGAATTTTTTGTTAATTTCAGATATTTGCCAAGAACTGTGAAGCATCTGAGATTTTTACCCTACGTGCAAGTTAATAAATTAACCTGACACGGATGCTGGTAGAAGACATAAGACTCCTGAGTCAGAGACAAAAGACAGTTTATTAGTCACAGCAGTAAGAGTAACCAGAGTATCACAATTTTTGCACTAGTACCCTGAGCTCAGTTTCCCACAGGGAAATAAATCCAAAGAAGGCCAGATGATGCTTGCACATGGTATGGTTGTATTACAAGACAGAACTCCGAATCTTATAATAGGGAATAAGTTTACCTGCCCCTTACTTTGGAGGAAGACACTCTTTCTATCTTTGGAGGCTGATCGCTGTATAAATATTCTTGAAAATATAGTCCAAGAACTTCTGGCCAACAAGGCACCATAGACAGAAGCACCACACCGTCCCGCCACGGCAAAGACCTGAAAAACTAAGTAAAACAGAGATAGACATCATTCCTGGAACCTGAAGAGTCAAATGAAGAGATAAAGAACTCAGCCAAACACCAGATGGAATAAGAAACTGACAGAAGACAGAGGGTGAGGAGAGATATGTACAGAAGTTCCTTATCAACTAAAGCAAGATTCACCCTCTTGGACTTCTGTCAGGGATTGGCAGACAGGGAGCACAGAAAATCAGCTTCACAGAGCTCCGAGCAGGAGACAGAGCACCTGGTAACCAGTGATACACACTTTCCCACCCCCCATCATCTCCCCACTGCTCTACCTCCAAGTTTCCTGGACGGCTGCAGTGGCTCCACCAGCGGGGAAGTACAGTGTCTGTGCTGCTTGGGTTCACCCTACCGCATCACAGATCGGTGGATGTGGAAAATGGGAAAACAGCTTCATGAAGTTCCCAGTAGGAAACAGAGCAACCGGTAATGAGTGACATATGCTTTCCTAACCTCCACCCTGCTCCCCCTTTGGCCTCCTCTTCTTCCCGCCAGATGCAGTGTCTTGGCTGGAAGGCAACTGCTTCCACCCTGGGCTGTTTGGGTTTGTCCCACCCACATTGGCCATGTCCCTGAGCTGGTGTTGCTTCTTTCCAATTCTTTTGGTTTGTTCTATGCCTCCCACCACCTCCCCATCCTTTCTCTCAAACACCTGGCTCTGTGTGCCATCTTTGCTTCTTTTTGAAAGGTTGTGAAGCCCAGCTCAACTAGGGGACCATTCCCCCAGCCTGGGACACCACACCAGTAGGATCCCTAAGATTTTTTTTTCCTGTTTTGTTCTGTTTGTTCTGTTTTATTTATTTTCTTTTTCTTTTCGTGGCTTGGGAGCATCTTCTAGCTGGGCTGCACTGCACAACTTAAGAGCCACTCCCCCAATCTGCACAGCTGTGTAGGTGGAATCCCTGTGAGCATTTTTTTTCTCTTTCTTTCTTTTTTTTTTTTTTTTTGCTTTTTTTCCCTTTATGTCTTTCATCATTTCTCAGTTCTCATCTGTCTATACATGCCTTCTTTTCCTGTTGCCTGAATACCTGGTGTTGTGTGACATCTATACCCCCTCTACTCAGGCTAAATTTCGCAGCCTGGGAGGCACTTTCCCATTCTTTGTGGCTACTCCAGTGAGACCTCTGGGGCTTTTCTTTTCCAGACTTTTATCTAGATTTGTTTTTCTTGTGCCCTTTTTCTTTTTTTCCTTTTCGTTTTTCTCCATTTCTCAGTTTCTCATCTCTTCACTCCAACAGCAAGCTCCCTTAGCACTCATTTTATTTTTTTCCCCTTTGTTTATTTGATTGTTCTGGGCTCCTGTTTCTGTCTCCTCTTTCCCATACCCATATTATCTCCACACCTCACAACCTCCCTCCTCTTTCCTGCCTACCTGCGCCATGTGCTGATCATCACACCCTGGAGCATCACAGGCAAGGCCTACTGGAACCTGCCCAGCACTGATTGCTGGCCCGCCCTGTTGGCCCTAGTACTTGCCACAAGCAACCCATCCCAGCCCCTCCCCTTCAGCTGAACCTGCCCTGCTGCACCATACCTGAGTGACTGGCCCTGCCCATTGGACAATGAGGTGAAAAGAATCACAACTACAGATAAGCAAACAACAAAGAATGCACAGCCCGCCTACTCAGACATAACCAAATACAACAAAAAAAAAAAACAGGATGAAACAAACAAACCTACAATCAAGAAAAGAGGAAAATAACTACTGAATGTCCCAAAGACAGCAGACAATATCAAAACCAAATGTGGAAATTATAGAACAATATCATTAATATCACATGCAAGCAAAATTTTGCTGAAGATGATTCAAAGTGACTGCAGCAGTATATCGACAGGGAACTGCCAGAAATTCAGGCCGGTTTCAGAAGAGGATGTGGAACCAGGGATATCATTGCTGATGTCAGATGGATCCTGGCTGAAAGCAGAGAATACCAGAAGGATGTTTACCTGTGTTTTATTGACTACGCAAAGGCATTCGACTGTGTGGATCATAACAAACTATGGATAACACTGCGAAGAATGGGAATTCCAGAACACTTACTTGTGCTCATGAGGAACATTTACATAGAAAAAGGCAGTTGTTCAGACAGAACAAGGGGATACTGATTGGTTTAAAGTCAGGAGAGGTGTGCATCAGGGTTGTATTCTTCCACCATACCTACTTAATCTGTACGCTGAACAAATAATCCGAGAAGCTGGACTATATGAAGAACAACGGGCATCAGGATTGGAGGAACACTCATTAACAACCTGCCTTATGCAGATGACACAACCTTGCTTGCTGAAAGTGAAGAGGACTTGAAGCACTTACTAATGAAGATCAAAGACCACAGCCTTCAGTATGGATTACACCTCAACATAAAGAAAACAAAAGTCCTCACAACTGGACCATTGAGCAACATCATGATAAATGGAGAAAAGATTGAAGTTGTCAAGGATTTCATTTTACTTGGATCCACCATCAACAGCCATGGAAGCAGCAGTCAAGAAATCAAAAGATGCATTGCATTGGGCAAATCTGCTGCAAAGGACCTCTTCAAAGTGTTGAAGAGCAAAGATGTCACCTTGAAGACTAAGGTGTGCCTGACTGACCCAAGCCATGGTATTTTCAATACCATCATATGCATGTGAAAGCTGGACAATGAATAAGGAAGACCAAAGAAGAGTTGACGCCTTTGAATTGTAGTGTTGGCGAAGAATACTGAATATACTGTGGACTGCCAAAAAACAAACAAGTCTGTCTTGGAAGAAGTGCGGCCAGAATGCTCCTTAGAGGCAAGGATGGTGAGACCGTGTCTTACATATTTTGGACATGTTGTCAGGAGAGATCAGTCCCTGGAGAAGGACATCATGCTTGGCAGAGTACAGGGACAGCAGAAAAGAGGAAGACCCTCAACGAGGTGGATTGACACAGAGGCTGCAACAATGAGCTCAAGCATAACAATGATTGTAAGGATGGTGCAGGACTGGGCAGTGTTTCATTCTGTTTTGCATAGGGCTGCTATGAGTCGGAACTGACTTGACAGCACCTAACGACAACAACAACATGGAACAAAAGAAGACTAAAGGGGCACACCAGCCCTGGGGCAGTGACTGGAAGGCAGGAGGAAACAGGAAAGCTGATAATAGGGAACCCAGGGTTGAGAAGGGAGAGTGTTGACATGTCAAGGCGTTGTTAACCAATGTCATAGAACAATGTGTGTAGTAACTGTTTGATGAGAAACTAGTTTGTTCTGTAAAACTTCATCTAAGGTCTAATAAAAAGTAAAGAAAATATAGTCCAGAACAAAGCAAATTTATAGCCTTGCTCTCAACGTGCATAGAAATCTGAGAGCTCCATGGGGAATTGTGTCTCAACAATACTGTATTTTTCACTTCCAAAATTTCCATCTGTTTTTTTCTGAGAACTTTTATGTTTATATTCATTTCAAGCCTTTCACCCCTACGTCACTGAGCAAGGTTATAAAGGATGCTTTAAAGTCTTTATTTGATAATTCCAAAATCTGGGTCATCTCAAGTTTGGTATCTGTTGATGATCTTCTTTGAAATTTGGTCAGATTACCCAGTCCCTGGGTGGTACAAAGAGTTAAATTCTCAACTACTAACCAAAAGGTTGGCAGTTTGAACCCACCCAGAGGCTCCTCAGAAGAAAACCCTGGTGATCTGTTTTTAAAAGGTCAGCCTTGAAAACCCTATGTTGTTGTTGTTGCTGTTATGTGCTGTCAAGTCAATTCCAGCTCTTAGTGACATGTACAATAGAACTAAACACTGCCTGGTCTTGTGCCAACCTCACAATCCCTGTTATACTTGAGCCCATCATTGCAGCCACTGTGTCAATCCATTTCTTTGATGGTTTTCCACTTTTTCGCTGACCCTGTATTTTAGCAAGCATGAAGTCCTTCTCCAGGGACGGATCCCTCCTGGTAACATGTCCAAAGTATGTGAGACATAGCCTTGCCGCCCTTGCTTCTAATGAGCATTCTGGTTGTACTGCTTCCAAGACAGATTTGGCCATTCTTCTGGCAGTACATGGTATATTCAATATTCTTCACCAACACCACAATTCAAAGGCGTCAATTCTTTTTCAGTCTTCCTTATTCATCATCTAGCTTTCACATGCATATAAGGCAATTTAGAACACCATGGCTTGGGTCAAGGCACTCCTTAGTCTTCAAGGTGACATCTTTGCTTTTCAACACTTTAAAGAGGTCTTTTGCAGCAGATTTGCCCAAAGCAATGCATGGTTGATTTCTTGACTGAGCTTCCATGGGTATTGATTGTGGATCCAAGTAAAATGAAATCCTTGAAAACTTCAACATTTTCTCTGTTTATCATGATGTTGCTTATTGGTCCAGTTGTGAGAATTTTTGTTCTCTTTATGTTGAGGTGTAGTCCATACTGAAGGCTGAGGTCTTTGATCTTCATCAGTTAGTGCCCCAAGTCTTCTTCACTTTCAGCAAGCAAGATTGTGATGCAGGTTGTTAATTAGTCTTCCTCCAATCTGATGCCTTGTTCTTCATATGGCCCAGCTTCTCAGATTATTTGTTCAGCATACAGAATAAGTAAGTATGGTGAAAGGATACAACCCTGATGTGCACATATCCTGACTTTAAACCAATCAGTATGCCCTTGTTCTTCTGTTCCAATGACTGCCTCTTGGTCTATGTAAAGGTTCCTCATGAGCACAATTAAGTGTTCTGGAATTCCCATTCTTCGCAATGTTATCCATAATTTGTTATGATCCACACAGTCGAATACCTTTGCATAGTCAATAAAACACAGGTAAACATCTTTCTAGTATTCTCTACTTTCAGCCAGGATTCATCTGACATCAGCAATGGTATCCTTGGTTTCATACCCTCTTCTGAATCCAGTTTGAATTTCTGGCAGTTCTCTGTCGCTGTACTGCTGCAACCGTTTTTGAATGATCTTCAGCCAAATTTTGCTTGCACGTGGTATTAATGACATTGCTGATAATTTCCCCATTATGCTGAATCCTCTTTCTTGGGAATAGGCATAAATACGGAACTCTTCCAGTTGGTTGGCCAGGTAGCTGTCTTCCAAATTTCTTGGCATAGATGAGCAAGCACTTTCAGTGCTGCACTCATTTGTTGAAACATCTCAATTGGTATTCCGTTAATTCCTGGAGCCTCATTTTTCACCAATGCCTTCAGTGCACTTAGACTTCTTCCTTCAGTACCATCAGTTTCTGGTCATATACTACCTCCTGAAATGGTTGAACATTGGCCAGTTATTTTTGGTGTAGTGACTCTGTGTATTCCTTCCATTTTCTTTTGATGTTTTCTTTGTTATTTAATATTTTCCCCATAGAATCCTTCAATATTGCAGCTTGAGGAGTGAATTTTTTCTTCAGTTCTTTCAGCTTGAGAAATATCATGCACGTTCTTCTCTTTTGGTTTTCTATCTCCAGGTCTTTACACATGTCATTATAATACTTTGTCTTCTTGCGCTGCTTTTTGAAATCTTCCGTTCAGCTCTTTTACTTCATCATTTCTCCCTTTTGCTTTAGTTACTCAATATTCAAGAGCAAATTTCAGACTCTCTTCTGACATCCATTTTGGTCTTTTCTTTTCCTGTCTTTTTAATGATCTCTTACTTTCTACATGTATGATGTCCTTGATGTCATTTCACAACTCGTCTGGTCTTCAGTCATTAGGGTTCAATGTGTCAAATCTACTCTTGCAGTGGTCTCTAAATTCAGGTGGGGTACACTCAAGGTTGTACCCTATACAGTGCACTATTACTCTGCAACACTTGGGGTGACCGTGAATAGGAATCGACTGCAAATTGTTTGGATTTTTTGTTGTTGTTTTTTACATGTCTAGTGATTTGGGATTGCATTCTAGACTTTTTAAATATTGTCTTGTGAGACTCTGGGTACTGTTTAAATTCTCTGGATTATGTTGAGTTTGTTGTTCTCCTTAGCAGATAATCAACTCAGCTAAGTTTAGACTACAAGTTTAGCTCACATTTTCTGGGCAGTGATTCTAACGTCAATTCAGTTTTCAAAGTCTTTGCTAAGCTCTTCGGTTCTGCCTAGCATGTGTGCCACTCTAGAACTAGTCTGGGACTTAAATACTGGTTTATATCATAGTTCAGTTCTCAAAGACTTGTTAAATTTCTTTGGTTCTGTTCTGTGCTAATATACCTAGGGAGTGTTGTGTTGCTTCATGAGCAGAATTAGGGAATCACTTTCTCTAGGATCCTTCCCATACTCTCATAGGTCTCTTTTCCTGCTTCTAATGATCAGAAAGAGTGATTGACTCAGAGTTTTGGCTTCCCACATTGTCATGCAGTTCACATGACTGAAACCAGTTTGAGGTGAAATAACAAAAGAAAAGAAAAAATTAACAGCAATTACAGCACATTCTTTGGAAAAATGGAGCTTCTATTCCCAATTTCTTAACCAGAAAATCAATTTTTTCACCGAGTTTTAGTTCCTTGTGTTGTGCAGTTCCACGTAACTGGGGTCACCTTCAGGATAGGGTGGGAAGAGTAAAGAGAGAGCATAAACAGAGATTTACTCACACCCTACAGACAAAGGACCTTTTTACTAGTTTCTCTGGCCAGAGGCTTGGGCTTTCTCTCAGGGTTTTAGGTACCTAGACTATCATCACCACCACTACCATAGCAGTTCCACAAGTGGAGCTGGCAGGAGAGAAAAGAGGGGAAGACGGAGATTCCACCCACACTCTACAACATGCAGGGGCCCCTTTCCTTGACTCCTGGGTAGAAATAGGAGGTTTCTCCCATAGTTTTTGACTTCTGGACCCATGGTGTAGTTATGGGATTCAACCCAGCCTCAAGTCAAAGCCAAGAGACAAAAAAGAAAAGAAAAACTAACTCCTATTTTAAGTCATTATTCCACTTTTGACGTTAGTCCCCAGTTCTACCATCTTTGTTTACAGTACTTTTTAGAGTACCAGCTAGTTACTTTGCATATTCTGTCTGGAATTTTCAGTTGTAGTCAGCAGGGCAGATAAGCTACAGTGGGCTTACTCCATCTTAGCTGGCCCTGGAAGTCAATTACAGGAAATTTTAGTTCACTCTCTCAGTTCAAGTCAAAGCAAGTGTATAAAAATAAATAGTAATATAAAAGACCTAAATGACATAACAAATGAAGTATATCTGAAGGATATGTACTAAACTTTGAATCCCCAAAATAAAGATTATACCATCTTTTCAAGTGACCATAAAACTTACAGAAAAATTGGCCAAATAATAAACCACAAAAATAACCAATTAATTCCAAAAAAGGAGAAATAATGCAGATACTATTTTCTAATCATAATAATGATAAGACAAAATAATAACTAAAACAAAATAATAATGACTAAATGGTGTGATTGTCCACCATTTTGTCATTTGATCCGATTTTTCGTATGTGTTGTAAATCCTACCTCTATGATGTTAATAAGGTGGGATTAGCAGCAGTTATGTTAATTAGGCATTTATTATTATTATTAAAAAAAAATTTAAGAAAATCAGAAAACAAAAAGAAAGACCTTCACCTAGAAATTTTAATATTCTCTTTTAATCAACTTTTAAATTTATAGGGAAATACGAAGTGAAATTACAGACTTTTTTGGAAAACACCAAAGTCATGGATTGAACCGTGTCCCCTCAAAATATCTGTCAACTTAGCTTGGCCATGAGTCCCAGTATTGTGTGATTGTCTACCATTTTATCTTCTGATGTGATTTCTCTATGTGTTGTAAGCTGTATCACTATGATGTAATAAGATGGATTAGCAGCAGTTATATTGTTGAGGTCTACAAGATTACGTAGTGTCTTAAGCCAGTCTCTTTTGAGATATAAAAGACAGAAGTGAGCAGAGAGACATGGGAACTTCCTACCACAAGAAAGCAGTGCCAGGAGCAGAGTGGGTCTATTTGGACTTGAGGTTCCTTCGCTGAGATGCTCCCAGACCAAGAGAAGACTGATGACAAGGACTTTACTCCAGAACCAACAGAGATAGAAATCCTTCCCCTGGAGCCAGCACCCTGAATTCAGACTTCTAGCCTACTGGACTGAGAGAATGAACTTCTCTTTGTTAAAACCACTCACTTGTGGTATTTCTGTTATAGCAGAACTAGATGACTAAGACAACTAATAATGAAAACACTAGATATTAGACCGCATGGAATACAAACAAAGCATGCTCATAGCCTTAAATATTTATATCAACTAAAAAGAAATTAATCATCTCCTCAAAATGTGGGAAAAATAACAACATAATAAACTGAAGGAAAGCAGAAAAAATAATCAATAAATATTATTGTAAATAAATCACAAAGCTGATACATGGAAAAACGATAACTTTTAAAAACAAAATAAGAAATGTCAAGGAGGATATAACCAATAGGTACTATGCTAAATACTTCATGTATAGTATCTCAGTTACTCTTACAACAATCCAATAATGGTGAGTATTATTGCTATTATTTTTATTCCCACTTTATAAGTGAGAATATGAGGCTCAAGGTTTTCTGACTCACTGAGGTTTCACATCAAGTAATGTGGAGCAGGGACACATACCCAGGTCCTCAGGCTAATGCCATAATGTTGTGATGCTAGAGTCTTCTGAGTGATGTTAATGATGGGTTGGGTGCAGGTGTCAATGCCAGATCACTTTGATCTGGGATGGCCCTGTCTCTCAGTGAGGTCATCTCAGCACTTCTCACCCTTTTGGACCAGGACCACTTAAATCCAAGAGTGTACACAAACATCAGGGGAAAGGCACCTATTCATTGTTCCATTTACACAGCCCTGCTTCTTTCTCATGGAATAACAAGAAGGGAGTCAAAAAGAAGGATGGTACATATTCTGAGACTATTTCTTGCTCATTTGATTGGCTAGAAAAACCTGGAAATAGACAGAAGCGTACTTGCTATCCCCAATTTAGAGAAGAGGAAATTGGTCTAGAAAAATATTAAGTAATTTAATGCCCTTTCTTGTTGCTGGTCACTTAACAACATGATAGATGTCATGAATTGAGTTGTGTCCCCCCAAAATATCTGTCAACTTGGGTAGTCCATGATTCCCAGTATTGTGTGATTGTCCACCATTTTGTCATTTGATCTGATTTTCCTATGTGTTGTAAATCCTACCTCTATGATGTTACTAAGGTGGGATTAGCGGAATTATGTTAATTAGGCAGGACTCAATCTACAAATAAGGTTCCATCTTAAGTCAATCTCTTTTTAGATACAAGACAGAAGTGAGCAGAAAGACAGGGTGACCTCAGCACCACCAAGAAACAAGCACCAGGAGCAGTGCGTTCTTTGGACCCAGGGTCCCTGTGCTGAGAAGCCCCTTGTGCAGGGGAAGATTGACAACAAGGACCTACCCCCAGAAATGACAGAGAGAGAAAGACTTTCCTTGGAGCTGGTGTCCTGAATTTGGGCTTCTAGCCTCCTAGGCTGTAAAGAATAAATTTCTCTTTGTTAAAGCCACGCACTTGTGGTATTTCTGTTATAGCAGTGCTAAATGACAAGGACAGGTGGGGTTTGAACCCAAGTTGTCTTTGGCCAAGTTTGATATTCCTTCCACTGCCTCACCCTTCCAATGTTGATAGTAGATCCTATCTCAACTCTCCTATTTTGCTCAGGAGTAGGCAAACAAAATGCCCTGCTCACTTTACCAGGACCACATTATCACTATGAGGGAGAAATTAGGAAGGACAAAAAAGAAACATAGAGATTGTTGTGACTGGAAGGACCTTAAAGACCATCATACTTCAACCCACCCTTTTTACAAATGAGGAAACTGAGGCTCAGAGAGGTGAAGTGACTTTCACAGAGACACACAGATTGCTTATTGACTGGGTTAATGGCTTTTCTATCAATACTTTTTCCAAAACCAATATTTCTGGGCTTTGTCTTTCCCTTGAGCACCTGTTCCCTCCCATTGTGTTAGACAAAGGTGCACTAAAAAGCCTGTTAGTGTCTTAGGCTGAGTTTTCTAGAGAAGAAAAACCAGTAAAATGTATAAGTATATATACAGAGAGATTTATATCAAGGAAATGGCTTATACGGGTGTAGAGACTGGAATGTCCCAAGTCAGTTGGTCACGATAGAGGCTTCTCCTGATTGACATAGCCACAGGGGCTGATGAACTCAAGATCAACAGGTCAGAGAGTAGGGCTCTTGCTTACAGGCTGCGAAGATCAATGAATCCCAAGATTGGCAGGCAAGACCACAGGTAGGCTGTCAACTCAAGTCCCAAGAGCTGGAGGTCAGACGAACAGGAGCCAGATGCAGGATTCAGAGTGAGCAAATGCATGCGAGCCTTGCCAAAATGTCCACTTATGTTCAAAGTAGGCCACATGCCCAAGGAAACTCCCCATCATGGAGGTGATCACGTTGTATCAAATCTCATCATGGAAGTGATCACATCATGCAACTGCCAAACCACTGAGAATCATGGCTCATTAAATTTGACACACAACTTAACCATCACAGATAGGTGAAACTCCTCTTGTGAAGTCAGGAGACCAGGTTCAAGTCCCAGTTTTACCAATAGCAGGAAAACAGGCTCTTGCAAGAACCCGGAATCACTGGAAGTTATTGATAAAAGATCAACCTTCTCCTCTGAATACCTCCCACCGTCCCTAATTCTTCCCCAATTTCAGGTCCACGGGTAGCCCCTGGATGGCCAAATGGTTAAACTTTCAACTACTAGCTGAAATGTTGGGGTTTCAAACCCACCCAGAGGCACCTTGGAAGATAGGCTTGGTGATCTGCTTCTGAAAGGTCACAGCCTTGACAACCATATGGAGCAGTTCTAGTCTGCACACATGGAGTCACCATCAGTTGGAATCGACTCAATGGCAGCTAACAATAACGACAATGGGTAGCTCCTGAGCAGTTGAGCCTTTCTCCTTCCCATCTATCAAAAGCTCTTCTGGGAACAGGTTTTCATCTCATATATTGAATCTCTTATCTCACTGAGATAGAAAAATTCTACCTCCAGTGTGTGGTTGGGGGAGTTAGGTGGAAATTTTCCCAACTTCTCATCCCCTAGTCCTGCCTCAAGTAGAGACTTCCTCTTGCTTACTAAACACAGGCTCACTGCTTTATGCCAGTAGTTCTCAACCAGAAGCAATTTCCCCCTGGGGGACATTTGACAATGTCTGTAGACATTGTTGATTGTTACAATCTGGGGGGGGGGGTGGTACTACTGGCATCCAGTTGGTAGAATCCAGGAATGCTGCTACACATCCTACAATGCACAGAACAGCCCCCTCAACAAGAATTATCTGGTCAGAACTGTCAAAAGTGCCAAGGTTGAGAAAGCCTGCTGTCCAAGCCCACATTTGGATATTCCCAGACCAGATAAGAAACTTATTAAGGTTAAACTTATTCAGCTATAAGTGACAGTTTTTCCATCCACAAAATGGAAGATGATAATACAGACCCAACAGGATTACTCTGAGGATTAGACAAGGTTACTGAAATTTGCTCTGAAATCCAGAGTCTTGAGGACACAATGTTCAGGGTTCCCTTATAAGCCTGTGATATTCCCTGAAGAGAAAACAGGCATCAACCATGGATGTTGTCCATCTAAAAACTGCATTCTAGGCCCTCCTCCACTCTCAGGATGTGATCACCCAGAACTCTATTATTAATATTTATCTGGCTGTATCTTAAACTAGAATTGCTTCCTTTCCTCATGAGAGGCTGCTGGATTTTAGTTACTTAATTGATCTAAATTGAATGTGGAAACTGCAGGTTACTAACAGGTAGTGCTGGTAGGCATTGTTTTTTGTTTTTAATTTCAACAGAGTAAATGAGGACCTGAAATCATTCAGATTTTAATTTTAAAAGCCCACATGTAAGGCTCTTTCATGTCATGGCTGCATGGTTTGATGCAAAACTAGAGTCATTGCAGGTATCGTAGCACAGTCTTCATAGTCACTGTGTGTGGTGCAATGAATTACTTAATATGGCCTTTCTAACCATGGCCTTGTTGCTCACACACAATAATCTAGTCAGATGATGCAAACAAAGTGTCTTGGTCTTCTAGTGCTGCTATAACAGAAATACCACAAGTAGATGGCTTTAACAAAGACAAATTTATTTTCTCACAGTCTAGTAGGCTAGAAGTCCAAATTCAGGGCATCAGCTCCAGGGGAAGGCTTTCTCTCTCTGTCAGCTCTGGAGGAAGGTCTTTCTTGTCAATCTTCCCCCAGACAAGGAGCTTCTCTGGGCAGGAACCCCAGGGTCTAAAGGACTGGCTCTGCTCCTGGTGCTTCTTTCTTGGTGGTATGAGGTCCCCAACTCTCTGCTTGCTTCTCTTTTCTTTTATCTCTTAAGAGATAAAAGATGGTGCAGGTCACACCCCAGAAAACCCCCTTTATATTTGATTGTGGAGGTTACCTGAGTAAGACTGGTGTTACAATCCCACCCTAATACTCTTAACATAAAATTACAATCACAAAATGGAGGACAACCACACAATACTGGGAGTCATAGCCTAACCAAGTTGACACACATTTTGGGGGGAACATAATTCAATCCATGACACAAGTTATACAGAAACTGTAATGGTTGGAGTTATGTGTCACCTTGGCTAAGCCATGATTCCCAGTATTGTATGGACGTCCTCCATTTTGTGATCTGATATAATTATCCTAATCATGTGTTGTAAATCCTAAACTCTATGAGTTAATAGACCCGCCATCGAGTAGATTCCAAGTCCTAGATATCCTATAGGACAGAGCAGAATTGCCCCATAGAGTTTCTGAGGATCAGCTGGTGAATTCAAACTGCTGACCTTTTGGTTAGCCCTTAACCACTGTGCCACCAAGACGAACAGCAATGGAGCCCTGGTGATGAAGTGGTTAAGAACTCAGGCTGCTAACCAAAAGGTTGGCAGTTCGAATCCACCAGTTGCTCCTTGGAAACCCTACAGAGCAGTTCTACTCTGTCCTATAGAGTCACTATAAGTCAGAATTGACTTGACGGCACACAGCAGCAACAACATACGTCAAAAAGGTAGGCTCAGTGTGGGGCGTATCTTCAGTTACAGCCTTGTAGGAGAGCATGACTCAAATCCATCCTTACTCAAGTCATGCCCTTCCCCAGGGTATGGCCTGCATCCAAGGTACATATGTGAGTGCTCTAGCAGGGCTCTCTCTCTCTGCATCTGGATCCTGTAACCAATTCATCACTGTCTGATGAGTGGTTCTAGAGGAACAAAATAGTAAGGTAAGTTTTCTAATTTGATTCTCAAGTCTGACTAGTCTTAAAGGTGCTGATGACTCTACCTCCAATAGTAAAGAGGGTGCTGCTAATCCATGGCATGAGGTAGCAATATTAATATGCAAAATATCACCACAAATTGATCAAGTATTGTTGAGAAATGAGGCTCTGGGTGATCACATGTCTGATACTTTTCTACAATTATGTCACGATGAGAAGTATAGGAAAGCTGGTTAGTTGGTTCTACTTCCACAAGACAAAAAGGTGAAAGAAAGAAATGAGCTCAAGATTTCAGAGTCACAGCTCAAGCACTGCATAAAATATCTGAAAGTAGCCACTTGTGCCCCAAAAGAAAGCCTTATTTCTTGTAGTAACAGAGCTGATGTTTGCGAAAACCAAACCTGGAGTTTTATCATAAGAGTGGCTGAGGAGGGTGGGGCCAAGATGGTGGACTAGTCAGACGCTACTGGTGAATCCTGTTACAATAAAGACCTGAAAAACAAGTGAAAAGGTTATATTTATGACAAGCTAGAAGCCCTGAACATCAAAGGCAAAGTTAGAAAACAGACTGAGTGTCAGGGAGAGACAGTTCAGAAGTGGAGAGGAGTTGCCAGACCTGAATCACCAGGAAACCTCAGGTACCATTTCCAGGAGCAGCTGTGTCAGGCTGTGGTAGCATTCGGCCGCAGTATCCTCAGGGAGAAACATCCAGCCACACAGCCTACTCACACCTCTGGAACCAGAGAAGAATGGCGCTGTAGGCAAAATCTAAGTACTTGTGTATATTTTACCATGTCTCCCACCACGAAGCCAGCTTCAATGGCTGTTGGTTTTCCTGGGCCTGAGATAGGTCTTATTGCACAACCTGAGCCATTCTCCTGGCCTTGGAGAGGGAATAAATTCACAATTGGGGAAAAGAATATCTGCCAGCTTCACTAACCTGGGGAGCTCAGGACAGAAGCAGCTCCTGCCCAGGCATAAATGGTCCGTGGACTTTGAATACCTTTCTCCCCTGTTTTCAGGAGAATAGGCCCTTGTTGGCAGACTGCAACAGTTTCAGCTGTGTGGTGGATAGGTGGGTGTTTGATTTTTGACACTGCTTTGCCTATTAAACAGGGTCCTCACTTATCCACATCAGGGCCTAAGGACTGGTCTCCACTCAGGTCACCCAGCCACCCACAACTGGGGTCCAAGGATAACTGGTACCTTCCAGTCCTTACAACCAAAAACACTGGGTGCCCACAGTCCATGTGCAGAGCCCATCCATCTGTGTGCTCTAGAGAACAGGGACACACTTCTCTCACACTCAGGAAATGGTTGTCAGCCCCCTGCCTTGTTCAGAGTGTGACCCCCTGCTGCAACCAGATACTGGTACCTACACCTGTCACACCTGCCCTCCTAAGACTGTAGGACAGAGCCTGAACCACACACTTGATAACTAACTACCTGGACACCTGAGCTGAATCCATACAAGAAAAGTGAATGGACTCCTAGGCTTATATACCTGGTAACAGGTCTACCCATCTGGTGACAGGATGTTAGAACTTCAAAGGCAAAAATAATCAAGCTAGATCACTCAAGCAACCTATTGGGCATATCAAAACAAAACAAAGCAAGAAGCTACAACACAGTAAGCAAACATGATAAACTAATACAATAACTTATAGATGGCTCAGAGACAACAGTCAATATCAAATCACATAAAGAAACAGACCATGATTGCTTCAACAAGCTCGCAAAACAGTGAATCGAGGGATCTTCTGGATTAATGTGCCTTCCTGGAATTACCAGATGCAGAATACAAAAGACTAATATACAGAACTCTTCAAGATATCAGGAATGAGATCAGGCAATATGCAGAACAAGCCAAGGAACACACAGATAAAGCAGTTGAAGAAATTAAAAAGGCTATTCAAGAACATATTGAAAAATTTAATAAGAGACCCATCAATCAGAAATTCAGAGGATTAGCAATAAAATTACAGAATTAGATAACTCAATAGAAAGTCAGAGGAGCAGAATTGAGGAAGTAGAAGGCAAAATTTGTAAGATTGAAGATAAAGCAATTGCCACGAATATACTTGAAGAAAAATCAGATAAAAGAATTTTAAAAAATGAAGAAAACTTAAGAATTATGTGGGACTGTATCAAGAGTAATAACCTATGAGTGATTGGAGTACCAGAACAGGGAGGGATAACAGAAAATACAGAGACAATTGTTGAAGGTTTGTTGGCAGAAAACTACCTTGATATCATGAAAGATGAGAAGATATCTATCCAAGATGCTCACCAAACTCCACATAAGGTAGATTTTAAAAGAAAGTCAACAAGGCATATTATAATCAAACTTGCCAAAACCAAAGAAAAGAGAATTCTAAGAGCAGCTAGGGATAAAAGAAAAGTTACAAAGGAGAGTCAACAAGAATAAACTCAGACTATTCAGCAGAAACTATGCAGGCAAAAAGGTAGTGGAATGACTTATATAAAGCATTGAAGAAAAAAAATTGCCTGCCAAGAATCATATGTCCAGCAAAACTGTCTCTCAAATATGAAGGTGAAATTAGGACATTTCCAGATAAACAGAAGTTTTGGGAATTTGTAAAAACCAAACCAAATCTACAAGAAATACTATAAGGAGATCTCTGGTTAGAAAATCAACATCAGATATCAACCCAAGACTAAAATACCGAACAGAGCAATCAGGTGCCAACCCAGATAAGGAAATCACAAAAATAAATCATGATAAAAAAAACACTCAAAACAGGGAAACAGCGATGTCATTATGTAAAAGAAGACAACATTAAAACAATAAAGAGGGAATAAGAAACGTAGTCATAGATCTTTCAAATGGAAAGGAAGTCAAGACAATATAAAGAAATAAAAGTTAGGCTTTAAACTTAGAAAAATAGGGGTAAATATTAAGGTCACCGCAAAGGAGATTATCAATCCTACTCATCAAAATGAAATACAAGAAAAAACTAGAGATTCAGCAGAAACAAAATCAACTACAACGAATAAGAGGAAAAGACAATATATAAACACAAGCTACTCAGCACAAAAAACTAAGTGGGAAAAAAAAAAAAAACTGTCAACAACACACAAAAAAAGACCTCAAAATGACAGCACTAAACTCATACCTATCCATAATAACGCCGAATGTAAATGGACTAAATGCACCAATAAAGAGACAGAGAGTGGCAGAATGGAAAAAAAAAAAGACCTGTCTATATGCTGCCTGCAAGAGACACACCTTAGACTCAGAGACACAAACAAACTAAAACTCAAAGAGTGGAAAAAAATATATCAAGCAAACAGCAATCAAAAAAGAGCAGGAGCGGCAATATTAATTTCTGACAAAATAGACTTTAAACTTAAATCTGCCACAAAGGATAAGGAAGGACAATATATAATGATTAAAGGGACAATATACCAGGAGGTTATAACCATATTAAATATTTATGCACCCAATGACAGAGCTGCAAGATACATAAAACAAACTCTAACAGCATTGAAAAATGAGACAGGCAGCTGCACAATTATAGTAGGAGACTTCAACACACCACTTTCAGTGAAGGACAGAACATCCAGAAAGAAGCTCAGTAAGGACATGGAAGATCTAAATGACACAATCAACCAACTTGACCTCACAGACATATATAGAACACTCGACCCAACAGCAGCCAAGTATACTTTCTTTTCTAGTGCACATGGAACATTCTTTAGAATAGACCACATATTAGGTTATAAAGTAAGCCTTAGCAGAATCCAATACATGGAAATATTGCAAAGCATCTTCTCTGATCATAAGGCCATAAAAGTAGAAATCAATAACAAAAAAAGCAGGGAAAAGAAATCAAACGCTTGGAAACTGAACAATACCCTGCTTAAAAACGACTGGGTAATAGAAGAAATCAAGGATGGAATAAAATAATTCATAGAATCCAATGAGAATGAAAACACTTCCTATCAGAACCTTTGGGACACAGTGAAAGCAGTGCTCAGAGGTCAACTTATACCAATAAATGCACACATACGAAAAGAAGAAAGGGCCAAAATCAAAGAATTATCCCTACGACTTGAACAAATGGAAAGAGACCAACATAAGACACCTTTAGGCACCAGAAGAAAGCAGATAATAGAAATTAGAGCAGAATTAAATGAAACAGAGAACAGAAAAACAATTGAAAGAGTTAACAAGACCAAAAGCTGCTTCTTTGAAAAAATTCATCAAATTGATAAACCACTGGCCAAACTAGCAAAAGAAAAACAGGAGAGGAAGAAAATAACCCAAATAAGAAATGAGATGGGCAATATTACAACAAACCCAACTGAAATTAAAAGAATCATATCAGATTACTATGAAAAATTGTACTCTAACAAATTTGAAGGCCTAGAAGAAATGGATGAATTCCTAGAAACACAATACCTACCTAAACTAACACAAACAGAAGCAGAACAACTAAATAAACCCATAACAAAAGAAGAGATTGAAAAGGTAATGTAAAAACTCCCAACAACAACAACAAAAAAGCCCTGGCCTGGAGGGCTTCACTGCAGGGTTTTACCAAACTTTCAGAGAAGAGTTAACACCAACACTACTAAAAGTATTTCAGAGCATGGGAAAGGATGGCACACTACCAAACTCATTCTATGAAGCCAGCATATCCTTGATACAAAAACCATGTCAAGGCACCACAAAAAAGAAAATTACAGACGTATATCCCCCATAAACTTAGATGCAAAAACCCTCAACAAGATTCTAGACAATAGAATCAACAACATATCAAAAAAATAATTCACCATTACCAAGTAGGATTCATACCAGGTATGCAGAGATGGTTCAACAGTAGAAAAACAATTAATCTAATCCATCATATAAATAAAACAAGAGTCAAGAACCACATGATCTTATCAATTGATGCAGAAAAGACATTTGACAAAGTTCGTGATAAAAACTCTCAGGAAAATAAGAATAGAAGGAAAATTCCTCAACATAGTAAAGGGCTTTTATACAAAGCTAACAGCCAACATCATTCTAAATGGAGAGAGTCTAAAGGTATTCCCCTTGAGATCGGGAACCAGACAAGGATGCCCTTTATCACTGCTCTTATTCAACATTGTGCTGGAGGTCCTAGCCAGAACAATTAGGCTAGATAAAAAATAACAGGCATCCAGACTGGTAAGGAAGGAGTAAAATTATCCTATTTGCAGATGACATGATCTTATACACAGAATACCCTAAAGAATCCTCAAGAAAACTATGAAATTAAGAGAAGAATTCAGCAGAGTATCAGAATAGAAGATAAGCGTACAAAAATTAGTTGGATTCCTCTACACCAACAAAAAGAACATTGAAGAGGAAATCACCAAATCAATACCATTTACAGTAGCCCCCAAGAAGATAAAATACTTAGGAATAAATCTTACCAGAAATATAAAAGACCTATACAAAGAAAACTATAAGACATTACTGCAAGAAACCAAAAGAGACCTACATAAATGGAAAAACAAACCTTGCTCACGGATAGGAAGACTTAACATTGTAAAAATGTCTATTCTACCAAAAGCCATCCATAGATACAATGCAATTCTGATTCAAATTCCAACTATATTTTTTAATGAGATGGAGAAACAAATCACCAACTTCATATGGAAGGGAAAGAGGCCCCAAATAAGTAAAGCATTACTGAAAAAGGAGAAAAAAGTGGGAGGCCTCACTCTGCCCAATTTTAGAACCTATTATACCACCACAGTAGTCAAAAGAGCCTGGTACTGGTACAACAACAGATGCATAGACCAATGGAACAGAATTGAGAATCCAGACATAAATTTATCCACATATGAGCAGCTGATATTTGACAAAGGCCCAAATCAGTTAAATAGGGAAAAAGACAGTCTCTTTAACAAACGGTGCTGGTGTTAATTGGATATCCACCTGCAACAAAATGAAACAAGACCCATACCTCACACCATGCTCAAAAACTAACTCAAAGTGGATCAAAGACCTAAATATAAAATCTGAAACAATAAAGATCATGGAAGAAAAAATAGGAACAATGCTAGGAGCCCTAATAGATGGCACAAACTACACAAAACATTACTAACAAATCAGAAGAGAAACTAGATAACTGGAAGCTCCCAAAAATCAAACACCTGTGCTCATCCAAACTCTTCACCAAAAGAGTAAAAAGATACCTACAGATTGGGAAAAAATTTTTAGCTATGACATTTCTGATCAGTGTCTGATCTCTAAAATCTACATGATACTTCAAAAACTCAACAACAAAAAGACAAATAATCCAATTAAAAAATGGGCAAAGGATATGAGCAGGCACTTCATTACGGAAGACATTCAGGTAGCTAACAGATACATGAGGAAATGCTCACAATCATTAGCCATTAGAGAAATGCAAATCAAGACTACAATGAGATTCCCTCTCACCCCAACAAGGCTGGCATTAATCTAAAAAACACAAAATAATAAACGTTGGAAAAGTAGTGGAGAGACTGGAGCACTTCTACACTGCTGGTGGGAATGTAAAATGGTACAACCACTTTGGAAATCAATTTTCCAAATCAGCTTTCTTTAAAAGCTAGAAATAGAACTACCATACGATCCAGCAAATCTCACTCCTTGGAATATATCCTAGAGAAATAAGAGCCTTTACACAAACAGATATATATACACCCATGTTCATCACAGCATTGTTTACAATAGCAAAAAGATGGGAGCAACCAAGGTGCCCATCAATGGATGAATGGATAAATAAATTATGGTATAGTCACACAACGGAATACTACGCATCGATAAAGAACAATGATGAATCCATGAAACATTTCATAACGTGGAGGAATCTGGAAGGCATTATGCTGAGTGAAATCAGTCATTTGCAAAAGGGCAAGTATTGTATGAGACCACTATTGTAAGAACTCAAAAAATAGTTTAAACAGAGAAGAAAATATTCTTTGAAAAATTATCTAATTAGACAGTAGATAAGAACTATCTTAGGTGAAGGGAAAGAACACACAATACAGGAGAATTCAGCACAACTGGACTAAACCAAAAGCAAAGAACTTTCCTGAATAAACTAAATGCTTCGAAGGTCAGCATAGCAGGAGCAGGGGTTTGGGGAACATGGTTTCAGTGGACATCTAACCCAATTGGCATAATAAAATCTATTAAGAAAACATTCTGCGTACCACTTTGGAGAGTGGCATCTGGGGTCTTAAACGCTAGCAAGATGCATCTAAGATGCATCAATTGATCTCAACCCACCTGGAGCAAAGGAGAATGAAGAACACCAAAGACATAAGATAATTACGAGCCCAAAAGACAAAAAGGGCCACATAAAGCAGAGAATACATCAGCCTGAGACCAGAAGAACTAGATGATGCCTGGCTACAACCGATGACTGCCCTGACAGGGAACACAACAGAGAACCCCTGAGGGAGCCAGGAGAACAGTGGAATGCAGACCCCAAATTCTTATAAGAAGACCAGACTTAATGGTCTGACTGAGACTAGAAGGACCCCAGAGGTCATGGTCCCCAGACCTTCTGTTAGCTCAAGGCAGGAACCATTCCCAAAGCCAATTCTTCAGACAGGAATTGGACTGGACTTTGGGATAGAAAATGATACGGGTGAAGAGTGAGCTTCTTGGGTCAAGTAGACACTTGAGACTATGTTGGCGTTTCCTGTCTGGAGGGGAGATGAGAGGGCAGAGGGGGGTCAAAAGCTGGCTGAATGGACACGAAAAGAGAGAGTGGAGGGAAGGAGTGTGCTGTCTTATTAGAGGGAGAGCAACTTGGAGCATATAGCAAGGTGTATATAAATATTTGTATGAGAGATTGACTTGATTTGTAAACTTTCACTTAAAGCACAAGAAAAATTAAAAAAAAAATTGCCAATGAGGGAAATGAAGATAGGAAGACTAAGTCATTTGCTCCGAAGTTCAAAGCTTAATGGTGCAACTGGGACAAGAATGTCAGTGTCTTTAATTCATGATTATAATGTGTTTTTCATTAAAATGCATTTCCCTTACATTAAAAAAAAAAGAACTAGAAATTGCAAAAGAAAAAAAAAAGTGGCTGAATTATAACACTAACTGAATTTCCAACCATGAATAGTGTCTGAAGTTAAAAGTGAGGGCATTAATTGATAAGAAATGGGATCCTGAAATTTGGGACGGGAACATATGGGCAAATAATCAGGAATCTGGGGATATCAAGCTCTTAAATTCATTGAATCACTTCTGCTAACAAGACCAGCCCTCTGACTTCCATCTGAAGAGATTACTCCATCTTTGTCTGCCAAGCCACCCTCCCCAGTAAAACCATTATCCCCTATACATGCATCTGATGAGATTAACCCAGCTGTGTCTGAAGAAGCTTTGTCTGGGGCAGTGGCTGAGTCATTGCCTGGGGCATCACCCGGGGTAGGTGCCTTACAAGACATTGCTGAATGTTGACAGAACTCCCACTCACAATACATTTTTTATGCAAGGCCTATAACTAGACTTAAGTCTCAGTGAGCTCCAAAAATTGGAAGTATAAAGTGTGACTGCTTGACTTTTCTAATATGTACAGACAGAAACCTAGGGAATATGTGTGGCAATGGCAATTAAGGGTGTGGAATAATGGTGTAAGGAATATAAAGTTGGGTTGGTCTGAGTTAATTGATATGGGCCCACTAAGCACAGATTCTTCATTCAGTGTTTCAGCTTTAAACCAAAAACCAAACCCATTGCCGGTGAGAAGATTACAACTCATAGCAAGCCTATAGGACAGAATAGAATTGCCCCATAGAGTTTCCAAGGAGCCCTGCTGGATTCAAACTGCCAACCTTTTGGTTAGCAGCCATTGCACTTAACCACTATGCCACCATGGTTTCCATTTCAGCTTTAGAGGTCAGGAAAGGATCTAGTAATTTATTTGGTTGGTTCAATGAATCATGGATTACTCGGTGGCCTACACTAAGTCGAGCTGAAGTACCAGACCTGCCTTGGTATACTGTAGAAGAAGGGATCCAGAGGATTAGGATAATTGGCATGCTAGAGTGGATTTATCAGGTTAGACCCATAGAGCCACACACGGAGTGGCCAGAGGATGCACATTTTACCACACGAAAACCAAAAACCAAACTCAGTGCCATCGAGTCAATTCCGACTCACAGCAACCCTATAGGACAGAGTAGAACTGCCCCAGAATCAGTTTGCTTTCAGCTGGCAAGGCCAGCAATACAAATTCCGTGTCCTACCTCAAAGGTATATGAGCTCTTATATTTTAGTCTGCAGGGAACTTAAGCACCTTTCCCTTCCACAAGACATCACACTGGTCAAAACATTGATGGCATTATGCTGACTGGATCCAGTAAGGAAGAAGCGTCAATGACTCTGGACTTTATTGGTAAAACCTTTGTGTGCTAGAGGGTGGGAAATTAATCCCACAAAAATTCAGGAACTTTCCACCTCAGTGAAACTTCTAGGAGCCCAATGGTGTGGGTCATATAGAGATATTCCTTCTAAAGTGAAGGATAAGTTGTTACATCTGACCTCTCCTATGACTAGAAATGAGGTACAACACTTCCTGGGCTTCTTTGGATTTTGGTGGCAGAATATCCCTCATTTGGGTGTGTTACTCTGGCCTATTTATCAAGCTACTTGAAAAGCTGCTAGTTTTGAGTGGGGCCCAGATCAAAAGAAGGCTCTGCAACAGATTCATGCTGTCATGCGAGCCACTCTTCCACTTGGGCCATATGATCTGGCTTATCCAATGGTGCTTGAAGCGTCAGTGGCAGATAGAGATGCTGTTTGGAGTCTTTGGCAGGCCCCAATTGGTGAATCACAGCACAGACCCTTACGATTTTCGAGCAAATCTCTGCCTTCCTCTACGGATGACTACTCTCCTTTTGAAAACAGCTTTTGGCTTGTTACCGGGCCATAATAGAGACTGAACGCTTAACAATGGGCCACCAAGTTACCTTGTGATCTGAGCTTCCCATCATGAACAAAGTGTTGTCTGATCCACAGAGCCATAAATTTGGATGTGCACAGTTGCACTCCATCAGTAAATGAAAGCAACATATAGAAGCTCGGGCCAGAACAGGTCCTGAAGGCACAAGTAAGTTGCACGAGGAAGTGGCCCAAATGCCCATGGTCTCCACTTCTGTCATCTTACCTGTCATCTCCCAGTCTACACCTATGGCCTTCTGGGAAGTTCCTTAAGATTAGTTGAGTGCAGAAGAGAATACTTGTGCCTGGTTTACAGATGATTCTGCGGAATATGTAGGCACCACTCGAAAGTGGAGAGCAGCAGCACTGCAGCCTCTTTCTGGGACATCCCTGAAAAACAATAGTGAAGGAAAAGCCTCCCAATGGGCAGACCTTTGAGCAGTGCACCCGATTGTTCACTTTGCTTGGAAGGAGAAATGTCTAGATGTGCAATTGTATACTGACTCATGGGCTATGGCCAATGATTTTTCTGGATGGCCAGAGGCTTGGAAGGAACTTGCTTGGAAAATTGGAGACAAGAATGTATGGGGAAGAGGTATGTGGATAGACTTCTCTGGATGGGCCAGAGAAGTGAAGATATTTGTGTCTTATGTGAATGTTCACCAAGGGTAACCTCGGCAGAGGAGGATTTTAACAATAAAGTGGATAAGATGACACATTCTGTGGAAGCCAGTTTTTCTTTTTCCCCAGCCACTCTCACGCTTACTCAATGGGCTCATGAACAACGTGGCCATGGTAGCAGGGACGGAGGTTATGCATGGGCTCAGAAACAAACATGGGCTTCCACTTACCAAAGCCAACTTGGCTACAACCACTGCTGAGTGCCCAGTCTTTCAGTAGTAGAGACCAACACTGAGTTGGTGATATGGTGTCATTCCTCAAGGTGATCAGCCAGCAGCCTGGTGGCAGGTTGATTACATTGAACTGCTTTCATCATGGCAAAGGCAGCATTTCATTCTTACTGGGATAGACACTTACTCTGGATACGGATTTGCCTTTCCTGAAGGAATGCCTTATCCACCACCATGGTATCCCACACAGCATTGCCTCAGATCAAGGGACTCACTTCACAGCAAATGAAGTTTAGCAATGGGCCCACACTCATGGAATTCACTGGCCTTACATGTCCTGCATCATTCTGAAGCAGCTGGCTTGATAGAATGATGGAACAGCCTCCTAAAAACACAATTACAGTGCCAGCCAGGTAGCAATAGTTTGCAGGGTTGGGACCGTGTTCTACTACAAATGGCCTAGACCTTCAGGAATGAAAGTTTGGGTCACCCCACCAGCAATGAACCACAACCAGCTGAGGAGCTTGCTGAGGGTAAAGAGAGCACAGAATGGGTGGCAGAAGAAGGTAGTTCTAAATACCAGTTATGACCACACGACCAGTTGCAGAAACAAGGACTAAAACTGGTGAGTATTTCCTCCTTGTATGTGTACATAAAATACCTTTGTTTCCTTCACTTATAAAGTATAAGATGTAAACAGGACTAGTGTGTTTTTGGTTGTATGCATGTAGTTGTATCATGTTAGGCACAAGTATGACTCAGTAATTGTCTTTATTTAGATATCATGTGTTGTTTAAGGAAATGTGTACAGGTGTTAATTTGACAAGGGATGGACTGTGATGGTTATGGTTGTATGTCAACTTGGCTGGGCTATGATTCTCAGTAGTTTGGGGGTTATATAATGATATACTTTGGCAGCTATGTAAGAATGTAGTCTGCAGTTATGTAACGTGTGATCTGGCAGTTATGTAATGATGTTGGAAACCCTGGTGGTGTAGTGGTTAAGTGCTATGGCTGCTAACCAAAGGGTTGGCAGTTCGAATCCACCAGGCACTCCTTGAAAACTCTATGGGGCAGTTCTACTCTGTCCTATAGGGTCGCTTTGAGTTGGAATCAACTCGATCCCACTGGATCTAGATAATGATGTAGTCATCCTCCATGATGTGATCTGATCAACAAATCAATTGTAAGGGAAGTTTCCTCAGGGGTGTGGCCTGTATCCAATATGTGTAGATGTTGTGGCAAAACTAGCTCACTTGCTCTGGATCCCGCATCATCATCTTACCTCCAGTTCTTAGAACTTGAGCTAGTGGCCTCCCATATTGCCTGCCAATCTTGGATCTGTCATCCCATGCAGTCTGTGTGCTAGCAGCCTGCTGTCTAACCTGTCCATCTTAGGTTTGTCAGTGATGTAAGTCAGGAGAAGCCTACAGCCTGACACCTGACTCACAGACTTGGGACTTGACAGCCTCTAAAGCCATTTCTTTGATATATATATATATATATATTCCCCACACATCTGTCAGTTTGTTGTACTGTGATGGCTTGCATGTTGCTGTGATGCAGGAAGCTATGCCACCGGTGTTTAAAATACCAGGAGGGTCACCCATGGTGAACAGCTTTCAACTGAGCTTCCAGGCTAAGACAGACTAGGAAGAAGGACTTTGCAGTCTACTTCTGAAAGAATTAGCCAGTGAAAATCTTATGAATAGCAGTGGAACATTGTCTGATATAGTGTCAGAACATGATACCCTCAGGTTAAGACACTCAAAATACAACTGGGGAAGAGATGCCTACTCTAAGTACAGTCAATCTAAATTACATAGATGGAGTCAAGGTTTTGCGACCTTCGTTTGCTGATGCGGCATGACTCAAAATGAGAAGGAACAGCTGAAAACACCCATTAATAATTGGAATGTGGAATGTACAAAGTATGAATCTAGGAAAATTGGAATTGTCAAAAATGAAATGGAATGCACAAGGCACAAGAGCCACAGTATGACCTTGAGTATATCCCACCCAAATTTAGAGACAATCTCAAAAATACGTTTGACTCATTAAACCCTAATGACCAAAGACCTAGTGAGTTGTGGAATAACATCAAGGACACTCTATTAAAAGAAAGGAAAATGTCATTAAAAAGACAGGAAAGACTTTGAAATTTGCTCTTGAATGTAGAGTAGCTAAAACAAAATGAAGAAATGATGAAGTAAAAGAGCTGAACAGAAAATTCCAAAGAGCAGCTTGAGAAGACAAGTAAAGTATTATAAAGAAATTTGCAAAGACCTAGAGTTAGAAAACCAAAAGGGAAGAACATGCTTGGCATTTCTCAACCTGAAAGAACTGAAGATAAAACTCAAGACTCAAGTTGGAATATTGAAGGACTCTATGGGGTAAATATTAAATGACACAAGAATCATCCAAAGAAGTTGGGAGGAATACACAGAGTCACTGTAACAAAAAGAACTGGTTAACATTCAACCATTTCAGGAGGTAGCATATGATCAAGAACTGATAGTACTGAAGGAAGAAGTCTAAGCTGCACTAAAGGCATTGGCAAAAAACAAGGCTCCAGGAATTGATGGAATACCAGTTAAGATGTTTCAACAAATGGATGCAGCACTGGAAGTGCTCACTCATCTATGCCAAGAAATTTGGAAGACAGCTACCTGGCCAACCGACTGGAAGAGATCCATATTTGTACCCATTTCAAAGAAAGGTAATCCAACAGAATGCAGAAATCATTGAACAATATCATTAATATCACACATAAGTAAAATTTTGCTGAAGATTATTCAGATAGGGAACTGCCGGAAATTCAAGCCAGATTCAAATGAGGAAATGGAACAAAGGATATCATCGCTGATGTCAGATGGATCCTGGCTGAAAGCAGAGAATACCAGAAAGAGGTTTACCTGTGTTTTATTGCCTACGCAAAGGCATTTGACTATGTGGATCATAACAAATTATGGATAACATTGCAAAGAATGGGAATTTCAGAACGCTTAATTGTGCTCATGAGCAAACTGTACATAGACCAAGAGGTAGTCATTCCTACAGAACAAGAGGGTACTGCATGGTTTAAAACCAGGAAAGGTGTGTGTTGGGGTTGTATCCTTTCACCATACTTATTCAACCTCATATGCTGAGAAAATCATCAGAGAAGGTGGACTACATGAAGAAGAATGGGGCATCAGGGTTGGAGGAATATTCATTATCAACCCACAATATGCAGATGACACAACCTTACTTGCTGAAAGTGAAGAGGACTTGAAGCACTTACCTATGATAACCAAAGACTACAGTCTTCAGTATAGATTACACCTTAACATAAGGAAAACAAAAATCCTTACGACTGGACAAATAAGCAACCTCATGACAAATAGAGAAAAGATAGAAGTTGTCAAGGATTTCATTGTGCTTGGATCCACAATCAACACCCATGGAAACAGCAGCCAAGAAATCATGGACTGCCAGAAGAATGAACAAATCTGTCCTGGAATAGGTACAGTCAGAATGTTCCTTACAAGCAAGGATGGCAAGACTTTGTCTCACGTACTTTGGACATGTTATCAACAGGGACCAATCACCGGAGAAGGATGTAATGCTTGGTAGAAGGTCAGCAAAAAAAGAGGAAGACCCTCAACGAGATGTATTGACACAGTGGCTGCAACAATGCGTTCAAGAATAAGGATTGTGAGGATGGTGCAAGACCCGGCAGTGTTTCGTTCTGTTTTACCTAGGATTGCTATGAATCAGAACTGACTCATTGGCACCAAACAACATATATGTATATTTGAGCCCTGGTGACACAGAGGTTAAGAGCTCAGCTGCTAACCACAAGTCAGCAGTTTGAATCCACCAGCCACTCCTTGGAAACCCTATGAGGCAGTTCCACTCTGTCCTATAGGGTCGTTATGAGTTGGAATCAGCTCAGCAGCAGTGGGTTTCGTTTTTTGTTTTAGAGAACCCAACCTAAGACAGGGAGACTTTGCAAACCAGGCAAAGAGTAGCAGCCGGACAAGTCAGTAATATAGAGCTTGTGAAAGTCTTCCCATGGGAACACTGACACATGAGCTTCACACCTTGGTTCTTTAAAATTCAGATGCCAGGTCTGCATCTCAGTTGGTTTAGGTGGGACCCTGACATCTGTATTTTAACCAGCTCCAAAGGAGTGTGCAGCATGCTCACATTAGAGAGCCCCACTCAGAGGGTCTTCAGATGTGATCTGGTCACTGAAGGAGTCATGAGGGTGTGCACCAGAGTCCATGGGTAAAAGCTGACTTCTTTCTGAACATGCCTGGTACCAAGAGCCTCAAATATACTATCTTTATAACAAGCTTGTGAGGGTAGGAAGTATCATGACTCTTTCATAGATGAGAAAACTTAGGCTTAGACAAAAGTAGGGAGAAAAGCAAAAGTCTCCCTAAATCACTTCCCCTATCCACCTTCTTCACCGCAAATTACCAGGGTGCTGAGGACCATTCCAGACATTTTTCTATGGACATGCATGCATGTATCTGCAGGAAGGGTAGATCACTCCAGGCGAGTGGCTCCAGCCTTCAACCAGAACCAAGAGTCTAAAAAAAAAAAAAAAAAAATTTGCAGCATCACCATAGCAACCTCATTACCATGGTAACCACAAACTGGTCTGATCAGCCACAATTATAGCACAGAGGAACAGAAAGGGCCTTAGAGGTCATCATTTCACAGACAGGAATACGGAAGCAAGAAGACATTATTATTTAATTAATCATAATTAATGATAACCACCCATGCTGACAATGATAATGATGGTAATAGCTGCCTTTGCCTCTGTACTTTCTGCACGTCATGCAACTAACCTCCAGAACAACCCTTTGCAGTACCGTCTTATTATTCCCATTTTATGATGAGAAAAACCTGAGGCTTGCCCAAGATCAGGCTGTTAGTAAGTGGTGGAGACAGGATTTGAACTGGGTCTGTACCGTTTGGATGCCAGCGCCCTTAACAACGGCACAAGCTAGAGAATCAGAACTGAAACCAGGGATCCTTTCCGCTGGACAGCACTGCCTTACAGAGTATGCTTCTGGAACCAAATACTCCCAGGAATTCCAGGTGATGTGCTGGGGTCCAGGTACCTTTGGACTGGCTGGGGACCCAGTCAGTCAAGCACCACTCCTCAGCACTTCCGTGGTTTACACGCTGGGTTACACCCTCACTACACCACCACTTTCTGTATCATGACCCTGTGCTCACTTGCTCCTCCTCCTGGGCTGTGAATAACCCTGGGAGCGGGGACCAGCCTTGTTCATCTTGTTCATCTTTTTACCCCACCACCTAACACTCTCCCCAACACATACAAGGGGCTCAACAAGTAAATGAAATGATGCATAGGTGCAAGTCTCACTGGCCTAAGAGTTCCCTTAGTGTGTATTTTCTTGATTACACAGAGAGAGAGAGCATGGTACAAAGTAAGTGGCACAACCAGTTTGCAACCACTTGCTAACTAACCTAAAGGTTGGCAGCTCGAACCCACCAGAAGCTCTGTAGAAAAAAGGTCTGGCAATCTGCTTCCCTAAAGTTTATAGACAAGAAAATTCTAGGGGACAGTTCTACTCTGTAACATGTGGGGTTGCCATGAGTCAGAACTGGTTAAATAGCAATAGGTTTGGTTTTTGACCCCAAAGAGACTGATGTCTTCTTTTCTTCAGAGATGGACATACATAAGTCTGAGGGGGTAGGCTCCACTTTGCTGAATCCTAGGATGAGCTCTGTTTGACATGGTATAATCTCTTTTAGAAAACTAGCCATAATATATTCCCCTTCATCATCATAGAATTCCTCTTCATACCTAAAATCCTTTTCGTGATCCTTGTTTTGCTGTGAGACTCTGGTTTTGGTCATGGCCCTAAGAAGTTTTAGGAAAGTGGAACAATACTAAAGAGCTTTTTTAAAAAGGCCCTGAGAATGCAAAACGATATAACCATTTTGGAAAATGATATGGTGCTTCCTTAGAAAGCTAGAAATAGAAATACCATATGATCCAACAATTCCACTCCTAGGAATGTATCCTAGAGAAATAAGAGTCATCACACAAATAGACATATGCATACCCATCTTCATTGCAGCATTGTTCATAATAGTAAAAAGGTGGAAACAACCCAGATGCCCATCAACAGATGAATGGATAAACAAACTATGGTACATACACACAATGGAGTACTTACACAACAATAAAGAAAATGATGGATCTGTGAAGAATCTCACAACATGGGTGAATTTGGAGGGCATTATGCTGAGTGAAATAATTCAATCGCAAAAGGATATATATTGTATGAGACCACTACTATAAAAACTCATGAAAAGGTTTACATGCAAAAAGAAAAAAACTTTGGTGGTTCGGGCGGCGGGGGGGGGGGAGCGGATGGAAAAACTTACCTAGACAATAGATAAGTGGTAACTTTGGTGAAGGTTAAGACAGCACAACTCGTACAGGGCAAGGTCATGTAAACTCCATAGACACATCCAAACCCCCTGAGGGACCAAATTACTGAGCTGAGGGCTGTGGAGACCATGGTCTTAGGAAACATCTAGCTCAACTGGCATAACATAGTTTATCAAGAAAATGTTCTACATTCTACTTTGGTGAGTGGCATCTGAAGTCTTAAAAGCTTGTGAGTGGCCATCTAAGATACCCGACTGGTCTCACCCTGTCTAGAGCAAGGGAGAACGAAGAAAACTAAAGACACGGGGGAAAGATTAGTCCAAAGGACTAACGGACCACAACTACCACAGCCTCCACCAGAGTGAGTCCAGTACAAGTAGATGGTGCCCCGATACCACCACTGACTGCTCTGGCAGGGATCACAACAGAGGGTCCCAGACAGAGCTGGAGAAAAATGTAGAGCAAAATTCTAACTCACAAAAAAAGACCAGACTTACTGGCCTGACAGAGACTAGAGAAACCCTCAGAGTGTGGTGCCTGGACACCCTTTAGCTCAGTAATGAAGTCACTCCTTATGTTCAGCCTTCAGCCAAAGATTAGACAGGCCCATAGAACAAAACGAGGTTAAAGGGGGACACCAGCCCAGGGACAAGGACTAAAAGGCAGGAAGAGACATTAAAGCTGGTAATAGGGAACTCAAGGTTAAGAAGGGAGAGTGTTGACATTTCGTGGGGTTGGTAACCAATGTCATAAAACAATATGTGTACTAACTATTTAGGGAGAAGTTAGTTTGTTATGTAAGCCTTCATCTAAAGTATGATTAATAAAAACAAAACCAAAAAAAGGCCCCGAATTTCAAGCAAGATACATGCATTCTCCTTTTCTCACCAATTCACTAATTTTTCATTTAATCGGTCAAAAACATTTATTAAGACCCACTGCTAGATGTTGGAATATAAGAATGAACAAGAGAAACATGCCTCCTGTTCACAAAAAATGCACAGTCTAAAGGAATGGTTTTTAAAGGAATGGCAGACATTACATACCCAGTCAACCTCTATTCCCTTCCACTTCAGCAGCAATGCCCTTTGCATCCCTCTATCTCCCAAGGTTGCTGTCTTAGGTCAGGCTTTCCAGGAAAGACTCAGAGGCACATATTTGAGGGAGTTTGTTGGGGAGTACTTTCAAGAACAACACCTGTGAGGGAGACTGGGAAGATGGCAGTTTAGTAAGACATACCATAAAATCTTCCCACAAGAAAGACTCTAGAAAACAAGTGAAATGGATACAGATGACAACCTTGGAATCCCGAGCTTCAAATGTAACGTTGAAGAATTAGATTACCTACTGGAAGGAAAGACTGAGTGAAAACAGTAGAGGAGGAGATTTATGTTTCCTTGGCACCTGGTCTGCCAGCCTGGCACAGCATGGCCATCTTGAGGCAAGAGAGACAGCCCTTCTCTGTATGAGGAGCACAGGAAGGCATAGCAAGAGACAGAGATGCTGTGTAACAAACCTGGAATGAAACAAGGTGATCAGGACTTAAGCTGGATCTAAAAAGGGAGAGTACAGGAAGGCAGGCGAGAGCTCCAGTGATCCTGATGACCACAGAGCAGGAAGGGAGCCAAGAACTAGGGAAGGGACTACTTGCCAGCAGCTTTGCCTGACCATTTGAATAGGAAATGTTCACTAAATAGCAAAACCATACACTAACAACTAGAGATCCCCCCCCTCCAGGCAGCCTCTGTGCAGCTCCCCTACCTCACCTTTAATCAGGCCGAGACCCATCACTTGGGACAGGCTGCCAGGAGCAAGCCCACCATGCCAACCACCCAGTGACCAGCAGCACACTCCCGAGCAACACACCTGGCAACAGACAGGGCACTCCCCACGTCTCCTGCCCCATGACCAGGGGCACGCTACTGAGCCTCCTTCATGGAAACTGGTAGCACACTCCCGCACCTCCCACCTGGAGACTCTTGGCAGGTTCCTGCTCTGCCCCTCAGGCGACGGCTGCATATTCCCATACCCCATGCCCAGTTATCCGAGGTGCACTCCCCGTACCTCCTACCTGGTGATCAGCAGGTGCACTTACTCTGCCCACAGCCTGGCGAATGGCCAGGCAGGCACACCACCTTACTAGCAGCAGTATCCCACACCCAGCCAGTTCCCACAGGCCGACCTCACATGTATTGAGACCCCTTACTCTCCCCATGTACTGAGATGCCAATTAGTGCATGTTCAACAGGTCTATCCTGTCCTTTTGGTTAGCACTGCTTTCTACTGGCTATGAAGACCAGTGGATGCAATAACTGCTAGCACCAACCCAGAAGGAACACGTGGTCCTACAAGAGCTGTGGAGGGACCCTGAAAACCCAACACTTGCCACCTTAGGTTAGGGAAAGGGCCTACTCTCACACGTCCACTCAATCCTGCAAGGAAGACATAAGTGTCTAACAACAGAGGACTCACATGTAGGCGTGACCCACCATACCCACTAATAAGAGGAAATAACGTTCAGCCAACTAACACCACTAAAGTCATACATAGACTAGTACCACAAACCAATTAAAATAAAACAAAGGAAGAAAGATATTCTAAAAAGAAAAAGAAGACACAAAGCTCCTGATATAGCAAAACAAAACAAAACAAAATTAGAACAAAATAAACATACAATCAGTAAAGAAATACATAAATAAATAAAATAATACCTTATTGCCTCGGAGACAGGAGACAATAACAAATCATATGAAGAAACAGAATAAGATGGCTCAAGCAAATGAGCAGAATAGAATTCGAAGGGAAATTCCTCAACATAATTAAGAGCATATATGCAAAACCAACAGCCAACATTATCCTCAATGAAAAAAGACTGAGACCTTGCCCTTGAGAAAGGGAATGAGACAAGGATGCCAATTAATACCATTCTTATTCAAAATTGTACTGGAAGTCCTAACAAAGAATAATAATGCAAGAAAGGGAAATAAAGGGTGTCCAAACTGGAAAGGAAGAAGTAAAACTATTTCTGCAGATGACAGGATCCTATATGTAGAAAACCTGAGAGATTCCACAAGAAAGCTACTGGATCTAACAGAAGGATTTGGTAAAGTGGCACAGCACAAGATCAACAACAGAGAAATCAGTTGGGTTCCTTTACACTAACAAAGAGAACTCTGAAAAGGAAATCAAGAAAACTATACGGCCACAGTAATCAAAACAGCCTAGTATGTTCAGTGACAAATGCTCAGACCAGTGGAATAGGATTGAGAATCCAGAAATAAATCCATCCATCTATGGACAGCTGATTCCTACAAGGGGTCAAAGTCCATTCATTGGGGAAGAAACAGTCTCTTTGACAAATGGTGTTGGCAAAACTGAGTATCTATTGACGGAAAAATGAAACAGGATCCATATCTCACACCATACATAAAAACTAACTCAAAATGGATCAAAGACCTAAATGTTAAAGCTAAAACTATGAAGTTCCTGGAAGATAACATAGGGATAAAACTATCCGACCTAATTTTTTGCAGAAATCGACTATCAAACACACCTACAAATGCACAAACAACAGAAGACAAATTAGATAATTGGGACCTCCTAAAAATGAATACTTACACTCATCGGAAGACTTTATGAAAAGAGTAAAAAGACAAATTACAAACTGTGAAAAAATATTTGGGAACAACATATCTGATAAGGGTCTAATCCCCAAAATATTTAGAGAACTTCAACAACTCAACAACAAAAAAGGAAAATAATCCAATCAAATAAATGGGCAAAGGACATGAACAGATGCCAAAGAGGACATTCAGGCAGCTAACAAACACATGAAAGGATGTTTGCAATCATTAGCTATTAAAAAAAAAAAAAATTTTTTTTTTTTTTTTTTAGAGATGCAAATTAAAACTACAATGAGATGCCATCTCACCCCTGCAAAAATGGCACTGATCAAAAAACAACAAATGCTGGCAAGGTTGCGGGGGAGATTGGAACTCTCATACACTGCTGGTGGGATTATAAAGTGGTACAACCACTATAGAAAAAGGTATGGCACTTCCTCAAAAAGCCAGAAATCGAAATACCTTATCATCCAGCAATCTCGTTTCTAGCTATATACCCTAGACATCAGACAGCATTGACACAAATAGACAGATGCACACCTACGTTCATTGCAGCATTATTCACAACAGCAAAAAGATGGAAACAACCTAAGTGCCCACCAACAGACAAATGGATAAACAAATTATGGTACATACATACAATGGACTACTATCCAGCTATAAAGAATAATGATGAGTTCTCCAAAGATATTGTAACATGGATAATTCTGGAGGACATTATGTGGAGTGAAATAAGTCAATCACAAAAGGACAAATATTGCATGGTCTCACTTTTATAAAAAGCAACATTCTTTGGTGGTTACCAAGAGTGAGAGGGGGAGTAAGGGAGAATCGCTTTCTAGATAATAGACACATGTAATTTTTTGTGATGGGAAAGGTAATACCCAATATGGGTGAAGTTTGCACAATTTGACCAAGGTAAATGAGGACACTACGAAGTACACAAGAAAAGGGACAATTTTGGTAAATGCTATGACACATACAATTTTGCAACAACAGTAATAACCAAAACCTATGTGTATGATTACATAGGTGGAGATGTATGCATATATAGGAAGGCATATGTGAGTATACAGGTTTGCATGTATACTTGTGTCTATAGGCATATATACATATATGTGTGTTCTGCATATATATTCATATATATAATAAAGCACATATCCGGCACAGTTGCAGATAGTTCCTAGATATAACCAAACACCTCGCATGTTTGGTTTACTGCATTTGACGCTTAGGATCATAGTCTATGAGAACAACTCAGTCAACTGGCAAAACATAGTTCATAAAGATATTGTTCTATACCCTAGTTTGGTGAGTAGTATCTGGAGTCTTAAAAGCTTGCAAGTGGCCATCTAAGATACAACTATTGATCTGTACTCATCTGTAGCAAAAGAGAAAAAAGGAAAACAAAGACTCAAAGAAGAAACCTGCCTACAGAACTAACAGCTCACATGAACCAGGGCCTCATCTATCCTAAAACCAGAAGAACTAGATGGTGCCCAGCTACCGCTAACAACCGTTCTGACCTGGGACACAATAGATGGTCTCGGATAGAATGAAAGAAAAATGTAGAACCTCAAATTCCTTTAAAAAAAAAAAAAAAGGCCAGACTTACTGGACCAGCACAGACAAGAGGATTTCCCCAACACTATCCCTGATTTACCCTTTAAATTTGGAACTGAACCCACTCCCGAAGGTTACCTTTCAGTCAATAAATAAATAAATAAACGATATCATCCATGAGCACTGTACTCCTTTTAAATAATCATCTCTATGCGACAAAACAGTTCCTTAAAGCAAAGGTGAGAAGGTAAAGTGGGACAGGGAAGCTAGATTAATGGAAACAGAACAACAAGAATGAATATAATGAGAATGCTGATGCATTGTGAAAAATGTAACCAATGACACTGCACAATATGTATAGAAATTGTTAATGGGGAATCTAATTTGCTGTGTAAACTTTCACTAAATATACAATAAAGAAAAAAAAAAAACAATACCTGTAAGCAAGTAAGGGAAGGAGGATTTGGAGATGAATATGTTGGGCTGTGATACAGCTGCAACAGAGGCCTTAGCTGGTCCTACAGGAGGTTCTGGGGCTAGGATATCCCTGCAGAGGGAAAAGAACCTAAAGAAAGTTTTTCGTACCTCTCATGGAAAAGGCATCATCATGAGCTGCCCCTCAGAGGGGGCATAATCTTGAGTAAGGCAGCTCCTTTGACCGATGACAACTGCAGAGAGGGACTGGGCTATCTGCAGTCAAGTCCCATCAGGTGGCAGGATGAAGGTTTCAGTCCTGAAGGAGAAATCTGGGCAACACACCACAGCATCCACTACAGTTACACACCAAATTAGGTTCATTTTAACCTGATATTCCCTGAATTGCATACGGCGCAGGGTCCCCCTCACTGGCAAACATTCTTGAGGGTAACCCAAATTCCAAACGCTAGAAATCTTCCCTAAGTGACCAGACAACTCTCAGTTTCGACAAGTTTTAGCTAAAGACTTATAGAGTTTCAAGACCTTCAACAAAACACTCGCTTTACAAATAAAGCTAATGGGCATTGAAAAATAGCCCCTTTTTTATCTTAGAGGACATTCTGCATGATCTCTTTCTCAGCCAAGGCTACATATTAAAATTACCTGGGGAACTTTTAAACTACGACCATAACCAGAATTCACTGGCTAATATTCAGATATAACCGATTGGGGTGGGCCTCGGCATCACATTTTTTTTTTTTAAATCTCCAGTTCATTAATGTACAACCAGGTTGTGAGTCACTGCTTTTATATAATATTTACGAGGCTTATGTACTAGTTTTTTCCTTATGTATTAGATTTTGCTAAAGATCATTCAAAGCGATTACAGCAATACATTGACAAGGAGCTGCCGGAAGTTCAAGTTGGATTCAGAAAGATGTTTACCTGTGTTTTAGTGACAATACAAAGGCATTCAACTGTGTCAATCATAACAAATTATGGGTAACATTGCAAAGAATGGGAATTCCAGAACACTTAATTGTGCTTATGAGGAACCTATACGTAGACCAAGAGGTAGTCATTCAAATACAACTAGGGAATACCTACCGTATGGTTTAAAATCAGGAAAGGTGTAAATCAGGGTTGTATCTTTTCACTATACATATTCAATCTGTATGCTGAGCAAATAATCCGAGAAGCTGGACAACACGAAGAAGAACGTAGCATTAGGGTTGGAGGAAGACTCGTTAACAGCCTACGATATGCAAATGACACAACCTTGCTTGCTGAAAGTGAAGAGGCCTTGAAACACTTACTTACCAAGATCAAAGACTACAGCTTTCAGTATGGATTTCACCTCAACATAAAGAAAACAAAAATCCCCACAACTGGACTAATAAGCAACATCATGATAAACAAAGACTGACATTGTTAAGGATTTCATTTTATTTGGCTCCACAATCAACGCCCATGATAATAGCAGTCAAGAAATCAAATGATGCATTGAATTGGGCAAGTCTGCTGCAAATGATTTCTTTAAAGTATTAAAAAATAAGATGTCACTTTGAGGACTAAAATGTGCCTGAACCAAGCCATCGTGTTTTCAATTCCCTTATATTCATGTGAAAGCTGGACAATGAATAAGAAAGACCGAAGAAGAATTGATGCCTTTGAATTATGGTGTTGGTGAAGAATACGGACTGTCAGAAGAACAAACAAATCTGTCCTGGAAGAAGTACAGCCAGAATGCTCCTTAGAAACGAGTATGGCGAGGCTTCATTTTATGTACTTTGGACATGTTATCAGAGAGGACTACTCCCTGGAGAAGGACATTATGTTTGGTAGAGGGTCAGCAAAAAAGTGGAAGACCCTCAATGAGATGGATTGATACAGTGGCTGCAACAATGGGCTCAAGCATAACAACAACTGTGAGGACCAGGCAGTGTTTCATTCCGTTGTACATTGGGCGGCTATGAGTGAGAACCGATTCCACGGCAACAACAACATGTATTAATTTCCTATCACTGCTATAACAAATTATTACAAACTTCATGGCTTAAAAAAACAAATTTATTATAGTTCTGAAGGTCAGAAGTCCTAAAATCAAGGTGTCAGCAGGGCTGCCTTCCTTCTGGAGGCCCTAGGAGAGAATCTGTTTCCTTACCTTTCTCAGCTTCTAGAGACTGCCCACCTCTAGGCCCCTTGGCTCCTTCCTCCATTTTTCGAGCCAGTAACTTAGCATCTTTACGTACCTCCGTTTATCTGACCTCTGCTTTCATCATCACATCTCCTTATTGCTCTCTCTCTGACTCTCCTACTTCTCTCTGGTAAAGGCCCTTGTAATTATATTTGGCCCAACTGGATAATCCAGGATAATCTCCCCATCTCACAACCCTTCATGTAATCACTTCTACAAAGTCCCTTTAGCAATGGAAGGTCACATACGGGTTTCTGAAACTAGGACATGGACACCTGTAGGGAGCTCTTGTTCTGTCTACCACAACTTAGAAGCAGGAAAGGAAGGTGTTTGTAACCTGGAAGGTTGGACTACAGCAGGGACTACAGGTACCCTCCCAGTGACTCTGGCGGGCTATTAAGTTATGTCAGTATTTTCCCAATTCACAGGCGGGGCGGGGAGGAGGGAGGGTTAATGGAAAGTATTACCCAATTTCAAGTTTTCTTTTCCCTGATAATCTTTTCTTAAGCCTTGACACCTGATACAACTTCTCTTTCTAAGCAAACAATCAACATTGTTTTTGTCCCAACCAAGATTATTTTCCCCGTGGCTGAGGAGACTAGAGGGGTAGATGGCATCCTATAGAGCTTTGTCATCCCCAATCCACAGGGCTGCTTTGTATGCTGTAAATCACTGAACACATAAAATTGGCTGTTATTGACAAGACCACCACTGACAAATATGTCTTCAATGAATGTCTTAGGCTGGGTTCTCTGGAGAAGGAAAACCAGTAAAAAAATAAATATATACAGAGAGAGAGTTATATCAAGGAAATGGCTCATGTGATTGTAGAGGCTGGAATGCCCCAAGTCTGTGGATCAGGATAGAGGTTTCTCCTGATTCACATAGCCACAGATGCTGGCAAACCCAAGATTGGCAGGGTGGAGAGCAGGGCTCTTATTCACAGGCTGTGAAGATCCACAAATCCCAAGACTGGCAGGCAAGACTGCAAGGCTTTTCCTGATTCATGTAGCTGCAGGGGCTGGCCAACTCAAGATCAGCAGGTCTGGAGAGCAGAGCTCTTGCTCACGGGCTGTGAAGATTGACAAACCCGAAGTTTGGCAGATAAGCTGCTAGCTCAAGTCCCAAGAATCAGAGATCAGATGAACAGGAGGCAGCTGCAGGATCCAGAAGAGGCAAAACACAGAATGGCCACTTATATTTGGATGCAGGACACATGTCCAAGGAAAATTCCTTTCAACTGATTGGCTACTCACAGCAGATTCTATCATGGGGGCGATCACATATAAACACTGAGAATCATGGCCCAGCCAAGTTGACACACAGTCTTAATCATCACAGTGAACTTCTGGCTGGAAAGTTATTTTCTGTCATGTGAACAGATCAAAAGACATAAGCAAATTGGTTTGCTAGTTGGTTCTGTGATTTTTTTTTTTTTCTGTGATAGCTATGCAATTGTCAAATTCTGCCCTTTATGGTTTATGTTAATGACCTCTTTAGAAACCCGATATAACCACTCCTTCCAGTTTTAGTACACTAGTAGTACTGAACTGGCCAGACACTCCTAATGAAGACATTGTGAATTTGTAGATGTGTTTAAGCACGCATATCCCAACTTCCATTTCAGGCTATCTTGTCTCTTGAGGTAAATATTGATTTGGTATTTAAGTTTCATCAATATTTACCTCTTAAGTCAATAAAGCTTGATGTTTATCTCAAGTGACATTGATATCTGCTTAGAGTTTACTACCCACCTTTCATCCTATAGCTCAGGGAAGAGGACAGCGTTTGGTTGGAGGGAAAATTCATAGACCCACTGGCTTGGAATGAGTTTTTAGGGCTTCGTTTCTCCTCCCTGGGCCTTAGTTTTCTGGAAGGGTCCAGAGGTTCCTTCATCGCTGACATTTGATGGCTCTATCGTTGCATACTTAAAAAGACATTTGATAGCTCCATCGTTGCATGAGTTGCCTAAAGCCACATGCTTTGTGAGTGGTAAAACCAAGAAAATAAAGCATGGCTTTTCATTTGGGATGGATTTTGGCATTGATTTCAGTCAACTGGTTAGAAACATATTTCTGGGGAGAGTTGAAAACAATAGATGGTCCTTAAAACCAGGACCAAGGACGGGAGGTCTTATCCAAGGATTGTGTTTTTCCTGGGCAGGCCTCTCTGGAGAGCCAGAATCAAGGTGAGGAGTCAGAATCAAGGTGAGGGAGTGTGCTATGTTCCCTGAACCTACCTCTCAGCCCCACAGGAGCTGCTGAAGAACAGAGCACTGTGTCAGCACACCATAGCAGCCTACAAGGGGCCCAAACCGACTCCCACCACTGCAGTACAACACTGGAGGATACTTGAGGGTTAAAAAAAAAAAAAGTTGACCTCTGATCAACTCCAACTCATGGCAACTCCATGTGTGTCAGAGTAGAACGGTGAAGGCTTTAATGTCTAATTTTTTCAGAAGCAGATTGCCAGCTCTTTCTTCCAAGGTGCCTCTGGGTGAACTCAAACTGCTAAACTTTTGGTTAGCGCCAAGCACTCAGCCATTTGCACCACCCAGGGACACCACTTGAGGGTGTACATGGAGTATTAGAGCTGGAGACGTGACCCCTCAATGTACATTGAGGATACCAAGCATTTTGCTCGAGGTAACACAACTCATGAGCAGGGACAGTGATCAGGTCCCTTGCTGTCTCAGGATAGTGTGTTTTCTCTTAGCCCTTTACTGCCACGGTGTCATTGGATCCTGAACACACCGCGGAGGCCAGTCTTTAAGGGTGCAGCAGTTTCCTAGAGCTACCAACACAAAATAGCATAAACTGGGTAGCTTAGAAAGACAGGAATTTATTCCCTCACAGTTCTGCAGGTTGGGAGTCCAAATTTGGGGTGTTGGCAGGGCTATACCCTCTCTGAAGGCTCTAGGGGAATATCCTTTCTTGTTTCTCCTAGCTTCTGGTAAGCCTAAGCATTTCTTGGCAGGTACATGCATCTTCATACAGCCATCCTTTCTCTGTCTGTCTGCTCTTCTGTTTTATAAAGACATCACTTAGATTGGATTAGGGCCCACCCTGCTCCGGTGTGACCTCATGTTAACTGATAGACAACATCTTCAAAGATGCTATTTCCAAACAAGATCACATTCACAGGTACAGGGGTCAGGGCTTCAACATATGTTTTGAGGGACACTAATAACACCAGAGGGGCCCTGGTGGCACAGTGGTTAAAGCGCTAAGTTGCTAACTGAAAGGTCTATAGTTCAAACCCACCAGCTGCTCCACGGGAGAAAGATGTAGCATTCTGTTTCCATAAAGATTTAGAGCCTTAGAAACACTTCGGGGCAGTTCTACTCTGTGCTATATGGTTACTATGAGTCTGAATCGACTCCACGGCAGTGGGTTTGGTTTGGGTTAATAACACCAGGCAAGGCAAGAGGCCCTCAGGCTGTAGCTCACAGAAGTTGGTACAGCTCACTGGTCTAAAGCTCTCAGCTTCAAGTGCTTTCTGACCCTGCTCTGCATAAGATGTGACAGTGATATCTCCTGACCACCAAAAATGCTGCTCAGCAGGAGCCTAGGGGTTCTCAAATTGCCAGCAAGTTCAGAGTATCTACTGGTTTGAGGCAAATAGGGAACTTTCCAGCATTTGGTCTTTAGTCATAAACATCATATGTTATTACTCAAGTTCAAATCAGGGCTTCAGGAAAGGCCTGCACAGACCCAGGCTCCTGTCTGCACCAGTGAATAGGGAGTGATGCTGAGGATTTGGTGACAAGTGCTTAGCACTGAGCTGGGAACTTGGAGAAATACAGGCGACACCTCGGTCCCTGCCTTCCAGGCACTTAGTTGGGGATGCCCAGTACTAAAGTGATCAAAGGCACGGGTTTTGGAATCCAGCAAGCCTGGGATTGAATCTCTGTGCAGCTATCTACTACCTGCGGAATCCTGGGTGATGTAGCCTCTCCAAGCCCCAGTTCCTGGGATATTAAGAGCACCGTCCTCACAGGATGGTTGTGTAGGGGATTTAGCCCAGTGTGGGTGGCAGAGGCTAGGTGAGGGGATGCTCACTGCCATGACAACAGACCTGGAGCCCTCCACTGTCCCTCATGTGCCCTGTGAGGCAGTGCAGCCCCGCGAGGTCAGGCTTCTAGTCATGGCTTTCAGGAGAGGAGCTGAGGGAGGGTGCCGCCAGGAGAGGCTTCTGCAAAGAGGTGGGATGCTGGCTGGGCTTGGATGAGGGAAGGCCCAAAGCAGCAGCTGAGGGGGAGCACTTGTGGAGTGCACGAAGACACAGGGCTCTGCGCCTTGGTCACTTTGTCAACGAGGGAAGAGGGTCGTCTCACCATTCCTTCCCAGTTCTGAAGGACAGCGATCGCTACAATCTGCGCTGCGAGGGGAGCAGGAGGCCTGCGTGTGTGCAGGACGTCCCTCATGAGGTGACTCCTGTGGGTTTCCCAGAGTCTCCTACCTCCCCCGAGGGGTCCCAGACCCTGCCATCTCCCCGCCCCAGAACATTACCTGATGAAAAATAAAAGTTACGGGAAGCCAGTTCCTCCTTTTGTGACACCTTTAGCCACTGATGTTCTGAGAGGCGGCGAGAGAGAATGGCTGAAGGTGGAGATGTTTCCCCAAGTGGTAAGGAGTCAGAGGCCAGGGGTCAGAGGTCAGTGGGTTTGGGGGGCCAGCTGAGGGTAGCAAGTTCTCCTGGAAACAGAGACTGAGACTAGTATGTGGGAAGCTTATGGGTCGACTCAGAATCAGCTGTGGGGGAGAAGGAGGCAGGAGTGGATGGAGCAGGCAGCTAGCAGCAGGCCTCAGGGCTCCCTCAGAGCCAAGGGGCTGGGCACTGTGTGGCTTCAGGCACCTGGGGTCATGCACGCACTGCCTGGGGAAGGCTGTTCTGCTGGGGGCACTGCCTGAGAGGATTTTATCGAGAGCCTTGGCACCCAACCCTTAGGCAACAGTGGCCTGGGGGGCCAGGGTGCACAGGTGGCCCTACACAGCACACTGAGACCCAGTGTTCAGTCTCCAACTTCCTCAAAAATAGTCCCCCCGCGGAGCCCTGACAGAGAGTGAAACAGGACGTGCACTGGTGGCACAGAGGCGGCCAAAGCCTGAGGGGAAGGGGCTCCCAGGTGTGTGGCCCTGAAAGCCTCTATGAGTGACCCCCTGCCCTCAGGCCAGTGGGAGCCCTGTGAGGACCCAGACAGAGCTCTCTGGGGCCCTCTGGGATCATAAGTGAGGGCAGGTGAGGTGGCTCAGAATCAGGTTTAAACTGACATGGAAAAATGTGAGGTGTGACATCTCTTGCCCACCTGCTTCTGCGGAAACAGCAGGGTACAGGTTTCAGCAGCTTAAACTGAGCTAAGATTTCCCGTTAGAGAGTCCTAGGAAAAAATGGGGCCTCTGGGGAGCCACAGAAGCAAGAAGGTGATAGAAGGAAAAGAGCAGGAAGGGAAGATTGGCCTTGTACTGGTATCTGTCATTCATTCATTCAACAAACCCAAGGTCTCCTATATGCTGGGCATTACTCTAGGATTGGGGATACTGAAGTAAACCAGCCAAGGAGCTTGTGCCATCCTGGGGCTTATTCTCTTATGGATAGACAGACAGCAAATAAATAATAAATGAATATATCAAATACTGGAATGGAGAAAAGGAAGGCAAAAAACAGAGAGCTGGTAATAGGAATTGCTCCTTGTAAGTAGCTAGGGATACAGAAGTCTAGAGGAAGTGACAGAGTAAGGGCAAAGGCCCTGAGGTGAGAGCGACTTGGAGTGTTTTAAGAAGAGCAGGGAGGCTGGTTGGCTGAGCTGAGCAACCGAATGGTGAATATCTATGAAGGGGGGCGGGGTTTGGCAGGGAGGTTAGTGGCCACTCTGTAGGTGGCGGGAGTCCTCTGAGCATGAGGGGAGGCTAAACTGTTACCAGGATGTTCTGCTTCAACAGGACCATCAGAGCCTAGAAGCAAGTTTTCAAATCCCCGTGAGTTTACATTTCACAGGGGTTATTTTTATCAGGCAGGGCCACCTTTTGGAGTCAATGTATCCCCGGGTGCTGCTAGTCAGAGCAGGCCCAACACCATGAATAACTGCCCATCCTGGGAGCTGCTCCCGCAGGTCAGCACCAGACATTAGTCAGCTGTGAACGTTCACAGTGAGTCCCCTGTGTGCATCCAGAGTGTGGGACACTGCGTAGGGGTGCTCAGGGGTATGGGGTGCCCTGGGTGCCTGCAGGGCTCTGAGGCACCGTGGGAATAGGAGCAGGTGGTGTTGCAGAGGCAGGTTGTGAGTGGCATGCCTGGGGACAGCCACCACCTGTTTGTGCTGCCTTCTCATCCACTCATGGCTGCCAGCCACCTTTGCTCCAGAAGGCTCCAGTGTGGCCGGTCCTTCTGCTGGTGGCATTTCCCAGAAGTCTGCATCTGGACTGCTGTCTGATGTAGGAGGTGACTCAGTTGATGTGCACTGGACCAATGGCATGGCTGAAGCCCTGCCTTGATGACCTGGGCACACCTGGAAGTCCCTGGCCTGGCAACTGATTTCCCTTTGGGGCACCCCTCCCAGGAGTTAACCTTCATGATCAGCCCATGCCCTAGATCCACTGTATTTGATTTTATTCTACACTCATGGTTCACTCAGAAGTCCGAGGTGTACACCTGGTAAAAATAGAGCTGTTCTCATTGGAGGATGGGAGGCCCACTCAGCCCCACTCCCTCCACCCCCTTCCTCTGCCCCAGCTCTGCTGAGCACCTGTGAAACTCCACACCAGAGGTTCTCAACTGGTCCCGGACCCTCAGGAGGCCCTGAGACCCTTTCAGGGAATCTGCAAGTTCCCCCCTTTTCCAAATACATATCTGTGTGTGTCTAGATATTCTTCCACCTAAACAACATATCACAACAGATGGAACACAGAAGCAGAATGAGAATTCAGTATCTTCTCTTGAGCCAGAGATTTGCAAAAATGGGGGTTAAAAAATATAGTTATTTTTCATAAAGTATTCATTACAATATAAAGTTTTATCATTGTTATTTTTAAGTGAATTAATAGATATTTCAAATGTTCTTAGTTTTAATTTCTAATATGATAAATATTGATAAATACAGCCCACATAAATAAACGCTCTTTGGGGTCTTCAATAGCTTTTACAACTGCGAAAAGTTCCTGAGAACAAAATGCTTGAGAATTCCTGCTCTCCATCACTGTTCTGCCAGTGCTTCTAGCAAACCAATCTGTTCCATGTCTCAGAGCTTCTCAGGGGAGGGCAGGATAAGAGCAAACACATCTGCTTACTGTTTTCCAGGCGCTATTCTGAGCCCTTCACAAATATTAACTCATTTGATCCTCATATAATGGGAGGAGGTAGATATTAATATTATCCCTCATTTACAGATGAAGCTCAGAGAGGTTGAGGAACTAGCCCATGGTCTCACCAGCTAAGAAGTGGCAGAGTCAGGATCCAACCAAGGCAGTCTGACTCAGAGTCCAAGCTCTTACCCTCTAGGTTATGCTGCCTTAAAACCCAAATTATTAGTTATGGATGCTCACCAGCCCCTGTCCTTTCCAAATGACATTTGCATTCCAATAGCAGTCTTTGATGTTCTAACTCAGTGGTTTTCAATCAGACATGGTACTTTCTTCTGCAGTATGAAAATGTGTGGGGTATCATTTTAGGCATTTGTCTTAGGCTGGGTTCTCTAGAGGAGCAAAACCAGTGAAGTGTATATATAAATATAGAGAGATATTTATTTCAAGGAAATGGCTCACATAATTGTGGAGGCTGGGAAGTCTCAAATCCATGGGTCAGGTGGCAGGCTGGAGGCTTCTCCTGACTCACATGGTAGCAGGGGCTGACAAGCCCAAAATGTGCAGGTCAGGCGGCAGGCTGCTGCCTCATGCCCCAGGAATGGCAAGTCAGAGGGTGACGAGACAAATGCAGGATTGAATGCAGGATCAAGAGAATGCAAGCTTTGCCAGAGCAAACCCAAACCCATTGCTCTCGACTTGATTCTAATAGCGACCCTATAGGACAGAGTAGACCTGCCCCAGAGGGTTTCCAAGGCTGTAAGTCTTTATTACGGAAGCAGACTGCCACATCTTTCTCCCAGGGAGCAGGTGGTGGGTTCAAACTGCCAACCTTTGTGTTAGCAGCCGAGCACTTAACTGCTGTGCCACCAGGGGACCTTTAGCAAAACATTCATGTATTTGGATGCAGGCCATACCCCCAAGGAAAATTCCCTTTCAGCTGATTGGCTGCTCACATCAGATCACAAAGTGGAAGATGATTACATAATATCTGCCAAACCACCGAAAGTCATGGCCTAGCCAAGTTGACACATAGCCTTAACCATCACGGAGTCACAATGACTAAGGGTACTATCGCCTTTTGTTGAGGGAGGTGGGGGAGCCAGGATGCTACTCACCCTGCAGTGAGGGGACCCTCCCCCCCACCACAATGGAGAACTGCCTACCATAATACAATAGCTTCCCCCTTCAGGAACACTGCGAGAAAGGAAAGTGCCAGGGAGAATTTTGACAGCATGTTAGGCTGGCTGGTGATATTTTCAGTCAAGAGGGACTTTGAAGGTTCCTCAGGTCCACCAAATGAGCAACCATCTGCTTAGCCTGAACAGCTAGAATCTCCAAAGTTGGACAACTCAGCTTTCTCCTTCTCCAGGAATCCAGTTTCGTCAATTTACCTGTGGCTTTCAAAGACACGCCACATGCATATAATCCCCTGCCTTTAGGTGTGCTGGGGGTCTAGGAGTGAGAAATGGGACACTGGTGTTAAAACGAATGGCCTTCCTCTTAGCTGGTGCTTATTCTCCAGATTTAGGGGCTGGAGGGTGCTTCTTGGAAACATTTTCAAACGAGAAAAGGAGAGACGAAGAGGGGCAAATGTTACTCTTCTCCTTAGGAATAAGTCTTGTCCTTATAACAATTAATCTGGGTAAATTTTGTTGAATTTCATACTAACTTATTGGCTCACTGTAAACCCTGGTGGTGTAGTGGTTAAGCGCTACGGCTGCTAACCAAAGGGTCGGCAGTTCAAATCCACTAGGCTCTCCTAGGAAACTCTATGGGGCAGATCTACTCTGTCCTATAGGGTCTCTATGAGTCGGAATCGACTCGACGGCACTGGGTTTGGCTTTTGGTTTTGGTTTATTGGCTCACTTTACCATATTGGCTTGTCTTACCGTATTACCTATAACAATCTGTTAAACACAAATGAAATGCCCCAGCTATTGAATAGATGTTTTCAGAGAATAAAGCAAGATTTAGGCTTTGCTCGCCCTTTGAAAAATTTGCCACAGCAGATTACACTTGTGACATGCTCTTTGTCTGCCTTCCAGAGACACTGGCAAATGCCAAGCTTGGCACCTGACGACCAGATGTCCCACAACCGAAACCATATCAGTTCCCTGCTGCCTTTTCAGTACAGTCCCTGGAAACCACGTTCTGGCTGGTTCTTCACTCAATGTGGCTGGATCTTCTTCCTCCTTTCACGCCATTGCCCATCCAAAGCTTGCAGAGAGGCCTCCTCCTTGGAGATTAAGGGTCTTGGTCCCATGTCCTGGGACAACAGGCACCAGTGGATTTCACAGGATGGTCCAGGCTCTGTCTCTCTCAAGAAATAAAGCCATGAAAGCTGTGCTTTAGTTTTCAGTGGTTGCTGTACCAAAGAGCCACAAACTGGGTGACTTAAAACAACAGAAACTTATTCTCTCATAGCGCTGGAGGCTAGAAGTCCAAAACCAAGGTAAAACAGGGCCCTGCTCTCTCTGAAGGCTCTAGGAAAGATTTTGTTTCATGCCTCTCTCCTAGCTTCTGGTCTTGTTGGTGATCCTTAAAGTTCCTTGGCTTGTAAGCACATCACCCCACTCTCTGCCTCCACCATCACATGATGTTCTCCCTGCGTCTCCTCGCCTTCTAAGGACACCAGCCTTATTAGACTAGGACCCACCCTACTCTAGCATGACTTCATCTTGATTACATCTGCAAAGGCTCTGCTTCCAAATAAGGGTCTGCTCACAGGTACTGGGGTTTAGGGATATAACATATCTTTTGGGGGGAACACACAATCTGTCACAGGCTGCAAAGCCAACTGCTCTATTTGGCTTCCTCAACAAAATGGCAAAATTGACCAACCTGGTCTTCTGTGCACCCCATCCTTCCCTTTGCTCATCTTTGGGGAGCTGTGAGGCCATCCTTTTACCCTGTTCACCTTGACATGGTATGACCTTAACAAACCATCTGTCTTCTAAGGCATGAGGGACTTGCTCTGTCAAGAGAAGAGTGGGGCACAAGCAGACTCCGTAGACGGTCCCATTATTGTACATTAGATAAGCTCCCAGCACCACCACTCGCTGGCTCTGTGACCTTGGCTAAGTGACAGCCCCTCCATGCTTCTGCTTCACCTCTTACAATGGAAATAACGACAGTGCCTCTCTTAGAGGGTTGCTGGGGGATTCCTAGTGAATATGTCATGTGCTTAGCACTGCACCCCGCACATTGTGATGTTCTCCATGCAAGCCAGCTATCCTTCTAATCAGGGAAGGACACACACTAAAGTATGAATGTCAGTAGTTTCTGGATACAGATATTGGGGCGATTTTACCACCTTTTGCTTATCTCCAGTTTTCATGTATTCCACAATGAGTGTTCATTACTTAAGAAAAAGAATAAGTTATTTCAAAAATAACAACCAAGCAAAACAAGTAGGGCAGGGGCAGCAGAGAAGCACCTCATTAATTCTGGGAGTCCGTGGGAATCAGACACTGACCCGGCTTGAAGCTCCCTGGTGTCCTCAGCACGCTCTCTGCTAATCCAGAGGCACCAACAAATGGTGAAGCCTGCTTCTCTCTTAAACTCTCTGCACCCATCTTGGTCTGGCTGACTTTCCTCCAAAGGAATCCAGCTGCACTACTGAATGGGTAGTGTGTCTGCTTTGCAACTGCCTGTTGTGAATACATTGGCGGATTCCATCTATATTTTTTGGAGGAAAATGTTAGGAATTACAAGTGTTCTCTCCTCCCACCCAGCACTGGCCTTGCTTTTGCCCACCTGTGGGTGAGAGTCCCTGAGAAGAGACTCCACTTCTTGACAGCAGGGATACACTGACAACAATGGGTGCTTCCACAAAGCACCCAAGAGTCAGGTGTTTGTCTAAAGGTGGGGTCCAGGGCCCCTGACCCCAGGAAGAGGCACTCTTCTGCCCTGCCCCCTCTCAGAGATGGCTTCAGCACCGGCTCCCTGCATCTCTTTTTGGTTTTCTTTCCACACTTCCACAAGCCAGCTTCCTAGCTTCCTTCCTTCCTTCCTTCCTTCCTTCCTTCCTTCCTTCCTTCCTTCCTTCCTTCCTTCCTTCCTTCCTTCCTTCCTTCCTTCCTTCCTTCCTTCCTTCCTTCCTTCCTTCCTTCCTTCCTTCCTTCCTTCCTTCCTTCCTTCCTTCCTTCCTTCCTTCCTTCCTTCCTTCCTTCCTTCCTTCCTCCCTCCCTCCCTCCCTCCCTCCCTCCCTCCCTCCCCCCCTTCCTTTTTCTTTCTTTCCTTTTTTTGTGTTGTTATTGCAAAAACAACAGAAATCTAAGACAAAAACCTCCCTCAATTTTGCCTGCTGTCCCAATCTATGTTTTTGTCCATAGTGCCCTCTAGTTCCACCCATGCGCATGTTCGTTTTTACATATTTATAGTAACGAAAGGAGCCCTGGTGGCACAGTAGTTAAGAGCTCAGCTGCTAACCAAAAGGTCAGCAGTTCAAATCCACCAGCTGCTCCTTGGAAACTCCATGGGGCAGTTCTACTCTGTCCCACAGGGTCGTTATTAGTAGGAACCGAATCGATAGCTAAGAGTTTCCTTTTGGTAATAAAAAAAATTGGATGCTCTTTAATGAATGTTGTGCCAGGTGTACTTTTCCATTTTGCTGCTTTTTCATTTCTTGCTCTATCTTCTCTCTCCCCTGCCTTTCCCTCAGCCTGGAGTATCCTTCTTCACCTTGCTCGGTGCCCACGCTCCTGCCAGCACACCCAGCAGAAAAGAAGAAGGTCTTCATTGTGGTTTTCAGCAGCTTGTTGAGTCACTCAGCAACACAGCAGAGTCATCTGTGGGTCACACACCCATTTCACCTGCCACTGGCGAGGTGCCAGGGGAGGAGGAGCCTCGTGAACCCCCAGCCCTGCTCTGGCTCCCCATCCCCCAGCTTCCCCTTCTTCCCCCACAGCAGGGCCATACAGCATTTGGGCGTCTGAGCCTGCTTGTGCTGGGGTGAGAGGACCAGTGGTGACTTGGAGACAGTGGAGTGAAAGGGGGCCGACACTTCTGCACCCTGAGGCCTGTGTACCCAAGGTGGGCAGCAGATCCCCTCAAGCTGCTGGCTGTCTTCCTGTGGTTTCTGCTTGCCACCTGTTTACAACTGAATTTATCTTAACTTTGTCACCTTCATAAGTGTGATGGGGAGAAGGGGTCGACATACCCTCCTCCAGTGATCGCCCACTCCCTCGCCCAGTTGAGTGGTAGAGCTTCCTGGTACCTGAGGCCCAGCTACTCTGCCCACAGTTCCCCTCTGACTGCGAACAGACGGTCAGCTCCCCAGAGCCTGAGTGTGTGTGAACACGTACCCCTCTCCTGCCTTCTGAGGGGAGCCTAACCAACCCATGCTGGCAGCAGCTGCCTCCCCACCCCCGGCCCAAACACCTGGGCTGACCTGGTTGTGTGGTTCACATCTGCATTCTCTTCTGGGCTCCAAGCTCTTTAACATAGAGCTGATCTCACCGATTTTAAGGCCCAGCTGCAGCCCCCTAAGACAACTCTGGGCAGTTCTCCCCCTGATGTTCACCTGCTTCCCCTGCGTCAATGTTGCCTCTCAGAATCTCTCAGAAATGGCCTGTCTTCGCCATCGCCTTCTCCTTCCCTCCTTTAACCACTTCCCCAGAAATAGGTGCCAGAACTTGTTTTAAAGGCATTTGATATGAGAAGTACTGCGAAATTCCCACTGTATTTAGAACCTCAAGTTTGACCGGACGATTTCTCGCTGCAGCGGAGCACTTCGGTTCTTCTTCATCTTTCTGGGAGAACAGCCCAGGCTGAACATTTACTTCAGATGAATCAGTCCCTTTTTCCAGCATCTTCTCCCTCGCTCATTTCTTTTGTGCGAATTACCAGCTGACTTTCTGGATTAATTGATTAATCAGACAAGCAGCGAATCCCTACATCGGTAGGGATGAAGGCACCCATCCACAGTCTTTAACCCTCCCTGCTCTCCCCAGAACCTTCATCTCTATGGTGCCGATTCTGCCAGCTCCAGTCAATGTGATTTAAAAAAAAAAAAAAGAGGTTTCTGGTAAGATACAATAGGATGAGGGCAGAATTTTTAATACTAGTTTTTTTTTTCCTTTAAGATACAAAGCAGTTTTGGGAAACAATGTAAAAGCGGAAACAGCCCTGACTAACCAGATGTACTGGGATCACGAGGCCACCTTTGGCAATGGCGCAGGGGTCCAGGTGGGGTGGGCCGGAAGGCCAGGCCCTGGAAGCTAGCTGATGGGAGTACCCTGTAGACAGCATCGGTGTGGTAGAGCTGACCTGCCCAAGGCCTAGGAGGTCAGGAAGTCTAGGAGGGAACAAAGAGGCAGGCTGAGGTCAGCGCCAGAAATACCAAAACAAGGAAAATGACAGAAAGGGTATTAGGCTGTCCAAGGTAGGCAGCTGGTAGCTCCAAAGGCTCGGTGGGGGAGAGCCGACAGGTAGAGGCCCACCTGGTAGTTGAGGCTGTTCACCAGACAGCACTCAGGATCGGCTCCACCTGGACCTCTGCACCTCTGGCTTCTGGTGTACAGGGAGCCAGAGACAGGCCCACCTTATAGCTCTCCACATACCGAACCTGGCAGAAGACAGATGGATTAGCTTAGGAACCAGGCCAACAGAACAAAAAAAAAACAAACTTGTTGCCATCGAGTTGATTCCAACCCATAATGACCCTATAGGACAGAGTAGAGCTGCCTTATAGGGTTTCCAAGAAGTGGCTGGCGGATTTGAACTGCTGACCCTTTGGTTAGCAGCCAAGCTATTAACCACTGTGCCACCAGGGCTCCTGGCCAACAGGACACACACACACACAACCAAGCCAGTTGCCATTGAGTCGATTCCAAATCATAGCAACCCCATTTGTGTCTGAATAGAACTGCTCTATTGGGTTTTCAATGGCTCATTTTTTGGAAGTAGATCACCAGGCCTTTCTTCCAAGGTACCTCAGGTGGACTCGAACCTCAAACCTTTCGGTTAGTAGCAGAGCTCATAACTATTTGCACCACCCAGGGACTCTTGGCCATCAGGGAAGGTCCTGATTAATTTTCTTCATGAAAAGTAAACATGAGTCTTTCAAAGTATACATCATTTCCTAATTTTGAGATTCTAGACACAAGACAGATATTCATGCTAAAAACCAGTTTCCACATTTTAGCTTAGAGAATTGACTCTCTAGCAGTCTAAAGATGGAGGGCCACTGGACCAGACTGTGTCCCTCTCCCCCGTTTAAGCTGCCCTAATACCTCAGCTTGGAAGCCCTGATGGTGTAGTGGTTGAGAGCTTGGCTGCTAACCTAAAGGTCAGCAATTTGAATCCACCAGCCACTCCTTGAAACCCTATGGGACAGTTCTACTCTGTCCTGTGAGGTCACTATGAGTCAGAATCAACTCTACAGCAATTTTTTTTTTTTTAGTATCTTGGCTACTAACTGAAATATCAATGGTTTGAACTCATCAGCCACTCCATGGAGAAAGATGAGGCAATCTGCTTCAGTAAAGATTACAGTCTTGGGCTGAGTGAAATAAGTCAATCACAAAAAGAAATAGTCTTTGATGGTTACAAGGGAGGGGAGGGTGGGGATGGAAAAACTCTAAATAGGCAATAGATAAGTGCTAACTTTGGTGAAGGGTAAGAGGTACACAATACTGGGGAAGCCAGCACAACTTGTACAAGGCAAGGTCATAGAAACTCCATAGACACATCCAAACTCCCTGAGGGACCAAATTTGTGGGCTGAGGGCTGTGGGGACCATGGTCTCGGGGAACATCTAGCTCAATTGGCATAACATAGTTCATAAAGAAAATGTACTACATTCTACTTTGGTAAGTAGCATCTGGGGTCTTAAAAGCCTGTGAGTGGCCATCTAGGATGCTCCACTGGTCTCATCCCTTCGGGAGCAAGGGCGAATGAAGAAAACTAAAGATATAAGGGAAAGATTAGTCCAAAGAACTAATGGACCACATGTACCATGGCCTCCACCAGACTGAGTCCAATACAACTAGCCAGTGCCCTATACCACCAATGACCGCTCTGACCCAGGGATCACAATAGACGGTCCCGGACAGAGCAGAAGAAAAATGTAGAACGAAATTCTAACTCAAAAAGAAATACCAGACTTGCTGGCCTGACAGAGACTGGAGAAACACTAATAATATGGCTGCCAGACACCCTTTTCAGCTCAGTAATGAAGTCACTTCTGAGGTTCACTCTTCAGCCAAAGATTGGACAAACCCGTAAAACAAAACAAGACTAAAGGGGCATACCAGCCCTGGGACAAGGACTAGAAGGTAGGAGGGAACAGGAAAGCTGGTAATAGGGAACCCAAGGTTGAAAAGGGAGAGCGTTTACGTGTCGTGGGGTTGTTAACCAATGTCACAAAACAATATGTGTGCTAACTGTTTAATGAGAAACTAGTTTGTTCTGTAAACCTTCATCTAAAGTACAATGAAAAGCAGAAGAAGGGAAAAAAAATCCTTGGAAAGTCCTATACGGTCACTATGAGTTGGAATTGGCTCTTTAGCAATGGGGTTTAATACCTCAACCCACCAAGTCCCAGTGTGAGCTTCCTGCTGAAGAGGAATGACTTGCTCTGGAGATAAACTTGGATGAGGAAATAAGTAACACATATTTATAAATTAAATTACAACAACATTCTTCCCCCAATGCCTATTTACCTGGTATCCCTTCCCCTAAGATGTCTACCATCTTTTTCTAAAAAGACGCCAGGAAACAACTGCCAAAAGGCCAGTCCTTGTTGTTTTGATCTGAGCTAAAAGACCTCTGTCATTTGTGAACAGTGGCACACATGTTAGCCAACGTGTCTGCCTCCTTCAGCAATGTTGAGTGGGGTCCCTTGTCAGTATTCTTGGAAATACACAAGCTTAATTTGGTAGTTCTGAAATTTCTGGCAGCAGGTTCTCATTTTGGGTCTGTTAATCCAATGAAGAGAAATAATCATAGCACCTGCTCTTTTTTGTTTACTGGTTGCATGGAATATTTTTCTCCATACTTTTATTTTCAGTCTGTTTCCTTACGTACATGTTTCTTGTAGACAGCAAAGGATGGATCACGTTGTTTTATCCATCCTGCCACTCTCTGCCTTTTTCATGAGGTGTTTAGACCATTTACATTTATCACTGAAAATGATGTGTCCATCTCTTTCATTTTACTGTTTTTGAGTGTTTTATATCTTTTTTTTTCTTATTCTGATTTTTTTCTGGTTTTTTTTTTTTTTGGCTGCTTTCTTGTGATGAGCCTTTTTGCTTTCTTCCTTCTCTTTTTTTAAAATTAATTTTTATTGTGCTTTAAATGAAAGTTTACAAATCAGGTCAGTCTCTCATGCAAAAATTTACATACACCTTGCCATACACTCTGATGAGATAGCACAGTTCTTCCCTCCACTCTCTCTCCTTGTGTCCATTCGGGTAGCTTCTGGCCCCCTCAGTGCCCTCATCTCCCCTCCAGACAGGAGATGCCAACATAGTCTCATGTGTCTACTTGATGCAAGAAGCTTATTCTTAACCAGTATCATTTTCCATCCCATATTCCAGTCTAATCCCTGTCTGAAGAGTTGGCTTTGGGAATGGTTCCTGTCTTAGGCTAACAGAAGGTCTGGGGACCATGGTCTAGTTTCAGCCTGACCGTTAAGTCTGGTCTTTTTGTGAGAATTTGGTGTCTGCATACCACTGCTCTCCTTCTCCTTCACGGGTTCTCTGTTATGTTCCCTGTCGGGGCAGTCATCAATTGTGGCCAGGCACCATCTAGTTCTTCTGGACTCAGGCTGATGTAGTCTCTGCTTTATGCGGTCCTTTCTCTTAGGCTCATAATTACCTTGTGTCTTTGGTGTTCTTCATTCTTCCTTGCTCCAGGTGGGCTGAAACCAGTTGATGCATCTTAGATGGCCACTTGCTAGTATTTAAGACCCCAGACGCCACTCTCCAAAGTGGGATGCAGAATGTTTTCTTAGTAGATTTTATTATGCCAATTGACTTAGATGTCCCCTGAAACCATGGTCCTCAAACCCCTGCCCCTGCTACACTGGCCTTAGAAGTGTTCAGTTTATTAAGGAAACTTCTTTCTTTTTGGTTTAGTCCAGTTCTGTTGACCTCTCCTGTATTGCGTATTGTCTTTTCCTTCACCTAAAATAAAACTTGTCTACTATCTAATTAGGGAATACCCCTCTCCCTCCCTTCCTCCCTCGCCCCTCTTATAACCATCAAAGAATATTTTCTTCTCTGTTTAAACTATTTCTCAAGTTCTTATAATAATGGTCTTATATAACATTTGTCCTTTTGCAACTAACTTCATTCAGCATAATGCCTTCCAGATTTCTCCACGTTGTGAAATGTTTCATGGATTCATCATTGTTCTTTATCGATGTGTAGTGTTCCATTGTGTAAATATACCATAATTTATTTATCCATTCATCCATTGATGGGCACTTGGTTGCTTCCAACTTTTTCCTATTGTAAACAGTGCTGCAATGAACATGGGTGTGCATATATCTGTTCATGTAAAGGCTCTTATTTCTCTAGGATATATTCCAAGGAGTGGGATTGCTGGATCATATGGTAGTTCTATTTCTAGCTTTTTAAGGAAGCACCAAATCAATTTCCAAAGTGGTTGTACTATTTTACATTCCCACCAGCAGCGTATCAGTGTTCCAGTCTCTCCACAACCTTTCCAACATTTATTATTTTGTGTTTTTTGAATTAATGCCAGCCTTGTTGGAGTGAGATGGAATCTCATTGTAGTTTTGATTTGCATTTCTCTAACGGCTAATGATTGTGAGCATTTCTTCATGTGTCTGTTAGCGGCCCGAATGTCTTCTTTAGTGAAGTGCCTGTTCATATCCTTTGCCCATTTTTTATTTGGGTTATTTGTCCTTTTGTGGTTGAGTTTTAGCAGAATCATGTAGATTTTACAGATCAGGCGCTGATCGAAAATGTCATAGCTAAAAACTTTTTCCCAGTCTGTAGGTAGTCTTTTCACTCTTTTGATGAAGTCTTTGGATGAGCATGTGTTTGATTTTTAGGAGCTCTCAGTTATCTGGTTTTTCTTCTGTGTTTTTAGTAATGTTTTGCATACTGTTTATGCCGTGTATTAGGGCTCCTAACATCCCTGTTTTTTCTTCCATGACCTTTATCATTTTAAATTTTGTGTTTAGGTCTTTGAACCATTTAGAGTTAGTTTTTATGCATGATGTGAGGTTTGGGTCTTGTTTCATTTTTTTGCAGATTGCTATCCAGTTATGCCAGCATCACTTGTTAAAAAGACTGTCTTTTCCCCAATTCACTGACTTAGGGCCTTTGTCAAATAACAGCTCCTTGTATGTGGATGGATTTATGTCTGGATTCTCAATTCTGTTCCATTGGTCTATGTATCTGTTGTTGTACTAGTACCAGGCTGTTTTGACTACTGCGGCGGTATAATAGGTTCTAAAATCAGGTAAAGTAAGGCCTCCCACTTTGTTCTTCTTTTTCAGTAATGCTTTACTTATCCAGGGTCTCTTGCCCTTCCGTATGAAGTTGGTGATTTCCATTAAAAAATGGAACTCCATCTCATTAAAAAATGTCATTGGAATTTGGATCAGAATTGCATGGTACCTATAGATGGCTTTTGGTAGAATAGACATTTTTACAATGTTAAATCTTCCTACCCATGAGTGAGGTATGTTTTTCCACTTATGTAGGTCTCTTTTGGTTTCCTGCAGTAGTGTCTTGTGGTTTTCTTTGTACAGGCCTTTTACATCTCTGGTAAGATTTATTCCTAAGTATTTTATCTTCCTGAGGGCTACTGGAAATGGTATTGATTTGGTGATTTCCACTTTGATGTTCTTTTTGTTGGTGTAGAGGAATCCAACTGACTTTTGTATGTTTATCTTGTATCCTGATACTCTGCTGAACTCTTCTCTTAGTTTCAGTAGTTTTTTTTGAGGATTCCTTAGAGTTTTCCGTGTATAAGATCATGTCATCTGCAAATAGAGATACTTTTATTTCTTCCTTACCAGTCTGGATGCCCTTTATTTCTTTATCTAGCCTAACTGCTCTGGCTAGGACCTCCAACACAATGTTGAATAAAAGTGGTGATAAGGGGCATCCTTGTCTGGTACCCATTCTCAAGAGAATGTTTTCAGGCTCTCTCCATTTAGGGTGATGTTGGCTGTTGGTTTTGTATAAATGCCCTTTATTATGTTGAGGAATTTTCCTTCTATTCCTATTTTGCTGAGAGTTTTTATCATGAATGGGTGCTGGACTTCGTCAAATGCCTTTTCTGCATCAATTGATAAAGTCATGTGGTTCTTGTCTTTTGTTTAATTTATATGATGGATCACATTAATTGTTTTTCTAGTGTCAAACCATCCCTGCATACCTGTATGAATCCCACTTGGTCATGGTGAATTTTTTGTTGTTGTTGTTACATTGTTGAGTTCTATTGGCTAGAATTTTGTTGAAGATTTTTGCATCTAAGTTCATGAGGGATATAGGTCTGTAATTTTCTTTTCTTGTGGTAACTTTACCTGGCTTTGGTATCAGGGATATGCTGGCTTCATAGAATAAGTTAGGGAGTATTCCGTCCTTTTCTATGCTCTGAAATACCTTTAGTAGTTGTGGTGTTACCTCTTCTCTGAAAGTCTGGTAGAACTCTGCAGTGAAGCCATAAGGGCCAGGGCTTTTTTTTGTTGGGAGTTCTTTGATTACCTTTTCAACCTCTTTTTTGTTATGGATCTATTTAGTTGTTCTACCTCTGTTTGTGTTAGTTTAGGTAGGTAATATGTTTCTAGGAATTCATCCACTTCTAGGTTTTCAAATTTGTTAGAGTACAATTTCTAGTAGTTATCTGATATGATTCTTTTAATTTCGGTTGGGTCTGTTGTGATATCACCCATCTCATTTCTTATTGGGTTTATTTGTTTCCTTTCCTGTTTTTCTTTTGTCAGTCTGGCCAATGGCTTATCAATTTTGTTAATTTTTTCAAAGAGTCAGCTTTTGGTCTTCTTAACTCTTTCAGTTGTTTTTCTGTTCTCTATTTCATTTAATTCTGCTCTAATTTTTATTATTTGTTTTCTTCTGGTGCCTGAGGGTTTCTTTTGCTGCTCTCTTTCTCTTGGTTCAAGTTGTAGGGACAGTTCTTTGATTTTGGCCCTTTCTTCATTTTGTATGTGTGCATTTACTGACATAAATTGGCCTCTGAGCACTGCTTTCACTGTGTCCCAAAGGTTCTGACGGGAAGTGTTTCATTCTCATTGTATTCTCTGAATTTCTTTATTCCATCCTTAAAGTCTTCTGTAACTCAATCTTTTTTGAGCAGGGTATTGTTCAGTTTCCAAATATTTGATATCTTTTCCCTGGTTTTTCTGTTATTGATTTCTACTTTTATGGCCTTATGGTCTGAGAAGATGCTTTGTAATATTTTGATGTTTTGAATTCTGCAAAGGCTTGCTTTATAACCTAATATGTGGTCTATTCTAGAGAATGTTCCATGTGCACTAGAAAAGAAAGCATACTTTGCAGCTGTTGGGTGGAGTGTTCTGTATATGTCTACGAGGTCAATTTGGTTGATTGTGTCATTTAGATCTTCCATGTCTTTATTGAGCTTCTTACTGGATGTCATGTCCGTCACCGAAAGTAGTGTGTTCAAGTCTCCTACTGTAACTGTGGAGCTATCTCACTTTTCAATGTTGTTAGAGCCTGTTTTATGTATCTTGCAGCCCTGTCATTGGGTGCATGAATATTTAATATGGTTGTATCTTCTTGGTTGATTGTCCCTTTAATCATTATATAGTACCCTTCTTTGTCCTTTGTGGTGTATTTAACTTTAAAGTCTATTTTGCAGAAATTAATATTGCCACCCCCTGCTCTTTTTGATTGTTGTTTGGTTGATACATTTTTTTCTGTCCTTTAAGTTTTAGTTCGTTGTGTCTCTAAGTCTAAGGTGTGTCTCTTGTAGGCAGCATATAGCTGGATTGTGTTTTTTTATCCTATCTGCAACTTTCTATCTCTTTATTGGTGCATTTAGTCCATTTACATTCAGCGTACTTATAGACAGGTATGAGTTTAGTGTTGTCACTTTGACGCCTTTTTTGGTGTGTTGTTGACAATTTCACTTTTCCACTTACTTTTTTGTGCTGAGTTTTTCTTTGTAAATTGTGTGTTCCTCTTTTTCATTGTAGTTGAATTTGTTTTTGTTGAGCCTTTATGTTTATCTTGGTTTTTATTTTGAAGTATGGGATCGTTAGTCTTCTTTGTGGTTACCTTAACATTTACCCCTATTTTTCTAAGTATAAACCTAACTTGTATCTCCGTATATGGCATTGATTTCCTCTCCATATGGAAGATCTACGCCTCCTGCATTTAGTCCCTCTTTATTGATTATTTTCATCTTTTACATAATGACATCAGTGATTCCCTATTTTCAGCTTTTTTTATTATTAGTCTTATTTTATTTTTGTGATTTTCCTGTCTGAGTTGCTATCAGGATGCTCTGTTCTGTATCCTTGTGTTGTGTTGTTATCTGATATTTTTGCTTTTCTGACCAAAGAATTTCCTTTAGTAATTCTTGTAGCTTTGGTTTGGTTTTTTCAAATTCTCTAAGCTTGTGTTTACCTCTAAATGACTTAATTTCGCCTTCATATTTGAGAGAGAGTTTTGCTGGATATATGATTCTTGGCTGACAATTTTTCTCCTTCAGTGCTCTATATTTATCATCCCATTGCCTTCTTGCCTGCGTGGTTCCTGCCGAGTAGTCCAAACCTATTCTTATTGATTCTCCTTTGTAGGTGACTTTTTTGTTTATCCATGGCTGCTTTTAAAATTTTCTCTTTATCTTTGGTTTTGGCAAGTTTGATGATAATATGTCTTGGTGATTTTCTTTTGGGGTCTACCTTGTACGGGGTTTGATGAGCATCTTCGATAGATATCCTTTCATCTTTCATGATGTCAGGGAAGTTTTCTGCCAACAAATCTTCAGTAATTCTCTCTGTGCTTTCTGTTATCCTTCCCTGTCCTGGAGTTCCAATCACATGCAAGTTGTTCTTCTTGATAGAGTCCCACATCACTCTTAGGGTTTCTTCATTTTTTTTTTTAATTCTTTTATCTGATTTTTCTTCAACTACATTGGTGCCAATTGCCTTATCCTCCATCTCCCCAATTCTGCATTCCAATTCCTCAATTCTGCTCCTCTGACTTCCTATTGAGTTGTCTAGTTCTATAATTTTACTGTTAATCTTTTGAATTTCTGAATGCTGTCTCTCTATGGATTCTTAAATTTTTCATTATATTCTTGAATAATCTTTTTAATTTCATCAACTGCTTTATCTGTGCATCCCTTGGCTTTTTCTGTACTTTGCCTGATTTCATTTCTGATGTCGTCCCTGATGTCTTGAAGCATTCTGTACATTAATCTTTTGTATTCTACTTCTGGCAATTCCAGGAATATATCTTCATCTGGGAGAGATCTTGATTCTCTGTTTTGGGGTTTTGTAGAAGCAATCATGGTCTGCTTCTTTATGTGATTTGATATTGACTGTGGTCTCTGAGCCATCTATAAGTTACTGTAATAATTTATTTTATATTTGCTCACGGAGTTGTATCTTGTTTTGCTTTGTTTCAATATACCCAGATGGGCTACTACAGTGTGCTAACTTGATTATTAGAGCCTTTGAAGCACTAATGTCCTGTTACCAGATGGTTAGAGCTGTCACCAGGTATATGAGCTTATGAGTCCATTCACTATTCTTGAACAGAATCAGCTCAGGTGTCCTGATAGTCAGACAGCTAGTGTGTGGTGTAGGCTCTCACCTACTGTCTTAGAGAAGTAGTGGTGATGGTTGTATGCACTGGTTTCTGGTAGTAGCAGGGGGTCACACTCTGAGGAGGGCAGGGTGCTGACAGCCTTCCCCCAAGTGCTAGTGAGGAAGGAGCACCTCTGTTCTCTAGAGCGCTCTGGTGGGTGTACCTTAGGCACCCAGATGCTTGTACCTGCAAAGACTGGTAGACACCACTATCCTCAGACCCCTTTCACTGGTGGCTGAGCAGGCAGGGAGGAATCGATCAGATAGAAAGGAGACAGTAGTGAGGTAAAATAGACAAAATCACTTATCTTGTGTTGAGAGGCTGTTTCATCTGAGATTCCAGAGGTGTGTGTAGCCTGTGCACGCTGGCTGGGTCCCCCGCTGATATTGCCCCCAGGGGTTAGGGCTGTGTCCTGTGCTTGCCATGTGTCAGGAAACTACCATCAGCCCCACTGCATTCACGCCAAAGAACAGCACCAAGGAATTGGAGCTGGGGCACTGCCCTGGTTTGGCAACTAGTTGCTACTTCTGCATGGTCTCTCACTCCCCCGTCACTCAGGTTGATTCCTTAGTTCTGTGTTTGATGGTCAGGGTTTGTAGATTGTCATATATGTAATCAATTCACTTGTTTTTTCGGATCTTTGTTGCAAGAGGGTTCAGCAGAAGCTTCTGCCTAGTCAGCCATCTTGGCCCTGCCCCTGCCATCTCTTCTTTTCTTCTGAATGTTTTTTCTTGGTGATTTCTTAGTGATTACCACATATATCACATTACACAACTTAAAATTGAACAATGTTTAACATATGAAGAACATACAATCTTAACATAATAAATCTATTCTGGATATGCTCCTTCCTCCCCTATTTCTGTTGATGTGTCTCTATTAACATCAATATACAACCTATATTCAATAAGTTTACTTTATGCTTATTTCTTACAAACCCAATGTTATATTGTTTGCAGGATTTAATTATTGAGTTTATTCCCTAAAAATGTCATATACTTGGTCCTTATGATTGCCTGTATTGATGCATTTTTTGGAGATCTCCCTCCCTCTTATTTATTTTCTCGCATATAGACAAGTATTTATTTAATGTTCTTGCCTTTTCGTTTGGAGTACTCCCTTGAGTAATACTTGCAAAGGTGGTCTGGTAGTGAAAAATTCCCAGAGCTTCTGTTTGTTTGCAAATGTCTTGACTTACCCTTTGTTTTGTTTGTTTGTTTTATTGTGCATTAGGTGAAAGTTTACAGCTCAAGTTAATTTCTCATACAAAAATTTATACACATATTGTTTTGTGACATTAGTTACAATCCCCACAATGTGGCAGCACACGCCCCCTTTCCACTCCAGGTTCCCTATGTCCATTTGACCAGTTCCTGTTCCTTCCTGCCTTCTCATCCTGCTTTTGGACAAGAGCTGCCCATTTGGTCTCGTATATCTGATTGAACTAAGAAGCACACTCCTCACATATATTATTTTTTGTTTTATAGTCCTGTCTAATCTTTGTCTGAAGGGTGGGCTTTGGGAATTGTTTCAGTTCTGGGTTAACAGTGCATCCAGGGGCCATAGCTTCAGGGCTCCCCCTAGTTTTTTGAATGGCAACTTTGCTGGGTAAAGAATTCTTGGTTGGTGATTGTTTTCATTGAGTATTTTTTGTATGTCACTCTTTTGTCTCCTGGACTCAAGAGTTTCTGGGGAGAAATCGCACTGATTCTTATGAAAGACCCTTGGTATATTACATTTTTATTTTGCTGCTTTCAGAATTCTCTCCTTGTCTTTTGTCTTCAAGAATTTCATTATGATATAGTGTAAAGTTGATCTTTTTGTGTCTCTTCTGATTGGGGTTTGTGTAGCTTCCTGTATTTGTGAGCTTGGTTCTCTGTTTAGGTCTGGGAAATTATCTCTTGGAAAATTGTTTCTATGCCTTTAATGTTGTCATAGTGGCCTGGGATTCCATTAATTCTAACATTAGATTTCTTAATTGAATCCCACATTTCCTTTTCAGTTTGTTCACTTTTCTTTTTTCCTTTTTGTCTTTGTTTTATCGTTCACTTATTCTATCTTCTGTCTGTTCCATTCTACTGCTGAGTGTTTCTCTTGCTTTTTCTAATTTGGTTGCTTTATTCTTCAATTCCAGTTGTTCTCTTTGTTTTGCTTTTGTTTTGATGTTTTCAATTTCCTTGTTGAGTCTCTCATTTTGTTCCTCCATTTGTTTCCTGATCTTCACTAGTTTTTTTCCTGTGTGCTTTGTGCTTTCTTTAGACATATTTAGCACCATAGTCTGGAAATTATCAATTCCTTGTGTTAGTCTGGCCTCCATAGGAGAAATTTCCTCTTCTTCATGTTTTGCTTTTGACTGGCCCTTCTCTTGTGATTTTGTGTGTTTTACTATTTTTTGTTGAACTTCAGCCATTTTTTTTTTTTTTTTACTTTACTTCACTGACCAGCACTTCCCTACCTTACTAGACCAGTGATAATTAGTGCTAATCAGATAAGCTTGGTTTTGAACCCTACTTCATTATTACGTACTGGTTGTGTGAGTCTGAGCTAGTTAGAAGATAACCATCCATGTCCTCATTGGTAAAGTGAAGATACCTACTTCAAAGGAGTATTGTGAGGAGTAAATCCAAGCGATGATGCTTAGCACCCAGATAAAGGTTAGCTATTATTATCATTGTTATTCTTGTCTATTTAATTTGTTATCATTGTAATTGTGCTGACCCTAAGAATCTGTAAGTTAGTTTTAAAAGGTTTTATTCTTCCTTTTCAGTTATTATTTTGTTATATTGGATGGCCCCAATTTACCAACTAGTTTTATTCCTAATATTCATTTGTTAACAAAGCCATAGACATTACACCATAGGTAGAGTCCACCAATGCCTACTTAATGAGAGTGTCTGAGGTGTGGACCCTAGCCATAGGTGATGGGTTTTTGTGAAAATGAGTCCAACGATTCACTCGGAACCCCAGGCACCACTCGCTACTACAGATGAGGTGACACCATCACAGGCTCACTTAGGGGATCCATGGCCTTGAGGTGATTCATAGGGTGGAGCTGGGGCAGGGTGAGAATGAAGGAAGAAGAGAAAGAGAAGGTTGGCAGAGCTGCTGGGAGCCACTTTTGGGTTCAGATGGTGGGACCCAGGATGGCTTATCCTAACTAGACAAGTGGGGCTTAGAGTTACAAGACTAGAGGTAGAGTTCAGCTTGACCCTCTGAGGACAGGGTGAGAGCCCATGGCTTTCCCACCACTGAGAACTATTAGAAAAGAAAACTCAGAAGGTGAATACCATGATGTGCACCCAGGTGGCCTCCACTGACAACCAGGCAAAAGGACAACAAAGTGTACCTACAACAAAGTGTACCTAGGCCCACCAGAGCCCCTGCCAATGGTTCCCTACCCTGGATTCCTCAGTGGAGGGATTACTCCTTCAAGAAGGGCCCTTAGTGTGGCTCTTTGAACAGTGGTTTGAAGTGACAGAGCAGGCCCTGCTCTGTTGGTCTCTGTTCTATCAGTTACTGAGACATAACAGTGGCAGCCCAAGATTTTCTCCAAGTTCCAAGGCAGCTGTGACTGACTTCCCCAAAACTTAAGAGGCCATGCTTGCCCCAGAGAGTGCCTGCTGTGAGGCAAAGGACCCCTGGGGATGTGACCAGCTCTGCATGAATGGTGGCCACTACAGAGAAACAACATCACAGAGCTAGGGAAAGCCACCTTCCAAAGGAGGAATCAAGGAAGCGGGGAAGGGAGTCTGGGCCAGATGCCTTCAGAACTGTGATTCACAGCCCCTGGGAGTGTGTAGACCAGGAATATTCTAGAACACTTTAGGGGACCAATGTGGAGTGGTCAACTTTTTCTTTTGCCAAGTAAGGACTTTTAAAAAGCAACAACTATTGGGGTATTACCAGTACTGAATTAAACAAAAGGGCATTTTCACACCAAAAATTAGGACAATTTCAGAAAAAAATTTTTTCATTTAAAACTTTATGGAAAAATCCATACAACATTGGGCATTTTCTGGGACATCATTGACCATGGGTGAAGAGGGTAGGAGGCTGGTAACCCCTATCTGCAAGAGCCCTGCTCTCTGACCTACCAATCCTGGGTTCCCCAGCCCCTTCAGCTACGTGAATCAGGAGAAGCCTCTACCTTGACCCACAGACTTGGGACATTCCAGCCTCTACAACCATGTGAGCCATTTCCTTGATATAAATCTCTCTCTATGTATATATATTTATATGCTTTACTGGTTTTGCTTCTCTAGAGAACCAAGCCTAAGACATCACTCTTATTGAACATTGACTGGAAGTCCTAGCCAGAGCAATAAGACAAGAAAGAGAAATAAAGGTATCCAAATTGGAAAAGAAGAAGTAAAATTATCACTATTTGCAGATGACATAATCCTATAGGTAGAAGATCCTAAAGATTTCACAAGAAAACTGCTGGAACTAATAGAAAAACTTAATAATGTTTCAGGATACAAGATCAACACACAAAAATCAGCTGGGTTCCTCTACACTAACAAAGACTGCTCTGAAAAATAAATCAAGAAAACAATACCATTTACAATAGCTCCAAATCAATAAAATACCTACTGATTAATCTAACCACAGACATAAAAGACTTATACAAGAAAATTATAAAACATTGCTACAAGAGACTAAAATAGACCTATAAAAATGGAAAGACATCCCATGCTCATGAATAGGAAGGTTTAACATAGTGAAAATGTCAATACTACCCAAAGCGATCTACAGATTCAATGCAATCCCGATACAAATCCCAACAACATTCTTTACTGAAATGGAAAAACTAATGACCAACTTCATATGGAAAGGAAAGAAACTCCAAATAGCCAAAGCAACATTGAAAAAAAAAAAAAAAGAACAAAACAGGAGGCCTCACACTCCCTGATATCAAAACACAGTATACAGCCACTATAATCAATGATAGACGAATACACCAGTGGAATAGAATTGAAAACTCAGTAAGGCAGTACACTGTACTGGGGAGGTCAGCACAGCTTGACCAGGGCAAAGTCATGGAAGCATCACAGACACATCCAATCTCCTTGAGACACTGAGCTACTGGGCAGGAGCTGAGGACCAGAGTCTCAGGGGACACTTAGCTCAATTCACATAACATAGTCTATAAAGAAAATGTTCTACATCTGACTCTGGTGATTAGCTGGGGTCTTAGATGGTGAGCAGCCATCTGCAATACTCTACTTGTCCCAGTCCAGCTGGACCAAAGAATGAAGTAGACCAAAGACGAAGGGAAAGATGGACTAATGGACCACAACTACCACAACCTCCACCAGACTGAGCCCAGAACAACTAGATGGTGCCCAGTTACCACAACCAACTGCTCTAGCGGGGATCACGATAGAGGGTTCTGGACAGAGCAGGAGAAAAATGTAGAACAAAATTCAAATTCACACACACAAAAAAGACAGTCTTGCTGGTCTGACAGACTGGAGAAACCCCCGGTGTATGGCCCCTGGATACCCTTTTAACTCAGTACTGAAGTCACTCCTGAGGTTTACCCTTCAGTCAAAGATTAGACAGGTCTATATTTCATAGGGTCAATGGAAACCCTGGTGGCATGGTGTTTAAGGGCTATGGCTGCTAACCAAAAGATCAGCAGTTCTAATCTACCAGGCTTTCCTTGGAAACCCTATGGGGCAGTTCTACTCTGTCCTTTAGGGTTGCTATGAGTCAGAATCGATTAGAGGGAAATGGGCTTTTTTTTTAGTATAGGACCAACAGTAATACACGTGAGGCACATGCTTCATAGTTCAATTATGAATATGAGACTATTGAACACACCAGCCCAAAAGCAAAGATGAAAAGGCAGGAAGGGATAGGAAAACTGGACAAATGCAAACAGGAAACCTGGGGTGGAAAAGGGGAGATTGTTTGACATATCACGGGATTGACAAGCAATGTCATAAAATAATTTGTGTATTAACTTTTTAATGAGAAATGAATTTGTTATGTAAACTTCCACCTCAATAACAAACAAACAAAAAAAGAACTGAGAACTCAGAACTAAACCCAAAAATCTATGGGCAACTGATTTTCAACAAGGGGTCAAAGTCCATCCAGTGGGACAGAGACAGTCTCTTTAATAAACAGTGTTGGCAAAACTGTATATCCGCCTGCAGAAAATTGAAACAGGATCTATACCTTACTCCAAACACAAAAACTAACTCAAAATGAATCAAAAACCTAAATGTCAAACCTAAAACAATGAAATTCCTAGGAGAAAACTATGGGACCTAATCTTCTGTAAAAATGAAGTGAGGGGCAAGGACAGGACTAGTGCCTATGGACAGGCAGGTGATATCCACTAGGTAAAGGCCGGGTTATTACTGACTTGGGGTGGGGCCTATCAGGATGTCTGGACCTGGGGTAATGTGCCCTGGAAAAAAGAAAGTAAGGTTCAAAGGCCCAGAGGCAAAGGAGCTTGAGAGGGCTGGAAACTCCTCATGTGATTTGGTTTAAAACCTTTCGACAGCATTTTACCACCTACGGATGAATTCCAAACCCATGAGAACACAGGCACAACCCTCAGCACCTGTATCTCCTCACTTCCTTCTTCAGCACTGGGTCACGTGCAGCCACAGCGAACTACCTGTGACTGCCCACTCTTACCTGAGAGCACATACCTGCCCTTCCCACCATCCTCTCCCCTGGAGCCACCTCCAGCTCAGGCTTACTCCTCCTTGAGGGAGGAACCTCAGCTTTTTATCTCAATTTGAATTAAAATTACGTGAAGCACAAACAAGAAATAAGGAAAGCTTGTTGGGGGTGGGAGAAGGAGAAATGGAACCTGCCCAGTTGGTCCCACTTAAGTGTCTGTACCAGGTGTCACAAACAGTTAAGCACTCCACTACTGACCAAAAGGTTGGCTGTTGAATGACAGTTCAGACTCATTGAGGGCAGTTCAGACACATTGAGGGCATTTCAGACTCATTTGCTGCCTCAGGAGAAAGGCCTGGTGACCTACTTCTGAAAAATCAGTCACTGAGAGTCCTGTGGAGCACAGTTCTGCTCTTGACACACATGGGATCGCCATGAGTCAGAATAGACTAGACAGCAACTGTTCGTTTTTAATGTGTCCAAAAACCAAAAACCAAACCCAACACCATCGAGTCAATTCTAACCCACAGAGACCCTAGAGCTGCTCAAATTAGAAAAAGTAAAAGGAGGAGAAAATCAAAGAGGCCTAGGGTGTCCACACAGACATGCCTGAGAACAGCACCAGATCCGAATGGAATGAGGGGAGTGGAGGGAGGGGAATCTCCCCACATCTGTGTGGTCTGCCAGACAAGGGGCCGCCCACAGCTCTCTTCCCCCAAGCTTCAGAGAGGACCAGGTAACGCCCACTGCGGTCACCCTGTGGTTTGGTTCTGCATCTCCTTGCTCTCTGTGCATTGTTTCCGCAGCTGTGGCACCTGTCTGCCTTTCCTCCTCAGGAAACTACAGTCCCTAAGTATAAAACCTTATTTAAAAAAAAATTTGCTCATTCAAAGAGCACTTTAATGAGAAATTACACCCAAGGAGAACTGGTACAGAAATGTGAATTATTACCCTGACACTTCAGGCTAGTAAGCTTTTTGTGACATGGTCACCTCAGAAATGTGGCAATTTTTTCTGCACATCAGGATGACAACCATGCGGATTCCCTCAGCGCTTCCTCTCTGGTTACCAGCCCCTCCATTGTCGATTTTTGGATTTCTTTCTGGCCCACCATCCCTGACTCATACTGATAACTGCAATAATAATTGCTTCTTTACAGGTGCAATGAAGCAGGGACAGCCACCTCCCCAGGGACTAGGACTACAGGGCACATTCTCAGGCCAAAGATAGGCTCGGTAGCTTGGGGTCCTGGGTGAGGCAGGGGTGCCTGGTTGGAGACACGGAGGAGGACCCAAGGAGAGAAAGCATGCGCACTGGCTGAGGACAGAGCAGTCCTACCAAGACTGTGCCTTCTTTAATGCTGTATACTTTTGTAAGCCCAGTGAGGAGATATGGGGCAGGAATTGAGTCATGGAGCTTAGCACATGGTGTTAGCAGCAGGTGGAAGAGACAGGTTCCCAGAGGGGTGCAAGCCAGTGCCCACTCTCAGGGCCTGTTTCTTGATGTTGTATTGCTCAGGGAGCTTGTGAAAATTACAGGTGCCTAGGCCCCACCCCAAAGGCCTGCTAAATCAGGCTGTCTTGCAGTAGTGCCGGGAATGTTTGTTTTTCACAAGGGCTCCTTGGCAATTCTGATTTGCGCTAAACATCTAGACCCAGTCCCCTAATGTGTCTGCCACCCCACTTCACTGAGGGGAAAGAGCCAGAAGAGAGGAGATGGAATGCTAGCATTTACTGAGCAATTCCTCTGAGCCCAACCTGTTACTAACTTCACTCATCTTATCCTCACAGCAGCCCCTCGAAGCTCCAAGATTCTGTGCCTAGCCTTGGAGGCACAGGGTCTTTAACAATAAAATAGGGATAAAGAGTGTGCCGAGTTCTTACACCTTGGTGGAACAGAATTCTAATGTTGAAACGCCTGAGTCCAAAGTTCCAACCCCCTGTGGTTTCCACCAAACCATTTGGTTCTAGCACATCTTCTCTACATACTGATGTGTGCAGTATGATTGACGTCCTCTTTTTTTTTTAAGGTGGCCCATACCTTATACAAGAGCTGTGTTTCTGTATGTAGTTGTTGGTTTGTTTGTTTGGGTTTTGTTCTGTTTTTTGAATGAAAGCGTCATTGAATAAATTAGGGAAAACTCTATTTGGGGACGGGACTGTGAAGAATCCTTTGGAAAGTAAATAGTCACACCTAAGGCAGTGGGTTCAGAGAGGCCACATTCAGTGCCAATTAGTACTTTGGTTCACCTTCCCGCCTTCTCATCTTTCTCCTCTTTGATTCATCACAGTGTTGCCCTTGAAGCTCAATTCCTGGACAAGTCCACAACACTAAGGCCTCAATAGGGAGAAATGAAATGACACTGAAGAACCTTTTCTGCATCAACACCCTGCCCTCCCCTGCTGATTGGATGGAGGTGTCAGTGACCCCCTAATGCTGATGATCCTAAAGTGATGATGAGGTCCAGGGCTGCCTGGGGAGGTCAGTTTTATTACCAGGCACTCACTGCAATTATTTGCAGTAGGGCAAAGCTCATATTTCCATTTAACAGATGAATAAACAGGCAAAATGAAGTAACTCAGCAGAGGCCGCATCATAATTTAATGGGAAAGCCCAATCACAGCTGACAGTGCCTGTATCCTTGAGCTATACACAGATAACAAAGGCTCATGAGGCAGAGCAATATAAATGGTAACAAGGTGACAAGTTCACGCCCTTCCACAGAAGCTCTGTTGCCAAATTAGAAAAAAATAAGGATCTAGATTTACAAAAGTGAGAAGAAGTTAGGGAGCTGATTATTTTTTACTCAAAAGATTTCCCCCAAGGATTCTTCATTTGGAGTTGACTTTCTCTTCACTGGCCCCTCTGGTCTGATTGGTGGGATGGATGGACCTCCTTGGCCTCTCTGTGAGCCTCGATGGTTGCTGAATGCCATGGGCTAGGACCTGCATCACTCATCAACCTGCTGCACCAAGCCAGCTCTGTGCTTCCCAAGACTTAGTCATGTTTGTCCTAAAACTTACTGTAATTATGTGATTTAATTAAGCAATACAGCAAGAGATGAAATTAGAACATAAAAACAGTCATTGTGCCTATGAAAACCAAGTTGAACTACTTTGCAAGGAGTCAATAAAGAGTACTTCTTAAAAAATTGCTACCGTATTAGCTGTGGGCAAGACAAGCGTGAAGACTGAAAAAAGGTCGTAAAAACCTGGAAGGATTCAACGCTCAGATTACTTTGTGTCTTTAGTTCTCAATCCTTTTTTTAATTTCCTATTGAGTCGTAGCATTCACAGAACTAATCTTAAGTGTGCAGCTTGATGGATTCTGATGCCTCTAACCACCACAAGGGTCAAGATATCATCCATTTCCAGCACCCTGAAAAGCTCTCTACTCCCCCTTAATAGTACCTCTCACCCCCTAGGACTTGTCATCATTCTCACCCTTCACTTGATGGTCATTCCACTTGAAAGAGACCCAAACTGGAAACCCTAGACCGTCATCATGGATGTGGTTCATACTACAAAGGGCAGAGAACCCCAGTCAGTGAACCCACTTTCCAAGAAAAAGCTATGACCCTACATTAAAAAAAAAGGGGGGGGGAATATTTCTCTGTTTGAAATTTAAACAGGATATTTTTATATCTTTCTTCTCATCATTCCTAACTTTCATAACCTTTTCAGTTAACCAACAAACCAGTCAGAACTCTCAGTTAAGAGGGTTTGTACTGTAACTGAAGTATTAAAATGAGCTTTAAGCCAAGGAACACACTGATAAAACTGTTGAAGAACTCAAAAAGATTATTCAAGAACATACTGGAAAAATTAATAAGTTGCAAGAATCCATAGAGAGACAACATGTAGAAATCCAAAAGATTAACAATAAAATAACAGAATTAGACAACGCACTAGGAAGTCAGAGGAGCAGACTCGAGCAATTAGAATGCAGACTGGGACATCTGGAGGACCAGGGAATCAACACCAACATAGCTGAAGAAAAATCAGATAAAAGAATTAAAAAAAATGAAGAAACCCTAAGAATTATGTGGGACTCTATCAAGAAGGATAACCTGCGGGTGATTGGAGTCCCAGAACAGGGAGGGGGGACAGAAAACACAGAGAAAATAGTTGAAGAACTCCTGACACAAAACTTCCCTGACATCATGAAAGGCGAAAGGATATCTATCCAAGATGCTCATCGAACCCCATTTAAGATTGATCCAAAAAGAAAAACACCAAGACATATTATCATCAAACTCACCAAAACCAAAGATAAACAGAAAATTTTAAAAGCAGCCAGGGAGAAAAGAAAGGTTTCCTTCAAGGGAGAATCAGTAAGAATATGTTCTGACTACTCAGCAGAAACCATGCAGGCAAGAAGGGAATGGGACGACATATACAGAACACTGAAGGAGAAAAACTGCTAGCCAAGGATCATATATCCAGCAAAACTCTCTCTGAAATATGAAGGCGAAATTAAGATATTTACAGACAAACACAAGTTCAGAGAATTTGCAAAAACCAAACCAAAGCTACAAGAAATACTAAAGGATATTGTTTGGTCAGAGAACCAATAATATCAGATATCAGCACAACACAAGGTCACAAAACAGAACGTCCTGATATCAACTCAAATAGGGAAATCACAAAAACAAATTAAGATTAATTAAAAAAAAAATACACATAACAGGGAATCATGGAAGTCAATAGGTAAAAGATCACAATAATCAAAAAGAGGGACTAAATACAGGAGGCATTGAACTGCCATATGGAGAGTGATACAAGGCGATATAGAACAATACAAGTTAGGTTTTTACTTAGAAAAATAGGGGTAAATAATAAGGTAACCACAAAAAGGTATAACAACTCTATAACTCAAGATAAAAACCAAGAAAAACGTAACGACTCAACTAACATAAAGTCAAGCACTATGAAAATGAGGATCTCACAATTTACTAAGAAAAACGTCTCAGCACAAAAAAGTATGTGGAAAAATGAAATTGTCAACAACACACATAAAAAGGCATCAAAATGACAGCACCAAAAACTTATTTATCTAAAATTACCCTGAATGTAAATGGACTAAATGCACCAATAAAGAGACAGAGAGTCACAGACTGGATAAAGAAACACGATCCATCTATATGCTGCCTACAAGAGACACACCTTAGACTTAGAGACACAAACAAACTAAAACTCAAAGGATGGAAAAAAGTACATCAAGCAAACAATAAGCAAAAAAGAAGAGGAGTAGCAATATTAATTTCTGACAAAATAGACTTTAGACTTAAATCCACCACAAAGGATAAAGAAGGACACTATATAATGATAAAAGGGACAATTGATCAGGAAGACATAACCATATTAAATATTTATGCACCCAATGACAGGGCTGCAAGATACATAAATCAAATTTTAACAGAATTGAAAAGTGAGATAGATACCTCCACAATTATAGTAGGAGACTTCAACACACCACTTTCGGAGAAGGACAGGACATCCAGTAAGAAGCTCAACAGAGACACGGAAGATCTAATTACAACATCAACCAACTTGACCTCATTGACTTATACAGAACTCTCCACCCAACTGCTGCAAAATATACTTTTTTTTCTAGCGCACATGGAACATTCTTTAGAATAGACCACATATTAGGTCATAAAACAAACCTTTGCAGAGTCCAAAACATCGAAATATTACAAAGCATCTTCTCAGACCACAAGGCAATAAAACTAGAGATCAATAACAGAAAAACTAGGGAAAAGAAATCAAATACTTGGAAAATGAACAACACCCTTCTGAAAAAAGACTGGGTTATAGAAGACATTAAGGAGGGAATAAGGAAATTCATAGAAAGCAACGAGAATGAAAATACTTCCTATCAAAACCTCTGGGACACAGCAAAAGCAGTGCTCAGAGGTCAATTTATATCAATAAATGCACACATACAAAAAGAAGAAAGAGCCAAAAGCAGAGAACTGTCCCTACAACTTGAACAAATAGAAAGCGAGCAACAAAAGAATCCATCAGGCACCAGAAGAAAACAAATAATAAAAATTAGAGCTGAACTAAATGAATTAGAGAACAGAAAAACAATTGAAAGAATTAACAAAGCCAAAAGCTGGTTCTTTGAAAAAATTAACAAAATTGATAAACCATTGGCTAGACTGACTAAAGAAAAACAGGAAAGGAAACAAATAACCCGAATAAGAAACGAGAAGGACCACATCACAACAGAACCAAATGAAATTAAAAGAATCATTTCAGATTATTATGAAAAATTGTACTCTAACAAATTTGAAAACCTAGAAGAAATGGATGAATTCCTGGAAAAACACTACCTACCTAAACTAACACATTCAGAAGTAGAACAACTAAATAGACCCATAACAAAAAAAGAGATTGAAATGGTAATCAAAAAACTCCCAACAAAAAAAAGCCCTGGCCTGGACGGCTTCACTGCAGAGTTCTACCAAACTTTCAGAGAAGAGTTAACACCACTACTACTAAAGGTATTCCAAAGCATAGAAAATGACGGAATACTACCCAACTCATTCTATGAAGCCACCATCTCCCTGATCCCAAAACCAGGTAAAGACATTACAAAAAAAGAAAATTATAGACCTATATCCCTCATGAACATAGATGCAAAAATCCTCAACAAAATTCTAGCCAATAGAATCCAACAACACATCAAAAAAATAATTCACCCTGATCAAGTGGGATTTATACCAGGTATGCAAGCCTGGTTTAATATCAGAAAAACCATTAATGTAATCCATCACATAAATAAAACAAAAGACAAAAACCACATGATCTTATCAATTGATGCAGAAAAGGCATTTGACAAAGTCCAACACCCATTTATGATAAAAACTCTTACCAAAATAGGAATTGAAGGAAAATTCCTCAACATAATAAAGGGCATCTATGCAAAGCCAACAGCCAATATCACTCTAAATGGAGAGAACCTGAAAGCATTTCCCTTGAGAACTGGAACCAGACAAGGATGCCCTTTATCACCGCTCTTATTCAACATCGTGTTGGAAGTCTTAGCCAGGGCAATTAGGCTAGACAAAGAAATAAAAGGTATCCGGATTGGCAAGGAAGAAGTAAAGTTATCACTATTTGCAGATGACATGATTATATACACAGAAAACCCTAAGGAATCCTCCAGAAAACTACTGAAACTAATAGAAGAGTTTGGCAGAGTCTCAGGTTATAAAATAAACATACAAAAATCACTTGGATTCCTCTACACCAACAAAAAGAACACCGAAGAGGAAATAACCAAATCAATACCATTCACAGTAGCCCCCAAGAAGATAAGATACTTAGGAATAAATCTTACCAAAGATGTAAAAGACCTATACAAAGAAAACTACAAAGCTCTACTACAAGAAATTCAAAAGGACATACTTAAGTGGAAAAACATACCCTGCTCATGGATAGGAAGACTTAACATAGTAAAAATGTCTATTCTACCAAAAGCCATCTATACGTTTAACGCACTTCCGATCCAAATTCCAATGTCATATTTTAAGGGGATAGAGAAACAAATCACCAATTTCATATGGAAGGGAAAGAAGCCCCGGATAAGCAAAGCACTACTGAAAAAGAAGAAGAAAGTGGGAGGCCTCACCTTACCTGACTTCAGAACCTATTATACAGCCACAGTAGTCAAAACAGCCTGGTATTGGTACAACAACAGACACATAGACCAATGGAACAGAATTGAGAACCCAGACATAGATCCATCCACGTATGAGCAGCTGATATTTGACAAAGGACCAGTGTCAATTAACTGGGGAAAAGATAGCCTTTTTAACAAATGGTGCTGGCATAACTGGATATCCCTTTGCAAAAAAATGAAACAGGACCCATACCTCACACCATGCACAAAAACTAACTCCAAGTGGATCAAAGACCTAAACATAAAGACTAAAACGATAAAGATCATGGAAGAAAAAATAGGGACAACCCTAGGAGCCCCAATACAAGGTATAAACGGAATACAAAACATTACCAAAAATGATGAAGAGAAACCCGATAACTGGGAGCTCCTAAAAATCAAACACCTATGCTCATCTAAAGACTTCTCCAAAAGAGTAAAAAGACCACCTACAGACTGGGAAAGAATTTTCAGCTATGACATCTCCGACCAGCGCCTGATCTCTAAAATCTACATGATTCTGTCAAAACTCAAGCTCAAAAAGACAAACAACCCAATCAAGAAGTGGGCAAAGGATATGAACACACATTTCACTAAAGAAGATATTCAGGCAGCCAACAGATACATGAGAAAATGCTCTCTATCATTAGCCATTAGAGAAATGCAAATTAAAACTACGATGAGATTCCATCTCACACCGGCAAGGCTGGCATTAATCCAAAAAACACAAAATAATAAATGTTGGAGAGGCTGCAGAGAGATTGGAACTCTCATACACTGCTGGTGGGAATGTAAAATGGTACAACCACTTTGGAAATCTATCTGGCGTTATCTTAAACAGTTAGAAATAGAACTACCATACAACCCAGAAATCCCACTCCTCGGAATATACCCTAGAGATACAAGAGCCTTCATACAAACAGATATATGCACACCCATGTTTATTGCAGCTCTGTTTACAATAGCAAAAAGTTGGAAGCAACCAAGGTGTCCATCAACGGATGAATGGGTAAATAAATTGTGGTATATTCACACAATGGAATACTACGCATCGATAAAGAACAGTGACGAATCTCTGAAACATTTCATAACATGGAGGAACCTGGAAGGCATTATGCTGAGCGAAATGAGTGAGAGGCAAAAGGACAAATATTGTATAAGACCACTATTATAAGATCTTGAGAAATAGTAAACCTGAGAAGAACACATACTTTTGTGGTTACAAGGGGGGGAGGGAGGGAGGGTGAGAGAGGGTTTTATATTGATTAATCAGTAGATAAGAACTGCTTTAGGTGAAGGGAAAGACAACACTCAATACATGGAACGTCAGCTCAATTGGACTGGACCAAAAGCAAAGAAGTTTCCGGGATAAAATGAATGCTTCAAAGGTCAGCGGAGCAAGTACGGGGGTCTGGGGAACATGGTTTGTGGGGACTTCTAAGTCAACTGGCAAAATAATTCTATTATGAAATCATTCTGCATCCCACTTTGAAATGTGGCGTCTGGGGTCTTAAATGCTAACAAGCAGCCATCTAAGATGCAGCAATTGGTCTCAACCCACCTGGAGCAAAGGAGAATGAAGAACACCAAGGCCACACGACAACTAAGAGCCCAAGAGACAGAAAGGGCCACATGAACCAGAGACCTACATCATCCTGAGACCAGAAGAACTAGTTGGTGCCTGGCCACAATCGATGACTGCCCTGACAGGGAGCACAGCAGAGGACCCCTGAAGGAGCAGGAGATCAGTGGGATACAGACTCCAAATTCTCATAAAAAGACCAAACTTAATGGTCTGACTGAGACTGGAGGAATCCCGGCGGCCATAGTCCCCAGACCTTCAGTTGACACAGGACAGGAACCATCCCCGAAGACAACTCATCAGAAATGAAAGGGACTGGTCAGCGGGTGGGAGAGAGACGCTGATGAAGAGTGAGCTAATTATATCAGGTGGACACTTGAGATTGTGTTGGCAACTCTTGTCTGGAGGGGGGATGGGAGGATAGAGAGAGAGGGAAGCCGGCAAAATTGTCAAGAAAGGAGAGACTGAAAGGGCTGACTCAATAGGGGGAGAGCAAGTGGGAGTAGGGAGTGAGATGTATGTAAACTTATATGTGATAGACTGATTGGATTTGTAAACGTTCACTTGAAGCTTAATAAAAGTTATTAAAAAAAAATGAGCTTTAATTTTCAACATTTTTGTCTATATATACTGGACAAAGCTATTCCATTCAGAGGATGTCTTCAATTTGTCTGGTCAATGCGTAAAATACTATAAAAGAGTATGTTGCTGCTGTTAGTTGCCCTCTGAGTCAGCCACTGACTCATAATGACCTCGTGCAAAACAGAAAATGTTGCCCAGTCCTGCGCCGTCCCCATAATTAGTTGGGGATTGGACTATTGTAATCCATTGAGTTTTCTTTGGCTGATTTTCAGAAGTATATGTCTAAGCCTCTCCTCCTAGTCAGTATTAGCCTGCAAGCTCCACTGAAACCTGTTCGTCTTAGCAACACGCAAGCTTCCTCTAGCAAACGGGTGGTAGCTGTGTATGAGGTGCGTTGGCTGGGAAAGGAAATTCCAGTCTCCCACATGGAAAGCAAGAAAGAATTCTACCACTGAACCACCACGGCCTTATAACAGTGTAGTTCCAATTAAACAAAACGCGATGGCACCTTGTACCACTTATAATCTTGCATGTTCCTTTTGTTTCAATGCCCGTCACCCACTAAACAGTCCCTTGAGGTAAGGGACTCATTTAGCTCAATACACCTAGTAGATTCATAATAAATGTTAGTCAGTCTGAGGTCAAATCAGCATTTTTTTTCTTTTTAACTTTTAGGAGGCAGCACAAATTCAGGCACCCTGAGGGCTCCTCTCTCTCCAAGTCCGTTAGTGCACACTTACATCCTCATCCCGTGACATTTAGCCTCCACATAAACGAGGCGGGTGACTGCTCCTCCCTCAGAAAGACTATGAGCTCTTTGAGGGCAGGACCGGAGCCTTCATTTATGGACCTCCAAACAAAGCACAGGGCTGGGGCCATACATGTTTAATGAACCGAAGAATAAATTTAGCCCCATTTGTTTCTACCAGAGGATTTGATGTTGAAGATTATGAGCCCAAGGGCAAATGTAGTGGGTTGAACCGTGTCCCCCAAAAAGATATGTCCAAGTCCTAACTCCTGTACCTGCGAATGTGATCTTATTTGCAAATGGGGGTCTTTGCAAATGAAATTGAGGTAAGGATCTTGAGATGAGATCAACCTGGATTTAGAGTAGGCTCTAATCCAATGAATGGGGCTCTTATAGGACATAGAAGAGGGAGAGTTGAGACTCAGAGAGACACAGAGGGAAGACGGCCATGTGAAGATGGAGGCAGAGATTGGAGTACAAAGCCCCAAGCCAAGAAACAACAGGGATTGCTGGCAGCCACCAGAAGAGAGGAGAGAGGCATGGAACGGTTTCTGTCTCAGAGTCCTCAAAAGGAATCAACACAGTGACACCGTGATTTAGACTCCTTGTCTTCAGAACTGTGAGAGAATAAATTTCTGTTGTTTTAAACCTCCAAGTTTACAGTTATTTGTTATGGCAGCCACTGGAAGCTAATGCAGCGAGAGTCTCAGTTGTCAAAGAATGATTCCATCTCCTCACTAAGAACATTCCATGGGCTCCTAGCAGCTGTCCAGTCAGTCCCTGTCTCGTGGCAACCCCCTGCATAAGGAAACAAAATACTGCTGGGTCCTGTGCCATCCCCACGATTGGTTGTAGATCAGATCATTGTGATTCATAGTGTTTTCATTGGCTGGTTTTTGGAAGCAGATCACCAGGTCTCTCTTCCTAGTCCATCTTAGTCCAGAAGCTCCGCTGAAACCTGGTCAGCAACACAGAAACCAGCAAGCCTTCCCTGACAGATGAGTGAGGCAGCACATGAGGTACATTGGTCAGAAATCAAACCCAGGTCTTCCACATAGGTGATAATTCTACTACTGTAACACCAATGCGCCTCACTAGGACAGCAAAAAAAAAAAAAAAAACAAAAAAACACTGTTGCCATCTAGTCGATTCTGACTCACAGCAACCTTAAAAGAGAGAGTAGAACTGCCCCATAGTGTTTCCAAGGAGCAGCTAGTAGATTTGAACTGCCAACCTTTTGGTTAGCAGCTGACCTCTTAACCATTATGCCACCAGGATTCCACTAGGATACCTGGAAGGTGAAACCCTATTTTGCAAAGACTTTCAAATAAGTGGAACTACAAAATGTTTCAGCTTGGCCTTTAAGAATCAGAAAATCAGATTAATCAGAACAACATATTCCTTTGTCTCTTATGTTAATTTTAGGGCTTAAACTTAGTGGACCTAGCAACTCCTGTAAAACCAAGTCATGATTGTATGATGGGTATCTTAGTCATCTAGTGCTGCTATAACAGAAATACCACAAGTAGATGGCTTTAACAAAGAAAGGTTTACTCTCTCATAGTCCAGTAGGCTAGAAGTCCATATTCAAGGCACAGCCTCCAGAGGAAGGCTTTCTCTCTCTGTTGGCTCTAGAGGGAGGTCCTTGTCATCAGTCTTCCCTTGGTCTGGGAGCATCTCAGCACAGGAACCTCAGGTCCAAAGAATGTGTTCTGCTCCCTGCACTGCTTTCTCGGTGGTATGAGGTTCCTGCCCTCCCGCCACCCTGCTTCCTTCCCTTTTCTTTTATCTCTTAAGAGATAGAAGGTGGTGCAGGCCACACCCCAGGGAAAATCCCTTTACATTGAATCAGGGTTATGACCTGGTAAGGGTGTTACAATCTCACCCTAATCCTCTTTAACATAAAATCATAATCACAAAATGGAGGACAACCACAGACTACTGGGAATCGTGCCCTAGCCAAGTTGATATACACATTTTGGTGGGGGCGGGGGGGCACATAATTCAATCCAGGACAATGGGCAACCTCTGTAATCCACAAATAGCTTGTTTCTATTTGATGCCACATTCTCTCTTGTGGCAAGAGGGCAGCACTGCCTGTGAAGTTGAAACTCTGGGAGCCCTTGGTACTAGGAGTGAAGACATCCATCAGGTGGGCCCTGCCAAAAATTCACTGCCCTGTCCTTTTGGCTGCGGCCCATGGTGATAAAACTCTGTCATCTGCTCTTTGTTATCATGATACACAGGAGGTATGTACAGTTGGCAAAGGCAGAGACTAGGAAACGACTTGGAACCACATGGCCATTTTCCCATGCAGGGACAAATATAAATGAGTAGAAGTCCAGAAATGTCACAGCATGGAATGAGCAGGGATAACTTCATGGTTAGGATGTCTCCACGCCAAATGAATCAAATCTAGTTTCCTTTTCCCCAGTTTTGCATATTACACTCAGGGCTATTGTCTCGGGTACTAAATCTTAAACCTGAAAGATACCTCATTAGTCATATTAAGGCTTTGTTTGTGTTTGCAAAACCCTTCCCACTCATTATCTCATTAGCTCTTCTAAGGTTGGTGGGGCTGGTCTTATTAACCTCATTTAACAAATGGGGACCTCAGTCAACAAAGTTAAGCGCCTGGCCCGAGGTCACATGAATAACTGGGGCAGAGCCAGGACTAGAACCCCCTACCCTAATCTTGTAAGATGGAAGACAGCTCTCAGACTGGCAGCAACCACAGCCTGTGCCCTGCACCCAGAAGGCCAAAGGGGAAGCAGTCTGCTCAAATCCAGGGTTCACAACCTCTCCCTGTTTCTTCATTACCCCATTACCCCAACGTCACCATGCTGAGAGAATCGGGGGTCTTCCTCTGGTGTCCTGGAGCAGATCTAACACATTAATGTCTGAGCACACCCATGGCAAGCGTACTTTCTAATCCTTCAGGCCTGCTTCTAAATCCTGACCACCCGTGAGTCACTCCTCCTTGGTAGTTCTTCTGGCCTTCATTTACTGAGGGCCAGGCGTGCATTAGGAATGAAAGCTGTATCCCTTAGTGCTGAGGACATGTTGCAGGATAAGGCATAGCAGCTGACCTCAGGAGCGGTACAGTCGATGGGGAAGCTGGGGGTGTCAGGGAGCAGCACAGGTCTGCTAAGGGGACATCTCCAGTGGGGAGCCACCTGAGCTGAATCTTCAAAGGGCCCTCAGGGTTGGTCCACTGGGAAAAGAGGTGGAGATTAGTGTGCAGGATGTTGATTAGGGTGGGCTGTCATGTGGAAGGGAAGGAAGGACACAGGCTTGGACAGAGAAGAAGCTGAGCTGCAGTGCTGACCGAGGAAAGGCTTCCACCAAGCCCACAGGAAGCTCTGCAGCTGGTGGCCCTTCAGCATTGCTGAGTTGGGTGGAGAAGCTCCATATGCCTTCATCAGCCCCTGTGTCTCTCAGTCATTAAATACATGACCTTGGGCAAAACAATTGTCTTCAGTGATGCCACCCATAGAGGGGCTGACTGAGCTAAGCAATCTCAGCAACTGAGAGAAGTGGCTCTCCTTCCTGGAGGGGGTCTGGCAGAACATCACAGAACCAACATGCTTGGTGAAGAGCAGGAAGGGCATTCTTAGCAGGAGGAGCACTGTGGGCGATAGCATAGAGGCTTGGAAGGGCACAGCTGAGTTCCCCCTTTCAGGCTCAATTTGTCTGTGAGGACCCCAAGTTCACTTCCTCTGGATTTAGCTAAAAACCATTGTCCTCAGAGTTGCTGGTTCCTCTGGGTCCTGCCAACTGAAACTCTCTGATCCGCCGTTGTGGTCATAGTCAACAACCCTGCCCCACTTCCCTGAGCCTCTCGTTCCATTACTCATTCACCCTCCACTGGCTACTCCCTGTGGTTCCTGCTTTTCAGGCACTTTCTGCAACTGGTCCCTGTACTCAGGTACAGCTCACCGATTCTACTGTTGCTGTAAGAAAGAACCTTAGCTCTTCCCGGGGCCTGAACCAGTTGCAGTCAAGTCGATTTGGACTCATGGCGATCCCATGTGTGTCAGAGTAGACCTATGCTCCATAGGGCTTTCAGCGGCTGTTGTCCTTGCTTCGAAGGTATCTCCGGGTAGACTTGGACCTCCAAACTTTCAGTTAGCAGCTGAGTGCATTAACCATTTGCGCTACCCTGAGGTTTCTGCTATTAACATTCCTTAATCCAAAGGGATGAATTTCGCTAAGAAGCGGGGTAAACATGGCCATGTGGCTTGAACACCCTGGGCTTTAGTGTCCTCATTTTAAAATGAGGACATTCCTTCCTGGCTCTAACACGCAAAGATTCTATAGTCTGTGAACCAAGAATTTGTAATGATAGAATTTAAGAGGCCAGTGAACCCCACTGGTAAAAGGACAGAAACATTTTTACAGCTAGGCGAGGCTTTCCCAGTGTAGCTTAAAAAAAAAAAATCACACCATACCACCGTATCTGCTGCAGCTGCCTTCTTTGCTGCCTGCAAGGCCAGCCTTAATTACAGAAACAGCCAACAGACCAGTGCAGGAAGCTGGGCTGGTTTCTTCCCTGAATGGGGCTGGGAGGAAGATACAGTGGGAGATGAGGGGGCCTTCAAGCACAAGGCTTATAATTAACCCGCGGACAAAGCCTCACCCCAGTGGCAAGTCCTGCTGTGCCCCACTGCCCACAGGGAGGAATGCCCAGACCCAAACTGGTCCCACACTCTGGTGGGTTGCAGAGTGGCTTCAGGCCTCTTACAGCCCTGATCCGCCCCCTGCGGTGGACTTCACAGCTTCTCCACTAGAGTTGGAGTCTGTTCCCCCACAACTGGGATCTAGTCCAGGAGTGGGATTTGCTTTGCCAATAGGATTGGCCAAAGGAGCCTTTTGCGCATTCTGAGTCTAGGCCCCAAAGGCTGTGCACATACCCGCTCGCTTTCGTGGAGCCCTGTTCAGCTGCCCGGTAAGCACGTCTTGGGCACAGCCACGTTCAAAACCAAATAGGCCCAAGGACATTGCATGTCCTCTACTGCTTAAACCACTGTGAATTGGGCTTCTGTCACTTGAGACCATGAGCATCCTGACAAATCCCCTGCATTACAGAGCCTCCTAACTTACCTCTCTGCCTCTGGCCACCTTGCAGACAGACCCCTGAACAACCTTGAACACACTGTTTCCGTTACATTGAAGCCTGTTCAAAAACTTTCAGTAGTGTCTGTTATGGACTAAATTGTGTCCCTCTAAAGTACGTGTTGGAATCTTAACCCCTATACCTGTGGAAAGGAGCCCTGGTGGTACAATGGTTAAAGCACTCAGCTGCTAACTGAAAAGTCAGAAGTTCGAACCCACCATTGGCTCCGCAGGAGAAGAGACCAGGCAATCTGCTCCCATAAAGATTACAGCCTGGGAAACCCATTGGGGCAGATCTACTTTGTCACATAGCATCACTATGAGTTGGAATTGACTTAACAACACACAATGACACAACTATAGATGTGATCCCTTTTGGAAACAGGGTTTTCTTTGTTATGTTAATGAGACCACATCATTGTTGGATGTGTCCTAAATCTAATCACTTTTGAGTTATAAAAAGGGCAAACTAGACACAGAGACAAGCAAAGGGGACAAAAGGGGAGAAGAAAAGGGGTAAAGATGGCCAAGGAACTGAGAAATACCAGAGAAACAGAAGCTGAAAGGGACAAGGATCTTCCCCCAGAGTGGACAGAGAGCCTCCGCCTAGAGCTGGTGCCTGAACTGTGAGGAAATAAATTTCGATTCTTTAAAGCCACCCACTTGTGGTATTTGTTACAGCAGCACTAGGAAACTAAGTAAATGTCTCATTGTTTATAGGGTGAAATCCAAATATTTTAAATCTTACTATAGAATACTCTCCACGATCTGGTCCCAATCTACATTTCCACCATAGTTTTTCATTATTTGTTAGATTCAGAAATATAAACTTACTATGTGTCAGACACTATCCTAAACATCTGGAATTCATAAGGGAACAAATAGTGAATAAAATAGGCAAAGTCCCCTGCCCTCAAGGAGCTATATTCCAAGGGTGAATAACAGGCAACAAATAATGAAGATTATAATTAAGAAAATTACATAGCGTTCTAGAAGATTGTAAGTGCTATGGAAAAAGGAAAAGCAGAGCAGAGTGAGAACGGTGGCTTCCGACGACATTGACATTGACTCATGTGCTCAATCCTACAAGCCATGGAACATAGTTCAGGAACTGCTGCACACACACCACTGTGAGAAGCAAACCTTCAAGTAGAACTCAAGGTTTGCTTGCAGTTTTCTTGTCTTCAGGCTAAAAGTATGTACGTAGTCAAGCTAATACATTCAAAGTCGCTTGGGTTAGTTTCTTATGGTGTGGTAAGTGGTTGCTTCTGTTTTCTTTCATTATAGTCATATTATTATTTGAAATAAAGTCATTTATTCAACCAGCTTTGATAAATCTTGATAAGGAAAGAAAGAGTCAATCTTTGTGGACAGAATAGATAGTTCCTTCCCCATGCTAACTTGGAATACCTTGAAGACAGAGCATTACCTTACACATGTATGTTTCATCAACATCGATTCCTGCCGTACAGTAAACCAAACCAAACCAGTTGCCATTGAGTAAAGCCTATGTATTCAGAGTAGAATTAGTAAAATCGCGCTCCACAGTCATATAGTAAGTGCTCAGTAAATATTTGTTGAATCCAACTGTGGAATCTAAAAATAGTTGAAAAAATTTATGCAAAACTCAAGCACCAAAGTAAACAAATTGCCTACCTATTCCTAAACTAACAATATCCAAAGTACAGCATTCAGTTGAGTAATCCAGACTACCCACTGTCCCTTGGGAGGTGAGTGGACGTCATAGCAGCTCTTCCTCCCTCTCCCATACCCAGGTCACACCCCATGCAGAACATCTGAGGAATGACCAATTCGAAATAAATATAACATTCTCTCCTCCTCAGCATGGAAGAGATCCTGTGACGGGGCCTGAGGGTGTCTGCTCTTTGCGTCTCACACCCTGAGGGTCACCCACACACACATCCAGCTGTTCACATGGAGATAACCATTAGGAGTGCTGGGGATTTTTGGAATCTTGAAAGCCTATAGGAAGATGAGCTAGGCTTCTGGAATGCCTTCCATGGATGTCTTTGGAACACAGTTATGAACACAGTGGTCAAAAGGCCTGAAAATCCATTGTGGGTTGAGAAGAGCTACCCAGATGCCTCACTGGAATACAGAAAGCGTTTAAGGAAAATGCATCAGTGGGCCCTTGCTCTGAATGCTAGTTAGCAAGCTTTTATTGTGGTTCTTTGGGGGACAGGATACTATACTAGACATAATAGTTATAAAAAAAATAAAAATACATTTGAAAATCTTTTCTCAATGCCAGTCATAAGCAAAGCACAGTACCAAGCGTTAGAATTCTGCCCTTTCCTCCTTAGAGTTTCCTGGCTGGAATGGGGAGAAAGGTTGGAGTTGAGAAATATTTTTGACTTCCAGGATTTGTTGACTGGATGTAGGGAAAAAGAAGAAGGCCTAGCTAGAGATAACTCAGGGCTTCTAGCTTGGGAGGCTGCGTGGAAGATCGCACCACTTACCTGTTTACCAAGACTACTACGAAGTGCACATTTGACAGGTAACATAATGAGCTCCACTGCTCATTATGAAATCATAAGATTTCACTGGTTAAGTTTTTCGGAAGTAGACCCCAGGTCCTTCTTCCTAGTAGACAGTCAGCAAAAAAGAGGAAGACCCTCAACGAGATGGATTGACACAGTGGCTGCAACAGTGGGCTCAAACATAGCAATGATTATGAGGATGGTGTCTGACCAGGCAGTGTTTCATTCTGTTGTACACGGGGTCACTATGAGTTGGAACTGACTCAACGGCACCTAACCACCACAACAACGTAATGAGCTCGGTTTGGGAAAACAGGAAAGAAACAGAAGATATAATTTCAGACCCAAGAGAGCGCACAACCTATTTGGAACAATGAAATATATAAAACCCCAGAAACCCAGTGCCGTCGAGTCGATTCCAACTCACAACGACCCTATAGGACAGAGTAGAACTGCCCCATAGAGTTTCCAGATGAAATATATGAAGAACCTAAAAATAAGCTACAAAAGCATTTATCTGTAAGTGCAAAATAGTATATCCCAGACTGACTACAGAAGGGCTGAGAGAAAGGATAAAGAATTTATCTGAATGATATGGGATTAATCCTAGAAGCCTTCCTGCAGGTGGTGAGCCTTGAGGCAGGTTTTAAAGGACATGGATTGGTGACCAGGAGACTATTCCAAAATGAGGAGACCAACCAGTTGCTATGGAGTTGATTCCAACTCTTGGCAATCTCATGAGTGTCAGAGTAGAACTGTGCTCCAAAGGGTTTTCAATAACTGATTCTTGGGAAGTAGATTGCCAGGTCTTTCTTCCAAGGCATCTCCAGGTAGACTCAAACCACCGACCTTTCAGTTAGTAGCCAACTACATTAACCATTTGCACCATGCCAAACCAAACCCATTGTCACTGAGTCAATTCCCACTCATAGTGACCCTATAGGGAGGAGTAAAACTGCCCCATAGGGTTTCCAAGGCTGTAATCTTTATGGAAGCAGGTTACTGACTCCTTCTCACATGGAGCAACTGGTGGGTTTGAACTGCCTAACTTTAGATGAGCAGGCAAGCGCTTAGCCACTGTGCCACCAGGGGTCCTTTTCGCCACAAAAGGACTCCAAAACGAGGAGAAAAGCACTAGCAAATACTCAGAAGCAAGCTTTAGACCCCAGTCAGAAGTTTTGTTTTAAAAGAAAACACGGGAAGAGCGAGACTTTTAATTTGCTTGGGGCAGAACACTTAGGAAAACAATTTTTAATCTTTTCCAGGAAGTGTCTTCCTGTTTTCTCTCTGCTTCTCTCTATGTATATGATCTAAAACCTAATGGCAAAATGTTGACACGGCTCTAATAGTTAATAGTTAAGGTTAGTGTATTTAATTAAAGCAATAATTTCAGGCTGCCACAAGGAGCCTATTAGAGCCCAATCTTCTGCTGCCATCCGAAACCTCCATCAGTGGGCCCAGCTCACCCTGCTGACCCCAGAGGCTATTTTTATTTACTTGATCTTGGTGTGATTAGTAACAGCAATTAATTAAGCAGTCAGATCAAAGCTACAGGTCCACACCGAATTTTTGATGTTCTGCGCAGCAGAGAGCAGAAATCAGATGACAAAGTGAGGAAGGGAGATGTTTGAAAAGACCTCATGCTCTCTCTGGAAGTCACCCCAGGGGAGGGGAACTGGCTGGTTTCTTTCTTTTTTTTTCCAACATTCCTAAAATAGAAGAACCAGTCAATATTTACAAGTTACAAAACAAACCAGATTAATTTAATCTTCTCTTGAAACTCCACGAGAAGAAAGAGAGAGGAGCGGACAGGTGGGGCCTGCAGAAAGGGTTTCAGAATTTAATGCTGTTTCCAGTGGTGTGGAAACTAACCGGAAAGGGCAGAATCAGAACACCAGAGCTCAGAGAGCCTCAGCTGTTGTCAGTTGCCATCAAGTTGGCTCCGACTCATGGCGACCTTACGTATAACAGAGCGAAACATTGCTCAATCCCGTGCCATCGTCATGATCGTTGGTATGTTTGAGTCCATTGTCGGGGCTCTTTTGTCAGCCCATCTCATGGAGGGTTTCCCTTGTTTTTGCTAACCCTCTAGTTTTTTGTTTTTTTTTTCTTCTAGTTTATGAAACATTGATGTCCTTTTCTAGCAATTGGTCTTTCCTGAGGATGTGTCCAAAGTAAGCAAGATGAAGCCTCATCATTCTCTCTTCTAAGGAGCATCTGGGTTGTATTTCTTCTAAGACTATTTGTTCCTTCTTCTTACAGTGCACAGTATGTTCAATATTCTTCACCAACACCATAGTTTGAATGCATCAATTCTTCTGTCATCCTTTTTCACTGTCCATCTTTGGTATTCATATGAGGCAATTGAAAAGGCCATGGCTTGTGTCATGGGCAGCTTAGTCATCAAAGTGACATCTCTACTTTTGAAAACTTTAAAGAGGTCTTTTGCAGAAGATTTGTCCAATGTAATACATCGTTTGATTTCTTGACTGCTGATTCCATGGACATTGATTGTTGGTCCAAGTAGAATGAATCATTGACAACATTGATTTTTTTTTTTTTATCATGATGTTCCTCTCTCTCTATAAAGAGCAAGACAGACAGACAGTCAGAAAAGAGAGACAGGCAGACGCAGCCATAGATACATAGATGGAGAGAGAGACGGAGGAAGCTGCTTTAATTTCTGATGCCTTTCCAGGTCATAGTTCTAGCCCCGCCCAAGGCCTGGCTGTATTTCTTGCCAAGAGTGTTAACCATTTCCCTGTAACGGATTCTCCCTCCTTAAGTTATCTTGGTTGACTATCTGTTCCCTTTAACTGAAGTTACCTCAATGAAGGCCAAAAGTTGGGATTTAGGAATTTGAGCCTGTGAGAGTGAAGAGGGTGTTGGGAAGTGTGCAGGCCAAAGGGAAGTGAATAGTGTGGATCGGCTCACAGAAGGCAGCTTTGTGGGACTGTAGCAGAGAGGTGATGTTGAATTATGGGAGACAAGACTAGGAAGACAGGTTGGGGTCACTCCACAGAAGGCTGTGAACACTCAGGCTAGGGATTGGGATTTTGTTTTGAAGAGTGAATATGGCAGCCATGAAGCTGTCCCTCTCACACCTGTACCTACAGGGACCCCACTGTGGGGCAGTGAAATTTGCCATTTTATCTGCACTGGGGCTTTCACGCAGCTGCTCCCTATGTGCACCAGGGCTTTCATGCAGCTGCTTCCAGCCAGTGACAGAGCACAACAAGGACAAGAAGGCAGGTGCATTTCTGGGAGACACAGAACTCCTCTGAGGGCCAGCTTTGGCATGAGGGCTTCCTGATGGTCTTGGCAAGTCTTCCTTAGGCTGCATGCAGGCTGGGACACTTCCACCAGCCTTCTTCCTTCTCTCCTTCCCCCAGGGCCACACTTGCATTGTGGTCTTAAATCTCTCCCAGCCTCCCCCAATCCACACCCATTTTCTCTCACAGGTGCTCCCCGTAACAAAATCCTAACACATTTATTCCATCTTGACATATGCAGTACTTCTCGGAGGACCCAGACCAACAAAGTAGTACCAGCAGTGGTCTGAGAAAACAAGCATTGAGATGGGGTCAAGGCCCTGCTCAACCCTCCTTACCCCTAGCAGGTGAAGAGGACACTATCTTGGTTGCTAACTGGAGCATGGACAGTTTCTGGCACAATGTAGTGGCTCAATCGCTGAAGATTTCCCTGGTGGTGAACTAAGAACCGTCCCTTCAGAGGGGTCATGTGCAGGCTTTGGACGCATGAGGGAAGAGCTGTATCTACAAAGAGAGCAGAGTTGGCAGGTTACTGCCAAATTGTACTGAGGCCTGCAGAAGTGTAATGAGAGGCTGGCACTGTTAACAAGTAGTTAATGGTTGATTGCAAAGCCAGCCTCTCGTGGCTTACAAAGAGGCAGTTAACTGCTGTTGTGGAAGGCAGACATGGTTGACCTGAAGACCTAACTGTCAGAGCTCCAGAATTCCAAATGCATCTGAATGTTCCAGCAAGGCAGGTCTGTGATGCAAAGGTAGGGGTCCTGGTGGGCACAACCTGGGATCCTGAAACATAGGATGGGCATCTCTGGATGGATGTCCTGGTGATATTGACTTTGCAACTCTGCCTGGACACTCTGGCTGCAGTGGTGTGGTCCACTCTTCCCTCACAGAGCTGGACTGACCCTCCAGCTGCAGTGATGGCCTATTCTCCCCTCAGCAGAGTTGGACTGGACTGGGAAATGTTTCAGAATCTCCTCCTCAAAAGGCAACTGGTGCTCTCTCAGAAGCTACGACCACCTCTGTCCTGGATGCCAGGCCAATAAATAGGATTAAATGCCATCATAACACAGGTAGGGCTGTTCTGGGCCTGAGAAGGGAGGAAAATGACTATAAACTGAAAGAATTGCAAGGGTGACTTAGCAGGTACAAGCAGGAGCCAGGGGACGGCCTTTAGGGTTGAATTTTGAGGAAGCTTGGCCAAGGGGGACAGCATGTAAAACTGAATAAGCAAGAAATCATTGACTTGCGAAAACTCTCCTTGGACACAGTATTTAACACCCTGGCAAGGACCACATAGGACAGAACGACTCATGATCCAGTGGTTCTCAGCAGCTTGGCAAAAACAACAGCCAGCTTTCAGCAAAGTGGAAATGCCTGACCTGCCCTAACAGATAGTGAGGAAGGAATGAAGGGGATAGAATGAATATATTATACAGGTAGTCCCAGGCTGACAACGCATTCAAGTTATGACGAATGAACTTATGACGGTCTGTTTTTTTGTTTTTTGGTACATCTTATCACTAGCAATATGTACTAATACAATGTTGCAGCAAGTAATTTGCTGATGTTATCATTCTCAGATGTTCGTTCACAGATGTTCAGTGTTCTTGTTTACTGTCCAAAATGCTACCATGTAGCAGGCTATGAAAACTGAAAAAAAAAAGAGATATTCAAATTATGTCAAAACCAACATTTTTTTTTTTTTTTTATCATTCTCAGATGTTCGTTCACAGATGTTCAGTGTTCTCGTTTACTGTCCAAAATGCTACCATATAGCAGGCTATGAAAACCGAAAAAAAAAAAAAAAAAAAAACAGGTATTCAAATTATGTCAAAACCAACATAATGACAGTTATTGGAATAGAATCCCATCTTAAGTCAGGGACTACCTATAAAAAAAAATACGCAGTAGAAAATCCACCAGAGAATCGTGTTCCACAAGGGGGCCCAGGAAAGTCAGCCCTGTGAAGATACACCCACACAACAAGGAATGTTTGGGGCTACCAGGAGCTGAGCCCTCAGAGAGAACATAGCCCTACTGACACTCCAGAACTGTGAGAGAATCGATTTCTGTTGTTTTAAGATACCCAATTTGTTATGACATCCTCAGGAAACTAATGCACCTTCAGGAGATGGGACCCCCACCATAGCCAATTTCAATGGCTCACCAGTCAGCTCACAAAATTCCTGAATACTTAACAATGTGGTCCAGTGAGCTGGTACAAGCTGAGCCAGCACTTCACCACCAACGGCCAACACTTCTTTAGACTTCACAGTGGTCTAAGACGCTTCTCCCAGTCTTCTTGCCCTCTCTCCTTCATTTGGTGTTAGACTTGCACTATAGCCTGACAGCTCTCCCAGCCTTGCTCAGCTTCCCACTCTATTTTCTTTCATGGATGTTTGCCTAATAAAATCCTTGTGTGTCTAATCTGGTCTTGGTGCCTATTTCTCAGAAGACCCAGTTATCACCTGTGGAAGCTGTCAGCTGGGACTGGGAAGGAGACTACTGCCATAGTTTCATTGAGCTTATAATTAGGGCCTGGGATAGGAGAAGGGGACACAAATGAGGGACATTGTGGCTGGGTCAAAAATTGACAGGGTTTGTAGGAGCCGTAGTAAAGCAATGGTTAAAGCAGTTGGTTGCTAACCAAAAGGTTGGTGGTTCGAACCTGCCAGCAGCTCTGCATGAGAAAGATGTGACAGTCTGCTTCTGTAAAGATACGTAGCCTTGGTAACCCTATAGGATGGCTAAGAGTTGGAATTAACTCAACTGCATTGGTTATTGTTTGTTTGTTGGCAACAAAATGGTTGTCAGAAAAATCTTACATCTGTATCTTGTGGTTTGTAATCACAATTTGCTGACAGCCTTGACTATAATATAAGCCATTTCAAGACTTTAATTTGTATAGGTCAAAACCCAAGGCAATGCTAATAAGGGCTCAATAGTTATTATAGATCATACACTGGAACTTTACCGTTCATTACAATGAATCAATATTTAATATTGTAAAGTATCTTACTAAAATAACCTCAAAATACAGAAATGGAGTATTGTCATTACAGAGGGGCTTAGATGTAACCACGATAAATGTTTTTCAAGCACCAGGGATGCTTTCTGTGCCAGCTGTGTTTCTGGAAAAAGTGACTGCAAATTTAATTTGGGGAACCAAATAATGGCTGAAATTCACTAGGGTATCTAGTGAATTAGAAGAACCCTAAGGTGAATTCTTTAGAAAAGCAAAGTGTTGGAATTTCAATGAGATGGTCCTGAAGAGAATGTGTGAGTGTGGGGGGGGGGGGGAGAGTGTGGTTAAGGAAGAGGGAGATTATGGGAGAGGGAAAGAGTACAGGCCAGGGCAGCACAGACTGAGAATAAACAGGGAATTAGGGAGGAGGAAGAGGGTGTGGGGAGAGGGATGTCTCAGATACATAGAGGAGAGAAAAGGTTGGGCTAATACCCATAATCAGATTTCCAAAGGTATGGGGGAAAGACTCCCTAGGGGGAAATAGGATTTTGAAGAGACAAAGGTGAAGACTGGTAGAAAGGTAAAGAATTAGCAGGAAGAGGGTTACGAGGTCCCTTCACTCATGTGAAGAGCCCCATAGTAGGTTAAGTGACAGTGCTCTCTGCATGGCTGGGCGCTGGAATATTTCACACAGGATGGAGTCAGCATTGTATATACAGTGCTCTGGCTACTGTCTGAGTTCTGGAGGCCATAAAAGGGGCCAGTTGTCCTGGGGGCCCACAAGCCCTCTTCCCACAGCAAGACCTGGAGGGTCGTAGACCCAACCACATTCCTGTGGAAACAGGTGTTCAAAGGAATTGCTCAAGGGTGTCCGCTGAGCCTTTAATGAAAGGGGGGAGAGAGAACAGCTCTAACTCTAATCCACACATCCCAAGCTTAAAATCCTTAGCTAGGGAGATCTTTGTCCACCCCATCCCATTCTGTCCGTGTGGGTCTTTGCCCTCTTTACGCACAGTGCTACGCCCACGTACTGGGTTAGGACACCTGGTAATGAGCACTGGACAGGCGGTAGGGGCCACTCAGCAACAGCACTGCTTTCTCTGTACTTGGGTTTCATGTTCTAGAATATAAAAGTAATTACTTTTATCTGTTTACTTAAGCTGCAGGGGTTATGAAGAGCTTATTGTTGGGTAAGACCATAAGGTAGTGATTGGACATAAGCAATAGAGAGGAGACACAGCAACATCTGCTCTCCTTGTCTGAGCTGGCTGAGTATTTTCCACCTTACAAAAACCTTTAGGGGAGACATATCCTAAGTAAGACATCATTATACCCTAGCAAAGGGGAGAAATAAAGCAAACACCAAATCATGAACTTAAGACAGAAACACTTGCACCATAGTATTACTGAATGACACAGGATGATGGACGGAATACACAAAGTCACTATATCAAAAAGAATTGGTTGACATTCAATCATTTCAGGAGGTAGCATATGATCAAGAACTGATGGTGTCTTAGTCATCTAGTGCTGCTATAATAGAAATACCACAAGTGGATGATTTTTAACAAAGAGAAGTTTATTCTCGCACAGTCCAGTAGGTTAAAAGTCCGAATTCAGGGCACCAGTTCCAGGGGAAGGCTTTCTCTCTCTGTCGGCTGTGAAGGAAGGTCCTTGTGATGCATCAGTCTTCCTTTGGTCTGGGAGCATCACAGCGCAGGAACCTCAGGTCCAATGGACACGCAGTGCTTTCTCGCTGGTATGAGGTTTCCATGTCTCTCTGCTCGCTTCTCTCTTTTATTTCTCCAAAAGCTACTGGCTTACAGGCGGGGCCAAGATGGCGGACTAGGTGGACGCTACCGCGGAGCCCTCTTGCACCAAAGACTCGGAAAAACAAGTGAATTGATCACATACATAACAATCTACAGACTCTGAACAACAAACACAGACTTAGAGACGGAGAATGAACAAATACGGGCAGACAGCGATCATTTTCAGAACCAGGAGCCAGCGTACCAGCTGATTACCTGGAAAAACTAGTTTCCCAGTGATGGCTCGGAGACAGCAGTCCATATCAAACCACATAAAGAAACAGACCATGACAGCTTCTCCAACCCCCCAAACAAAAGAATCAAAACCTTTCCCAAATGAAGATACAATCCTGGAATTATCAGATACAGAATATAAAAAACTAATTTACAGAATGCTTAAAGACATCACAAATGAAATTAGGCTAACTGCAGAAAAAGCCAAGGAACACACTGATAAAACTGTTGAAGAACTCAAAAAGATTATTCAAGAACATAGTGGAAAAATTAATAAGTTGCAAGAATCCATAGAGAGACAGCATGTAGAAATCCAAATGATTAACAATAAAATTACAGAATTAGACAACGCAATAGGAAGTCAGAGGAGCAGACTCGAGCAATTAGAATGTAGACTGGGACTTCTGGAGGACCAGGGAATCAACACCAACATAGCAGAAAAAAATCAGATAAAAGAATTAAAAAAAATGAAGAAACCCTAAGAATCATGTGGGACTCTATCAAGAAGGATACCTTGTGAGTGATTGGAGTCCCAGAACAGGGAGGGGGGACAAAAAACACAGAGAAAATAGTTGAAGAACTCCTGACACAAAACTTCCCTGACATCATGAAAGGCGAAAGGATATCTATCCAAGATGCTCATCGAACCCCATTTAAGATTGATCCAAAAAGAAAAACACCAAGACATATTATCATCAAACTTGCCAAAACCAAAGACAAACAGAAAATTTTAAAAGCAGCCAGGGAGAAAAGAAAGGTTTCCTTCAAGGGAGAATCTATAAGAATAAGTTCAGACTACTCAGCAGAAACCATGCAGGCAAGAAGGGAATGGGACGACATATACAGAGCACTGAAGGGGAAAAACTGCCAGCCAAGGATCATATATCCAGCAAAACTCTCTCTGAAATATGAAGGAGAAATTAAGATATTTACAGATAAACACAAGTTTAGAGAATTTGCAAAAACTAAACCAAGACTGCAAGAAATGCTAAAGGAGATTGTTTGGCCTGATGACCAATAATATCAGGTACCAGCACAATACAAGGTCACAAAACAGAAAGTCCTGATATCAACGCAACTCAAATAGAGAAAGCACAAAAACAAACAAATTAAGATTAATTCTAAAAAATAAATAAATAAACAAAATAATACACATAACAGGAAATCATGGAAATCAATAGACAAACGATCACAATAATCAAAAAGAGGGACTAAATATAGGAGGCATTGAACTGCCAGATGGAGAGTGATACAAGGCGATATAGAACGATACAAGTTAGGTTTTTACTTAGAAAAATAGGGGTAAATAACAAGGTAACCACAAAAAGGAATATCAATTCCATAACTCAAGAAAAAAGCCAAGAAAAACGTAACGACTCAACTAACATAAAGTTAAACATTATGAAAATGAGGATCTCACAATCTACTAAGAAAACCGTCTCAGCACAAAAAAGTATGTGGAAAAATGAAATGGCCAACAACACACACGAAAAGGCATCAAAATGACAGCGCTAAAAACTTATTTATCTATAATTACGCTGAATGTAAAAAGGACTAAATGCACCAATAAAAAGACAGAGAGTCACGGACTGGATAAAGAAACACGATCCGTCTATATGCTGCCTACAAGAGACACACCTTAGACTTAGAGACACAAACAAACTAAAACTCAAAGGATGGAAAAAAATATGTCAAGCAAATAATAAGCAAAAAAGAAGAGGAGTAGCAATATTAATTTCGGACAAAATAGACTTTAGACTTAAATCCGCCACAAAGGATAAAGAAGGACACTACATAATGACAAAAGGGACAATTGATCAGGAAGACATAACCATATTAAATATTTATGCACCCAATGACAGGGCTGCAAGATACATAAATCAAATTTTAACAGAACTGAAAAGTGAGATAGACACCTCCACATTTATAGTAGGAGACTTCAACACACCACTTTCGGAGAAGGACAGGACATCCAGTAAGAAGCTCAATAGAGACACGGAAGACCTACTTACAACAATCAACCAACTTGACCTCATTGACTTATACAGAACCCTCCACCCAACTGCTGCAAAATATACTTTTTTTTCTAGTGCACATGGAACATTCTCTAGAATAGACTACGTATTAGGTCATAAAACAAATCTTTGCAGAATCCAAAACATCAAAATATTACAAAGCATCTTCTCAGACCACAAGGCAATAAAAGTAGAAATCAATAACAGAAAAACTAGGGAAAAGAAATCAAATACTTGGAAAATGAACAATACCCTCCTGAAAAAAGACTGGGGTATAGAAGACATCAAGGAGGGAATAAGGAAATTCTTAGAAAGCAACGAGAATGAAAATACTTCCTATCAAAACCTCTGGGACACAGCAAAAGCAGTGCTCAGAGGCCAATTTATATCGATAAATGCACACATACAAAAAGAAGAAAGAGCCAAAATCAGAGCACTGTCCTGACAACTTGAACAAATAGAAAGTGAGCAACAAAAGAACCCATCAGGCACCAGAAGAAAACAAATAATAAAAATTAGAGCTGAACTAAATGAATTAGAGAACAGAAAAACAATTGAAAGAATTAACAAAGCCAAAAGCTGGTTCTTTGAAAAAATTAACAAAATTGATAAACCATTGGCTAGACTGACTAAAGAAAAACAGGAAAGGAAACAAATAACCTGAATAAGAAACGAGAAGGACCACATCACAACAGAGCCAAATGAATTTAAAAGAATCATTTCAGATTACTACGAAAAATTGTACTCTAACAAATTTGAAAACCTAGAAGAAATGGATAAATTCTTGGAAAAATACTACCTACCTAAACTAACACAGTCAGAAGTAGAATAACTAAATAGACCCATAACAAAAAAAGAGATTGAAACGGTAATCAAAAAACTTCCAACAAAAAAAAGTCCTGGCCCAGACGGTTTCACTGCAGAGTTCTACCAAACCTTCAGGGAAGACTTAACACCACTACTACTGAAGGTATTTCAAAGCATAGAAAAAGACGAAATACTACCCAACTCATTCTATGAAGCTACCATCTCCCTGATACCAAAACCAGGTAAAGACATTACAAAAAAAGAAAATTATAGACCTATATCCCTCATGAACATAGATGCAAAAATCCTCAACAAAATTCTAGCCAATAGAATCCAACAACACATCAAAAAAATAATTCACCCTGATCAAGTGGGATTTATACCAGGTATGCAAGGCTGGTTTAATATCAGAAAAACCATTAATGTAATCCATCACATAAATAAAACAAAAGATAAAAACCACATGATCTTATCAGTTGATGCAGAAAAGGCATTTGACAAAGTTCAACACCCATTTATGATAAAAACTCTTACCAAAATAGGAATTGAAGGAAAATTCCTCAACATAATAAAGGGCATCTATGCAAAGCCAACAGCCAATATCACTCTAAATGGAGAGAACCTGAAAGCATTTCCCTTGAGAACGGGAACCAGACAAGGATGCCCTTTATCACCGCTCTTATTCAACATCGTACTTGAAGTCCTAGCCAGGGCAATTAGGCTACACAAAGAAATAAAGGGTATCCGGATTGGCAAGGAGGAAGTAAAGTTATCTCTATTTGCAGATGACATGATCGTATACATGGAAAACCCTAAGGAATCCTCCAGAAAACTACTGAAACTAATAGAAGAGTTTGGCAGAGTCTCAGGTTATAAAATAAACATACAAAAATCACTTGGATTCGTCTACATCAACAAAAAGAACACCGAAGAGGAAATCACCAAATCAATAACATTCACAGTAGCCCCCAAGAAGATAAAATACTTAGGAATAAATCTTACCAAGGATGTAAAAGACCTATACAAAGAAAATTATAAAACTCTACTATAAGAAATTCAAAAGGACATACTTAAGTGGAAAAACATACCCTGCTCATGGATAGGAAGACTTAACATAGCAAAAATGTCTATTCTACCAAAAGCCATCTATACATATAACGCACTTCCAATCCAAATACCAATGTCATATTTTAAGGGGATAGAGAAACAAATCACTAATTTCATATGGAAGGGGAAGAAGCCCCGGATAAGCAAAGCATTACTGAAAAAGAAGAAGAAAGTGGGAGGCCTCACTCTACCTGATTTCAGAACCTATTATACAGCCACAGTAGTCAAAACAGCCTGGTACTGGTACAACAACAGGCACATAGACCAATGGAACAGAATTGGGAACCCAGATATAAATCCATCCATGTATGAGCAGCTGATATTTGACAAAGGACCAGTGTCAGTCAATTGGGGAAATGATAGTCTTTTTAACAAATGGTGCTGGCATAACTGGATATCCATTTGCAAAAGAATGAAACAGGACCCATACCTCACACCATGCACAAAAACTAACTCCAAGTGGATCAAAGACCTAAACATAAAGACTAAAATGATAAAGATCATGGAAGAAAAAATAGGACAACCCTAGGAGCCCTAATACAAGGCATAAACAGAATACAAAACATTACCAAAAATGATGAAGAGAAACCAGATAACTGGGAGCTCCTAAAAATCAAACACCTATGCTCATCTAAAGACTTCACCAAAAGAGTAAAAAGACCACCTACAGACTGGGAAAGAATTTTCAGCTATGACATCTCAGACCAGCGCCTGATCTCTAAAATCTACATGATTCTGTCAAAACTCAACCACAAAAAGACAAACAACCCAATCAAGAAGTGGGCAAAGGATATGAACACACATTTCACTAAAGAAGATATTCAGGCAGCCAACAGACACATGAGAAAATGCTCCCAATCATTAGCCATTAGAAAAATGCAAATTAAAACTACGATGAGATTCCATCTCACACCAACTAAAAAAGACTGGCATTAATCCAAAAAACACAAAATAATAAATGTTGGAGAGGCTGCGGAGAGATTGGAACTCTCATACACTGCTGGTGGGATTGTAAAATGGTACAGCCACTTTGGCAATCTATCTGGCGTTATCTTAAACAGTCAGAAATAGAACTACCATACAACCCAGAAATCCCACTCCTCGGAATATACCCTAGAGATACAAGAACCTTCACACAAACAGATATATGCACACCCATGTTTATTGCAGCTCTGTTTACAATAGCAAAAAGCTGGAAGCAACCAAGGTGTCCATCAACGGATGAATGGGTAAATAAATTGTGGTATATTCACACAATGGAATACTACGCATCGATAAAGAACAGTGACGAATCTCTGAAACGTTTCATAACATGGAGGAATCTGGAAGGCATTATGCTGAGCGAAATGAGTCAGAGGCAAAAGGACAAATATTGTATAAGACCACTATTATAAGATCTTGAGAAATAGAAAAAACGGAGAAGAACACATACTTTTGTGGTTACAAAGTGGGGAGGGAGGGAGGGAGGGAGAGGGTTTTTTATTGATCAATTAGTAGATAAGAACTGCTTTGGGTGAAGGGAAAGACAACACTCAATACAAGGAAGGTCAGACTAATTGGACTGGACTAAAAGCAAAGAGGTTTCCGGGATAAAATGAAAGCTTCAAAGGTCAGCGGAGCAGGGGCTGGGGGCTGGGGAACATGGTTTGAGGGGACTTCTAAGTCAATGGGCAAAATAATCCTATTATGAAAACATTCTGCATCCCACTTTGAAATGTGGCGTCTGGGGCCCTAAATGCCATCAAGCGGTCATCTAAGATACATCAGTTGGTCTCAACCCACCTGGAGCAAAGGCAAAGGAAGAACACCAAGGTCACACGACAACTAAGAACCCAAGAGACAGAAAGGGCCACATGAACCAGAGACCTACATTATCCTGAGACCAGAAGAACTAGTTGGTGGCCGGCCACAATCGATGTCTGCCCTGACAGGGAGCACAACAGACAACTCCTGAGGGAGCAGGAGGCCAATGGGATACAGACCCCAAATTCTCATAAAAAGACCATACCTAATGATATGACTGCGAATAGAGGAATCCCGGCGGCCATGCTCCCCAGATCTTCTGTTGGCACAGGACAGGAACCATCCCCGAAGACAACTCATCAGGCATGAAAAGGACTGGTCAGCGGGGGGGAGAGAGATGCTGATGAAGAGTGAGCTAATTAAATCAGGTGGACACTGGAGAGTGTGTTGGCAACTCTTGACTGGAGGGGGGATGGGAAGATAGAGAGAGAGGGAAGACGGCAAAATTGTCACGAAAGGAGAGACTGAAAGGGCTGACTCAATAGGGGGAGAGCAAGTGGGAGAAGGGAGTAAGACGTATGTAAACTTACATGTGACAGACTGATTGGAATGGTAAATGTTCACTTGAAGCTTAATAAAAATTAATTTAAAAAAAGGTATACTTCAATGTTATAAAGCACTATGTAAATTATTAAAATGATCTAAAATCGCAAAAAAAAAAAAAAAGCTACCGGCTTAGGACACCACCTAGTCTTGTAGAACTTATCAGTAAAATTGCCACTAATCCATCTTATTACATCATAGTGATAGGATTTACAACGTATACGGAAATCACATCAGAAGATAAAATGGTAGACAATCATACTCTCAAACAAGGGAATCGTGATCTAGCCAAGTTGACAGATATTTTGGGGGAACACAATTCAATCCATGACAGATGGTATTGAAGGAAGAAGTCCAAGCTGCACTGAAAGCATTGGCAAAAAAAAACAAGAGTCCAGGAATTGACAGAATACCAACTGAGATGTGTCAACAAATGCAGCAGTGCAAGTTCTCACTTGTCTATTCCGAGAAATTTGGAAGACAGCTACCTGGCCTACTGACTGGAAGAGATCCATGTTTGTGCCCATTCCAAAGACAAGTGATCCAATAGAATGTGGAAATCATTGAGCAATGTCATTAATCTCACATACAAGTAAAATTTCGCTGAAGATCATTCAGAAATAGTTGTAGCAGTACATGACGGGAGCTGCCGGAAATTCAAGCTGGCTTCAGAAGAGGACTTGAAACAAGGGATATCATTGCTGATGTCAGATGGATCCTAGCTAAAAGCAGAGAGTACCAGAAATATGTTAACCTGTGTTTTATTGACTATGCAAAGGCATTCAACTATGTGGATCATAATAAATTATGGATAACATTGGGAAGAATGGGAATTCCAGGACACTTAATTGTGCTCTTGAGGAGCCTGTACGTAGACCAACAGGCAGTCATTAGAACAGAACAACGAGATACTGTGTGGCTTAAAATCAGGAAATATGTGTGTCAGGTTATATCCTTTCACCATACTTATTCAATCTGTATGCTGAGCAAATAATCCAAGAAGCTGGCCTATATGAAGAAGAACATGGCATCAGGATTAGAATGAGACTAGTGAACAACCCACTTGGAGCAAAGGAGAATGAAGAATACCAAAGACACAAAGGAAACATTAGCCCAAGAGATAAAGGGCCACGTAAACCAGAGACTCCATCAGCCTGAGACCAGAATAACTAGATAGTGCCTGGCTACCACCAGTGACCACCCTGACAGGGAATAGAAGGGAGAGCCCCTGACAGAGCGGAAGAAGAGTGTGGAAGAGAACTCAATTCACATAAAAAAGACCAGACTTAATTGACTGAAACTGAAGGAACTCCTGAAGCCATGGCCTCCGGACGCTATGTTAACCCAGAACTAAAACCATTCCCAAAGACCACTCTTCAGACACAGATTAGACTGGAGTATAAAACATAAAATAATACTCGTGAACACTGTGCGTCTTAGTTCAAGCAGATACATGAGACCAAAGGGGCAGCTCCTGTCCAGAGACAGGATGAGAATGCAGGAAGGGACAGGAGCTGGTTGGATGGACACGAGAAACCCAGGGTGGAAAGGGGGAGTGTGCTGTCACATTGTAGGGCCTGCAACTACTTTCACAGTGACAATACGTATATAAAATTCTGTATAAGAGATTAACTTGAGCTGTAAACTTTCACCTAAAGCACAATAATAATAATAAAAAAAAGCCTTTTGATTACTTATTCCATTTGTCTTGAGAAAGCTGTCTACATCTGAAGACCATCTGCTTCTGAGTTACCTTGAGTTGAGAGATGTGGACCCAACATTCAGCTTCCTCAAGTTCAGCTGCACAGTGGGTGGTCAACAATGCTTGGTAGGGTCCTTTTGGTAAGTTTCTGTTATAATCCCTTTTTCACTGAAATACTTTGGACAAGTGTTTTCAGGGAGCCAGAAGACAACAAAACTTTAAAATAGCCAAGGTTAATTTATTAAAAAAAAAAAAAATTTTTTTTTTTTTTACCATTAATTAAAAAAAGAAACCTGGTGAGAATTCATTACAAATAATGCAAAGCAAATAAAATCAATTTAAAAAAATCTCTAAAAATAATGATCTATTCTACTTTCAAAGAATGTCAAATATACCATATAATAATCCTGAGACATACCTAATTTTTATGTAAATAACCCGCCCTGTCTTAGGCTGGGTTCTCTAGAGACGCAAAACCAGTAAAAAACACATAAGTATCTATAGAGAAAGATTTATATCAAGGAAATGGCTCACACAGTTGTAGGGTTTGGAAAGCCCTAAGTCCATGGGTCAGTCCGAAGGCTTCTCTCAACTCACATAGCTACAAAAATTAAACCAAGCCCATTGCCGTTGAGCTGATTCCAACTCATAGCGACCCTTGGAACAGAGTAGAACTGCCCCATAGGGTTTCCAAGGAGTGCCTGGTGGGTTTGAACTGCCGACCTCTTGATTAGCAGCCAAACTCTTAACGACTGTGCCATGAGGGCCCACACATAGCTACCGGAGTCAGCAAACCTGAGATCGACATTCCAGACAGCAGGGCTCTAGCTCAAAGTCTGCATGCGGAGACCAACAAATCCCAATATCAGCAGGCAAGATAGCCCGTAAACTGCTAGCTCAAATCCCAAGAACTGGAGCTCAAAGGAACAGGAGCCAGCTGCAAGACCAGAGTGAGCAAAAGCCCACAAGCCTTGCCAGAAAAGCCATCTATATTGGGTGCAGGCCACACCCCCCAAGGAAATTCTCTTTCAACTGATTAGCTACTCACAGCAGATCTCATCATGGAGGTGATTGCATTATTTAAGATCTCATCATGGATGTGATTACACTATTACACAACTGCCAAACTACACATCATAACTGCAAAATCATGAGAGAATCATGGCCCAGACAAGTTGGAACACAAATTTAACCACCAAACACACCTTATATGTTTGTTTGCCAACCTCACTCTCCCCACTGTGAGGTATTTTCATAAGTATGCTATGCTAATTTTTCTTACAGCAACATGTGAAAAAAATTGGAATATTGACACTTACAAAAATATCTCATGGAAGATGGACATGGTTGGCAAACACAGAAGGTGCATGTTATTTGCTTAAAAATATGGTAAGAGTACACCAAGAATTTACCAGGATTATCAAGTCTCGAAACATCTGTAAAAATAGCATGGCATCAGTGTCTGACCTCCTCTAACTTCACAAGTGGGAAGGAGAATCAACATCAACAGCCCAAGGTTGATTCATATGAACCAGAGGTCAGACATGCTTCTACCCTCCAACCTTTTTATCAACTCTGACAACAGTCCATCACATGGTACTCTATACTTCTCTGCTGGGTTCAATAACTTGTTGCAATGGCCATAGAATTCACAAACAATACTCACAATTATAGGGTTTATTAGGGAAGTAACAGGTTACAATTCAGGATCAGGAATGTTCAGAATACAGTTCTTCGATCAGGACAGCCTCTTCTCAGCCATGTCCGTAGGCACACCTCTCTCTGGCCCCTTGGATTCTGTTCTGCTTGGGAAAGCCTTACAAAGAAAGCTCTTTTAGTTCTGCTAATAAGTGCCTGAAAGCACCCTATTCTGCCAGTACTCCTCAACCCGAAGGCACTTTGCCCTTTCGCTCTGTGGGTCATTGAGCCTAGTTCTGCCATCAAGTGCCCGGAGGCACCCCACTCCATCAGGAAGCCTCCTGCCTGAAGGCACTCAGCTTTCTCACTCTATGGGGCAAGAAGCTCACTGCGCCATCTCTTGCCAGTCTCCTGGTTCTGCTGCCTCTGCTGCCAATGTTTCTCTGCCAGTGCTTCTCACTATTTCGCCATCTTTTGCATTATAGCTCTCTCTCTCTCACTGTCTGTGTCTCCTGGGTCTAGTGCAAGGGATCCTGGCTCCAAAGCACACACTCTGCTCCCATCTCTTCTTCTTGGTGATAGTCAGGTCCCCCTCTGCTCTAGGATTGGTTCTCTTTTAAGCCTAATGGAATGGCAAAACTGGCCAATCCCTTCATTAGGGCTCCATACACCTTATTTGAACGGTCTCACCCCCATAGGAATGTCATGCACCTTATTTACATTATGAGCAAGCTAGCCAATCCCCTTGGTAGGCCACAAGCACCTCATAGGCATAGTCCCACCCAGTCTTTTGGTGGGAGTTACAAGAACTATGGCCAGAAGGGCAATATTAAGTAATTCACTGCATGGCAGGCCACTCCCTGACTCTTCTAGTCATTGACCCCTTCATACTTGAAGGATTAACTTCCCCTACCCAATCATTTTACCAGTCCAAAACAGTCATTAACAATTAGCCTTCAGTAAGGCAAACAGTCCAAAGGGTAAGGTTACTCAAGTACCAACCACTGAAGTCTGTTGCAGGTGCCCATCTGATCTGGTCAGGTTCTCCAAAAGTCATCTCAGCTTCACCCTTTCTAGCCTCTGATAAAATTTAACTGAAATCTTATTCCCTTGTTCTGAACTTCAAGAGGTACCAGCACAGCAAAACCTTTAAAGGACTTTAGGTTTGGCAACTGTACTCCAGCCCAGCAGTGCCTCCACTTTATTTCACTCTTTTACAGCTACAGCTTCTACAATTACAGTTTTTTCAATCACAATTAACCCTGTTAACAATCAACATTCACAACTGAATCATATAATCCTATCAACATCTTCCCTCACCCTATCTTGCCAGACCCACCAGAAAGAGAGAAATCTATTCAGTGGGGATCCTTCCTTGTCCCCCTCATTTAATGCAAGCACACTCACGAAAGCATGTATGCCAGCCATTCATGCCTTTATCTCGACCTATTTTAGATAACCAATGTTTAGATTGCCTGTCCCTATCAAACCAGTACTCTAAGGAGACAAGTATGCTCCTTGATCTAAGAATCTTTTGTTGCGGTTGGAGTTTTGAACATCTGCATCCATAAGCAAAGTTCAGTCCAGAGCAAGCCATCACATTGCAGCAATCTGCACTAGCTCACAGTGTCAAACACATTTCTCTTCATTCAGTCAGGCTCCAGTCAGCTCATCCCTAGCCCCCATGGGCTAGGTCAATGAGTACCAGCCAGAAGCTCAGGAGTCCACATATACCCCCCTGCTTTTCAGACCAGCCAGCCAGCCATTTCTCTCTCTCTCTCATCCCTAGTCCCCCACAGGCTAGATCAATGGACACCACCTGTCTCAGTTATTTAGTGCTGCCATAACACAGATACCACAAGTGGATGGCTTTAACAAAGAGAAATTTACTTTCTTACAGTCTAGTAGGTTACAAGTCCAAATTCAGGGCACTAGTTCCAGGGGAAGACTTTCTATCTCTGTCGGCTCTGGAGGAAGGTCCTTGTCCTCAATTTTCCCCTGGTCGAGGAGCTTCTCAGGCATAGGAACCCCATGTTCAAAGGACATGCTCTGCTTCTGGTGCTGCTTTCTTGGTGGTATAAGGTCCCCAACTCTCTGCTTGCTCCCCTTTCCTTTTATCTCTTGAGAGATAAAAGATGGTGCAGGTCACACCCCAGGAAAACTCCCTTTACCTTGGATCAGGGAGGTGACCTGAGTAAGGGTGGTGTTACTATTCCACCCTAATCCTCTCGACATAAAATTACAATCACAAAATGGAGGACAACCACAAAATACTGGGAATCATGGCCTAACCAAGCTGACACATTTTTGGGGGGAACACAATTCAATCCATGACACCACCCATAGACTCAGGAGTCCACACAACTCCCTGCACTTCAGACCAACCAGCGCTTTCTCTCTCTCATTGTCTGATCCCAAACCTTCATGGTCTAGGTCAACATGTGCCAATGGTACACGTTCAAACTCAGTCCATCTTTTCATTGCTGCACCTCACCCACTTCCACTCATCCAGTGGACCCAGGTGGTCACTACAAGTGAGCATAACAGGCTGCCTACTCACCTGTTTCCTTTAACTTCCAGACCTAGAAGAGGGTTCTTCTGATGGGTACTGACTTTTCCTACTTCAATGCACCCAAAGGCAAACTACTTGCTTGAAATTTAAAAAGCTAAACAGTCAATTTTTTTCTCTTCGGGTTCTTCGTTCAAATGCAAATCTTTTTCTCTTAGCAGCTCTGAGTGGGTCTGCATGTCTTTTCAAATGCAAATTTCCTGACTCCGAAAGGTCAGGGTGGGGCTCAGGTATATACAGGGTACTGCATTGAAATGAACAGCCTGTGTTTTGTTCAGGCAAATCCTAGTTCTCCTTTTAGCTTATCTTATCAAATATTGGCAGAAAGTGGAGTTACATACGCTTTGTAATCCATAAAAACCAATAATCATTTCCACCGTACATTTAGGTCTGTTTTGTAACGCTAGGTAGGAAAAACATTCAATATGCATAATACATTCAAATAAACACATAACCCGTTCCAAAACATTCCAGTTTCATATTCTCTTCTCCACCCCGTAACTGTATTCCCATTTATATGGATATGGCCTTGGGTCTCTGGCTGGGTAGAACCAGATGGCCGTGACTCCCCATCAATCATCTCACTTGATCAACCTGCTTTTGGCCCGGGCCACTCCAGATGCTGATTTTCTCCCCTCAGCTGCAGCATAACATCGTTTACTTTCCTTTTAGCCATTAGAGGTAACAACAACCAAAGTAACCATCTAAATAACAAAAGTTTCTCTTCCCACACCCCTTCGTTCTTTCTTTGAAGAAGTCTCACGCTTCCATGAATCTGGAGGCATTGCAACAAATCCCACTCCTGACCCAAACTGAAAAATGGCATGGCAGTGGCATCTGACTTCCTCTAACTTCACAAAGGGGAGGAGGAACAGGATCAACAGCCCAAGGCTGATTCCTATAAGGCAAGGTCAACAGACTCTGCCATCCAAATTTTTACCAATTCTGACAACAGCCATCCTTCCCTTGGTACTCTCTACTTCTCTGCTGGGTTCAGTAACTTGTTGCAACGGCCACACAGAACTCACAGACAATACTCATGATTACAGGGTTTATTAGGGAAGTAACAGGTTACAATTCAGGTTCAGGAATGCTCAGGATACAGTTCTTCGATTGGGACAGCCTCTTCTCAGCTGTGCCCACAGGCAAACCTCTCTCTGGCCTCCTGGATTCTGCCCTACTTGGGCAAGTGTTACAAAGCCCTTTTTACTCTGTTGATAAGTGCCCAGAGGCACCCCATTCCACCAGTAAGCCTTGGTCTAAAGGCACTTAGCCCTCTCACTTTGTGGGTCAGTGAGCCTAGCTCCATCACCAGGTGCCAGAGGCAACCCACTCCATCAGGAAACCTCCTCCCCAGAGGTACTCAGCTTTCTCGTCTCTTCTTCTTGATGATAGTCAGGTCCCCTTCTGATCTGGGGTTGAATCTCTTTTAAGCCTAGTGGGATGGCAAAATTGACCAATCGTTAGGGTTCCATACACCATATTTGCGTGGTCTCACCCCCACAAGGGTGCCATGCACCTTATTTACAATATTAGCAAGGTAGTCAATCCCATTGGTGGGCCACAAGCACCTCGTTTGCATAGAATTTTGGTGGGAGTTACAAGAACTGTGCCTAGAAGGACATATTAAGTAATTCACTTCACTACAACATCTGAATATTAATAAAACTCTGTACATAAACTATGTGAATTCCCAGTTAAACCTGCAATCAAAATAGCAATTTAAAAATTTTGTTGTCTAATATCAGGTAAAATCACAAGAGACACTAACAATCATACAAAATTTTAGCATGAAGGCACTTCATATGATTTGACAACATATTTCATGCAACCCATAACACATCAAATGGACCTTATGATTTCTAGCACTCTTCTACAAAATGGGAGCAAATCTACTGTGGATTTTTTTGAGGTTTCAGAGTCATCAAGAGTTTATCATAAGTCACCGAGAAACAATACTTTTATAAATATTTAACCAAAGCAGGGCAGAGCCAGCATGGCACTATAGACAGAAGCACCACACCACAGCAAAGACCAGAAAAACTAAGTAAAACAGAGACAAATGTCAATCCTGGAATCCTAAGAGTCAAATGAAGAGATAAAGAACTCAATCAAGCACAAAATGGAACAAGAAACTAACAGAGAACAGAGTGCAGTGGAGGTCGCCTATCAGCTAACACAGCATGGATCCACCATCCTGGACTCCTGTCAGAAATCAGTGGACAGGAAGTATGGGAAAGCAGATTCACAAAGCTCCTAGCACGAAACAGAGCACCCAGTAACCAGCAAGACACGGTTTCCTACTCCCCACCCTGCCTTAGCCTGCTCAGCCTCGATTGCTTCCTGGCTGGCTGATCTGTAGCTTCCCAGAGGGTCGATTCCCAGCTTCCCCAAGGGCCAATTCATTGCTTCCTGGTGGGCTGATCCTCCACTTCCCAGTGGTCTGTGACTGCAGCATGGGAAGTGGTGGTTCCTTGCTGAGCAGATTCACCATGCCCACACTGGCCAGCTTCTTCACTGCCATTTCTTTGTTGCTGGTGTTGCTTTTTTCAGCTTCTTTTGGTTTCTTCCTTGCCTCTCATCTCCTCCCCCACCTTTCTGTCAAATATCTGACTCTGAGTGCCATCTTTGCTTCCTCTTGACAGGCTATGAAGCACCCCTCAGCTGGGAACAGCTTCCGGGGTCTAAGCCACCATGCTGGTGGGATCCCTGGGGGCTTTTTTTAAAATTTGTTATTTCTTTTTTGGTTTCTGTTTTTCTTCATTACTTGGTTACTCATCTCTTTCTACTTACATTCTTTTCCTGCCTCCTGAATAATTTGGGCTGTATATCACCTCCACTCCTTCTACCTGGGCTGCACTGCTGGGCTTGAGAGCCACTTTCCCAGTCTGTACAGACTAGCTGGTGGGATCTCTGGGGGCATTTTTTTAATTCTTTATTTATTTATTTTCCTTTTTCTTTTTCTTCATTTTCTGGTTTCTTGTCTCTCCATTCCAGCTGGCAGGCTCCCTCAGCACTTTGGTGTTTGTTGTTTTTTTTTTTTCTCTCGTTTCTCCTCTCTCTCTTCTTTTCCATAACCAAGCTAGAGCCAAACATCACAACCTCCCACTCCCCCCTCTCCTGCCTATCTGCACCATGTGCTGGATATTCAACCCCCGAAAAGCACAGGCACAGCCTACTGGAACCTGTCCTGCACTGACCCCCAGTTGACCTTGTCAGCCCCAGTACCTGCTTCAAACAACCCAGCCCAGCCCACCACCCTTCAGGTGGACCTACTCTGCTGCACCATAGCTGAGCAACTGGCCCTGACCATTAAACAAGGAGGTGAAAAATATCTTGCCCGCAGACAAACAAACAACAAAGAACATTCAGCTGGCCTGCTCAGATGTAAACAAATAAAACAGAAAAGCAGGATGAAACAAACAAATGTACAATCAATAAATGAAGAAAATAAAATAACTACTGAATGTCCCAAAGACAACAGAAAACAGAAAATAGCAAAACATAAAAAAATAAAAAGGACAGGATGAATATCCAGTAGAAGAAAAGGCACAAGAGCCACCTGATAAGGAATTCAAGTTTCTAATATTCAGAGGTATCCAAGAGTTGAAACAAACAGCAGATAAAAATGAGGAAAAAATAGACAAAAAAAAAAGGAAGAATTCAGGAAAATAATAGAGGAAGAAATGCCAAAATAAATTCACAACTAGAAATCATGCAAAAACGACTAAAAATCCAAAAGATAAACAACAAGATTTCAGAAATGGATAGTGTCATAGACAGGCTGATGAACAGGTTCGAAACAATGGAAGATAGGATCAGTGAAATTGAAGAGAAACACTTGGATACAACTTTGAGGAAAGATCAGAAAAAAGAACAAAGAAAAATGAAGGAATCTTGAGAAATATGTGGAATACAATCAAAAACAAAAATTTATGAGTGATGGAAGTTCCAGAACGGGGGAGAAAACAGAAAACACTGAGAGGTTCACTGAAGAATTGCTGACAGAAAACACCCCTAATGTCACGAAAGATGAAAAGCTGACCATACAAGAAGCTCCACGAGTCCCACATGGGACAGGCCCCAAAAGGAAATTACCAAGGCATATCATAATCACAGTCACTAAAATCAAAGGCAAAGAAAGAATCCTGGGAACCGCTCAAGAAAACTGAAAAGCCACATACAGAGGTGAAACAATAAGACGAAGCTCTGATTACTTGGCAGAGACCATGCAGGCAAGAAGGCAATGGAATGACATATATAAAACCTCAAAAGAAATACTATATCCTGCAAAACTCTCGTTCAAATATGATGGTGAATTTAGGACTTTTCCAGAAAAACACAACTTAAGAGAATATGTAAAAACCAAACCAAACTTACAAAAATTATTAAAGGGAGTCCTTTGGTTTGAGAAAAAACAACATCAGACAACAGCCTGAATCTAGGATACAAGATCACATCAGCCACATACCAACCTTGGAAATGAACTCTCAAGGACTATCCAAAATGAAGATATTTACAACAGGGAACCAGAGAGGTTAACCTGCAAATGGCAACAACATCAGAACAATAAAAGAGGGAATAAACAGTGTAGGTATAGAACTTTCTGATGAAAAGGAAGGCAAGGCAATACCAAGTAATGATAGACTGGTTCAAACCTAGGAAGATATGGGTAAATTTCATGGTAACCACAAAGAGAGTTAACAAGTGTACTCATCAAAAATAAAGAAGAAAACATAAAATCTCCATGAAAACAAAAGAAATTTAAAAAACCCACAAGCGAGTAATAGGAACAAAGAAATCGCCAGCACCCCCCCTACACACACACAAACACACACAAAACTACAAAAAGACAACAATAAACTCACATCTATCAATAATTACACTGAAGGTAAATGGCCTAAATGCACCCATAAAGAGACACTGAGTGACAGAATGGATTAAAAAAAACAGGATCCATCAATACGCTATCTACAAGAGACACACCTTAGAAACGAAAGACATGAATTAATTAAAAATCAAAAGATGGAAAAAAATATATCAAGCAGCCACTAAAAAAGAATAAGAATAGCAATACTAATCTCAGATAAAATAGACTTTAAAATAAAATCCACCATAAAAGTCAAAGAAGTGCATTATATCATGATTAAAGGGACAATCCAACAGGAAGACATAACCGTAATAAATATCTACGCACCCAAAGACAGGGCTTCAAAATACATAAAACAAACTTTAACAGTGCTGAAAAGAGAAATTTACAGTTCTACTATAGTAGTAGGAGACTTCAAAACACTACTCTAGGTAAAGGACAGAACCTCTAGAAAGAAACTCACCAAAGATACAGAAAGGCTAAAGGCCACAGTCAATCAACTCAAACTCATAGACATATACAGAACACTCCACCCATCAGCTGCAAAGTACACATTCTTTTCCAACGCACATGGAACCATCTCCAGAATAGACCATATCTTAGGTGACAAGGCAACCCTCAACAAAATCCAAAACATTGAGATAATGCAAAGTATCTCCTCTGATCACAACGCCATCAAAGTAGAAATTAACAAGAAAAGCAAAGAAAAAAATCAATTACATGGAAACTAAATAACACCCTGCTTATAAACCACTGAGTAATAGAAGAAATCAAAGATGCAATAAAAAAAAATTCCTAGAATCAAATAAGAATGAAAACACACCATACCAAAACCTTTGGGACAGAGAAGACCAGTGCTCAGAGATCAATTTATAGCAATAGATGCACACATCAAAAAAGTAGAAAGGGAAAAAAAAATCAAAACATTAGCTATACAACTCTAACAAATAGAAAGAGAAGAGCACAAGTCTAAACCCACCAGAAGAAAGGAAATAATAAAGATCAGAGAAAAATAAATGAAATAGAGAATAGAAAAATAATAGAATCAACAAAACCAAAAGTTGGTTCTTTGAAAGGATCAACAAAATCAACAAACCACTAGCCAAACTGACAAAAGGAAAACAGGAAAGGAATCAAATAACCCAAATAAGAAATGAAATGGGGGATATTACAACAGAACCAAATGAAATAAAAAGGATCATAGCAGAGTATTATGAAAAACTACACTCCAACAAATTTGAAAATCTAGAGGAAATGGACAAACTTCTAGAAACACATTACCTACATAAACTATCACAAATTGATGTTGAAAATCTAAACAGACCCATAACAAAAGAAAAGATTGAAGAGGTAATTAAAAAAAAAAACTCCCAACAAAAAAAACCCTGGCCCAGATGGCTTCACTGGAGAATTCTATCAAGCATTCAGAGATAAACTTATACCAGTATAACTCAAATTATTTCAGAACATAGAAAAGGAAGGGATACTTCCAAATTCATTCAACATAGTAGCAGTACAAGATAAATACACAAAAATCAGTTGGATTCCTATATACCAATAAAGAGAACAACAAAAAGGAAATCAGGAAAACAATACTATTTATAATAGTCCCTAAAACAATAAAATACTCAGGAAAAAATCGAACTAGGGATGTTAAAGACCCCTACAAACAAAACTACAAAACGCTACTGCAAGAAACCAAAAGAGACCTACGTAAATGGAAAAACAAACCGTGCTCATAGATAGGTAGACTCAACATTGTGAAAATGACAGTTCTACCCAAAGCAATCTACAAATACAATGCAACCCCTCTCCAAATACCAACAATATTCTTTTAAAGAGATGGAAAAAATAATCATTAACTTTATATGGAAAGGGAGGAGGCCCCCGATAAGTAAAGCATTAATGAAGAAGAATAAAGTAGGAGGACTCACACTACCTGGCCTCAGAACCTACTGTACAGTTACAGTAGCCAAAACAGCCTGGTACTGGTAAAACGACATTGAGCAATGGAACAGAATCGAGAACCCAGATGTAAATCCATCCACCTAGGTTCACCTGATCTTCGACAAGGGTCCAAAGTCCATCAAATGGGGGAAAAGACAGTCTTTTTAATGAACGGTTTTGGCAAAATTGGATGTCCATCTGTAAAAAAAAATGAAACAGGACCCACACTTCACACCATATGCAAAAACTAATCCAAAATGGATCAAAGACCTAAATATAAAACCAAAAACCATAAAGATTATAGAGGAAAAAATAGGATCAATGCTAGAGACCCTAATACACAGCACTAACAGGACACAAACCATAACTAACAATATACAAACTACAGAAGATAAGCTAGATAACTGGAATCTTCTAAAAACTAAACACTTATGCTCATTGAAAGACTTCACCAAAAGAGTAAAAAGAGAACTTACAGACTGGGAAAAAAAAATTTGGCTATCACAAATCTAACAAAGGTCTAATCTCCAAAACATCCAGGAAAATCCAACACCTCTACAACAAAAAGACAACTAATCCAATTTAAAAAGGGGCAAAGAAAATGAGCAGACACTTCACGAAAGAAGACTTTCAAGCGGCTAACAGACACTTAAGGAAATGCTCGTGATTACTAGCCATTAAAGCAAGTCAAAACCACAATGAGATACCATCTTACCACAGCATTACTGGCACGAATAACAAATTCTGGAAAGGCTGTGGGGAGATTGGAACCTTATGCACGCTGGAGGGAATGCAAAAGCACAACCATTTTGGAAAAACACTATGCCACATCCTTAGAAAGCTAGAAATAGAAATACCATATGATCCAGCAATCCCACTCCTAAGAATATATCCTAGAGAAATAAGAGCTGCATGAATAGACATATGCACACTCATGTTCATTGCAGCATTGTTCACAATAGCAAAAAGATGGAAACAGCCTAGATGCCCATCAACAGATGAATGGATAAACAAACTATGGTACATACACACAACGGAATACTACACAATGATAAAGAACAATGATAAATCTTTGAAGAATCTCACAACATGGATGAATCTGGAGGGCATAATGCTGAGTGAAATAAGTCAGTCACAAAAGGACAAATATTGTATGAGACCATCACTATAAAAACTCATGAAAAGGTTTACACAAAAAAAGAAACAATCTTTGATGGTTATGAGGGAGGGGAGAGGTGGGGTGGACAAACACTAACTAGACAATAGAGAAGTGGTTTTTTAACTGTGGTGAAGGGTGAAACAGTACGCAATACTGGGGAAGCCAGCACAACTTGTTAGGGCTAAGGTCAAGGAAGCTCCATGGACAAATCCAAACTCCCTTAGGGACCGAATCACTGGACTAAGGGCTGTGGAGGCCATGGTCTCAGGGAACATCTAGCTCAATTAGCCTAACATAGTTCATTAAAAAATTGTTCTACATTCTATTTTGGTGAGTAGCATTTGGGGTCTTAAAAGCTTGTGAGCAGCCATCTAAGATATTCCATTGGTCTCACCCCTTCAGGAGCAAGGGAAAATGAAGAAACTTAAAGACACAAGGGAAAGGTTGGTCCAAAGGACTAATAGACCACAACTACTACGGCCTCAGCCAGACTGAGTCCAGTACAACAAGATGGTGCCCGGCCGGCTACCATCACTGACTGCTCTGACAGGGATCACAATAGAGGGTCCCAGACAGAGCTAGAGAAAAATGTAGAGCAAAATTCTAACTCAAAAAAAAGAGTAGACTTACTGGCCTAACAGAGACTGGAGAAACCCTGAGAGTATGACCCCTGGACACCGTTTTAGCTCAGTAATGAAGTCACTCTGGAAGTTCACCTTTTAGCCTGAGATTAAGACAGACTCATAGAACAAAACAAGACTAAAGGAGGGCACACCAGTTCAAGAGCAAGGACTAGAAGGTAGGAGGAGACAGGAAAGTTGGTAATAAGGAACCCAGGTTGAGAAGGGAGAGTACTGACATGTCATGGTGTTGTCAACCAATGTCATAAAACAATACTTAATGAGAAGCTAGTTTGTTCTTAAACCTTCATCTAAAGTACAACGAAAAAATTTAACCAAGGCAATAACAAAAGGTTTTAAAAGTAAAACTTTAGCTTTTTTAAAAGCAAAACTTTAGCTTTTTTAAAAACCATGAGGCTTTGTTTTCAAGAACATGACAAACTCAACTTATTTTGATGAGACACAGAGACTTTGCCTCTTAAGCAATTTACACAGAAGCTAACTCTTTAAAACCATTAGTCCAGTAATTTTTATAAATCTTGTCGCTTTAACAGAGAGGAACCCAATTTTTTATATACTCTTTTGATACTGAAGCTCTTTTAAAATCTCCTAAATTAGCCAATTAAACTTTATCCACTACAGATAAAAACTTTGATCATATCAAACAAAATTTCCTTCTATAAAGCTTTCTGTCTTTATCATATATCTCTTATAGTACAACTTTTTTAAGTGGCAAAAATGAGCACATTTACTAGCAAATCCAAATATTGTTGTTGCTGAGTGCCCCAGAGTCAGTTCCGACTCACAGTGACCCTATGATGATAGAATGAAACACCGCCCAGTCCTGCGCCATCCTCACAATTGTTGTTATGCTTGAGCCAATTGTTGCAATCACTGTGTCAATCCATCTTGTTGAGGGTCTTCCTCTTTTCTGCTGATGCTCTACTTTACCAAGAATAATGTCCTTCTCCAGGGACTGATCCCTCCTGATAACATGTCCAAAGTATGTGAGACATAGTCTGGACATCCTTGCTTCTAAGGAGCATTCTGGTTGTACTTCTTCCAAGACAGATTTGCTCATTCTTTTGTCAATTCATGGTATATTCAACACTCTTTGCCAACACCACAATTCTAAGCATCAATTCTTCTTCAGTCTTCCTTATTCATTGCCCAGCTTTTGCATGCATATATGGCAACTGAGAACACCGTGGCTTGGTTCAGGCTCACCTTAGTCTTCGAGGTGACATCTTTGCTCTTTTAACACTTTGAAGAGGTCTTTTGTGAGCCACATAAGCCAGACACTCCATCAGCCTGAGACCAGAAGAACTAGATGGTGCCCAGCTACCACCAATGATTGCCCTGAGAGGGAACACAACAGAGAAACCCTGACAGAGCAGGAGAAAAGTGGGAAGCAGACCTCAAATTCTAGTAAAAAGACAGACTTAATGGTCTGACTGAGACTGGGGGGACCCCGGAGGTCACAGCCTCTGGACTCTCTGTTAGCCCAAAACTAAAACCATTCTTGAAGCCAACCCTTCAGACGAAGATTAGACTGGACCATAAGACAGAAAATGACACTGGTGAGGAGCGTGCTTCTTAGCTCAAGTAAACACATGAGACTATGTGGGCAGCTCCTGTCTGGAGGTGAGATGAAAAGGTAGAGGGGAACAGGAACTGGTTGAATGGACACGGAGAATACAGGGTGGAGAAAAGCAGTGTGCTGTCACCTTGCAGGGAGAGCAACTAGGGTCACATAACAATGTGTGTATAAGTTTTTGTATGAGAAACTGACTTGAATTGTAAACTTTCACTTAAATCACAATAAAAAAAATAGTTTGAAAGGGAAGGCTTACATCCTCTCTTCTTTGTGAGTACCCAGAGCCAAGGTTTCCCTTAGAAGAATTCCTGTGGCTCAGTCCAGAGTCTCACCCCTGCATGCTAGGGAAGGGAAAGAAAGACAAGAAAAAGCAAAAGTAGCAGCTTTTTGAGGAAAAAGCAGCCCATTTCCTTTTGGGGGATGTTATGGATTGAATTGTGTCCTCCAAAACATGTGTTGAAATCCTAACCCTTGTACCTGTAAATAGGAGTTTCCTTTGTTGTGTTAATGAGATTATACCAGAGAAGGGTGGGCCCTAAACCTAATCACTTCTAAGTAGTGCCTTTAAGAAAGAGGAGAATAGACAGAGACACACACATACACCGGGGGAAGACAGACAACAGAGACAGATGCATCTACTAGCCGAGGAACACCAAGGATTGCTGCAGCTACTAGAAGCTGAAAGAGACAAAGAAGGGCCTTCTCCTAGAGCTGCAACCCTGAATTTGGACTTGGAGTCTCCTTAATTGTAAGAAAATAAACTCTTCTTCTTTAAAAATAAAACAAAATTAAGAGGTCTTTTGCAGCAGACTTGCCCGATGCAATGGAACTTTTGATTTCTTGACTGCTGCTTCAACGGGTGTTGATTGTGGATCCCAGTAAAATGAAGTCCTTGATGACTTCAATCTTTTCTCCGTTTATCATGATGCTCCTTATTGGTCCAGTTGTGAGGATTTTTGTTTTCTTTGTATTGAGGTGTAATCTATACTGGAGGCTGTGGTCTTTGATCTTCATCAGTAAGTGCTTCAAGTCTTCTTCATTTACGCAAGCAAGGCTGTGTTGTCTGCATAACACAGGTTATTAACGAGTCTTCCTCCAATCCTGATGCTGAGTTCTTCTTCATATAGTCCAGCTTCTGAGATTATTTGTTCAGCATACAGATTGAATAAGTATGGTGAAATGATACAACCCTGACGCACACCTTTCCTGACTTTAAACCACGCAATATCCAATTGTTCTGTTTGAACATCTATCTACAGGTTCCTGATGAGTACCATTAAGTGTTCTGGAATCCAAATATATGTATATATGTGCATATATATATATATATATATATATATATATATATATCCCTTCTGTGGCATGAAAAGCAAAAGTCTATAAACTTAAATTATAATGAATATTGACTTAATTTAATAGCACTAAGTTACCTAAAAATCATACAAAATACTTTTAAGCCTATATACCATAAAACTTAATTACTGTTGAAATAAAGTTAATTTAAATATTCTAAATTTTCATTCAAACTTTTACCATTTTCCATATTTTTTCCAATCAATTTTTGTCCTTTTAAGATTTTATCAACTGGTTTTAGAGTCAAAAATGTCTCCATTCCATGGGATCATTTCATTGATATGGATATAACCTTATATCTATGGCTAGGGGTGGAAATATTTCCCCAGGCAATTTCAGGTATGTTTCATTGTGATTTTTTATCTTTTGGCTTTTTAAGACTTCTCCACAAGTGAGAGGAGTTATTTATGGTTTTTTAATGTTGGGGAACAGGGGCCCTGGTGGCACAGTGGATAAGCACTCAGCTGCTAACTAAAAGGTCATTGATTCAAATCCACCAGCCTCTCTGTGAGAGAAAGATGTGGCAGTCTGCTTCCATAAAGATTTACAACCTTGGAAATCATATGGGGCAGTTCTACTCTGTCCTATAGAGTCGCTATAAGTCAGAATCCACACGATGACAATGGGTTAACTTTGGGGATCCTCCCAGTTTCCGATAACTGTATTAAGGCAGAATTTTTTCTTAATGCCCACCTAATGTATTCTATTTTTTTAAAATAATTTTTATTCTGCTTTAAGTGAAAGTTTACAAATCAAGTCAGTCTCTCACACAAAAACCCATATACACCTTGCTACGCACTCCCAGTTACTCTCGCCCTAGTGAGACAGCCCACCCTCCCTTTCCACTCTCTCTTTTCATGGCCGTTTCACCAACTTCTAACCCCCTCCACCCTCTCATCTTCCCTTCAGGCAGGAGATGCCAACATAGTCTCGAGTGTCCACCTGATCCAAGAAGCTCACTCCTCACCGTCATCCTTCTCCAACCCATTGTCCAGTCCAATCCATGTCTGAAGAGTTGGCTTTGGGAATGGTTCCCGTCCTGGGCCAACAGAAGGTCTGGGGGCCATGACCACCGGGGTCCTTCCAGTCTCAGTCAGACCACTAAGTCTGGTCTTATGAGAATTTGGGGTCTGCATCCCACTGCTCTCCTGCTCCATCAGGGGTTCTCTGTTGTGTTCCCTGTCAGGGCAGTCATCGGTTGTAGCTGGGCACCATCTAGTTCTTCTGGTCTCAGGATGATGTAGTCACTGGCTCATGTGGCCCTTTCTGTCTCTTGGGCTCGGAATCACCTTGTGCCCTTGGTGTTCTTCATTCTCCTTTGATCCAGGTTGATTGAGACCAATTGATGCATCTTAGATGGCTGCTTGCTAACATTTAAGACCCCAGATGCTACTCTTCAAAGTGGGATGCAGAATATTTTCTTAATAGATTTTATTATGCCAATTGACTCAGATGTCCCCTGAAATCATGGTCCCCAAATCCCTGCCCCTGCTACGCTGGCCCTCGAAGCATTCAGTTTATTCAGGAAACTGCTTTTGGTTTAGTCCAATTGTGCTGATCTCCCCTATATTGTGTGCTGTCTTTGCCTTCATCTAAAGTAGTTCCTATCTACTATCTAATCAGTGAATGACCTTCTCCCACTCTTACTCCCTCCCCCCTCTCGGAACCACAAAAGAATGTTTTCAGTTTAAACGATTTCTCAAGTTCTTATAATAGTGGTCTTATACAATATTTGTCCTTTTACAACTGACTGATTTCACTCAGCATAATGCCTTCCAGTTTCCTCCACGTTACGAAATGTTTCACAGATTCCTCACTGTTCTTTATCGATGCATAGTATTCCATTCTGTGGATATACCATAATTTATTTATCCATTTATCTGTCGATGGGCACCTTGGTTGCTTCCATCTTTTTGCTATTGTAAACAGTGCTGCAATAAACATGGGTGTCCATATATCTGTTTGTGTAAAGGCTCATATTTCTCTAGGATATATTTCAAGGAGTGGGATTGCTGGATCGAATGGCAGTTCTATTTCTAGATTTTAAAGGAAGCACCAAATTGATTTCCAAAGTGGTTGTACCATTTTACATTCCCACCAGCAGTGTATAAGTGTTCCAATCTCTCCACAGCCTCTCCAACACTTATTCCTTTCTGTTTTTTGGATTAATGCCAGCCTTGTTGGAGTGAAATGAAATCTCATTGTAGTTTTGATCTGCATTTCTCTAATGGCTAATGATTGTGAACATTTCCTCACATATCTGTTAGCTACCTGAATGTCTTCTTTAGCAAAGTGTCTATTCATAGCTGTTTCCCATTTTTTAATTGGGTTATTTGTCTTTTTGTAGTTGAGTTTTTGTAGTATCATGTGGATTTTAGAGATCAGGCGCTGATCAGAAATGTCATAGCTAAAAACTTTTTCCCAGTCTGTAGGTAGTCTTTTTACTCTTTTGGTGAGGTCTTTGGATGAGCATAGGTGTTTGATTTTTAGGAGCTCACAGTTTTCTAGTTTTTCTTCCACATTCTTAATAATGTTTTGTTTACCGTTTATGCCATGTATTAGGGCTCCTAACGTTGTCCCTATTTTTTCTTCCATGATCTTTATCATTTTAGATTTTATATTTAGGTTTTTGATTCATTTGGAGTTAGTTTTTGTGCATGGAGTGTGGTATGGGTCTTGTTTCATTTTTTTGCAGATGGATACCCAGTTATGCTAGCACCATTTGTTAAAAAGACTGTCTTTTCCCCATTTAACTGTTTTGGGGACCTTGTCAAATATCAACTGCTCATATGTGGATGAATTTATGTCTGGATTCTCAGTTCTGTTCCATTGGCCCATGTATCTGTTGTTGTACCAGTACCAGGCTGTTTTGACTACCGTGGCGGTATAATAGTTTCTAAAATCAGGTAAAGTAAGGCCTCCCACTTTGTTCTCCTTTTTCAGTAAAATGCTTTACCTATCCAGGGCCGCCTCCTTTTCCATATGAAGTTGGTGATTTGTTTCTCCAACTCCTTAAAGAATGTCGTTGGGATTTGGATCGGAATTGCATTAAATGTATAGATCACTTTTGGTAGAATAGATATTTTTATAATGTTAACTCTTCCTATCCACGAGCAAGGTATGCTTTTCCACTTATGTAAGTGTCTTTTGGTTTCTTGCAGAAGTGTACTGTAGTTTCCTTTGTATAAGTCTTTTACATCTCTGGTAAGATTTATTCCTAAGTATATTATCTTCTTGGGGGCTACTGTAAATAGCATTCATTTGGTGATTTCCTCTTTGATGTTCTTTTTGTTGGTATAGAGGAATCCAACTGATTTTTGAACGTTTATCTTCTATCCCCATACTCTGCTGAACTCTTCTGTTACTTTCAGTAGTTTTCTGTAGAATTCCTTAGGGTTTTCTCTGTATATGATCATGTCATCTGCAAATAGAGATACTTTTACTTCCTCCTTGCCAATCTGGATGCCCTTTGTTTCTTCATCTAGCCTGACTGCTTTGGCTAGGACCTCCAACACAATGTTGAATAAGAGCGGTGATAAAGGGCATCCTTGTCTGGTTCCCGATCTCAGTGGGAATGTTTTCAGGCTCTCTCCATTTAGGGTGATGCTGGCTGTTGGCTTTGTATAAATGTCCTTTATTATGTTGAGGAATTTTCCTTCTATCCCTATTTTGCTGAGAGTTTTTATCATGAATGAGTGTTGAACTTTGTCAAATGCCTTTTCTGCATCAGTTGATAAAATCATGTGATTCTTGTCTTTTGTTTTATTTATGTGGTGGATTACATTGTTTTTCTAATGTTGAACCATACCTGCATACCTGGTATGAATCCCACTTAGTCATGGTGAATTATGGTTTTGAAATGTTGTTGAATTCCATTGGCTAGAATTTTGTTGAGGATTTTTGCGTCTACACTCATGAGGAATATAGGTCTATAATTTTCTTTTCTTGTGGTGTCTTTACGTGGTTTTGGTATCAGAGATATGGTGGCTTCATAGAATGAGTTTGGTTGTATTCTGTCCTTTTCTGTGCTCTGAAATACCTTTAGTAGTAGCGGTGTTAACTCTTCTCTCAAAGTTTGGTAGAACTCTGCAGTGAAGCCATCCAGACCAGGGCTTTTTTTTGTTGGGAGTTTTTTGATTATCTTTTCAATCTCTTCTTTTGTTATGGGTCTATTTAGTTGTTCTACCTCTGTTTGTGTTAGTTTAGGTAGGTAGTGTGTTTCTAGGAATTCATCCATTTCTTCTAGGTTTTCGAATTTGTTTGAGTATAGTTTTTCATAGTAATCTGATAGGATTCTTTTAATTTTAGTAGGGTCTGTTGTAATATTGACCATCTCATTTCTTATTCGTGTTATTTGCTTCCTCTCCTGTTTTTCTTTTGTCAGTTTGGCCAGTGGTTTATCAATTTTGTTGATTTTTTCAAAAAATCAGCTTTTGATCTTGTTAATTCTTTCAATTGTTTTTCTGTTTTCTATTTCATTTAGTTCTGCTCTAATTTTTATTATTTGTTTTCTTCCAGTGCCTATGGGTTTCTTTTGTTGCTCTCTTTCTACTTATTCAAGTTGGAGGGATAATTCTTTGATTTTGGCCCTTTCTTCTTTTTGGATGTGTGCACTTATTGATATAAATTGGCCTCTGAGCATTGCTTTTGCTATGTCCCAAAGGTTCTGATAGGTCGTGTTTTCATTTTTATTAGATTCCCTGAATTTTTTTATTCCATCCTTAATGCCTTCTATAACCCAGTCTTTTTTGAGCAGGGTATTGTTCAGTTTACAAGTGTTCGAGTTCTTTTCCCTGCTTTTCCTGGTATTGATTTCCACTTTTATGGCCTTATGGTCAGAGAAGGTGCTTTGTAATATTTCAATGTTTTGGATTCTGCTAAGGCTTGCTTTATGACCTAATATGTGGTCTATTCTAGAGAATGTTCCATGTGCACTAGAAAAGAAAGTGTACTTGGTTGCTGTTGGGTGGAGTGTTCTGTACATGTCTAAGAGGTCAAGTTGGTTGATGGTGGCATTTAGATCTTCCATGTCTTTATTTTCTTTCTGGATGTCCTGTCCTTCACCGAAAGTGGTGTGTTGAAGTTTCCTACTATTATTGTGGAGCTGTCTCTCCCATTTTTCAATGCTGATAGAGTTTGTTTTATGTATTTTGCTGCCCTGTCATTGCATGCATAAATATTTAATATGGTTCTATCTTCTTGGTGTATTGTCCCTTTAATCACTATATAGTGTCCTTCCTTATCCTTTATGATGGATTTAACTTCAAAGTCTATTTTGTCAGAAATTAATATTGCCACTCCTGCTCTTTTTTGATTGTTGTTTGCTTGATATATTTTTTTCCATCCTTTGAGTTTTAGTTTGTTTGTGTCTCTAAATCTAAGGTGTGTCTCTTGTAGGCAGCATGTAGACGGATCTTGTTTTTTATTCCATGCTACCACTCTCTGTCTCTTTATTGGTGCTTTTAGTCGATTTACATTCACTGCAATTATGGATAGGTATGAATTTAGTGCTGTCATTTTGATGACTTTTTTTGTGTGTTGTTGACACTTTCTTTTTCCCACTTAATTTTATGTGCTGAGTAGATTTTCTTTATATATTGTCCTTTCCTCATATTTGTTGTTGTTGATTTTGTTTCTGCTGAGTCTCTATTTTTTTCTTGTATTTTATTTTGATGAGTAGGATAGTTTTTCTCCTTTGTGGTTGACTTATTATTTACGCCTATTTTTCTGAATTTAAAACTAACTTTTATTTCTTCGTATTGCCGTATCTTCCTCTCCATATGGAAGGTGTATGATTATATTTCTTAGTCCCTCTTTATTATTTTAATGTTGTGTTCTTTTACATAATAACATTGCTGTTACCCTGTTTTGGGCTTTTTTTTTTATATTCTTGCTTTTTTTTTTGGATTTCCCTGTCTGGGTTGACTTCTGGTTACTCTGCTCAGTGTTCTAGTCTTGGGATGATATCTGATATTATTGATTTTCTAACCAAAGAACTCCCTTTATTATTTCTTGTAGTTTTGGCTTGGTTTTTATGAATTCCCTCAAGTTGTGTTTACCTGGAAATGTCTTAATTTCACCTTCATATTTAAGAGACTGTTTTGATGGATATATGATTCTTGGCAGGCAATTTTTTTCCTTCAATTTTTTAAACATGTCTTCCCATTGCCTTCTTGCCTGTATGGTTTCTGCCGAGTATTCTGAACTTATTCTTATTGGCTTTCCTTTGTAGGTGACTTTTTGTTTATCCCTCATTGCTCTTACAATTCTCTCTTTATCTTTGGTTTTGGCAAGTTTGATTATAATATGTCTTGGTGACTTTCTTTTAACACCTATCTTATGTGGAGCTCAATGAGCATCTTGGATAGATATCTTTTCGTCTTTCACAATATCAGGGAAGCTTTCTGTCAAAAAATCTTCAACAATTTTCTCTGTATTTTCTGTTATCCCTCCCTGTTCTGGTACTCCAATCACTCCTAGGTTATTTCTCTTGAAAGAGTCCCACATGATTCTTAAGGTTTCTTCATTTTTTTTAATTCTTTTATCTGATTTTTCTTCGAATATATTAGCCCCAAGTGATTTGTCTTTGAGTTCAGAAATTCTAGCTTCTACTTGCTCAATTCTGCTCCTCTGACTTTCTATTGAGTTGTCTAATTCTGTAATTTTATTGTTAATCTTCTGAATTTCTGATTGCTGTCTGTCTATGGATTTTTCAAGCTTATTAAACTTTTCATTATGTTCCTGAATAATCTTTCCAATTTCTTCAGTTGCTTTATCTGTGTGTTCCTTGGCTTGTTCTGCATATTGCCTCATTTCCTTCCTGATGTCTTGAAGGGTTCTGTATATTAAACTTTTGTATTCTGCTTCTGGTAATTCCAGGAATGCACTTTCATCTAGAAGATCCCTGGATTCTTTGTTTTGAGAGCCTGTTGAGGTGATCATGGTCTGTTTCTTTATGTGACTTGATATTGACTCTTGTCTCCGAGCCATCTATAAGTTATTGTATTAATTTATGCTTGCTTACTGTGTCATAGCTGCTTGCTTTGTTTTGTTTTGGTATACCCCTATGGGTTGCTTGAGTGAGCTAGCTTGATTATTTTCCCCTTTGGAGCTCTGGTGTCCTGTCCCCAGCTGGCTAGAGCTGTTATCAGGTATATCAGTCTAGGAGTCCATTCAGTTTTCTTGTATGAATTCAGCTCAGGTTTCCAGGTAGCTGATCATCAAGTGTGTGATACAGGCTCTGTCCTACAGTCTTCAAGGGGCAGGGGTGATTGGCATATATACCAGAATCTGATTGCAGCAGGGGGTCACGCTCTGAACAAGGCAGGGGGTTAGGAACCGACCCCCTCGTGTCTCTGAGGAAAACACGTCCCTGTTCCCTAGAGAGTGCTGGTGGGTGGGCTCTGCAGACGGAACATGGCCACCCAAAGGTTTTGGTTGTAAGGACTGGGAGGTACCAGTTATCTTTGGACCCCTGTCGCGGGTGGCTGGGTGACCTGAGTGGAGCTACCAGTCTTTAGGTCCCTGATGTGGGTAGGCGAGGCCCTTGTTTAATAGGCAAAGCAATGTCAAACATCAAACACCCACCTTTCCACCACATAGCTGAAATGGTTGAAGTTTGCCAACGAGGGCCTATTCTCCCAAAATAGGCCCACACAGGTCCATGCAGAAGGGAAAGGTGCTCAAGGTCCACGGACGGTTTATGCCTGGACAGGAGCTGCTTCTGTCCTGAGCTCCCCCAGTTAATGGAGCTAGCAAATTATCTTTTCCCCTCAGTTGCAAATTTTTTCCTTCCCCAAGGCTGGGAGGATGGCTCTAGGTGCTCATCAGGGCCTATCTCAGGCCCAGGGATTCAGCCACTGAAGCTGGTTTGGGGGTGGGGGAGCATGGTAAAATATACACATGTACTTAGCTTTTGCCAAGAGTGCCACTCTCCTCAGGTTCTGGAGGTGTGAGTGGGCTGTGTGACTGGCTGCTTCTCCCTGAGGAAACTGCGGCCAAACCCTAGTACCAGCCTGCCGCTGCTCTGGGAATAGTGCTTGAGGGCTCCCCGTGATTCAGGTTCAGTAACTCCTCTCCACTTCTGAACGGTCGCTTCCTCCCCCACCCCTCAGTTCATTGTCTAAGCTTGCTTTTGATGCTCAGGGCTCCCAGCTTGTCACAAATATACTCGCTTCACTTGTTTTTCCAGATCTTTGTTGTAAAAAGGGCTTGCTGGAAGCATCTCTCCACTCCGCCATCTTGGCTCCGCCCCCTCTGTTTATATATATATATATATATATTTAAAGATCCCCCATTCTACTGTTGGAGGGGACCTTTGACTCTCTCTTTACTATTCTATTGGTAATCAGCTTAGTCTTAATGTTTTATCAGCCTTTTACCACCCTTTCCTAAGAGAAACTCAGTAATAACCAAAACTCTTTGGAAATTTTGTAAATGAACCCAACAGATCTTGGCTAGCCATTTTTCCCCCACCTAGGTTTTGTCTTACGCTGCCCTTTTTCTCATTTTGGAACAACCAGCGTCTCTTTCTTAGGACAAGATTACTCATTTCTTCCTTAACAAAGCATATCACATACTCAGTCTAGCCTAAATCACTTAAAATATTTTGGAAAGTGCCTTTAGGATGAGATAGTACAAAACATAAAAACATTTGTCAGAATAAATCCACGTTCATTAATTCCTGGAAATATTAGGACTATTTAATTTATATAAACACTTATTTAAAAGGAATATAATAATCTAAGTTGATAATACCATCCAGAGTTAGGAAAGTATTCCATTTTCATAACCCTATCTTCTGCACACTTTATAGATTTCAGATCTGAGAGGAAACTTACCTCACGGCCTCCATAAACAGTGCAGAGACAGGAACCCCAAATAGCTTTGCAGGTACTTGTGTTACCAATTGCCAATCTGACACAAAGCATCCTTGTCTTTTCCCGAGTAAGAATACAGGAGAAAGACAAACTTTATCTTCAGCAAGCTTTATTTTGCTTGAGTCAAGCAAAAGGAGTCAGCGAGGATCTAAGCCTCTCCAAAAGACTGACTTGAAAAGGGAAGCAAGGCTAGCACTTATATGGGTTCGGTGGCGACAAGAGAGTAATGAATATTTAGTGGGCTTCTTTCAAGGGGCGGGTACTTCGCAGAAGGGCGGTGTATGTTAAATAGGTTGTGCGCGCATCTGGAATCTAAGATGGAACCCGATGATATTCAAGATGGAATCCTCTCGGCAGCCCTTGGCATCACTTATTATGGGATATAGCGCAAGCGCACTTGATCTTCAGCACTGCATCACCATCTTTGGAGGGCAAAGGAAGGTCAAACAGCAGTCACACTCCGTTCCTCTGTGCACGTGAAGCCTGCAAAGGAGGGGACTAGAAAAACACTAAGAAGGAGATAGTAATTCATGGGCTGCCCCAATCCTATCTTATGTTGACAGGGTGGGTTCCTGTTTACCCAACTCCTAGATGATAATCTTTTAAAAGCTCTTTTATTCAACCACCGACACAGTTAACCCTATCTGTCTCACGATAGGGCATGGTTCCTCTTTACCCAACTTCTAGATGATAATCTTTTAAAATCTCTTTTGTTCAGCCACCAGCACAGTTAACCCTATCTGTGTCACTAGCACGTGCTTACAAGGAGTCCTTGGAGTTGCCACAGCCTCCTTCAGAATCCCACTTCTGATGCTAAAACTGTCAAAAGAAACTGACTTAATTTACTATTAGATGAAGTTTATTCTGGAAGAAAATTCACGAATTGGGTAGCACAAAACCACATGTGGAAAGATACTCCACTGAGCTATCAGCAGTGACTCGCTTATATTGACAAAACAAGGGAGCAAAGAAGCTTATTTATGACTGGTTTATACAATTTACTATTAAAACGCTCTCAGGATATTGTTGGTTAATGAGGGTGGCCTGATTTACAGCAAAACTAGGCTTAAGATTCAGTAAAGACAAGGCTTAGCAGCATTGTCCACCTGACCACCTATGCCATTTTGTCAACCACATGACTCCATTTTACTTCATTTACCACTACACATTAGATAATTCAGCATAATCTACCAAAGACATTCTGTTTCCATGTGTGGTCACCAAAAAGCCTTGGTCAAGAAGAACGTGTAATTTTACCTAAAGAATTTTACCAACAGAAGGGGGAATTTTTAGGTAAATTATGACACACCCATATGAAGGTATACTATGCAGTCATTATAAATGGTGTTTAGGAAGGATCTTAATTGACATGGAAAATGTGCATGAATCTTAAGTGTATCTACAAACAAAAGAAGGAAAAAAAGTAAACTTTCTAAGGGTATGACAGCAGGAGGAAGGACTTTCTAAATGTTGTCATTCCCTTAATGGCTCCAAGAAGAGCTGATTCCATCCCAAACCCCTATTATAAAACCACATTAAATGTGCATTATTTGCAACACACCATCAATTACCAAACACCATTGTTTCTTTTTTTTTTAATTGTGCTTTAAGCGACAGTTCAAGTTACTTTCTCATACAAAAACCCACACACACATTATTCTGTGACCCTAGTCACTCTCGCTATAATGTGACAGCACACTCCTCCTTTCCACCCCAGATCTCCCATGTCCACTGAACCAGCTCCCATCCCCTTTTGCCTTCTCATTCCTCCTCTGGACAGGAGCTACCCATTTAGTCTCATGCATCTATCTGAGCTAAGAAGCACTCTCTTCGTGAATATCATTTTATGTCCTATAGTCCAGTCTAATCTTTTTCTGAAGAGTTCGTTTCCAGAATGGTTTCAGTTCTGGGCTAGCAGAGAGTCCAGGGGCCGTGTCTTCCGGGATCCTTCTAGTTTCAGTCGTAATGTGAAGTCTGGTCTTTTTACTAGAATTTGAGTTCTGCACCCACTTTTCTCCTGCTCCATCAGGGACTTCTGTTGTGTTCCCTGTCAGGGCAGTTGTTGGTGGTAGCCAGGCACCATCTAGTTCTTCTGGTCTTAGGCTGATGGAGTTTCTGGTTTATGTGGCCTTTTCTGTCTCTTGGGCTAATATTTTCTTTGTGTCTTTGGTGTTCTTCATTCTCCTTTGCTCCAGGCTGGTTGGGACAAATTGATGGCCACTTTCTAGTTTTTAAGACCCCAGACACCACTCTCCAAAGCGGGATGCAGAACATTTTCTTAATAAACTTTGTTAAGCCAATTGACTTAGATGTCCCCTGAAACCATAGTCCTCAGACCCCCGCCCCTGCTACTCAGTCCCTCAAAGCGTTTGATTGTATTCAGGAAACTTCTTAGCTTTTGGTTTAGTCCAGTTGTGATGACTTCCCCTGTATTGTGTGTTGTCCTTCCCTTCACCTAAGGTAATTCTTATCTGCTATCTAGTTGATCTAGTTAATGAATACCCTTCTCCCTCCCTCCCCACTGTTGTAACCATGAAAGAATGTTTTCTTCTGTGTTTAAACCATTTCTTGAGTTCTTTTAATAGTGGTGTCATACAATATTTGTCCTTTTGCAACTGACTAATTTCACTAAGCATAATGTCTTCCAGATTCCTCCATGTTATGAGATGTTTCAGTTTCATCGTTGTTCTTTATCACTGTGTAGTATTCCATTGTGTGAATATACCAGATTTTTTTTTTTTTTATCCATTCATCCATTGATGGGCACCTAGGCTGTTTCTATCTTTTTGCTATTTTGACAGTGCTGCAATGAATATGGGTGTGCATGTATCTATTCATGTGACAGCACTTATTTCTCTAGGATGTATTCTAAGGAGTGGGCTTGCTGGATTATATGGCACTTCTATTTCTAGCTTTTTAAGGAAGCATCAAATTGATTTCCAAAGTGTTTGTACCATTTTACATTCCCACCAGCAGTGTAGAAGTGTTCCAGTCTCTCCACAACCTTTCCAAAGTTTATTATTTTGTGTTTTTTAGATTAATGCCAGCCTTGTTGGGGTGAGATGGAATCTCATTGTAGTGTTGATTTACATTTCTCTAGTGGCTAATGATCGTGAGCATTTCCTCATGTATCTGTTAGCTACCTGAATGTCTTCTGTAATGAAGTGCCTGCTCGTATCCTTTGCCCATTTTTTAATTGAGTTATTTGTCTTTTTGTTGTCGAGTTTTTGCAGTATCATGTAGGTTTTAGAGATCAGACACTAATCAGAAACGTCATAGCTAAAAATTTTTTCCCAATCTGTAGGTATCTTTTTACTCTTTTGGTGAAGAGTTTGGATGAGCACAGGTGTTTGATTTTTGGGAGCTTCCAGTTATCTAGTTTCTCTTCTGCATTGTTAGTAATGTTTTGTGTAGTTTGTGCCATCTGTTAGGGCTCCTAGCATTGTTCCTATTTTTTCTTCCATGATCTTTATTGTTTTAGATTTTATATTTAGGTCTTTGATTGACTTTGAGTTAGTTTTTGAGCATGGTGCGAGGTATGGGTCTTGTTTCATTTTGTTGCAGGTGAATATCCAATTACGCCAGCACCATTTGTTAAAGAAAAAAAAAATTTTCCCCAGGTTTTACAGTATCTTGTATATTTTAGAGATTAGATGCTGATTGTTGAAATTTCCTACTATTATTGTGGAGCTGTCTATGTCTCTTTTCAATGCTGTTAGAGTTTGTTTTATGTATCTTGCAGCCCTGTCATTGGGTGGGTAAATATTTGTTATGGTTATGTCTTCCTGGTGTATTGACATTTTATTCAATATATAGCATCCTTCCTTATCCTTTGTGGTGGATTTTACTTTAAAGTCTATTTTATCAGAGATTAATATTGCCACTCTTTGCTCTGTTTTGATTGTTCTTTGCTTGATATATTTTATCCATCCTTTGAATTTTAGTTTGTGTCTTTAAGTCTCAGGTGTGTCTCTTGTAGGCAGTATATAGATGGATCGTGTTTTTTAATCCATTCGGCCACTCTGTCTCTTTATTGGTGCATTTAGTCCATTTATATTCAGCATAATTATTGATAGCTATGAGTTTAGTGCTGTCATTTTTATGTCATTTTTGTGTGTGTTGTTGACAGTTTCTTTGTTCCACTTAATTTTCTGCACTGAGTCATTTTTCGTTATGTATTTTCTTTTCATCTTTTTCACTGCTGTTGATTTTGTATTTGCTGAGTCTTTATATTTTTCTTGTTTTTTATTTTGATGTGTAGGATTGTTAGTGTCCCTTGTGGTTACGTTAATATTTACCCTATTTTTCTAAGTTTCAACCAATCTTTTATTTCTTTATATTGCCTTGACTTCCTCTCTATGTGAAAGATCTATGACTACATTTTTTGTCCCTCTTTTTTAGGTGGCGTAGTGGGTAAGTGCTACGGCTGCTAACCAAAGAGTCAGCAGCTCGAATCCACCAGGAGCTCCTTGGAAACTCTATGGGGCAGTTCTACTCTGTCCTATAGGGTCGCTATGAGTCAGGATTGACTCGACGGCACTGGGTTTTTGGTTTTTATTTTAATGTTGTCATCTTTTACATGTTGATGTCTCCGTTTCCCTATTTTCAGTGTTTTAGCTTTGATTTATTTTTGTGACTTCCCTATCTGGGTTTATATCTGGTTGCTCTGTCCTATGTTCTAGTCTTAAGGTGTTATCTGATGCTATTGATTTTCTAACCGGAGGACTCTTTAGTATTTCTTGTAATTTTGGTTTGGTTTTTGCAAATTCCCTAAATTTCTGTTTATCTGGAAATGCCCTCATTTTGCCATCATAGTTGAGAGACAGTTTTGCTGGATATAGAATTCTTGGTTGGAAATTTTTTTCCCTCAAGGCTTTATATATGTCATCCCATTGCCTTCTTGCCTGCGTGGTTTCTGCTGAGTAGTCCAAGCTTAGTCTTATTGACTCTCCCTTGTATATGACTTTATATTTATCCCTGGCTACCCTTAAAATTCTCTCTTATCTTTGGTTTTGGCAAGTTTGATTATGTCTTGGCGACTTTCTTTAGGGATCTACGTGTGTGGGGTTTGATGAGCATCTTGGATAGTGATCTTCTCATCTTTCAAAAATATCAGGGATGTTTTCTGTCAACAAATCTTCAACAATTCTCTCTGTATTTTCTGTCCCCCCCGCCCCCCCGCCCCATTCTGGTACTGCAATCACTTATAGATTATTTCTCTTGTTAGAGTCCCACACAAGTCTTAGGGTTTCTTCATTTTTTTTTCTTTTAATTCTTTTATCTGATTTTTCCTCAAATAAGATGGTGTCAAGTGCTTTATCTTCAATCTCACTAATTCTGGCTTCCATTGCTTCAATTCTGCTCCTATGACTTTCTATTGAGTCATCTAATTCTAAAATCTTACAGTTAATCTTCTGGATTTCTGTTTGCTGTCTCTGTCTATATTCTTGCAGCCTATTAAATCTGTCAATGTGCTGTTCTATAATCTTCTTAAGTTCCTCTAATGCTTTGTCTTTGTGTTTCTTGGCTTGTTCTGCATTTTGCCTGATCTCCTTCCCGACCTCTTGAAGAGTTCTGTGTATTAATCTTTTGTATTCTACCTCTGGTAATTCCAAGAATTTCTCTTCACCTGGAAGATTTCTTTATTCTTTATTTTGGGAGCTTGCTGAAGCAGTCATGGTCTGCTTCTTTATGTGATATGATATTGACTGTTGCCTTTGAGATATATTTATTAATTTATTTTATGTTTACTTTCTGTGTCCTACCTCCTTGTTTTGTTTTGTTTTGATATGCCCAAATAGGCTGCTCGTGTGAGCTGGTTTGATTATTGGTGCCTTTGAAGCTCTAATGTCCTGTCACCAGGTGTTTAGATTTCTTATTGGGTATGTGAGCCCACGAGTCTGTTTACTTTTCTTGTGTGGATTCAGCTCAGGTATCCGGATAGCCAGTCACCAAGTGTGGGGCAGGCTCTTACCTATAGCCCTAGCTGGGCAGGAGTGATTGGAGTATGCACAGTTATCTGGCTGCAGTAGGGGGTCACGTGCTGAACAAGGCAGGGGGTTGACGGCTGCCCTAGAGTGCCTGGGAGGAAAGTGTGTCCCTGTTCCCTAGAGTGTGTAGGCATGTGGGTTTGTTGGCTGTAAGGACTGGGAGATACCACTTATTCCTAGACCCATCTTGTGGGTGGCTAGGTGGCATGGGTGAAACCACCAGTCCTCAGGCCCCTGATGTGGGTAGGTGAGGACCCTGCTTAATGGGCAAAGCAGTATTAAATGTCTTGAACCTGCTGCTCCACCATATAGCTGATACAGTGAAGTTAGGCTTCAAGTATATACCCTGTTGTACGGTGCTAATGAGGGCTTTCGTTGTTGAAATGTGCCCACCCAGGCCTATGCAGGGGTGAAAAGCATTCAAAGTCTGTGGACCCCTTATGCAGATTATTTTTTCCTGTTTGTTAATTTGTTCTTTCTCCCAGGCCAGGAGAACAGCTCAGGGCTCCTGACAGGCCCTGCTTCTGGCCCAGGGAAAGTGGCAATTGCTGAAGCCAGCCTGCCCGGGACCTGGTGCAGAGTGGGCAGGGAGAGAGTTTCTTCTCAAATGGGGTGATTTTTGGTCTGCGCAGTAGGCTAGATGTATGTACTTGTCTTTTACCAATTGAGGGCTGCTTCTCGCTGGTTCTGGAGGGTTGAGCAGACTCTCCACTGCTCAGCCTCTCCCAGTGTGGAAAACGTGTCCTAAACACCACTGCTTGCCTCACCTTGCTCATCAGCTGATCTGGCCTACAGGGTGCCAGTTCCTACCGGTTCAGGTCTGGCAATTTCTCGTTGCTTCAGAACCCTCTCCCTGTTTCCTTCCCTTCCCTGACGCTCAGCTAGATTCCTCAACTTTGCCTTTGATGTTCAGGGCTCCTAGACTGTCAGATATAATTGATTCGCTTGTTTTTTGGATCTTTGTTGTAAGAAGGACCACTGGAAGCATCTGAGTACTCCATAGCCTTGGCCCCAACCCTCGACACCATTGTCTCTCAAATTGGTTCTATATTAACCTCAGTGCAAGTTTCAGGAATTTATAAAGTGTCACCATAACAATAAGAGAATCACTGAAAATATCCCAGAGCAAGAAATTAAAGGCTTAACCAGAGCCTCAAAGGGAAGGACAGAAATGCTTATTTCTGGCTAACCACTGCAGATGTCTTGGCAAAGTCATCTTTGGTCTTTCTGCTTTCACTAGTAGAAACTCAAACACCCTCATAAAGGTAGGCAGAATAATGGTTTCGCAAAGATGTCCACAGCCTAATCCCCAGAATCTATGAATATGTTAGATTACATGGCAAAGTTGCAGATAGAATTAAGGTTACTATTCACCTGACCTTAAATGGGGAGAATATCCTGGATTATCCGGGTGGGCCCAATGTAATCACAAATTTCTTAAAGTGAAAGAGGGAGGCAGAAGAAGAGAGAGAAAGAGGTGTTACAACAGAAGCTGGATCAGAGGTGTGCTTTTGCTGGCTTTGAAGATAGAGGAGGGACCACAAGTCAAGGAATGCAGTGAGCTCTGGAAGCTGGAAAAGGCAAGGAATTAGAGTCTCTCCTAGAGCCTCAAGAAAGGAACACCTCGATTTTAGCCCTGTGAAACCCATTTCCCACTTCTAATCTCCAGAACTTTAACATAATAAATTTATGTTTTTTAAGCCACTAAATTTGTTTTTTAAGCCACTATTTGAGGTAATTTGTTTAGCAGGGTTAGAAAATGAACACATCCCCTTGCTCACTTCAGGATGTGCTACAAAGAAGGGGAGAGGAACATCAGTGAGTGCCAGGAACTTCCCTTAGTGGGTTCTTTTTAGTTCCTGCACATTTTGGTGTTCCTTATTAATTCCTATCCTTGCACATGACAGTGATTTGGGGCAATATTTGCTTTGATGTAATTTTTTTGCTGAAGACCTGTTTGTTTCTTGCCAGTTGTACAGAAACTCAACAGAATAATTCCTCTTATTATTATTGATGGCAAAAATCAGTAATACCCTTAAATATTTTCACAACACAGAGATTTCCTAGTGGTGGGGTTGAAACAGAGACCTTATTTTAAAACACTTATTAAAGCACCTTTATATAGTTTAAAAAAAAAAGTCAAACCCACTGCTGCCAAGTGGATTCCGACTCATAGCGACCCTACAGGACAGAGTAGAACTGCCCCATAGAGTTTCCAAGAAGCACCTGGCAGATTTGAACCACCTACCTCTTAGCAGCTGTACTTAACCACTATGCTACCAGGGTTTCCAAAAAGACGTACTTCTGTGAACACACAAGGGCTCATCCAGGATATGAACCCCCAATCTCTCACACCCTGAGCAAGAATCATACCCATACACTGACAAGCCACACCTTATATAGTTCAGTCCTCAGCAATTCCTCTGAGGTAATTGCCGCCCCCATTTTCAGATGAATGAATAGGCTCAGAGGAATTATGTGACTTAAAAGATGGTAGGGCAGATCCAGAATCCAGACTGAGGCCTCTTGCCCCAGGGCTTCACATTTTGTCCATCCAGGCTGTGCTCAACCCCTTTAATCAACTAACATTTCAGTTCTGGTATTTTAAAAGTTGATTATAAAGGGCTTGAAAATAGGTTGGCTGTGATATAATTCAGGTATTTGCTTGTCAAATCTTATATCATCAAAAGTGCTAAAAGTCAACTGCAGTGCAACTGGTGTCCAAATTATCACAAAATCTGAAATTATTGAAGTCCAATGTAAACAGACTTACCCTAATAAAAATAAGTCTGGATTACGTAACCCAAAAGACTTGTTCAGGATGCTGCAATAAGAAGGACTTTGCTGTCTGACACAAGTTATTTGCTACTGGAATTTTTAGCCTGCCAACCAAACACTTCTCTGACATTTCACTCAGCTGGATTTTTTAAAAAGTTTTCTTCAAGTAGCTTTCAACATTGCATTATTGTTGTTTTTGTTATTTGCTGTCAAGTTGGCTCCAATTCATGGTGACATTATGTACAACGTTACAAAATGTTGCCTGGTCCTGTACTATCTTCACAATCATTGGTATGCTCCAGTTCACTGTTGTGGCAACCGTGTATTGTTAGTGCCTTCCTACTTAGGGAGCTCATCTTCCAGCACTCTATCAGGCAATATTCTGTTGTAATCCGTAAGGTTTTCATTGGCTGATCTTCAGAAGTAGATCATTAGGCCTTTCTTGCTAGTCTGTCCTAGTCTGGGAGCACTGGTGAAACCTGTCCACCATGGCTGACCCTGCTGATATCTGAAATACCAGAGGCATAGCTTCCAGCATCACAACAACATGCAAACCACCACAGACGACAAACAGAGATGGGTGGTAGAACGTTGCACCATATTTTTACACAAATAATGTGTGCTTTCTACTTTTGTTTGCCAACTGCACCCCCCACACACAAACAAGATATTTTCATAAGTACCACTATGCCAATTTTTTTTTACGTGTTGCTGTAAAAAAAAAATTAGCATAGTGCACTTACGTCACAGGGGCAGACTTGGTAGACAATATAGAAGGTGTGCATTATTACAGTAAAAATACAGTAGATTCAACTTCCTTGGCTTCTGCTGCTAAAGCTGTCTCAAGGGTGTCACTATTATGTCCAGTGACTAAACTGCCAATTAATAATAATTACTTTCTTTTCATAACCAAAGAAAATAGAATAGGAGAGGTTAGCAAGTACACTGCTTGGCAGGGAAACAGAGTAGGTTTCTGGTCTACACAGGGATCTCAAAACCATGTCTCCAAAGAACAGTTCCGGTTGGGGCTTTATGAGATGTGTGCTTCTTTTTCAAGATGGAGTCCTACTAAACATCTGGATGGTGTTAAATTGTGAATAATTAGAAGGAATGTCCAGCCATTAATGGGGACAGGAAAGGCCAGGTATCTGGCAGCCTAATTTACCAGAGTCTCAGTTACCTCTAAGTCTATCATTTAGCCTGTCCCAGTAATAGGCTTCTATCTTCACCTAGGTGTTCAACTTATTACTCATCAGGGAAATGCATATTAAACTAAAATGCAGCATCACTACACACCCTCCAGAATGACTCAATTATTTCCTTGTCATAAATGAGACCCTTAAAGAAAAATCTATGTAGCACAGCCTCACTCAAAAACATCCAAATGATAATCATGGAAAATGAGCTCTCATTCAAAGAGCCCTTTTAAGTCGTCGAAGCCCTTTTGTAGCTGTTATGCCATTTGATCTTCATAACAAGCCGTGAGGTACCCATGGGATGGGCATCATTATCCCTACCTGAAGGCTCTGAATCACAGCGATCTAGGGCTCAGACCTAAATCTCTACATAGCTTTCAGGAGTAAACTCTACAATGAAAGGCAGGAGACTTCGGTTCTAGTCCCTGTTCTGTCACCTAAACTCTAGACTTCAGTTTTCCTCGTCTGTAAAGTTCACATATTACCTATGCAGAACGATGGTTCTCAAACTTTATTGCATATTTGTGTCTTAGTTATCTAGTGCTGCTATAACAGAAATATCACAAGTGGATGGCTTTAACAAACGGAAATTTATTCTTTCACAGGTTAGGGGTCTAGAAGTCTGAATTCAGGGTGCCAGTTCCAAGGGAAGACTTTCTCTGTTGGTTCTGGGTAAGGTCCTTGTCATCAGTCTTCCCCTGTTCTAGAAGCTCCTCAGCACAGAGAATGGGCTGTGCCCCTGGCTCTGCTTTCTTGGTGATGGAAGATCCCCCTGTTTCTTTGCTCACTTCTCTCTTTCATACCTCAAAAGAGAATGACTCAAGATAAAACCTAATCTTGTAGATTGAGTCCTGTCTCATTAACATAAATGCCTCTAATCCTGCCTCATTAACATCATAGAGGTAGGATTTAGAACACATAGGAAAATTACATCAGATGACAAAATGGTGGATAACTACACAATACTGGGAATCATGGCCCAGTCAAGTTGGCACACATTTTGGGGGGACACAATTCAATTCATAACAGTTTTCAACATTCCAAGGCAAAATGGAAATGGAAAGCAATGGAGAATGTAGTATTCCAGACTCTACACCCAGATACGTTGATTTGGTGTATCTGAGGTAAAACCAGAAATCTGCCTATTTGGCTAGCCCCCTAGGTACATCTGATGCAGGTGGGTTATTGTTCAAGCCGGAACACTTCTAAGAGCAAAAAGGATGCTATTAATAATTGAGCTAGAACAACAACCATACCCTGGGGCTGGAGGTGTCACACAGGGGTGCACAGGTATGAACCACACCCCCTGACACTGTCAGAGGGGGCGACACCGAAATGACCCCAGGATCTGTGGTTGCAGTGGCAGACAAGCCAATACCACCAGGGGAGGGGCCGCCAAGGCAGTGGCATCACTAGGGTTGGTGCCACCAGTCACCCAGTTTGGTAACTTCTCCACCCCTTTCCCCCCAGTCACCCACCAGTCACTAGGGTTGGTGTCACCCAGTGTGGTAACTCATCCCAACCCCCACACTCTCTCACCCCACCGCCCCTGTCACCCACCAGTCAGGGTGCAGGCAACCCACTGCAGCCACAGCCACTGGGCAGAGAGGAGGGTCCCCACCTCGGCCGATGGGAGAGAAAAGGAGCTGTGGGGAACCACAGAGGGGGCAGATCCAGGAGGAGTGGGGCTGCTGCTGTGCTGGGCTCTGCAGGGGAGTGGCAGGAGGTGATATTATGAGTTACCCCAACGGGTGACACCAACCCTTGTGACATTGTTGCCTCAGGCTGCTGAGCAGCTTGAGCCATGCGTCCCATATCAGACCACGCTCTGTGGAATCATTGCTTCAGGATGTCACTGGAAGAGTGTGTCAGCGATCAGGCAGAACTCTGACTCCATGGCCATTAAACATCAGAAGGTTTATAGCTGACTGTGGATTAAAATCAAAAGCGATCCCCGATCTCTGCCCTTTTGTTATTAAATAATCCCTTTCCAAAAAGCATTTGAAGCAACAGGTAATTTTAGTTTATTGTCATGGATTATGTCCCCCCAAAAATGTGTGCACAATTTGGCTGGGCCACGATTCCTGGTAATGTGGGATTTTCCTGTATGTTGTAAATCCTGCTTCTGTGATGTTAATGAGGGAAAATGGGCAGCAGTTGTGTTCGTGAGGCAGAACTCAATCTACAAGATGTGTCTTGAGGCAATCTCTTGAGATATAAAAGACAGAAGCCAGCAGAGAGACAGGGGGACCTCATACCACCAAGAAAGAAGCACCCGGAGCAGAGCACGTCCTTTGGACCCAGGGTTCCTTGAGCAGAGAAGCTCCTAGACCAGGAGAACATTGATGAGAAAGCCAACAGAGAGAAATAAGAAGGCTGACAGAGAGAGAAAGGCTTCCCCTGGAGCTGACACCCTGAATTTGGACTTTTAGACTACTGTGAGAAAATAAACTTCTCTTTGTTAAATCCATCCACTTATGGTATTTCTGTCATAGCAGCACTAGATAACTAAGACAGTTATCTTTTTCATTCTAGGATGCCATTCTTCTAATCTCTGTGGCAAAACCAAGAGTTCTCCAGTATCTATTCTGTCTGTCTTCCTCAGTAATGGGAAACCTGATTCCTAGCCATCTGTATGGCCATCTAGAGTAAAGATTCCATTTCCCAGACTGTGTTGCAGCTGATTGTGGCAATGGTTAAGCTCAGGACAATGGGAAGAATGTGGAATTGATATGTGCATCTTCCAGGAAGTGGTCTTACAGGCAAAGGGAATAATCTTGTTTCCGCCTTCTTTCGTTCTGGCCTTATTTGGAAGCGGGGCCTTGCAGATGAAATTAGTTAAGATAAGGTCATACCTGTGTACGGTAGGCCCTAAATCCAATACTACTGGTGTTCCTCACAGGAAGAGGAGAAAAGTCCCAGGAAGAAAGCCACATGACGATGGAAGCAGAGACTGGAGTGATACAGATACAAGCCAAGTGTCATGGATTGAATTGCGTCCCCCCAAAACGGTGTGTATCATCTAGATTAGGCCATGATTCCCAGTATTGTGTGGTTGTCCTCCATTTTGTGATTGTAATTTTATGTTGAGAGAATTAGGCTGGAATTGTAACACCACCCTTACTCAGGTCACCTCCCGGATCCAAAGTAAAGGGAATTTCCCTGGGTTGTAGCCTTCACCTCATTTTCTCTCTCAAGAGATAAAAGGAAAGGGGCAAACAGAGAGTTGGGGACCTCATACCACCAAGAGAGCAGCACCGGGAGCAGAGCACGTCCTTTGGACCTGGTGTCCCTGAGCCTGAGAATCTCCTCCACCAGGGGAAGATTGAGGACAAGGACCTTCTTCCAGAGCCGACAGAGACAGAAAGTCTTCCTCTGAAGCTAACACCCTGAATTTGGACTTCTAGCCTCCTAAACTGTGAGAAAATAAATTTCTCTTTGTTGAAGACATCCATTTGTGGTATTTCTGTTATAGCAGCAGTAGATGACTAAGACACCGAGGAGTGCAAAGGATTGCTGACAACAGAAGAAACTTGGAGAGAGGCATGGAACAACCTATTGCAGACCCTTCACAGAGAGCATGGCCCTGCAACACCTTGATTTTGGACTTCAGGCCTCCAGAATTTGTGAGAGAATCAATTTCTATAGTTTTAAGCCACCCCATTTGTGGTAACCTGTTACAACTACCCTTCTGCCTCCTTACCTTTGGTTTTCCTGAGAACCGTTAGAGAAAACTACAATTACAAAGATGCTGCTACAATTCAAGGCCTCCAGCCCTAGCTGGGCCCTCGAATTGTGTGTTCCCTCTGTGTATCCTTAAAAAAAAGCCCAAACCCATTGCCATTGAGTCGATTCTGACTCATAGTGACCCTTATAGGACAGAATACAACTTTCCCATAGGGTTTCCAAGGAGCGCCTGGTGGATTCGAATTGCCAGGCTTTGGATTAGCAGCCTGAGCTCTTCACCACTGTGCCACCAGGGCTCCTTCTGCTATTCAAAAAGAATACCAAAAATCAAACCCATTGCCGTCGAGTCGATTCCGACTCATAGCGACCCTATAGAACAGAGGAGAACTGCCCCATAGAGTTTTCAAGGGGCGCCTGGTGGATTTGAACTGTCGACCTTTTGGTTAGCAGCCATAGCACTTAACCACTATGCCACCAGGGTTTCCTTCAAAGAGAACAGCAGAGCTAAAATCAGCTTTCCAGTTCTCCAAACTCCCCCACTGTATTAGTCATCTAGTGCTGCTATAACGGAAATACCACAAGTGGACGGCTTTAACAAAGAGAAATTTATTTCTTCACAATAAAGCAGGCTAAAAGTCCAAATTCAGGGTGTTAGCTCCAGGGGAAGCCTTTCTCTCTCTGTTGGCCTTCTCATCAATCATGCCCTGGTAGAGGAGCTTCTCAGGAAGAGGGACCCCAGGTCCAAAGGACACACTCTGCTCCTGGTGCTGCTGTCTTGGTGGTATGAGGTCCCCAACTCTCTGCTTGTTTCCCTTTTCTTTTATCTCTTAAAAGGTAAAAGGTGGTGCAGGCCACACCCCAGGGAAATTCCCTTTACATTGGATCTGGGAGGTGACCTGAGTAAGGGTGGTGTTACAATTCCACCCTAATCCTCTCAACATAAAATTACAATCTCAAAATGGAGGACAACCACACAATACTGGGAATCATGGCCCAACAAAGTTGACACATATTTTTTGGGGGGACACAATTCAATCCATGATACCCATCCCTCACACACATACAGACCACACACACATACTCTTTCACACACACTCTCACACTCACACAACTCTCGCATACGCTTAAACATTCACACCCATAACTCTCACACACACCCATACTCACACACTCACACATACTATCACAAACACATATTCACACACACATTCACACTTCCTCACAAGCTCACACACACACATTGACACATACTCTTATGGACACTCAACACGCACAATCACACACTCTCACATTCACACACTCATGTACACTGACACTTACTCACACCTCCACACACTTACCTACAGCTGTGCCATCTTCTTTCCTTCCAACCTTAGAGGTGCAGGTTCCCATTCTCCTCTTCATAGCTACTCCTTCCTCTGCTCTGTCTCAACCCGCTGCTTCCTCCAGGGCTCAGGATCTTGACCCACTGATTCCATCTCTTTCAACCTTAACCTCTTCCTCTCTCCTTACTATTTTTAATGAGCAAATAAACATTTCCAAGACTCTCTGATCTTGAGGTGGCGGGGGGGAATGAAAAACCCTAAACTGGAAATGACTTCTCCTCTGTCCCCTCACAGCCAGCCCAGCTTCCCGAAATGCACGCTCAGAATCGCCACATTCTTACTTTCCTTGTGCATCACTTTCCAATGCATTTCTGATTTCTTTCTCTTCGCTTGTCACGTTTGCTTCCCGCTTGAGACACACCAGGACGCTGCTCAGTGTTTTTCTAATTGGACTTCTCAGTGGCACTCAGCATTGTTGACCACACCCTCATTTTAGGAATGCCCTCTTCCCTGACCTAAGTCTCTCCTGGTTTTTGTTTTTGGAGTTTTTGTTTGTTTCTGTTTTTTTGCGTCTCTCTCAAGCAGAGCCTGAGACAGAATATTTTTGCTACTACTTTACAAGGGAGTGCAACCCCCTGAAGCAGGAGAGAGGGGAAAGAAGAGAAAAACAGGGAAGGAGAGAGTACTCTAGGGAGTGTTGTTACCAAGCTGTCACCGCATAGTGCCAAATGCAACCAATTGTTCGACCTCATGGACCAAGAGTCCATAGGAACTACCATGTCTCAAAGCAGTCCAGCCAAGAGGAGGAAGGGAGAATTCTCCCAACTGCTCCACTGGCCAAAGGCTTGCTCCATGGATGTTAATGTCCCACACTACCAGGTCACACTTGTGTGAGCTCCAAGCAGGTCCCTGGCACCTCAGCAAGGGCACCTACAGTGAGAAGTGTACCTCATGGGCATGAGGCAAAGTGACACTGAGCTGTGCCCACAAGAGGCACAGGAGTGCGCACAGCCTTGACCACCCCTATGGTCTCTGGGGTGATACAAAAGGCCAAGGGCCCAGGAGGCAAATGAGGCCAAGAGGCTCCCAGGTGGTTCGTCAAACGGGTCTATACCAATCTCCTTTGTGGATTCCTCCTCCCCCTTAAATATTGGCTGTTTCCCAACCCTGCCACGGGCTCTTCTCTTCATACCCATTCTCCCAAGCTCCAGACTCACATATCCAACCCCACAGGGACTCACACTCAGCACATCAAAAACTGGCCTCATCCTTTTCCCCTCCAAACTTGTCCCTGTCTACGTTTCTGACCATACTGGATGGCCCATTCTGCTCCTGGTTGCTCGAGCCAGAAATGAGACAGTTATCCCAGACTGATCCCAGATCCACCCAATGGCAGTCACATCACTCCCTCCACTTCATGAGTGGAGCTTTCATCATTGCTTGCCTACAAATGCCACTACCAGTTACCATCAAGTCCATTCCAGTACATGCCACCCCGTATGTGCCAGAGCAGAGCTGTGGTCCACAGGGTTTTCAGTGACTGCTTTTTCAGATGTAGATTAACAAGACTTTCTTCTGAAGTTCCTCTGGGTGGACTGAAACTTCCAACCTTTTGGTTAGCAGCCAAGAGCTTTAACTATTTGCATTACCCAGGATCTTCTTTCTTACCTAGATGACCCAAAAGCTTCTGACCTGGTTTCCAGCTGCCTGTTTGGTCACCTTCAATCTATTTGCCACGCAGACATTGAGGTGAACTTTCTAAACTTTACATCTTCTACAATATTCTCCTTAAGATCCTCCTGCAGCTCCTAAATTCTTAGCATAAGCTAGGTGTGCTGTGCTTCCCAGCCTGGCCTCTGCCTCCTCTCCTGCTACTCAGGGACGTGAACTCAAACTCCAGCCTCCCTGAGCTGTTCCCTATGTTCTCAGTGGGCTTCCTCCCGACCCCACCCATCTCTCTATCCCAGCTCTTCCACTTCAGCTCACGGACCCCTAAAACCACTCCTGCTCCAGAAAGCGTTCATGGGCCTCCCCTTCACCTTCCCAAGGCTGGGTAAGCCATTCCTCACTCAAGAGCTCTATTGCCTGCTGGTCTCTCTTCCCCTCCAAGGGCGAGCACCTGCCCTAAAAGTAGGGGCTGTGCCTTTCATCTTCCCACTGCTACCACCTGGGGAATAGGAGGTCTTGCCATATGTTGGAAACCCTGGTGGCATAGTGGTTAAGAGTACAACTGTTAGCCAAAAGGTCAGCAGTTCAAATCCACCAGGTGCTCCTTGGAAACCATATGGGGCAGTTCTACCCTGTCCTATAGGGTCGCTATGAGTCGGAATCCACTCCATGGTAACCATATGTTGGTGAGAATGAGTGGGGGACAGTGCAGCTGACACGCTGCTTCCTCTCTTAGTCCAAAACCAAAAAAAACCAAACCCAGTGCCGTTGAGTCGATTGCGACTCATAGCGACCCTATGGGACAGAGTAGAACTGCCCCATAGAGTTTCCAAGGAGTGCCTGGTGGATTCGAACTGCCGACCCTTTGCTTAGCAGCCATAGCACTTAGCCACTATGCCACCAGCTTCCCTCCTCTCTTAGTAGGTGCCAGATAAGCACTGTAAACCTAAATGCCACACTGTTTCAGCTGTTTCCCCGGAAATATGGACCATTTTCATGTGACACTTAAAAGGCATTTACTAGGTTTTGGCAACCAAATGCACTCTTAAAACTTAAAAGCTAGTGTTGATAATAAGCTTTAAGAAAGCGCATTAATACAAAGCCAAAGGCTGTGGTTTGAACAAAGAAGAATCTAGCTTAAAAGATTTTTGGGTAGAGCTCTTTTGAAAAACTTAAATTAGTAGTGAAAAATAGTTCCTGATGTTATTTGTATATTCATCCATGTATTTAACAAGCATTTACCTTGAGCACTTAGTATATGCGGGAACAAGGGGCCTAAACGTCAAGTTCCCGACCTTAAGCCACTAGCAATGTGATGTGGGAAACAGCCCCTTTATTATTTCAACAAGTATGTATTATATGCTTTCTGTGTACCAAGCATTGTTCTCCCTACTAGGCACAGCAGTGGACAAGACAGCATTTACATTCACTGAAAAAGTAAGACAACATAAAATTAGCTAAATAATACAAAATACACAATATAATTGTGGGTGGAAATAAGTGACACAAAAGAAAAATAAAACAAAGTAAGGGAATAGAGAGTGGGCATCGGTGGTTCCATAGAAGAATACCCCTTTCCATGCAGGAGATCCCAGTTCAATTCCTGGCCAATGCACCTCCTGTGTAGCCACTACCTGTCTGTCAGTGAAGGCTTGCACGTTGTTATTATGCTGACTATGTCTCAGCAAAGCTTCCAGACTAAGACCAACTAGGAAGAAAGGCCTGATAATGTACTTCAGAAAATCAGCCAGTAAAAACCCTATGGACCACAGCAATATGATCCTTAAAGGATTATGGGGATGGTGAAGGACAGGACAGTATTTCGTTCTGTTGTACATATGGGTCACCATGAGTCAGGACCAATTTGATGGCAGCTAACAACAGCAACAACCCCACGTGTCTGTCAGTTTGTCATACTGTAGGGGCATGCATGTTGCTGTGATGCTGGAAGCTATGCCACCTGTATTCAGATACCAGCAGGGTCACCCATAGAAGACAGGTTTCAGCTGAGCTTCCAGACTAGGAAGAAGGACCCGGCAGTCTACTTCTGAAAAGCATTAGCCAGTGAAAACCTTATGAATAGCAGCAGAACATTGTCTGATATAGTGCTGGAAGATGAGCCCCCCAGGTTGGAAGGAACTCAAAAGATGACTGGGGAAGAGCTGCCTCCTCAAAGTAGAGTCGACCTTAATGACATGGATGGAGTAAAGCTTTTGCGACCTGCATCTGCTGATGTGGCATGGCTCAAAATGAGAAGAAACAGCTGCAAACATCCATTAATAATTGGAACCTGGAATGTATGAAGTGTGAATCTAGGAAAATTGGAAATCATCAAAAATGAAATGGAACACATAAACATCGACATCCTAGGCATTAGTTAGCTGAAGTGGACTGATATTGGCCTTTTTGAATTGGACAATCATATAGTCTACTATGGTGGGAATGACAACTTGAAGAGGAATGGTGCTGCATTCATTATCAAAAAGAATGTTTCAAGATCAATCCTAGTTAATATGACTATTATTCAAATTTATGCACCAACCACTAAGGCCAAAAATGATGAAATAGATGATTTTTATCAGCTGCTACAGTCTGAAATTGATCGAACATGCTATCAAGATGCATTGATAATTACTGGTGATGGGAATGCGAAAGTTGGAAACAAAGAAGAAGGATCAGTAGTTAGAAAATATGGCCTTGGTGATAGAAACAATGCTGGAGACAGAATGATAGAATTTTGCAAGACCAATGACTTCTTCATTGCAAATACCTTCTTTCACCAACATAAATGGTGACTATACACATGGACCTCGCCAGATGGAACACACAGAAATCAAATTGACTACATCGGTGGAAAAAGACGATGGAAAAGCTCAATATCATCAGTCAGAACAAGGCTAGGGGCCAACTGAGAAACAGACCATCAATTGCTCATATACAAGTTCAAGCTGAAGCTGAAGAAAATCAGAGCAAGTCCACGAGAGCCAAAATATGACCTTGAGTATATCCCACTTGAATTTAGGGACCATCTCAAGAATAGATTTGACACACTGAACACTAGTGACTGAAGACCAGATGGGTTGTGGAAAGACATCAAGGACCTCACACATGAAGAAAGCAAGAGGTCATCGAAAAGTCAGGAAAGAAAGAGAAGAGCAAGATGGATGTCAGAGGAGACTCTGAAACTTGTTCTCAAATGTCGAGCAGTTAAAGCAAAAGGAAGAATTGATGAAGTAAAAGAACTGAACAGAAGATTTCAAAGGGCTTCTCGAGAACACAAAGTAAAGTATTTCAATGACATGTGCAAAGAGCTGGAGATGGAAAACCAAAAGGGAAGAACACCCTCAGAGTTTCTCAAGCTGAAAGAACTGGAAAAAAAAAATTCTAGCCTCAAGTTGCAATAGTGAAGGACTCTATGGGGAAAATATTAAACGACGCAGGAAGCATCAAAAGGAGATGGAAGGAATACACCAAATATACCAAAAAGAGTTAGTCGATATTCAACCATTTCAAGAGGTGGCATATGATCAGGAACCAGTGGTACTGAACGAAGAAGTCCAAGCTGCTCTGAAGGCATTGGCAAAAAGCGAGGCTCCAGGAATTGATGGAATATCAATTGAGATATTTCAACAAACAGATGCAATGGTGGAGGTGGTCACTGTCTATGCCAAGAAATATGGAAGACAGCTTCTGGCCAACTGACTGGAAGAGATCCATATTTATGCCTATTCCCAAGAAAGGTGATCCAACCAAATGTGGAAATTATAGAACAATATCATTAATATCGGAAACCCTGGTGGCGTAGTGGTTAAATGCTACGGCTGCTAACCAAAGGGTCGGGGAGTTCAAATCTGACAGGTGCTCCTTGGAAACTCTATGGGGGCAGTTCTACTCTGTCCTCTAGGGTCGCTATGAGTCGGAATCGACTCGACGGCACTGGGTTTGGTTTTTGGTTATCATTAATATCACACCCAAGCAAAATTTTGCTGAAGATCATTCAAAAATGGCTGCAGCAGTATATCGACAGGGAACTACCAGAAACTCAGGCTGGTTTCGGAAAAGGGCATGGAACCAGGGATATCATTGCTGATGTCAGATGGACCCTGGCTGAAAGCAGAGACGAGACTACCAGAAGGATGTTTACCTGTGTTTTATTGACTATGCAAAGGCATTCAACTGTGTGGATCATAATAAATTATGGATAACATTGCATAAGAATGGGAATTCCAGAACACTTAATTGTGCTCATGAGGAATCTTTACACAGATCAAGAAGTAGCTGTTCGGACAGAACAAGGGGATATTGATTGGTTTAAAGTCAGGAAAGGTGTGCGTCAGAGTTGTATTCTTTCACCATACCTATTCAATCTGTATGCTGAGCAAATAATACTAGAAGCTGGACTATATGAAGAAGAACAGGGCATCTGGATTGGAGGAAGACTCATTAACAACCTGCGTTATGCAGATGACACAACCTTGCTTACTAGTGAAGATTAAAGACCACAGCCTTCAGTATGGATTGCACCTCAACATAAAGAAAACAAAAACCCTCACAACTGGACCAATGAGCAACATCATGATAAACAGAGAAAAGGTTGAAGTTGTCAAGGATTTCATTTTACTTGGATCCAGAATCAACAGCCATGGAAGCAGCAGTCAAGAAATCAAAAGACGTATTTCATTGGGTAAATCTGCTGCAAAGGGCCTCTTCAAAGTGTTGAAGAGCAAAGATGTCACCTTGAAGACTAAGGTGCGCTTGACCCAAGCCATGGTATTTTCAATCACATCATATACATGTGAAAGCGGGACAATGAATAGGCAAGACCGAAGAAGAATTGATGTCTTTGAGTTGTGGTGTTGGAGAAGAACACTGAATATACCATGGACTGCCAAAAGAATGAACAAATCTGTCTTGGAAGAAATACAACCAGAATGCTCCTTAGAAGGAAGGATGGTGAGACTGCATCTTACATACTTTGGACATGTCAGGAGGGATCAGTCCCTGGAGAAGATGTCATGCTTGGCAGAGTACAGGGTCAGCGGAAAAGAGGAAGACCCTCAGTGAGGTGGATTGACACAGTGGCTGCAACAATGAGCTCAAGCATAACAATGATTGTGAGGATGGCTCAGGACCGGGTAGTGTTTCATTCTGTTGTGCATAGGGTCGCTATGAGTCGGAACTGACACGACAGCACCTAACAACAGCAACAAGTAAATACAGAAAGGTGGGGAGAAAAAGCTTCTTTGAGGAAATGACATTTGAACTAAACTAAATGCAATGAAGGTAAGCCTTTTAAAGCTAAGGGAAAGTGGTTCTACGCAGAGGAAAACACAAACACTGAGCCACTGTCAACCTTGGCACAACCAAGGAGAGGGCCAGGCCACACAGAGCCTTGTGGCCATGGGAAGGGGGTTGGAGTTTATTCTAGGTGTGATAGGAGGCCAAGAGAGAGCTTAGTACAGGGGCATGATCTGATTTGTGTTTTAAAGGATCCTTCTGGCTGCTGTGTGGAAAACAGAAGGATGAGAAGAGTTGAAGGGTGGAGGTATTAGCAGCCTATTCCTGTGATCCAAATGAGAGTTGATGTTAGTGTGGATTAGAATCGTGAGAACTGGTTTGGAGATTTGGAATATATTTTTATATATATTTTGAAGAAAGAGACAATCTTGCTGATCAGTCTGAATATGTGGGGTAAGGGAAACAGAAAAACCAGGTTGGTGCCATTTATTTGGTTGTGGAAACTAGGGAAGGAATAGGTTTGAGGAAAAACCATGAATCTTGTTTTTTATATGTAAGCTTTAAGAGACCTGTTAGATATCAAGTTGAGATGCCCAGACCTTAGTTAGCAAGCCAAGAATGGAGATGCAGGAAGGAGAAGAGACTGGAGAAAGCGTGGAAGGTAGCAATTTAAAGCCTTGAAGGAGATCAGATTTTTAGAGATGAGCGTGGTAGAAGGGTGGCACTTACAAAGGGCTCCATTGGCAAAGGCCCTGGCTGTTGGAAATACATAGAAGTAGCATTTTAATTGGGCCAAAAAGAATGCTTGAGTTTTTAATAATGATATGCCATCAACGTCTTTGTTTTCATAATTGACCCAAGAAAATGGCGGCTCTATTACCTTCTCACTCAGACTTCGAGTTACATATTTGTCTTATAAGAGTCAAAAATGAAGGCACACAGACATACGCACAATTCCACACAACCCCAGAAGCTTCAATTTGTATTTAAAACTCTTGTGAAATGCTAAAGAGCCACGTTGGTGGTGTTGTCAGGTACTGTAGAGCCAATTCCAACTCATGGAGACTCTATGTACAACAGAATGAAATACCACCCAGTCCTGCACCATCCTCACAATCTCTATGTTTGAGCCCATTGTTGCAGCCACTGTGTCAGTTCATCTCATTGAGGGCCTTCCTTTTTTTCACTCATCCTCTACTTTACTAAGCATGATGTCCTTCTCCAGGAACTGGTCCCCCAGATAACTTCTCCAAAGTATGTGAGACAAAGTCTTGCCATCCTCACTTCTAGTGAGCATTCTGGATGTACTTCTTCCCAGACAGATTTGTCCGCTCTTCTGTCAGCCCATGGTATATTCAATACTCTTCTCCAACACCACAATTCAAAGGCATCAATTCTTCGTTGGTCTTCCTTATTCATCGTCCAGCTTTCACTGGCATACGAGGTGATTGAAAACACCATGACTTGGGTCAGGCACACCTTAGTCTTCAAGGTGACTTCTTTGCTTTTTAACACGGTAAAGAGGTCTTCTGCAGCAGATTTGCCCAATACGATGCAACTTTTGATTTCTTGATTGCTGCTTCCATGGAGGTTGATTGTGTGAATTTTACTCGGGTAAAATGAAATCCTTGACAACTTCAATCTTTTCTCCATTTATTATGATGTTGTTTATTGGTCCAGTTGTGAAGGTTTTTGTTCTATGTGGAGATGTAATCCATGCTGAAGATACAGATTACATACTGTAACCCATATCTTTATCAGTAAGTGCTTCAAGTCCTCTTCATTTTCAGCAAGCAAGATTGTGTCATCTGCATATCACAGGTTGTTAATGTGTCTTCCTCCAATCCTGATGCTGTGTTCTTCATATAGTCCAGTTTCTCAGATTGTTTGCTCAGCATACAGATTGAATAAGTATGGTGGAAGGATACAACGCTGATGCACACCTTTCTTGACTTTAAACCACTCTCTACCCCCTTGTTCTGTTCGAACGACTGCCTCTTGGTCTAAGTACAAGTTCCTCATGAGCACAATGAAGTGTTCTGGAATTCCCATTCTTCACAATGTTATTCATAATTTGTTATGATCCACACAGTCAAATGCCTTTGCATAGTCAATAAAACACAGATAAACTTTCTCTGTATTCTCTGCTTTCAGCCAGGGTCCACCCGACATCAGCAACAATATCCTTGGTTCCATGTCTTCTGAATCTGGTTTGATTTTCTGGCAGTTCCTTGTCAATGAACTGCTATAACCACTTTTGAATGATCTTTAACAAAAATTTTACTTGTGTGTGATATTAATGATATTGCTCGATAATTTCCACATTCTCTTGGATCTCCTTTCTTTGGAATCTATACACATATGGATCCCTTCCAGTCAATTGTCCAGGTTGCTGTCTTCCAAATTTCTTGGCATAGACAAGTGAGCACCTCCAGCACTGGATTCATTTGTTGAAACATATCTATTGGTATCTTGTCAATTCCTGGAGGATAGTTTTTCACCAATGCCTTCAGTGTAGCTTGGACCTCTTTGTTCAGCACCATTGGTTCTTGATCATATGCTACTTCCTGAAAAGAGCCATATAAGTGAGCAAACACACATATATTACCTATGTGGTGCACTGTTCATAGCCAGAGTCCCAGGTTCAAATCCTCATTCCCCCACTTACAACTCACACTGTGACATTGGTCTAGTTTCTCACTCACACTGACCTTCAGATTCTTCTCTGTAAAATGGAGGTAGCTGTGATCTACACCTCAGAGAGCTGTTACAAGATTAAATGGAAGAACCCATGCAAAGCTCTTAGCACAGTGCCTGGAATAGAGAATGTAACTCATTTGAGTAATCATCATCATCATCATCATCATCATCATCATTACTAAAACCTGGTGGAATCACTTATTTTCCAAACAATAATCTACTACTCTGCCTTTTGTTCACTTTTAGTCACCCACTTACTTAAGTGGGTCTGACATCTAGATTCTGAAATAAAAAGGAACCAAACATCTATTACCTTCAATGACTATCGGTTTACCTGCTGCCGGTGAGGGAGACACACACAAGTGAGCAGCTTTCCTCAAGAAACTCGTGAAGAAAAAGGGAATGACACCAGTTCTTGTCCAACTTTAGAGCGCGAGCCTCCGACTGATCTCAGGACTGGCAAAGCCTGGCTCCCTTTCTCTTGTTTGAATTATGATCCTTGCAAACCATTTTTTTTTTTCCCAAAACTGGTACAACTGAATGAAAAGTAAAAAATGCCCCCAACTACCTGTCAGTTTTCTATTGCTCTGGTGAGCATTTCAATCTATCCACCACTGGTCTAGCCAAATGGACTCTGGTGTCATAAAAACAGTGCCAAGAAGAAACTTGACACATTATTCTCAAGTCAGAAAGGCATGCTCAACATCTCTGAGTTACTTTGTAAAGAACAGGGGCCAACCACCAATGTCAACATTTATTAACTTTTCTTATTCATGATGTGCCAAGTCAAAGTAGATAAAGAATTTTAACAAGCACCGGGTAGCAAAAAAAAAAAAAAATCAAAGACCTCAAGGGAGAAAAATCATGCTCTTACATACCCTCTTACATGAATAGGTTTTTCACTTCCACAGGGAATTTAATTAACAAAGGCTGATGCTCAGAAATGGTGCACACTACTTGCTTTCCAAGCTGCCAGTTTGCTCTCTGCCTTTCTGATCTGCACATCTTGATGGACAATGATCATGTCTCTTCCCAAGATACATCTTACCTGGCCCAGTCTAAGGCTGCCCAGACACAACTAACAATAGGTAGTTTATATTTAATCGTTAAGCACATAGATACACACACACAAACGCACTCAGCACCCTGTGTACAGGCTGTTTCACCCCTCTGGGACCCAGGAAATACAAGTTGATGTTGATAAAGATGGAGGTAACACAGACTAATTTCTATTGTTCCCATAAGAGTTAAGTGGCAGAGTCTGGGATGCCAACTTGGAAAGGGACGCAGGAGACAAGGGGCAGATTCTGAGCAATAAAATACAGGCCTGATGACTGAAGTGACTCCCTGAGAGTTTAAGTGGTTCTTTCAATTTCTGATAACTGCTGGAGCTCTAATCAGTATGTTTTTACATAATCCCACTTCAGCTCAAGTATATTTGAGTCTGCCCATTTATCTGACTGATGGCACAGATGTACAGACAGAATTCAGGAAATGGTACAGTGGGGCAGAAGAGGGTGAGCAGATGGGGATATTGCAGATGCTATGTATGCCTTGGGAAGACAGCTTCTGAATGACAGGCCTGCTGGGCCCAGAAGTCAGTCCTTGTCATGCCCAAGCTTGCCCTGGCTGACCTCTCACTGCCCTTCTCAATGCTGAGAGGCCTTGCCCCGCCAAGCCCCCCATTACACCCCAGGGATGCCCAAACCCTCCCCAGGCAGAGCCCACCCCACTCTGGAAGCATCTCCTTCCTACCAAAGCCAGACACAAAGCACTTGTCCCCTGTCCTGCTTCCTCAGGACCTTTCTCTGTCTTGATCAACTGGAGGAACCAGCCTGGGGCAGCGAGTGGTCAGACCTATTTCTGGTGCTGGTTCTGTTGCTATCCACAGATAGCAGGTCTTGTCTCCCTCTGAGCCAGTTTCCTCATCTCTAAAACATCGCTTCCAGATCTTCTATCCTAGGGTTTTATGACCCTAATGGTAGTAATACAGGCACCATGGGAGGCTAGTTGGAGAAATTATGGGGAGATATGTCTTACAGCACCTTTCAGGTCATCGGCTCTGTCTTTTCAAGGACTGGTGGTGGCCCTCCCCACCTCTGTCCAGCCCAGAAGAAGGGTGGAGCTCCAAAAACAAGTGTGTGAGAGTGAGTGTAGAAGGGAAATCCCCACCATGCTGGAGTCAGCTCAGGAGCTTCCCAGAATTGGGGCAGCAGGAAAATACACCTCCACAAATGCAGATGTGACCCAAATACCCAGATCTTGCCAGGCTGGGAGGTCAAATGCAGACACTAATACACACATTTTCCTGGCTCTTTATCACTTAACTCCTGGCCAAGGCCTTCAGCTTTTGCCTCACAATATCCTCCCCTGTAATTCCTGGGAGTTCCCAAAGGGTATCTCACATCTGTGTAAAATCTACTTTTCTAATATTTTTCTAACATCTACTGCCCACAGGTCATTTAAGGGGTCAGCTCTACCCTTCCCTCACCTGCCAGGCCCCTTTCAGAGGACACTGTTTTCCTGCCGGCGCGGGGGGTGGTCTCCCACAAATTTTCAAAGTTTCAAAGCCTTTGTGGTGCTAACAAGAATCAATGTAAAATGGATAAGATTTGCTGCCTACCCAAATGTCCCCAAAAGCAATCTCTTCTAGAGCATAACTTCTTTTTTAATGCCACCTCCCCTCAGGAAGGTACAATATTCTCCATAGGGCTTATTGTTCTACTGAGACCAAGCAGTGTTCCTTCCAAAGATAAGGAAAGATGATGATGGTTATGGCCAAAATGACCCAGTGATGGCTCCAGGGGACACCCTATTTAAAAGCTCAACATCTGCTCCATTCCCCCACCTGTTGCCATTGACACTAGCAATGATGTTTAGAGGATAGCCCCAGCACTATGGTTGGTCATGATTAGTCTAATCCAGTTATGGTAGTCCCTTCTTTTCCATTAATGATTGGTTGGGGATTCCAGATTAAGACCAGTTACCATATGGTAGCAACAAATCCAATCTGAGCCAATGAAACATGTGAAAAATTTGCTGAGGGCTTCTAAGAAGAGAAGTTGCCCTGAGTGCTATTGGCAGCCATTCTCCCAATGAGAGGGGACCAGCCTTAGGAGGAAACTAGTATCACAGACAGCAAGCAAAAAACAGACCTGGGTCTTTAGTGATATGGTTTAGCTGTCTAGATGACAATCCTGAAGCCCATTCTGTCTCTGAACTCCTAGTTTGTGGACTCAACCAGCCCTAATTGTTCAAGCCAGTTGAACTGCTACCAAAAGGATGCTAACAACAACCCTGGACCTACCATGTTGTGCCTTTGGTACAGGCCTCACAAGATCCCAGCCTGGCTCCCCTGCCCTTCCCTTGGCTCACTTTCCCACCTGCCCAGATGGAGGTGTGTAGGGGATCTATTCTCTGCCTGCAGAGGGGGACAGGGTCCTCAGTGCTGAGCAGGAACTCGGAGGAAGAAAGAACACGGCTATTCCAATACTTTCCTGCCTAATGACCACTTTTTAGCTGTTTGGAAAATATCGCAAAATCAGAGTGGACTAAATCTCTGTCTTTAGAGTCAAAGATCTGTAGATATTTTTCCTTTAGGAGATTGGAAAAATCCTGTGTCATAATCATATAAAATTCTTTACTGGATTATATGGAACTGATTTGTCCATGTGAGGCAAAAGAAACTTCTTTTTAAGATTTAAGAGATAGGAAAGTAAAAGGCTATTCTGTTTCCCATATTCATCAAGTCAACTGCAATTCTCTATAAGTTGTTCAGAGATCAGAGATGAGTGGCAGGTGCCTAGGCTACCTAAGTCTGAGAGTCCCCGTGAACACCTTACCTATGACTCAAATTCAATTTTAGGATGAGGCTCTCTGGTAAGAGTGACCCTTGCCTGCCATTTCTCCTCTGCAACTATTCATCCTTCAAGGCCAAGTTCAAATCCTGCCTCTTTTGTAGAACTTTCCCTAATGACCACAGAATTCTTCTATAGGTGTGCTTTCTCCTCTTTGTCAAGGCATCTGCTTATTATCTGTTTATTTATTTGATTATATGACATATTGCTTTATAATCATGAAGTCACAGGGTTTGATGAAACCTTTCTGAAGCTCTCCTGTAATGTCTGGTTTGTAGATGATGGAATCTGAGGCCCAAGGAAGTTGAGAATTTTTCTTCTGAGGCAAAGTCTGGACTAGAGCCTGCATTGAGGCCAGTGCTGGTTCTGCACACACAGCCTCTCCTCACACTCTCCTTCATGGTTGGTCTACAATATCACCTCCTTGTTCATGCCAAAAACATGGACTCAGCACCTAGTATGTGCCAGACACCCTGCTGAGCCCTCAAGGGTACAAAAGTCAATGAAGTGACTCCTGCCTTCTGGCATCTTCTCATTGAGCAGAGAGGCAGACAAGAAAAGAGAAGAAACAAGTACAGTGAGGTCTTACAGTGCTAGCGTGGGGGACAGACCAAAGATGCTACAGGAGCCCATGGAGGGGGGTCCGGCCCAGGCCTTTCAGGTTGGCGTAGGCTGGAACAGCTTCTCTGAGGGCACAGTAGTCCATCCAAGTCCTAAAGGATAATAAATATGGTTAGCACTTGGGGTTCAAAGAAGTGGTAAAAAGATAAGGCTTCCAGGTAAATCTTGCCCAGAAGTAGCTCCTGCCCTGAAGATTACAATGCTTTTTTCTGCTTTGTATTTCCCACAGAGCTTGGCACAGAATCTTAGCAAATGTTTGAATGTAAAGCCTACTACTACTGGTAACAATATTTGTTGTTAGCTGCCATCAAGTCAGCCCCCGACTCATGGCAATCCCATTAACAATGAAATGCTGCCTTCTCCTGCACCATCCCCAAGATCAATTGCAGATCGGACCATTATGACCCATAGAGTTTTCATTGACTGATTTCCCAAAGTAGTTTGCCAGGCCTTTCTTCCTAGTCCATATTAGGAAGCTCTGCTGAAACCCGTTCAGCATCATAGCAACACACAAGCGTCCACTGACAGATGAGCGGTGGCTACACTTGAGGTGCACCGGCCAGAATCGAACCTGGGCCTCCTACATGGAAGGCGGGAATTCTGCCACTGAACCAGCACTGTCCCCACAATAGCAGTACTTAAAATACTCAAACACTCTGAGAGTACAAGTGACTATTGAACATTTATCAAATATCTGTTATCTGCTAGACATTATGGTGGGTTTCCTGAGTTACATCATTTTAATCTTCCCCCAAACCCTGTAAAATCTTCGAGTTTGGTTCTTTAATGGTCAAAGGGGATGTGTCTTGCATAAGTTCACACAGCCATTTCCTGGAATCCAAGCCAGGATTGCAAATGACGTATTTTCTCTTCAAGACCAGAGCAAGTTCTGTGTTCAGCACATTGTAAGGTGCTGAGGAGAATAAAAAGAAATCTGGGAAATGGTCCTTTCCTCAGGAGGAGTTTAGATCTTGTTGGGACCTCAACCTAACACACAGGGAATAATTAAAGCACAGTTCTTTTCTCTATGCTGAAGGATGTGTCTCTTCCGGGAAACAACCGCTCAGCCTATTGGCTTCAACCTCAATAGCCTCAATAGCCGGACTTATTTCCATCCTTTCAGTGGTGATAGGTGGAGTGGAGATGAACTGCTATCCCCGGAGCAGGCGCAGAGAAACCCAAAGGCTAATCCCATGCTCAAAGTCTACAGCCCACTCCAGGTTCCCAGGAGGCCTCGGAGTGGTCCAGTGCCCTCCACCCTGCTCCCTCCCACAGTTGCACACACACCACCCTGCATCCCCTGGGAACTGCAGGGTGTGGCAGCTTAGCTGACCATCGCTTTTTCCAGGGTGAGCCAAGTCTCATGACAGAAGGTGGTGTGATTCAGCAAGCATTCCAGAACAGTACAGCCCTTTAGAGTGGGTGTTCCCGCTTTGCACAGGGTGACATCCAAGTTTTTAAAAATCCTTCTGGGTCTGGACTGGGCTCACTAGGTTAGGAGAACAATTACACAATTGAAAGCAGATAGGAATAAGCCCATCACTGCCAGGCGCATGCCCCTGGGAGGAGGCTGGGTTAACAAAAGGACAGCGAGGGAAAGTGGGCATGAGTACATTTCTAAATGATCTGCAGGTGCCCAACATCATGAGGCCAAACACCTACAGCTTAGAAATCTCGCTGCAGCCCAGCTCCTATTTCAGGAGTTGAGTAACGGGGTGCATGCGCATTTGCAGAGGAAGAATGAGTCACTGGGCTGCCTTGCAAATCGCATCTGGAAAACAGGAAGGCTGGAACTTCAGCAACCCACAAGACAAACTTGCATGGCGCAGAACGGCTTGCGTTTGTATTGAGCCCGCTTCAGTTAAAGACATAGAAGGATGGAGCACGTTTCCTCATACTACAAACTGTTAACACAGTGAGAGGAGGAGATGATTTCAAAATACTGTCCTGAAAATATTTGCTCTCAAATAAATAAGCCCTTTCAACACCAATCCTGAAGAGGAAAACTGGTCATGCGCTTCTGCCTCTAACCTTTACCCTGAATGTTAACGTTTCAATTTGCAGCAACCGTGGAGAAGTCACTGACGGCGTTAGAGACGAGAGTGCATTCAGAAAGCTGTCACTGCAAACCCAGAAGCAGTAGCAAAATCAATTTTCCCTTCATTAATAATATCCTCATTTGCATGATTAATATGTCATAGTAGATAAACACATGCAGTTATGAATAAAATCACTGAGCAAAAATGCCACCTGCTGAGCAAAAAGAATAAGACAAATAAATAACTTGACACAGCTAGATGCGCATGAGGTGCTGTGTTTCCCACACACAATAGTCCAAATGCTTGAAATATTGCCATTATTGGGACAAATACTTGAGGAAGGCAGAGACAAGTGTTCCACACGGTTTCTGCCAAAGGATTAGCTCCAGGATACGCACAGCTCCCTAGGGTTGCCCTGGTCGGGTTTCAAAAACTCCAGACAAGGCCAATTTTTGCCTACTCACTGGGCTCCTTCTTCACCTTGCCCTGCTTCCCATGCTAGCCCCAGGCCGTGGGCCAGAACATTCCAGGCCAAAGCGTTGCCACGCTGTCAGTCCAGACCCACTTCCTGCTCCAGCTGCAAGCCTCTGCTATTTCTAGCAGGGCTGCCTAGGGGCAGGAAACTGTAGCATAACCATTACCAAGGGCAGGAGCATCAAGCAGCAGCAGACGGGAAGGGAAAGAGAACAAGAGCATGAAATGGTCTCAGATGGGCGGGACAAACTCTTCGGGGACATTAGAAGCCCGCCAGGAATGGTAGCCACAATGCGACATGCAGTGCTTGGCACTGGGAAGAAATTCATGAATGTATCCGAGATGCAGACAATGCCTAGCAACCCAGGGACATGGGTGTCTTTGAATCCCATGAAGTCAGAAGCAGCCACGTCCATAGACCTTTCTGCAATGTTGGTAGTGTTCTACATCTGCAATGGCCAGTATGGTAGCCATTAGCCACTGTGCTATCGAGTGCTTGAGATGTGACTGAGGCAACTGAGGAAGTGCAACGTTTATTTTATTCTGATTTATTTAAATTTAAATAGCCACAGTGGCTAGTAGCTACCATCCCAGACATCACCCTTCCTGAGGAGTGAAGGAAGCAAGGGCCTCTTGGCCTTACCTGGCTGTGTTGCCTTGAGTGGCTCATTTCACCTCTCTAGTTCAATTTTTTTATCTGAGGAGAGAGAGAATTGGATTAGATGATCCCTGGCAACCACATTCTGTGTCCTATAAACCTGCTGGGTTCATATTTACCCAGCTTTCAAAAAACTTCTGTGGCTCTCCACTGCTTACCAGAAACTTCCTTCCAACGGGATTCAAAGTCCTCAACAAGCTGGCCCCACCTCATTTTCTAGCCTCCTTCCCCACACCTCCACACATGAAGAGACACCAGCCCCCCTCCCCGCTGTGTTCACCATCCGCTGAACCCCCCCACCACACCGTGTCTCACACCATTTCCTTCTTCTCCTTCCCACCCACTAAATCCTAACCAAAGATCCACATCAAGTCTCCACCTCTCTTAGGAAGCCTCCCAGAACTCCAGGACCCACCAGTATCTCACTCTCCTCTAAATTCAGAATTCACCTCTTCTCGGTCTCTGCCTGGTGACAGCTTATACTGTTGTCTTATTTCTCTCTCATTATTATTTAATTGTAATAATTACCAGTACCAGTTGCCATCAAGCCAACCCCAACTCATGGTGACCCCGTGTGTGTCAGAGCAGAACTGTGCTCCATAGGGTTTTCACTGGCTGATTTTTCAGAAGCAGATCACCAGGATTTTCTTCCGAGGTGCCGCTGGGTGGACTTGAACCTCCAAACTTTCAATGAGCAGTCAGGTGCATGAACCATTTGCAGCACCCAGGGACAATTGTAACATTAGCATGATCTGATTGTGACATGTAGCAATGCAGTGCAGCCCCTGCACATACAGGCAGCATGGACAAGTGGAAAGATTACAAAGAACGCGGACTTTGAAATCAGACAGGTTAAGTTGGAAGCCAGTCCTCATCACTTGCAGTGTGGCCTTAGGCAAGTTATTTCATCTCTCTGAAGTCTTAATCTCCTCATCTAGCAACAAGGGTAACAATACCTTCCTCTGGGGGGGTGTTGTAAAAAGTGAATGAGATACTGTATGCAAAGCTCCTTGCGCTTGTCTGATGGTTAGTGAGCTTCTTGTTTAGCCCCAAAGGACACCAGGAACTGGATGGAGCGGGTCAGTGCCTCAATCCTTTCTCCTACTAGTGCATAGCAGATGAGAAAAAATAATGCTCGTTGTTTTTTAATCCATAGGAAATAATGTCTGAAATGGTTTTATCTTGGTCTTATTTATTGAACTGAAACTGGAGCTATGGCAGGGGAAAAAAATAGTAAGAATGCTTTTCCTGCTATCTCTTTTCCATTTTGAAATATCTCAAAGGAAGAAAGGAAAAAAAGCACTACTGAGGAAGATATCGTGCAGTAGCTTGCACTTGCTCAAATGTAGAGGATAATAATATTGGCGGCAATGGGAAAAATTGGATTTCCCTATCCCTTTACCCTAGTCTGCAGGCTTAAAAATCTGGTGTGTCTAATTTTCTACAGTCTGTCTATGCAATCCAACCATGACCAGGGATACAGGGATGCCAGTCCCACAGTTCACAAACTACTAGACAAGAGTTGGACACTCGGTGGCATTAGCATAAAACCCCATAATGATCATGTCTTACTTTGGATTCCTTTATTTCTGTAATAAGTAGATTTTTTTTTATTAACTTTTATTAAGCTTCAAGTGAACGTTTACAAATCCAATCAGTCTTCACATATAAGTTTACATACATCTCACTCCCTACTCCCACTTGCTCTCCCCCTCTTGAGTCAGCCCTTTCAGTCTCTCCTTTCGTGACAATTTTGCCGGCTTCCCTCTCTCTCTATCCTCCCATCCCCCCTCCAGACAAGAGTTGCCAACACAATCTCAAGTGTCCACCTGATATAATTAGCTCACTCTTCATCAGCGTCTCTCTCCCACCCGCTGACCAGCCCCTTTCATGTCTGATGAGTTTCTTCGGGGATGGTTCCTGTCCTGTGTCAACAGAAGGTCTGGGGACCATGGCTGCCGGGATTCCTCTAGTCTCAGTCAGACCATTAAGTTTGGTCTTTTTATGAGAATTTGGGGTCTGTATCCCACTGATCTCCTGCTCCCTCAGGGGTCATAAGTAGACTTTTTAATAAATCTAGAGATGTTGTCATTGTTCTTAGATGCCATTTAGTCTGTTCCACAACTCATAACCATCCTCTTGAACATTCTTATGTTTGAGCCCATTGTTGTAGCCAGCGTGTCCATCCATCTCATTGAGGATCTATCTCCTTTCCACTAACCCTCTACTTTACCAAGCATGATGTCCTTTTTCAGGGACTACTTCCTTCTGATAACACAACCCAAGTATGTGAGATGAATGGATATGTGAGGGTAGATACAGATACACTAATTGAGAGAATACTATACGTAGATGGATTAAATTTAATTTCAGTTATATTGGTTTTTCACTTTAATTATGTGGTTTACTTTTTCCCTCTGAATATCTTGAACCCCGCACTTGTGATGTGGGGTGAATAACTACGCAGGTAAGATGTGGAATAAAGTAGGTACTATATTTAAGCCAAAGAAGAGTTGGGGCCGTGGCATTCAAAGACACAAAATCTAGCAACCAAACATAATTTCATGGGAATTCTAAACTCTTCTTTGCACCTCCTCGAAGACTAAATGTTTCTAGCCTCCAACAGCACTTCCTCAGGAGCCCTGGCTTCATCTTCACCATCGTATTGTGCCAGGGCCCTTGGACTGGAGCCTGTTACAACTGTGAGCCCGCAGCTCCCCATCCTAATCCCTTCACTCTCTCCTCATGCCCTCTGGCCTCTGCCATTCTCCAAGCCGTCCCATAGAAACACAACACAAACCACACACATAACTATACATTCTCTGGAAGTGACATTTAAAAATGGAAAAAGAAATTAGTGCAGTTCATCTTAAGATTATATGTCAATTAACCTAAAATATCCAAAATATTATCATTTCAACATGCGATCAAAATTTTAAACTGTATTGATAGGGTGTTTTACGTTCTTTTTTTCCTACTAAGCTTTCAAAACCCAGTGTGCATTTTACACTCCATGGCACGTCTAATTTCAGAGCCACCTCATTTCAAGTACCATGTGGGGTTCATGGCCACCATATTGGATAGTGCAGATCTAGCCCATTCAACTGATGCTGCATGACAATAGTGCCCAGTAGGACTGGTAGGACAGGACTCTCCCTAGAGGGGTCAGGGTAGAAAACAGCAAAAGCCGGGCTACTCAGGCTGAGAATCTTTGACGTCTTTGCTCATCATATACCTGTGCATCACAAGGTTCCCAAGTCAGCCACTGTGCTCCATGTAATAGAAGGTGCAAAAATTGCAATTTCCAGTTTCTAAATTCACGAGGCTTACTGTTTAGTTGAAGCTCTGGTAGCATGCTGGTTAAGAGCTCTGCTGCTAGCCAAACATGTTGGCAGTTCAAATCCACCAGCGAATCCTCGGAAACCCTATGGGGCAGTTCTACTCTGTCTTATAGGGTCATTATGAGTCAGAACCGAGGCACCTAACAACAACAACAAAGCTTTAGTTAAAGGGCACTGGTGGTTCAGCAGAAAAATTCTCCTCTTCTTTGTGGGAGACTCGGGCTGGATTCTACCCAATGCTCCTCACACACAGTCGCCACCCATCTGTTAGTGGAGGCCTGAGTGTTGTTGCAACTTTGAACAGGCTTCAGCAGAGCTTCTGTCAAAAGAAACTAAGCCAATAAAAAAAAAAAAATTAATCTATTGGAGGAGGCTTATTCAGGCAGAAGATTTGTGAATCTGGTAGCATCAAATCGAAGGTGGAAAGATACTCCACCGAATATCAGCAGTAACTGGCTTTTCACTGAAAAACACACAAGCACAGAAGCTTATTTCTGATTGGCTTTTACAATTTACTACTAAAATGCTGTCAGAATTTCATTGGTCAGAGAGGGTGGAAGAGCTGTCAGAATCTCTGGTCAATAAGGGTGGCCTGATTTATAGGAAAGTTAGGCTTAAGTTTCGGTAAAGACAAGTTTTGGGGACATTGTCCACTCGTCCGCCAACACCATTTTGTCAGCCACACAACTCCATTTTGGTTTCATTTAACACTTCCAGACTAAGATGAACTGAGAAGAAGGGCCTAGAGATCTACTTCCAAAAATCAGCCAATGAAAATACTATGGATCACAAAGAGTGGGATCTGTAACCAATTATGTCTATGCCACAGGACCAGGCACCCTTCCATTCTGTTGTGCATGAAGCCCCTGAAACCCTGCTCCACCATGGCTTCACCCTGCTTTGCCGTGGTACCCACCCCCTCTTCGTCTGCTGTGGTTGCAAGCACTGGTCTCTAACCAATATTGTGGGCCCTGGCAAACCCAGACTCTAACCTCAGTTTGTATTTGGCACCAGGTTTTTTTTGCATGAGCCAGCCAGGATCTTGAAGCATGTGCAGATCCGGTGAACAGTGTTCTTATCTGACCCCAGGCATAAGCATCCCCCAAGGGGAAGATATTCTCCTGCACACAGCACCACCTGAGCCCCTCTGCAAAGCAAGAGGTTCCACAACTCAGACTTCCTATGCAGCATGATTCAGCACCAGGGATCCCCAAATTTGGGCATGGGAGGGCTCAGGGTGTAGGATTTCAGGCACCAATCCCTGTCCCCTGAGGACGTGAGGACAAATAAGGTCCCCAATTCCCTCAGTGGGGAGCACGTGGGCTTTCGGCCTGCTAGGCCCCACATTGCTCCTTGTCTGCCCAGACAATAAATTACTACTTTCTGTTTCCCTTGCAATTGGTATTCGTCTTATTTCTATCAGCTAATAGGACAGGACAAGAACCTGAGGTATTCCATTACACCCCCATGAGTCAACCCCAAGGCCGTTAACAACAATAGTTTAGTTGGGGAGACAGGATAACTCATTTAGATCTGTATTACTATTTTACCCATTACACATTTGAGTAAAAAGTCACACAAGTTGCACAAAGAAGTACATGAGTAACTGAGAGACAGAAACAAATAAGGTAGTCCTCGACTTACGACAGGGCTCCATTCCCATGACTCCACGTAAGCTGGGTATAACACAATTCAAATATTTTCCATGTTATACATATTTAGTTTCCATTATTACTGTCTTTCATTATCAGTGTTTTTATAAATCTGATCTTATTTGTCTTTGGGGGTTGGGAACATTACATATAAACTTGCAGATATATTTTAATACATACATTAAAAAACACACACATACACAAATCAAGAAAATGTATCCTGGTGATGAAGAAGAGTTGTACAAACTTGGTATTGTGTCAGTTGCGGTAATAAGTCCACTTGTGGAAAGTTCTAGATCATCTGAACTATCCCTGGAAGTCAGGATGCTGTTTCTATTCATAAAATTAGTATGAGTTGTCTGCATGGTTCCTTTTCTTTTTTTCATCATATATTCCACTGTAATAACTCACTGCTTCTTGAATCTGCCTGTCGACTTTAGCAAAGTGATCAACGTTTTGGTCCCTGTTTTCAAGCAACTGAAGCCCCAATTTAGTTTAGAAAATTAAACCTACATGGCAGTGTTTGGAGTAGCAAATTATAAAATTGAATATCTGTGAGTAAACATGTGAAAACGATCACATCAGCAAGTTATGGCCTGCAACACTGATGGTAGTACATATTACTAATGATAAGACGTACAAAAAAAAAGGACTGTCGTAACTGCAGTTCCTCCTAACTCAAATGCGTCATAAATCGGGGACTACCTGTACTGAGGAATCTGGGTGGAAACACAGTTACTTCAGGATAAGGTAGAATGATGCTCGTCGAACCCCATTTAAGATTGAACCATCCACTATTACAACTTAGAAAGTTGGATTTTTGGAAGGCCATCTGTCAATGCAAACAAAGGACTGTTTACATAGGGAAGAGTCATTCCAGCTTCTTATGGTACATCTAATATGATTTTACTTTTGCTCACTGTTTCAAATTTTCCCTGAGTCATATGGTAATTTGTTCCACATATTTTCAGATGTTACCTTTTCCCACTGTTAAAAGAATCAAAGGGGAAAAAAAGATAGAAGGCCTTGAGACTATCTAAAAAATTAATTGCTTGGTTTTGTCCTACGTGACAGAATCTAAGTCCCAGACTTCCTCAAAGTCAGGATTTAAGTGTAAAAAGGAAACCCAGGGAACTTAGGAAATACCTGCCTCAAATCGCCGTCGTTAACCATTGCACCACTGGCTCCTACAGACCAGGTTAGCCAAACCAAGGGACTTTTATGCTTCTAGATTCAGAAAAATATAAGAAAATTATTAACCAAAATAATTAGAAATGCCTAGCAAGGTCAAGGTACAAGGAAATGGCCTTGAGTAAAAAGATAGGACCCTGGGATTAATCTGCTCACAGTCTAAATTTTTTTTTAATATATAGTAAAAATTGTTTTTAACTGTATTTTTATTGGCACCAGAGATGGAGAACTTGAACCTGTACCCTTGGCAATGATGACAGGGAGGAAAATCTAGTACATTCAGGCTTACTCTTAAACCCTGATGAAATTTGAAAACCTCTCTAAAACTTTGGAGGAAGTAGGCATAAACTGCTCTAGGAAAGTAGACAACAATAAGCCTAGAAGAGGAAAAACCTTATAAATAGCGTAAAAGGTCTCCTGGAGTATTGACAAACTATGAGGCAAGGAACAGCACCATTAATTTGAAAAGAATCCAGGAGTAGCTGCCATAAAGCAAAACCACAAAAACAAATCTGGCCACAGGCGGGGAATGAGGATAGAAAAAACAAGTTGAATCTAGCCGTGCTGTTCAAGAAAAGCCCCATTTCCCTATCCCAAAATGTTCAGAGCAAAGATGAACCCCAGAGTATAAGTAATCAACTTAGCAGGGGTCCAACAGGATCTACCTACTAATTGGCTGGATTTTCTACTGGTCCTGTGCAGCAATCCTGGCCATCTCCACGTACGGGCCAGTGCGTGGAGCTGTCCCTCATCATGCTATCTTTGCCCAGGGATGACTGCCATCATGCTACTTCCCTGGCTCTTGCCTCTACCCTCCACACCCCTCCCATATCGAGTTCCCATCAGACCGTACTCCATTCTATGGCCTCCTCTTCGTCTCCTGTCTCCCCAGTGGCCGCACCAGGAGCCATCCTTTCTCGGTTGGCAACATCTTGATTTTTAATAGGGTTCTTTTAGAGACACTCTGCCTTAATTCAAAAGACTGGCTCTAATGTTATGAATTTCAGGCTCTTAACAGGTTCAATGGTAGAAAATATTTCAGAATAAATGGGTTCTTTGGGTTCCTTCAAGTCAAGTGTATTAGTAAGATGGGCCCTATCTAGGGCGTTGATCCAGGAGAAAAAAGAATTCAGATAATTCAAGGTGAAAAATGTTCACCTCAATTACATGAATAGTTCAGATTAAAGTTGTGTGTTGTTGTTCGGTGCCGTTGACCCCATGTACAACAGAACGAATCACTGCCCAGTCCTGCTCCATCCTCACAACCATTGCTATGCTTGAGCCCATTGTTGCAGCCACTGTGTCAATCCATTTCGTTGAGGGTCTTCCTCTTTTTCGCTGACCCTCTACCAAGCATATGTCCTTCTCCAGAAACTCATCCCTCTGATAACATGTCCAAAGTATGTGAGACATAATCTTGCCATTCTTGCTTCTAAGGATCGGTCTGATGTGCTTCTTCTAAGACAGATTGGTTCATTCTTTTGGCAGTCCATGGTGTATTGAATAATCTTTGCCAACACCAAAATTCAAAGGCATCAATTCTTCCTCAGTCTTCTTTATTCATCGTCCAGCTTTTGCATGCATATGAGGTGATTAAAAACACCATGGCGGGAGGCGGGGCCAAGATGGCGGACTAGGTGGACGCTACCGCGGAGCCCTCTTGCAACAAAGACTCGGAAAAACAAGTGAATCGATCACATATATAATAATCAACGAACCCTGAACAACAAACACAGATTTAGAGATGGAGAAAGAACAAATACGGGGAGGCAGCGATTGTTTTCAGAGCCTGGAGCCAGCGTACCAGTCAGCGGATTTTCTGGAAAAACTAGTTTCCCAGAGATGGTTCGGAGACAGTAGTCCATATCAAACCACATAAAGAAGCAGACCATGACAGCTTCTACAACCCCCCAAACAAAAGAATCAAAATCTTTCCCAAATGAAGATACAATCCTGGAATTATCAGATCAGAATATAAAAAGCTAATTTACAGAATGCTTCAAGATATCAAAAACGAAATAAGGCAAACTGCAGAAAAAGCCAAGGAACACACCAATAAAACTGTTGAAGAACTCAAAAAGATTATTCAAGAACATAGTGGAAAAATTAATAAGTTGCAAGAATCCATAGAGAGACAACATGTAGAAATCCAAAAGATTAACAATAAAATTACAGAATTAGACAACGCAATAGGAAGTCAGAGGAGCAGACTCGAGCAATTAGAATGTAGACTGGGACTTCTGGAGGACCAGGGAATCAACGCCAACATAGCAGAAAAAAAATCAGATAAAAGAATTAAAAAAAATGAAGAAACCCTAAGAATCATGTGGGACTCTATCAAGAAGGATAACTTGCGGGTGATTGGAGTCCCAGAACAGGGAGGGGGGACAGAAAACACAGAGAAAATAGTTGAAGAACTCCTGACACAAAACTTCCCTGACATCATGAAAGACGAAAGGATATCTATCCAAGATGCTCGTCGAACCCCATTTAAGATTGATCCAAAAAGAAAAACACCAAGACATATTATCATCAAACTCGCCAAAACCAAAGATAAACAGAAAATTTTAAAAGCAGCCAGGGAGAAAAGAAAGGTTTCCTTCAAGGGAGAATCTATAAGAATAAGTTCAGACTACTCAGCAGAAACCATGCAGGCAAGAAGGGAATGGGACGACATATACAGAGCACTGAAGGAGAAAAACTGCCAGCCAAGGATCATATATCCAGCAAAACTCTCTCTGAAAAATGAAGGGAAAATTAAAATATTTACAGATAAACACAAGTTTAGAGAATTTGCAAAAACCAAACCAAAGCTACAAGAAATACTAAAGGATATTGTTTGGTCAGAAAACCAATAATATCAGATACCAGCACAATACAAGGTCACAAAACAGAATGTCCTGATATCAACTCAAATAGGGAAATCACAAAAACAAACAAATTAAGATTAATTAAAAATATATATATATAACAATACACATAACAGGGAATCATGGAAGTCAATAGGTAAAAGATCACAATAATCAAAAAGAGGGACTAAATACAGGAGGCATTGAACTGCCAGATGGAGAGTGATACAAGGCGATATAGAACGATACAAGTTAGGTTTTTACTTAGAAAAATAGGGGTAAATAATAAGGCAACCACAAAAAGGTATAACAACTCCATAACTCAAGATAAAAGCCAAGAAAAACGTAACGACTCAACTAACATAAAGTCAAAAACTAAGAAAATAAGGATCTCACAATTTACTAAGAAAAACGTCTCAGCACAAAAAAGTATGTGGAAAAATGAAATGGCCAACAACACACATGAAAAGGCATCAAAATGACAACACTAAAAACTTATTTATCTATAATTACGCTGAATGAAAATGGACTAAATGCACCAATAAAAAGAGAGTCACGGACTGGATAAAGAAACACGATCCATCTATATGCTGCCTACAAGAGACACACCTTAGACTTAGAGACACAAACTA